>NC_140582.1:1019558244-1020158244 GCF_964204655.1 Triturus cristatus
CAGTCCAGCCCGAACTGCCAAGCCAGCTCCTCCCTGGACTGAAAACAAGCATCCTAGGACCGGTTTCGGGGTTTCACCCCTCTTCAGCCAGGATAGCTTGATTCCAGTGGCATGGAGAGCACGGGACCCACGTCTGGGCATATCCGACCCACTCAGGGGTACCAAGGTGTATTGAAGAATGAGTGGGTGTATAAGTGTCTGAATGGATGATTTGGTAGGTGAGTGACTGACTGCATAAGTGAGTGATTAAATGTGTCTTACTGAAGGCATGGTTTTGTGACTAAACTGTGTGAATGTCTGTATCAGTCTGTCTGTTGTTGTGTAAGCTGCTGCATGGGTTGGTGAGTAGCTACATAAGTAGTACATGGGTTATTGATTGGTTGGAGACCGCGCTTCATTTTTAGGTCTCGCCTGAGCCAGTGCTTTAGCGCTGCTCTGGCGAGAGTCTGAGTAAGCGGGATTTGGAAGTGCAGACTAGTGGCTTTTCAGGCCTCCAACTACAGTGTATGTGCGCCGGGCGCGCGCACCATTTGTCAGCCTGCATGATCAGTTTTGCGGCCGCTTTGATGTTCTCAGTGAGCCGCGTGGCCACTGAGAACATCAAAGCGGCCGCGAAAGTGATCACCATTTGCCACCCCATCCCTTAGCCCACTTCCTGCTTGTATGACTCCCACCAGGGGTTTTATATTCACTCAGGGTGTTGGCAGCAGCCTCGGAAATCTCTGTCATTTGTGTTTTTTTTACTCGTTGCCTCCTCCAGGGTCTGCGTCCACTCCGGAGTCGCGCTCCCCCTCCCCCCACGCGCACACGCCCATCGCGAGCTCTCCAACAATAACTCCTCCCAGGAAACTCCGACTCTCGCTTGCTTTCCCCGAAGATGAGACCATTATCATTTAGCATTTTTGTGTTTTTTTTCTCGCTGCTTCCTCCAGGGTCTGCGTCCACTCTGGAGTTGCGCTCCCCCTCCCGCCGTGCGCACACACCCATCGCGAGCTCTCCAACTATAACTCCTCCCAGTTAACTCCGACTCCCGCTTGCTTTCCCCGAAGATGGGACATTATTATTTTGCATTTATATTCGGGCGAGATCGTGTCAAGTATGAGCTCCTGGGCTGGCGTGATGTTATTGTCAGCGCACGTTCACTTGTTTTATTAGTTTTGGGGCACCTCGCCGTTTCTTTGTCTGTGCTTAACAAAGGTTGCAAGCTGAAGGGGGTCTTAAGCTGGTGTGTGTGCACGTTGGAGGTGGAGGCAGTCTGTGCCCCGATCATGGACTGGTTCTGGTCTCGGGAAGAACTGCACGCATGGGCTCTTACTAGGAGGTCTTTGTATCAGCCCAGCGCTCTTGCTTTCACTGTCTTGTCTCCCCTTCATCCCACTCTGTCTGCTCTTCCCCCTCCCTTCCAATCAGTCATGGGGCTCCAGGTTATGCCTACCTCCCAGCGCAGCCAGGTGGTCGGAAATGGAGGACTGTGCTGGTAATTTATGATGCCCTCGCCATAAAGCTCGATACAGGAATGCAGAGCAAATGGTCTTGCCACTGGCTGTCTGTAACCAGTAACAGTAAGAGACTTATGTAGCTGACCCATCAACTAACCGGGCTGCAATGCAGTCTTCAAAATTCTGTGTCTGATTATCTTTACAGGCTACTTGCACGGCCAGTATAGGGTGGTACACTACACCGTGAGTGCTATTTATTGAGTATGTACCCTTTGCCTCTTTGACTTTTTAACAGTACACGGATATCGTCCTCTGTGGACTGCCTTTCGCACAGAACACTTAACACACGCATGTACATTTTCTCCTTGTGAACCGATACCACAGTGGGCCGTAATTTTATTTCCTGCCATTCCCTGTGATTCTTTAATGCGACATGTGACGAAGACAAGTTTTTTGCCAGGCAGTGGGTAAGTAGTTTATGAAAGGAAACTTGACGCCAGACTGGGAAAGTGAATTAAGGTCCCATATCGAAATAAATCGACATCTTGTTTTGGATGACATTACCCCCAAGACAGCAAAACAGAGCAATGTCTCCTAAAAATCACAGTGACTAAAAACGAATATGAACGTCGCTCCCCATTCCTAACAGTGTATATGTTGGAAAGCACGCAACTCTCACCAACAGATTCTTTCAAGTTAGGATAAATTAAGTATTCACCACAAAGCATCGATTGACAATCATGGTATGTTCTGCAACAGAAAACACACTTGGCAAAACATCATAATAATTCATGGCTATAAGGAGTGGCAGTAGTTGATAGCGTCTTATCCCACGTGCATAGACTGTATTTCCTATAACACATTTGCCCCACTATCACACACTAACATTATAAATAACTTTGTATATATTTATTGCTTTTAAAACAAAATAGATAAAAAAAACAATGCCATTTACAATACCAACAACTTTAAACTTTGCTACTGCGAGACCTATTGAATTTCAAATGCTTGTTTTATTTATAATTTCGGAGGAGGCCTAGGGGGTCAGGGTGTTCCTACCCTGCCCTCTTTTCCTGTTTGTTACCTTTTCTTTAGGTCTCGGCTAGCGAAGGCTGCGCTTGCGCAGTCTCGCTCGCGAGATTTAATGACTTGGAGAAGAGGGGCTTGAACCCGCCCCTCTTCTCTCCTCTTCTCCATTGGCTGGCCTCTTAAATGCTGGTCAGCCATTGGAGAAGAGGTTCGTCTCTCCAAACAAGCCCCGTCTCTTTGCGATTCGGGGGCGTGTTTTTTGTCAATTTCTCTCTGGGCGTGTTGATCGAGAAAAACACGCCCCCGAATCCGAAAACGCCGCTGCCTTTCTCCGAGGCATTTCTGCTTTCACCTCGGAGAAAGGCAGTGGAGGGCTTGTTTTCTTCTGGGACTAAGCCTCTCTGTATTCAGATGCTGCCTGTGTGCCTGTTTTCTGCCTCGCCGTGTGCTGGAATCCAGAGTTCGTCCCTCGGGGTCGCGTCCACATACTTCCCCGTGCTTGAATGTGTAACGTAGCCAGGCACTCATGCGGGACGCTCCAAATCTCCCCGTGCCTGAATGAGTAATGTAAATACGGGGTTATGTAAAGTGCTCCAATAACTTCCGGGCGAGTTCGCGCCATATAAATATATAACTCTGCCAGCTGGTGCTTTCGTTCTACTGCTGCCTACATCGGGAGAATAAAGGGGGTTAAGAGTGCTGGTTAAGTGTTGTGTTGAGGGTCGCATCCACATCCTTCCCCGAATGTGTAACGTAACCGGCACTCATGTAAGGCGCTCCAAATCTCCTCGTGCCTGAATGTGTAATGTAAATACGGGGCCATGTAAAGCGCTCCAATACCTTCCGGGCGAGTTCACGCTATATCATTACTTTGTCTGTCGGCTAGACTGCCGACTTTTGTGCTGGAAGCCAGAGTTCGTCCCTCGGGGTCGCGTCCACATCCTTCCCCTTGCTTGAATGTGTAACGTAGCCGGCACTCATGCGGGGCGCTCCAAATCTCCCCGTGCCTGAATGTGTAATGTAAATACGGGGTTATGTAAAGCGCTCCAATAACTTCCGGGCGAGTTCGCGCCATATAAATATATAACTCTGCCAGCTGGTGCTTTCGTTCTACTGCTGCCTACATCGGGAGAATAAAGGGGGTTAAGAGTAGGCCTGGGCGGTAAATTCCGTTCCGTTCGCGGAATTTGCGGAATTTGGGTAATTTCGCGTTCCGTGGAGAACGCGAAATTGCCTAAAATTCCGCTTTCCGCGATTTCGCGAAATTTTTGCTTGTTCGCGTTCTCAAAATGCGTGTTCGCGAGATATTTCTCCCCGAGCACGCAAACAGCGATTGTGAACAGGAAAAAAGCATCGCGAACAAGCAATTCCGCGTGTTCGCGGAATTTCTGCGTGTTCGCGGAGATTTTTTACCGTTTCGCGGAGATTTGCGTAACTCGATTACGCAAATTCCGCCCACCCCTAGTTAAGAGTGCTGGTTAAGTGTTGTGTTGAGGGTCGCGTCCACATCCTTCCCCGAATGTGCAACGTAACTGGCACTCATGTAAGGTGCTCCAAATCTCCCCGTGCCTGAATGTGTAATGTAAATACGGGGCCATGTAAAGCGCTCCAATACCTTCCGGGCGAGTTCACGCTATATCATTACTTTGTCCGTCGGCTAGACTGCCGACTTTTGTGCTGGAAGCCAGAGTTCGTCCCTCGGGGTCGCGTCCACATCCTTCCCTGTGCTTGAATGTGTAACGTAGCCGGCACTCATGCGGGGCGCTCCAAATCTCCCCGTGCCTGAATGTGTAATGTAAATACGGGGTAATGTAAAGCGCTCCAATAACTTCTGGGCGAGTTCGCGCCATATAAATATATAACTCTGCCAGCTGGTGCTTTCGTTCTACTGCTGCCTACATCGGGAGAATAAAGGGGGTTAAGAGTGCTGGTTAAGTGTTGTGTTGAGGGTCGCGTCCACATCCTTCCCCGAATGTGTAACGTAACCGGCACTCATGTAAGGCGCTCCAAATCTCCCCGTGCCTGAATGTGTAATGTAAATACGGGGCCATGTAAAGCGCTCCAATACCTTCCGGGCGAGTTCACGCTATATCATTACTTTGTCCGTCGGCTAGACTGCCGACTTTTGTGCTGGAAGCCAGAGTTCGTCCCTCAGGGTCGCGTCCACATCCTTCCCCGTGCTTGAATGTGTAACGTAGCCGGCACTCATGCAGGGCGCTCCAAATCTCCCCGTGCCTGAATGTGTAATGTAAATACGGGGTTATGTAAAGCACTCCAATAACTTCCGGGCGAGTTCGCGCCATATAAATACATAACTCTGCCAGCTGGTGCTTTCGTTCTACTGCTGCCTACATCGGGAGAATAAAGGGGGTTAAGAGTGCTGGTTAAGTGTTGTGTTGAAGATTTGTGGTGGGGGTTATGAGCAATGCCAATAGCTCTAACTTTAACAATGCCGAGACCATTGCATTGTAAATGCTTGTTTTTTTACTCTTTTCTTGTGACTTGGTTACCGAGTCACAAGATGGCTGCCATCACTTCCTGGTTTGGAGTGTTGGCAGCCAATCATAAACAAGCTCGTGCTTGGGAGGGTTCCTAAACCCTCGAAACTTTTCTTATTTTAATTTCTCTGGAACTACTGTACTGATTTACACCATTTAAAACAAGCATTGGCATAGCCAATACGTCTCGCTTTTGGGACCTTATAAGTGTTTAGCTATGCCACAGTTGCATAACTGAATACTTATAAGGTCCCAAAAGCGAGACCTATTGGCTACGCAAAGCGGCCGTGAAAGTGAAAGTAATCACGGTAAAGTGCGGCGTGCGCGCCCGCACACATGCACTGTAGCTCTAGGCTGGTCTGGTAGCACTTTTTGGAGCCCTCTCAATAAGTCTCGCCAGACCAGCACATGCACTGGGTCAGGCGAGACCTAAAAAGGGCTGTTTCTGAACCAAGACCTACCTTTTTGCCAAATTTGGTGTAGCGCCGTTCAGCAGTTCGGGCTGTAGCTTTGTCTAAATTTCCCATGGAAATAACATAGGGGAAAACGTGTTTTAGGACCCCCCTTTTTTCTCGGGCCCCGCTTGATGAATCACCCCGAAAGTTCCAAGACAGGAGCTGACTGAGCCCCCATTAGTTTTGAACAATTCGCGAAGATTCGTCAACCGGCGCCAAAGACATTGGCAAAAGAAAAAAACGCTTTTTGAATAGAAATGAGGTACTAACTATAACTAACTGGCTACTGAAGGTAATATATAAATATATATATATTTATAATTTAAAAAAAATTCTTGAACAAATCAAAAAGACAATAACCCCCCCACCCAAAGGAAGAGGAAACTTAACCCAAAACTCTATGCAAAATGCTTACAGAATCTAAAACATTACCTAAACCTAAGACTAATCTATACCTACTCTAAAACTACACTTAACACTAACTAACATAATACCATAAGAAAATATATAAAATTATGCATCACGGAATAGGGGACTGTACAAATGGGACGTTTGGGGCGCAGAAGGGGAGCCCCAGGGCACCCTTAATGTCAAGGAGGTGTGAGTTCATCTCGGAGATGTCCTGTTCCACATGAGCCATCTGCACATTGAGGTCTAAAAGACACCTATGGCGCCTGTTGATGTGGCCAATAATCTGTCACGGGGGGTCACCTGGTAGCAATGCTGTGCCTTGTGGAGCAGGTTGTGAGGCGGCACCTGGTTGTGGAGCTGAGGTTGGTGCGGCAAGTTGGCCAGGTATGGTTGGTATGGGAGCAGCAGATGGGTGCAGATGTTTGCCACCACATCGGACACCAAAAAGGCCTGGAATTGCCTCAGTGTCTCTCGGCTAACTTGATGAGGCAGGCAGGGCGGTGCGGTTTAGCCCACTTTCTTTGGCGAAATCTGGCATTGACTTCCACCGTCTGGATGCCCTCTCCTCCTGGTACCTCCTTGCCATGGCATTGTAGTTCTTTGCCACCCAACAGATATGTTGATATCATTCCTTCTGCAGATGGAACTGCCTAACTTCCTCAGGCAACATAATGTCTGTAAAGAAAAACACATGCATGAAAAGATGTAAGATCCACGACAAATAACAACGTTCACCATGTATCTCACAAACACAAGTGTACAAAAACAGAAACTCTACACTGTCTTCAAATGTTCGGTACTTCCGACATGACCTGAACAGTTCAATGTGAATAAAAAATCTTATCACAACCTGATAGTGATACCAACATGTCAATGTATGGTATAGGACATAGCAAGGGTAGAGTAGAGTAGCAACAGTGGTAGATTAGCAGAGTTTGATGATGCCATGGACACAGACTCAGACTGAGTCTACCAGGGGAATGTCCTCAAGGAGACAGCTTTACAGGCCCACTGCAGGGCCAGGCCATTATGTTTCCATAAAGATATAGGGTGCACAGGTTGAAATTGTGGCAGACCTCTAAGCACCACAGTAGTACTCATGTAGAACAGTATAACAAATCCATTTTCATTAGTTCACCACCAAGGTGGATGTGTCAACACAGCTACACATCCATGAGTCATGTTGTATACATCAATTAAAAACATTTGAGTAAACATAGGTCACAAATCTGTTTATTGGGAAACAAGGGAGCATAATTACCAGGAAGTGTCGGAGTGCGTTGTTAGCCTGCTTGGCATCACGCTGTGCTCTGCCACTACGGAAACGCAGAGGTGCACATTATTTACATCATGTTGTTGCAGCACTGCATTTCCCCTTGTGCGGGTGCAAAAGTCATCAGGCTAGTGCTAACGCAGGCACCCTTGCACAATAGTGCCGAGGGGGCTGAGTTGAACAGCCGATTGTTTCTGTACTGAACATGAACAATCAATGGCCTTTAGCTGTTTCCATGTGTGCCGAACAACACAGCACACATAGGAACAGCACATATGATGAGAAAATAATCACTTATCATTCCGGCGCATGTTTGAGAACATTTGCCATGGTCTTACCTATTAGCTACTCCCCCATATTCACGCTGTCCTTGTAGATAATGGAAAACTTACCAAAAAATGGGCTTTGCAGTGTAACGTTGCCCACCCCTTTCACCCAAAATATGGTGTGAAAGGGGGTCTAACGCACAAGTTGGCGTTAAGCCACGTTAAGTGGCTTAATGCTGCCTTGTGACTAAGGCTAAGACACTATCGCAATCACAATGTTGTACTAAGTAACGTTGCGGTGGCAATAGTGGCCTTATAATATGCACCAACATGTCAAAGATTCACTAGATTTGAAGCAAGCAGCAGCGGTCCGTGGAGGGAGTTCCGTGGGGTGGAAAGGCGGGGCGGGGGAGGGGCAGGGTGGGGGGTACTAAACACCGGAACATGGATAATTGGAGGTAAGTAAACAATTAAATAAATAAAACGAATTTCGTAGCGCGCCCTGCATCAAAAAATGTGGTGCAGCACGCGCTACGAAATTCGTTTTTTTAATTTAATTGTTTACTTACCTCCAATTATCCATATTCTGGTTTTTAGTACCCCCCACCCTGCCCCTCCCCCGCCCCGCCTTTCCGCCCCACGGAACTCCCTCCACGGACCGCTGCTGGAAGCAAGACAGTGATTAATGTCAGAAATCGAATTTGGGCACCTAACAATGTCTTACGATTATACTGACTCATTCAAACAAGGTGTGACTCATCCAATATTGTCACGTAAATTAGCTCTCAGCTTGAGTATGAGACTTCCTCTTTGGAGTAACACCTGTCACTGACAACTGTTGCTCCATTGAACTGATCTTCAGTGACAGCTATCTCAGGCCAGGGTGTACATGGATTCCATGTCTGGTCATACCCATCACCAACATCACTTTAATGTTTCCTCTTCTGTATGTAAACTGTGGAACCCACCTGCATTCGCTGGAGTGGCATACACAATTTGCATTTATGGTCTCAGTGAAAGTGTTACCGTAACTTCACAAGATTCACTGACTAAATTAGTCAATACAGACTAACCCAATCCAATTTCATGTAGCTGTAGCCATGCAACGTGAACTAAAGCTGCCATGTGCACGTGATACTATACCAAAAATGCATATTCACTTTGTGAATTGGATATGAATTCACACCTGATATCACAATACTACACAAATTGCTTGCCCATTGTGTGACAGTTTGTTGAGAAGTCATACTGTGCCCTGGGCACCCCCCAACTTTTTGCTGACTGGTACTGATGGTAACTGACTCTGACTGACCCTGGCCTCTGTCTAACCAGGCCCAGGACCAGTGCTATGCTGAAAGAGACACATTTAGAATACAGTGAAAACACCTACACACACTGGAGTATACTATGCGTTGGGGTACCCCTGTGATTGGCGTAACCTACCCTATAAGGCCCTAGTACATAGTAGGGAAGGGGTATTAAAACTACCTAGCAGTCCCTAGTATATATATGGGCATGGAAGTTCAGAGGCCAGCAGCCCTTTTTGCACTTGCATGTGTGCACTGCTGAAGCCTGAGGTCAGTTTAAAAGTAGCCCTGTGTTGCAGGAGTGCTTTTAATAAGTAAATTGTGCCCAAACTCAACTTTGGTGTTTGGGGCACTTAAAAATGGATAACCTACAATGTTTGGGCATATTAGGTACCCTCAGGGTCTCCCCTAGGTGTCCCAGGGGTGGGAGATCAGGTATTTATAAGGAGGACCCTTATAAAATGAGTTTTATTTGCCCTGGGTTAAGTGAAATTACACGTCACTCCCCACATTGTGATAAAGTGCTGCCCAAAATCGACTTTGGTGGTAGAATCATTGTGGAGGGAGGATCTGCAATATTTCTACATATTCAGAACCCCTAAAGTCTCCCCCAGGTGTTCCTGGGGTGGGGTTCGTGTAGATATATGTGGAGTACTTATAACATATGTTTAGGTCTCGCCTAGTGATGCAGCGCGAAAGCGCTGCCATCGCTTTGCGAGGCATGCAGTATACACTATAGCTGGGAGAAGCTCCGCCCACTTTCCATCTATAAGTTTCATTGGCTCCCATTATAAATTGAGCATTCTGATTGGTTTTTAGCTTCGTAGTCCCGCCTCCTGACGGCCTTGTCGTCATTATTATTCCTCCGAGGCTATCAGCCCCTTTACTGAAGAAACCGTTTTGTTCCCCTGCCTCTAAACGTTCCCTTTCGCAGTCTGTAATTTTTTTCACCACAACCACCCCCCCACCCCCTCCCATTTGTGCCTTCTTTAATGCCCTCACTTCTGTTTCCAAAGCAACAGGGCTCGCGTAAATACGAGTCCCGTTGCATTTTCAGTGCTTGTTTATTTTCTGATTGGTGGCCCAAATTGCACTCTTTGTTTCACATGCGCGCGATGCCTTACATCGTACGCATGCGTGACAAATCAGTGCTGTTTTTTTCCAATTGACTGTGGGAGGCAGAGACAGCGCAAGCAGCGGCCGGGACAATGCTGGGAGAAGATAATGAGCATTTTCCCGGCCGCTGCTTGTGCTGTCTCTGCCTCCCACAGTCAATTGGAAAAAACTGTACTGATTTGCCATTGGACAATGGCAGTGTGTAGTGTCATTTCAGCCCCATGCAGTTTAGCTTTTAAATGTTGCTTATTGCGACGTCTCGGGCTCATGCTAAGTGATTTAAAATCACAACCCTACCACTACCGCCATGATTGCCTTCCACTTCTCACACAACGTGTATCATAAACCTCCATGCTGCGCTGGAGCGTCTTGTGACACTGCCGTATGCCAAAACTGCGGGGAGTCAACTCACAAATGTGAACAGATCCATAGGGGTGGCGGGAGGATGTTCCACCACGCAGTCTCAAGCGACAAGATCCGCTGTCTGAAGCAGACCGACACTGTCAATTCACATCACGGTTGCGGGACAAGGAGAGGCGTTTGCTATGAACAGATAGATCGAGCACGTGCATCACATGTTGCCTGTGTTCTGTTTTTTCTATGTAGGAAAAGGGCAGGATTTTGTGTGGCTTGCTTTTTTTTTTTTTTTCATCGAGCCAAGCGAGTGAGCGTAATATTGTAATGCACATTTAAAATGTTTCAGCCCTGAAGGCCAGTTATCGAAACTGCCATATTTCACTTGAATTGCAGCATAGAGAACGGATAGAAATTCTTTGACTTATTTTTGTTTCTATTATGCCTCGTGTCCGTTGTTTTGGTGAATCTGTTTTTGACTTCTAATTCTGAAACATGTTACGTAAATATTCTTTTGCAGCTTTAACTCACTGTATATTGATTTGCTTAGCACATGTCTGCCATCTAGTGGTTTTATCCAGTATAGTTTAACATTTATAGCGCAAAACACCCTCGGTATATTGACGAAGAGTTACACTTGTCAGGAACTTCACCATTAGCTCTCGTTAGACTCATTTTCAAAGGATGAGTGGCAACTCTCAGTGTTCATCAAGGCTGCCTACCATTCCCCTGTCTCTCCATGTACTGAAACGAACACTGCTCCTACAGTGATCAACTTTTTGTCCCGGCAGGTAAGTTCTGCAACACCTATCTTTGTCAATCCCTAATCCGTCTACAAGAACCTCGAACAGCTGTCCTTCCGAACCCTAGTAGAACAAATCCAATCAGTTCGCACTGTCGGAATTCAGAGCTGAGCCTACTATGTGCTCAGGAAGTTAGTTCTGACTGGTGCATGGGTAATGGCACTTGCTCTACAAATTCTGGTTTGCTATGCCCAGGGCATTCTGTGGAGTGCTGCGCCGGCAATGCCACGCAGAGAGAGAGGGAAAAGCTAAGGACTATGACCTTCAGACAAGAGACTGCCCCTGATGACGCACCTTATCACCCATGGACCTGCCATGTGTGTCAATGCTGCCAATGATTAGCTGTTGCCTATTACATGCAATGCTCTTGTTTCACTCTCGAAGCTTATAAAGTTTTTTTTTTTTAAAGGTATAAAAGTTTGTTAGACTGTGACATGGCTTGCTGTTTGTAAGTCACACATGCTTAGAAGGGTAGTACAAACACTACAGGAACATGGATAGGTGTAACGTCGTCGATTGGAATGTCCGTGACCTGGGAACATACGTAAAGAGACACAGGGTGCTGTCAGTCCTGGGTGAGGCTCTACTACTCATGTTACAAACCTGTGCGCACGGACGGAACGCATTTAAGGGTAGCACGCCGCAAAAATCAGAAATATTGAACTTTCACAAAACATTAGTAAGCATGGAATGCGGTGTGCATTCTACCACCTTTCTCGAATTAAGTCATTCCTGGGCAGACATGACCTACACATAACCTGCCTTCAACAGACACACCTGGTTAACTTTGCAACATTATTGTCTATAAAATGAAATACAATCGGAATTGTTCGACTTCAATACACGATGGGTGATGTTTGCATGCTTGACATGTTGACGGTAATGCGACGTGCGACACGAGGGCCGAGTGAGTGATGAATGCTGAACTCTGAATTTTCTCCTGAGCAATTGACCGCTGCTTGCCCCTCCCCCCCCCCCCAACCCCCCCTCACCCCCGGTGGTCCATGGCTTGGCCCTTTGACATCCTGGCTCCCGTGGCACCAAGGCCTTCTGGCATCGAGGCGCTTTGATCTGTGATCTGGGGGAGGGGAGTTGGTGAGCTGTCACATGCTGCTGAGCAGGGCGCGGGGGCACCGCCTATCAAAGGGGCGTGGACAATGTAATTAAGGGCATGGCTTAAAACACATAAGCTAAAAATATGTGCTTAGCATAGTGTGCCACCTGACTTGTATTTTGCTGTTTCTGTCTTTGCATCCAGACATATGATACAACAAGTAACATCATACCTACAACAAGTCAGGACTATTGGCTTTGTCAATGGTTGTTAGCTGCATAAGATAATCAAGCAGCAACTATGGCTAGTATATACTATTGAAAAAGCTTCCACTTAAAGCCCCGGTGACACCACAACAATGTTGCTGCTTCTGAGTTTCGAAAAGTGAAGTGGCAATTTAAAGTATGCGCTATTCAATAGGGGGCCGTCACTCGCATCAGCGCTCAGAGTTTTGTGTTTTAAAAAGCAGACACTTGGGAGGTGTAAGAAGCAAGGATTTCCCTTCCCCCACAACACTCACCTGGCATGACATCATGCCGTAACTCCTCCACTTATGAGAAGTGAGCAGTAGGCTAATGTGCTGCATAGCTAAATACATACAAGGTTCCAAAGGCGAGACCGTTTGCATTGCAAATGCTTGTTTTATAAGCCCTGGTGCTGGAAAAGTGCCCAAAAAATTTCTCTCATTGCAGATCCCATGCCACATAGGTCAACATGGCAAGAAGTTATTAACTAATAACTCCTGATAGGAAAAGGCTAAAAATACCATTCAAAGACTTCCTAGAGTGGTATTAATAAATCCAACAAGATTATATTGTTGAAGTTCTCCTAAAAGGTACCTACAAGTAGTTAAAATACTTTTTTGTTTGTAAAACAGATTCAGCCTTCCAGTGGTCAGTCCTGATCAGGATTGGATTGAGATTGAAAATCGGCAAGGGCACACACAAATAAAATCGGCCCACATTTGCATAATGCCTTTCCTCAAATCACAGCTTCAGCGTAATCTTATAAAAAAAAGGAGGGGCTGGGTGGTAAAAAAAATGCATGCATTAGTTTACACTAGTGAAACACACCTGGAAACAAGTTAGGCCACTTCTACTCAGGCCCCCTGCCCCCGCTCAGTATGTGCACACATTAATGGGCCGGCCAGCGAGACAAAGGGAGTGAAACCTCTGCCTGTTGCTAAACGGGAGGTAATAATCGCCCATCTGCCTCTAGAAAGGCCACTCAGACACCCACTGGGCAACTGGCTGTATTAAAACAATAGAGACAGTACCCAAATCGGGCCCAAGACTGCTCAAAGAAGCAGCCCACAGCAGGAACTCAGACACCGGCCCCTCAGGCATTGTCCGAGTGCCTGCTTACCAACCTGACGCTGGTCCTGATTGGTCAGAGTTAAGTGGATTAGCCAGGCTGCTTTGAAGAGGTGATAAAGAGCCCCTGGGGTTGACCAGCTCTACAGGAGGGCAGTGTTCTGCTACACAGGAATGCCAGAGCAGGGGGAGGAGTCGTAAACAATGGACTTCAAGAGAAGGAAAAGACATCAGTGTCATTTACAATTCCGCTATTTTGACCCCAGCCAGATGCTAGGATTAAGGAAGGAATGAGCAGATGCAAAGGGCAGGGACTATGGAGATTAGCCATCCTAGGGGTGTGCTTAGCCAGCTCTTCTCTCCCTGCTGGAAAATCAGCCATTATGAATTTGGAGGAATTGGTTCTCTCTGGGAAAAATAGTGCCACACTATGCTGGAAGTGGTCAGACCTTTGGGTGGTACCCTGAAGCCCATTGGACAGGAGTGACCTCCTGCTTGACCCAGAGAAGTTGGAATAAGTATCTGAGAAGGGCATAGCCCCTCAGATCTGCTGCTTGAAACTTAAGAAAGCAAGACGAGCCATGCTGGAAGTTTGATGTGCATTTCCTAAGGCCTGCACTCTGAAGACTACATCTTCTGCACCATCTGAAACTACAGCCGTTGGATTATCTTGCTGTAAAAAGGACTAAAGAGTGGACTCCCTGCAAGCTACCGGTTAACAAAGCTCACCTGGAACATCACCACCAAGAATCCTCAACCTGGAGAACTACCAATGGATTTGTGAGGGTTTTGTCCAAGTGGATTGTGGTAACTGAAGTCCTCAACTTTCAAGGACCATCTTGGGGCTTCCAGACCCTTGGAGTGATTTTGAGACACTTTAGGACCCTTTGGGGAACTTCAGGAAGAATTCCAGAAGTTAGGAGAACTCTGGAGCAACTTTGGAAAAAAGCTCCATAAGGGGACTGACTCAAACTGTACAGCCAAGCCGCCTGCCTTCAACCGCTAGTCGGCCTGCCGTCCAGGTTTGCGCCGCTGAAAAGCTCTGTTGGTCCTACTTCCAGAGTTTGACCAGGAGTAGTTGAAATCCAAGGCGTGCAAACCCTCACTGAATCCGGCCTGGTGAAGAGCATCAAGGGACCCCGCGAGTAAAAGCTCTGTAAAAGTTTATAAGTCCGAACAAAGAAAAGGTGACCGGGAGAATCCCCGAAAGCCAAGCCGCCTGCCTTCAACCGCGTACCACCCTGGATCCTTAGTTTACCCTGATGGAACGCAGGTCAGACTTCTATAAGTGTGACCGGGTGCTCGTTGCAAGGCAATCCGGCGAACCCTCACCGAATCCGGACTGGCTGAGAGCTTCGAGAAACCCTGGGAAGAAAAGCTCCAGAAAAGTTTTTAAGTCAGAAGGTAAAAACTTTGACCCAGACCTACCGCGAGGGTTATCCGCCCAGGGCTCCATCGCGGTCGCCTGAAACTTTGACTTTGACCTTGTCTGTCGCAACCAGATGTCCCGATAAGGCGCTATAGGTTTGAAAACTCATATCTCCGATTCCCTACATTGGATTCTTGTTGTTTTCATGTCATTTTAAAGATAAAAATATTTCCTATTTTTATAAATTGGTGTTGTATTTTTATTTTGTATTGTGTCTTAATTATTTACTGAAATTGTGTTTTTAAATGTTTTACATACCTGTCTTTGAAGTTAAGCCTGCCTACTCGCAGCCAAACTACCACCGGTTGAGCATAGAAATGATGTTCTGAGACCTATTCTGAGTCCTATACTGTGTTAGTGGCCTTATTGCCAGTGGTAGATATACATTTGTCCCTACTAATAATCCACTTTCCAACACAGTTTCATACAGCATTGATTTTAGGATGAGCACCCACAGCCACAGGATCCAAAGTAAATGAAAAGTAGGGAAATTTGAGCTCTCGCCCTTTCCACTTTGCACCATTAATCTGGTACCTGGAGCCCCGTGTACTTGTCCTATTGTTTTCCACAAGACGTAATTTCGAAGGCAGACTCACCCTACCTCCCCGTCTATTAAGGATTAAAAACTTAACTTAAACTGCTTATTTCTGGGTTGCCTAATTCCTCATGCTCACAAACCTTGTCCGGATGAAGATCTCAAATTTCTGAGATTGAAGCGCCGTCGACCTCTTGTACAACAAAAAACTCCTTTACTGTTTAAAAATTATCTTCCGGAGTTTTTGCATATGTTGTCAATCCGATGTATGATTTTAAATATCAACACCAATCACCACATCACGTTACTTTTCACTTTTTTGTGAGTACCGGATCTATAAACCAACTGTTTTGAAAAATGTATATTATTAATTATTGTGTCAATGTCCACCTGTGTCTCTTCCTACAATTTCAAATGTCTACTTTTGCTCCCTCTGGCATTTATCCAGTAATGTGCCCTATGCCATAGGCTAAGTGATTAACACTTTCTTAAGTCAACAGTTCTTGCTTTTTTAGGACCTTTTGGCCTTACATGAGCTATTGTTGTCTTCACAATATCGTTTACTACTCCAGGTTCAAAAATTGGGTCTCCCTTGTTTTGGAATACAAAATCAAGTCTGAAAAGTGGCACATTGTTAGCGAAAAACAGCAATGCTGCACTTTACATTGCGCACTCCTCGCAACAGCATGGAGTCCAATGCCTGGAAGCGCAGACGGTCCCCATAGCTTCGAGACCATGCTGTGCCTTTGTATGAGACCCCGAGTGATAGGCACAGGTGCTGTGGAGTTACTGCATCCTGACGTTGGAGGCAGTATGTGTGTCGTGCATGTGCCTGTGGTCCCTGGCTGTAGATATTGATGCGTCAGCAATCACCCTTACCTGGTGGCAAAGTCTGGCATGTCAGATGTAGACACATTGCTGACATGAGAAGCCTGCATGGTGCACCTTGAAGCTGTGATCAGTCAATGTGCTCCTGATCAACAACAAAGGGTAGTCTGCATTGCATGACAAGCACCAACACTACACTGGGGTGACAGAGGAGATTGCCAATGTTGGGCTGCGTATCTCGACATGATCGTGCCGGAGGAAATTGTGCTGGCTGGACGCTGTGGAGCGTGAGGTCCATCACCTGCACAAATCTTGTGTGACAGGAAACCCGTGACTATGCACCTAAGAGGGGCCAGTTGCATCTCCTGCATCTGAAGCTCCCCTGCAGACTCAGAGTACACTGCTGTACCCAGGCTTGTAAAATCTGGACTGACAGAGGATTCTGCTGGCTAAGTCACAGATTTGGAGAGGGCGCAGCGGTTTGAGGCCTGGTGTCAATGGTCAGGTTAGGAGAAAATTGGACATGGAGCAAAGGGGGCCGAGGGGTTATGCCTGGGCAACAGCTGTGGGCATACTAATTGTACCACCTAGATTCCATGGGCACTGTGCAACATAGAATCTGCTTGCAAAAGTTAGATTTGAGGAGGCGACCGGGTGGTGCAGTCTTTCCTCGCCCATTGGTAGTGAGCTCTTGGGTGTACACCCACTCGAGTGACCACTCCCTGATCTCCCCTGAACAGATCTTGCAATACACTAAAACATTGCATGGGTAGATTAAAATTTCCTTTCAGTAGCCAGTTTTTCAATAACAGATTCCCGATGACTACCACCCAATCCCAGCGCAGTGTTACACCAACCGACCTATCACAGCATGGCACACTCTGACGTCACCATTTTCCTCCTCACATTGGTTCACCCTCCTTCACAATTTCTCCTTCCACATTCACTCACACAATCACAACTGCCATTCGAAGAGAGCGATAGAATTCAATCACTCAAGAACATTCACACACAGTGACCCTCAACCTGCACTGGTCACCTCAATCAATGTAGCCCACCCCTGTACACAAGATTTACCACACGATTTATTCACGTACCATTCATACAATGTTCCCTGTCTTAGGTGGAACTGCTGATGACTTCTCACGACAATTCCTCAAATCTGCGGTCAGACAATTACAATAACTCTGTGTCTTCTACACCATTTAATATATCCTGAGATCCTAGGCCACCTCAGGAACTGAAACTCAAATCTCAATCCTTGGACCACGTCCGGCACAAAACAACATTCACTCGACTTTGACACACACTCTGCCAGACATCAAACTTCCGCAATCTAACACACAACGCATCCATATTGATACTTACTCCTCTGTTTGCCGCTGTTCTTGCTGCACCATCAAGCTCCGTCGGTCTCTGCCAAAGTCTGTTGCTCTTTGCTCTCAATCATTGGGCTGTATGTTGGGGCTCTAGGGGTCTAGGTCTTTTCTATATTTTTTCTGGATTCTCCCCCTGCTTGATGTGATAACCATCCTACTCTGCTACCAATTGAAGGAGCCGGGGTCTATGTCCTAGATCCGCTCTGGAACCTCAGGTTGATGGTACTTTTTATCAGCATGAGAGCGTGGAGGGGAGAAAAATCGTTAGCAGGTCAATCATTCCAGTTCCAATTTGCTATGATTCCTAAGAATCACAGAGTCCCAGTTCAATTTAGTTTGTTTATTACAACGCCAAGAACAACTGGACATACAGGCACCTCAAGGCTAGGGTGTAGAAATATATAGGTACTAATACAAAGTCAAACCTACGGATGAAGTTAAGGCAGTGCAAAACACACAGGGTAATTAGTTCAAGAATCAAGATACAAAAGATGATCGGACAGACTTCAAGATTCTCCTTCATTGGAAGTTCGTTTGTGGATATAAAGCATTAATCTGTCCCTACACTACCACTAGCATGACATCCCTACATAACATTTCCCAAGGCAAGATCCATTAAGGTGTCAGCGTGTGAAGCCTTGATAAGAAGTCTCTTCACATCAGTTGGGTTAAGTAGAATAAAGCTACAGAGCTCGTTCTAAGATGCTCTTTCTCTCAAGGCAAGGCAGAAGTTCCCAGATACTTTCCTTAGTCCCAATACACCAATACCACAGGTAGTATCCCATGATGCTATGCAACATCACACCATCCAGTCAGGCCATCTCCTGGTAGGTAACTTTCCATTAGGCAGAGATTCTCCCAAGCCTTGGCGAGATGACCTTGATTCCCAGGCCTGCTCAGATGAGAAAGTACAACAGTTCTCCATTATGAGTATCAACGCTCAATATATCCTCTTCTCCCTCAACCTAACTTCTAAAACAAAGACATTTTTCTAACTAACAAGTATGAATCTTTCATCTGCAACAGAAGCGTATGAAAGAACAAATCCAGCATGCACATGAAATTCAACTATTGAATCTAATGCGAGAGCTTCCAGAGAAAATGCATTTCAGGCCTACAGAAATCGGCCAACATAAGAGAATAGCACACAGGCCTCGTGAATATCACATATAAAATGAACACTTTTTACTGAGCACTTCTAAATTAGCACATTACATAAGCACATCAAATATGCGAATAATTGTCAGCAGCTTGTGCGAATTCTACACGTCAATGTCTTCAGCTAAACACATGTGATTTCAACATTAATCTTCACACGTTCACATGAAAATATCCCTAACACCCCACAATTCACATCATTACCGTTCACGTTCTAATGTCACACTTTGGACAACAAAGGGATATATGCGGGTGTGGACTACTTGTGATTATGATGCACCCCTAAAAATGAAAGAGCAAAATGTGTCCTACATCACTGGCCTAGTAATCATGGTGCCCCAGCCACCATAGTCCAGTCTGCCACAGGCTTGAAGGAATATGTCACAGACGTTTTGCTTTAGCAGTCCTCGGACTCCTTGTACCTTGCTAAATCCGGAGAATGGGAGGCAAAAGTAGGAGGGATTCCCAGGTATAATCTGCACAGCTATCTGACAGCACTGCACCACGCCCATAACCTCTGCCCAATAGGGCACTATGCCCTTGGCGGACCTACCCACAATCATTCTCCAGATGCAGTAGGTCCACCAAACCATTGACCATTGAGAAGACACATGGCAGCCACCTTCAATTTAGTAATGAACAACTAGATACCCAGTGGCGGCTAACCGAGGGAGTGCTACGGGGCAGTGGTGCGTGGGAGGGGCAGGGTGAGGGGGTAGTAGACTCAGAAATACAATGGACAGAACTCAGAGTAAGTCTTACTCTGAATCCTGTCCGTCGTATGTCCGAGTCCACTACCACAGCACTCCCTCGGCGAGCCGCCACTGTAGAGACCTTCCCAAGCTGGCTCATAGTTCACAAGAATGCTGTTTTTCTTGTTCATAGCCATTGTGCAAGCCAAACCAGTTACCAGAGCCCAACAGACATTCAGAGCATCCTGGTGAACATCCTCAGGATCAAAAGGCTCATCAGTGAGGAAGCCACCTTTGGGATTACTCCTGGAACGGGCCCCAATAGCAAGCAAGCAGAAACGATGGGTAGGTACAGAGGGCAAGACACCACCTCCTCCAGCTTCCAATGTGATGGCTGAAGTGATAAGCACCAAAAAGCGGATGCTGTAGGTAAGAACTCACAAACGGGGCGCGTGGCTTGGCCAGCTGCAAGATGGCGGCACTTTGAGTGGGCTCTGCCGGCCAAGCTCGACAATCCGGCATTATTCTGCAGGAATCCCTAACTGATCTGCGCATCCATGCTGCTCCTGTGATCCCCATGAGGCGAGGCGCAGATTGTTAGCTCCGCTGCCCTTCAGCTCAACTGCGGAGGCTCTCTGCTGCCGCCCACGGACGTGTCCTGCTCCGGTGATGACATCTTTGGACTCTGGGTGAGTCGCACTGCCTCCCTGGTTCTGCCGGCTGGATTGGGGGCCCGCGGGCTGTTCCGCCCGGCCCAGAGTGCCGCGTTGGGCGCGCCGACGCTGTGGTGCTCCCGGACCCATTAGCTGCTGCTGGCGTGAGCACCTAGGTCTGGCGGGGTGAGCGGCGGACCCCCCGCAACTTCCTGCCTGCTTAGCCTCTGGCGGCGCGCTCCCCTCCCTTCTGGCCGCTGCTTTGACTCGCGTTGCGGGCGCTGCCCACGGACCGCATTGCTGACACCGGGCCCTGGTGCACTGAGGGCCCAGGATTCCTGAGCGGCCGTGACTGGGCCCAGCCGCCGACCTCTGCATGTCTGCTCTGGCCTGAGGGGACGCCGTGGGGGCCTGGAGTGCCTGCCCCCGCACCCACATCATCTGGGCGTCGCCGCTGCGGGGGCCGCATAGGTGGAGCGCTCCTGGTGGCACCCTGGTCTTATCATGGCCGGACATTGTGGCCTCATCACGCTCTGGTGAGCACCGCGGGTGCCGGGAATCCCGCCACTGCGTCAACACCACTACCTTGGCCTCTGTGGGCATGCTGCTCGCTGTGGGGCCCCTCCCATAACGCTGCTTGGCGCTGGGGCTCTTCTGCGCTCTGGGGGGGGACCTGTAACCCCTGGGGCCCACCTGCTTCGACGCCTGGTGACTGGTGGCTCCTTCCCAGCCTTGGTTGCATTGGCCCCTCATGCAATGTGGTGCGCCCAGCGCCATTCCTGCTCGCTTGTTGCTGGTGCCTGGGATTGTGTCTTGAAGCGGGCGGAGAGGCCTTTTAGGATTCTGCCCTCAGCTGGGTTGTTTGCCTGTCTGGCCGCATCCTCCTCAACCTTCGCCTCCGTGACCGCTCTGGCCTGGGGCTTCGTCTGTGGACTGCAAGTTTGGTAGCTGCTGGGTGCTCCGCTTGCCTATCCCATCTGCCCGCTATTGCGGCGACTCGGCTGGTCACTCCATCCTCTTCTTCTAGATAGCCCACTGCCGCCTTCATTGCTGGGGAGTCCCTCCGCGGGTTCCGGCAGACTTGAGTGTGGGGATCCCGGCTGAACCCTTACTGCCTTATATTGTCAGCGGCCAACGGCTGGGGACTGCTGATCTGGTTTGACTGCCTCCTTCTCAGCACGGGTCTCTCTCCTTCCGACTGGGCCCCTCATCATGGGGAAAACAGATCTAAAGCAGTCCAAGATTACTTTCGACCTCCGAAGGTCTGCTAGGCAGGACGTTGCTGGATCGGAGGGTGCCGGCTCTGCTGCCGCTATGGACACTCCCCAGAATCGAGAGGATGACCTCAAGGCAATCATGCTGGACGTTAAGTCTACAGTAACTGGTATCGCGACTCAGTTGGAACAACTCTGCCCGCCTGGACACGGTCAAGGCCCATGTGGACTCCCACGACAATAGGTTGCTCCACGTCGAGTCCAGGGTGTCAGACGCTGAGGAAGCGGCCAACCAGGACCATCAGAAACTACTCATGATGGATAAGCTCCTAACGGTGATCCGGGAAAAAACGAGGATTTGGAGGCTCGCTCCCGCCGGAGTAACCACCACATCACGGGTCTGCCGGAGTCCACCAACATTACCAGGATGGAGGACTTCGTTGAGCTGTTGGCCAGGGAGCTCTTCGGAGATGTCCTCTCCCCGGTGTTCATCGTCGAACAGGCGCACCGGACCCTGGGTCCGCGTCCCGGTCCCGGTCCCGGGCTTCCTCCATGCCCCATCATTGCAAAAATTCTGAATTACCGGGACAGGGATGCTATTCTTCGTGCTGCACGAGACAGGGGCAACATCAACCACCAAAGCAACACACTCTCCTTTTTCCCGGACTACACCCTCACTGTTCAGGCCTCCTGAAGAGAATTCCTCCCCGCCAAGCGCATCCTGCAGAAGCATGAAGTTTCATACTCCCTAGCCTATCCTGCGAAACTAAGAGTCCGACAGGGCACCAAAACACTTGTCTTTTCTGATCTGGGAGCTGTCCTGGCCTTCGCCAAAAAATTGGACAAGGGGCCCCGCTCCTTCCCTTCTAAATCTCAGATTGACGACGCTGACACCCTTAGTGACAATGATTGATTGTGCAGTCCTTATTGTTTCATTAACTTTTTCTTTTCTGAAGGGATTCCTGAACTGATGTAAGCTTGGCCACCCTGTTTCATAGCGGGGGTGTTCGCCTAGCCCCGCCATGCCCTCACGGGATGATTCCCTTGTCTCTTGATGTTCTTCCCTTTCCCAGTTGTGGGTCCCTGGGGTGGGGCGGTGGGTTGCTCAGCCTATTTGGGGGGTTGGAGTGGGTGTGGGGATGGGGGGGTTTCTTGGTTTGGGTTGGTTGGGACAGGGTCGGGGGTTCTACTTGGGGTTTCTTGTTCCTTTACTGGGTCGGTGGCTTTATTTTGCCACTCTATGCTTGCTATGTATTGTTTTCACAGGTTCTGATCTTGACACTGCACTGTGCTCCACGTCTCGTTTCGACTCGAGTCTACTGTTATTCACATTCTATGCTTGCGCTGCTCCGTTGATCCATCTCCCTGCTTGCTGGGTGTACGCACCGGGTTGGGGTGCGGTGGGAGCTGCCTCTGCTGTCCGGCGCACGCAACACCTCTCCTGACGTTGGTGCGCTCCCTGCTGCATGGCTCTTCTGGGGCACGTCCCTTATGTACTCACTACACCAGCCTGCGGCGCCCCCACCTGTTCCACATCTTGCTACGACTGGGACCACATCGCTATGACTGACACTGTGTGCTGGACTTAGAATGTTCGGGGTCTTAACGATCACCGTAAGGCTAGATTGATTCATTCCCACTTACAGAGACACAAAGTTGACATTTGCCTTGTACAGGAGACGCACCTGATGCCAAACTCCCTCACTCGACTCTGGGCATGTTACTGGGGGGAGTCCCACTCCTCCACCTACTCCTCTTATGCATGGGGCGTCTCCATTTTAATACGAAGGGGGCTCCCTTGGCACACTGCGCAGGTACACATCGATCCCGGAGGCCGGTATGTAATACTTCATGGTTCTCTGCTGGCACAGTCCGTCACGATCGCCGCGGTATATGGCCCGAATTCCGACGACCCAGATTTTTTTCATCACGTGTGGCACCTTGTCTCCGCTTGTGGACCTGCGGCTGTAGTCTGGGGAGGGTACTTCAAAGTCACCCTCTCTGCATCACTTGATCAGTCTGGTTTGTACGTGTCTCACCCGCGTGCCACTTCGGCTCTCCTGTCTTTTCTAACGGATAATTCTCAGTACGACGCCTGGCGTCACCTTCACCCGGATACACGTGAGGGAACCTGTGTCTCAAGTGCGAGAGGCTGCTGGTCACGCATTGATTTCTGGCTGACCTCTCCGGATGTCTTTACTTGGCTTATCGATGCTGCTCATATGGCGCATACCTTTTCTGATCACACGTCGGTCCGGCTCTGTATCCGCCTTCCTCATTCCCCGCAACGGGCTTTTACTTGGTGTCTCCCCCCGAACGCCCTTCGGGACTCTGTCTTCTGTGCGGACATTCACATCACTAATTACTTTGATTTAAATACGGGATCCGTCGACTCCGCATCCGTCCTCTGGGAAGGTTTTAAGGTCGTCATACGGGGTGAATGTATTTCTAAGCAGGCGGGTGTTCTTCGTTCCATCCGCTCCACATTATCCAAGCTCGAGAAGGATATCAGAGACCTGGATGCCGCTCAAGCGGCGCACCCCAGTCCTGATAAGCTAGCCCAAATACGTCAAAAACACACGGAGGTCTCGGAGGAGGCGAACCGTGAGCTCTCCTTCTTGGGTAGGGAGGGTCGTTTTGGTGAGGGTGACCGTCCGGGACGCACTTTAGCTAATCTCCTTCGCCCTCCATCCTACGTCACGGTTCTAAGTGATGGGGTTTCCACCATCCTACGTCACGGTTCTAAGTGATGGGGGTTCCTCCAGAACTACTTCCCCAGAGGAGATTAAGACCCGCTTTCTTGACTTTTATTCACAGTTATATTCTGCAGGCACCTCCCTGTCGCAGGAAGACTTCGATCACTATTTCGAGTCTATCTCGTTGGTCTGGCTCGCAGACTATCACAGGGAATTCCTGGACGTGCCTTTCACCAGGGAGGAAATACTTGCCGCCATCAGCGGCCTTCCCGGTGAAAAGGCCCCTGGCCTTGATGGCTTACCTGCCTCATTCTATAAAACTTACGCGGACCTCCTAGTACCACACCTGGCGGCTATGTACAGCGAGTCCTTTGATACTGGTGCTTTCCCCCAGTCTCTCCGTGAAGCCATGATAACGCTGCTCTTGAAACCTGACAAACCAGCTGACCGTAGCGATTCCTACCGCCCCCTCTCTTTAATAAATATCAATAACAAAATCTTTGCTGAATTGATCGCCTCCCAACTCTTGTTACTCATGCCACTCAGTGCTCTTCCGGACCAGTCTGGCTTTATTCCTGGTAGAGCTACCTCGCACAATCTCCGTACACTTTTTTCAGTCCTCCACAAAATCAATCCTGGCCTCCCTGCAGTGGCGGCCTTGCTGGACGCCACAAAGGCCTTTCACGACAAGTAACAAGGGCCCCCTGTCCACTGAAAATAGCAATTCCTAGGGCAGGGTAGTATACAAGTAGAATATATATCCCTAGGCAATATGATCTGGGCGTATTTAATCTTTTGATATATGTGCTCATCTAGTGCAGTTTTAATTCCAAAAAACTGAGTGCAACAATTATAAAAACCAAACACTTATCAAGACTTAAAAATATACATTTAATGACATATTAAAAAACATATAGTCATGCACTTCAATCTAAACTCATCTATGAGATTATAAAAACATGAAAATATTTAAAACATATTATTACATTTATTTTCCCCAAAAAACACAATTATATATAAGATCATTTCTTTGTGGCGGACAAGTTGAATCAAAGGCCTTTGACACACTGGAATGGCCTTTCCTCTTCTATCTCTTGCCCCGCATGGGCTTCAGCGCGATGTTCATACCTAAGATCAAGCTTCTCTACACCAATCCTTTGGCACGTCTCCGTATTAATGGCCAGGTTTCCAACCCTATTAGTATCAATCGGGGCACCCGGCAGGGATGCCCACTATCGCCAATGCTTTTTGCCGTTGCGATGGAGCCCCTGGCCGCCAGACTCCGTCAGCACCACACCCACAGGGGAATTGGGTTCTCGGCCCGTTCTCTCCTCGTTTCTATGTATGCGGACGACGTCACCTTATATGTCCGTAACTCTCAGGAAAACCTTAGCCCTCTCGTTCGAGAGATAATTCGCTTTGGTGGACTTTCCGGGATTCAAGTAAACTGGAGTAAGTCGGTGTTATTCCCCCTGACCGATGCTACCACACCGTTTACTCCTGACTTCCTGTTTCTGTGGGCCTCTGGCCCCACGCGCTATCTTGGCATCTGGCTAAGTAGGGATCTGGACGAACTATGGAGATCCAACTTCAGCTGTGCAGTAGATTGGTTGGAATCTAAGATCCCGACCTGGAGCCGGTTTCCGCTTTCTCTGGCAGGCTGGATCGCAATCGCCAAGATGGTGGTTCTGCCGAAATTTCTGTACCTGTTCCTGAACATTCCGATTCCTCTTACCACTCAATTATTTTGCAAATTGCGCTCCCTCATCATTTCTCTTGTCTGGGCAGGCAAACAGCCAAGAGTGGCATACGATGTCCTTACTCTCCCAATGTCTGTCGGGGGAATGGGGGCTCCTGATTTCAAGAGCTATGCCCTGTGCGCTCAGGCCAACTTCCTCCACTTCTGGATACATCCCACCCCTTATCAACCACATGTGGCCATTGAGACGGACGTTGCTTCCCCTTGGCCTTTGTCCACGGCATTGTTCGCGCCTGCGGTGCGCCCGTGGGCGGAGGTGGACACAGTCGAGACCTTGCGATGGGCCTGGTCCGGCCTTCGCCGAATCTCTAATCTTCCCCTTCTTTCTGCCAATGCGGTGCCAATTGTGAACCACCCCGATTTTCCCCCGCTCCAGTCCTCAGGTATGTCTAAACACGCGGCGCATTTGGGATTGCAGACTGTTGTGGACCTCTACCCTGGCAACACTTTTTATTCCCCTCCCGCCTCCTCAGGCCCGCTAGACACGCTTCTGTATTATCAGCTACGTGCTATCTGTCGGAAGCTGCACTCCACATTTCCTCAGCCTCCGCCCACTATGCAGGCTCTTGACTTTATTAATACATCCCCGTCCCCACACAAACTAGTCAATTTCAATTTCAATTTAATTCCTTTATTCGATATTTAAAAAATATCATAAAAGTACAAATATACAGTTTAAAAAAACAACATTCAATTCATTACAAATCCAATAACTGCACAGAGACCATTATCATCAATTCATTCCCAATTCACAGTTAAATCAAGGGAGTCCCTTGGTTTTCCTAAGTCTTATAGCAACTTTAATAAAATTTAAAATACAAGCCAGTGCTAGTGGGTTCTCAGATCTTTGTAAATACAAAAGAGCGACCTTAGCATGTCTAAACTTCATTTGTTTAAGAATCCTTACTAAATATGTACGTCTAGGTATCGAATAAAAAGGGCATAATAAAACGAAATGAAGGGTATCCTGCGGAGACCTATTGTCGCAGCCGCAGGTACCCTTCTCTTCGACTGTGACAGTAAAACCAAGCGGGTCAGCCAGTAGATGATGTAGAAGGTTGAACCTAAATCGTGTAATTAGGAACCTGTCCTGTGCATTGTGTATGAGGGCAAGGTACGGTTCCATACCTTCTACTGTCTTTACCATTATGTGGGCGCGGACTGTAGGCTTACTTTCCTCAAGGATCGCTCTTCGTGTGGTCACTTTTTCGAAGAAAATTCTTTTAATTCTAGTTTTGTCCTCGGGAATTATTGTAAGCGGGTTATAAAAGAGATCCTTACACCCTAAACTCTCCAGGGTGACCCTAACATAGTTCAGCCATGGTATGCACATTCCCTTATCCCTATTCATGCAGTCAATGACTATTTGTCTGCTCAATCCCGCCTCTGGATTGGTCCAGATTTTTAGCCAGGCCATAATAGGTCTGATTTTAATCAGATCTTCCATATATGTTCTACCCAATTCGTCATGGCAAATAAAGGCCGATATACTCTGAGGGGTTTGGAGAATCTTTCTCAGAAACTTATTCTCCTCAATCTGTATTTGCTGGGTAGCTACAAAGCCCCACACTTCTGCCCCGTATAATATTTTGGGGCAACAGATGGAGCTATATAGGTGCATAACCTGCTCAGGGGACCACCTGCCCAGCCTGCGCCCATAGCTCATTATGGCCCCTGTGGATACCACTAGCTTTGACCTACGCTCTTCAGTTAAAAATTTAAAATTTAAAAGCCCATCAAAAAGTATACCCAGATAGGAGAAGGTTTCAACCTTTTCCATTTTATGTGTGCCTATTTTGTAAGAAAATCTTTTGCAAGGTTTAGACCCAGCCAGCATCACATAAGACTTGGTGAGGTTGGCCGATAGATCTAAACTGGCCATGAAGCTAACGAACCCGTCTAGCAGGCTCTGAAGACCTTTAGGTGTGCGGGCTAAAAGTACCGCGTCATCCGCGTACAGTAGCACGGGAACTGGTCGGGAACCTAGTCTAGGGGTGTCCACGTTCATCTTACACAGGGCTCGGTCTAACTCATTTATGTACAGGGAGAACAAGAACGGGGCCAAGATGCATCCCTGTCTCACCCCACTTGTGCAAGGGAAGGATGCTGTCGTGTCACCCTCCAAGTTAAAGCGCACTTTAGCAGAAGTGTTCCAGTGGAGTGCTCTTAGAATATCCACTAGGCCCTGCTCTACCCCTAATCTAGTCATCAGAGCCCAGAGTTTTTCCCTGTTGACATGGTCGAAAGCGGCTGAGAGGTCCATAAACCCCAGGTATACCGCCTGATCACTTGCAATGGTATATTTGGCCACTATTAGGTAAAGGTTCAGGCATTGGTCTGTTGTTGATTTTCCACTCCTGAAACCATATTGCAAATCCGTGATTATTTGGTGTTCAGTGGCCCAGTCTGATAGGCGATTCAAAACTACACGCCCCAGGACTTTAGCAGTCACATCAATTAGTGATATGGGGCGGTAACACTGCGGGTCGTCCTTTTTCCCTTTTTTAAAAATTGGGGCTATTGTAGCCTCAGACCAAGATCGTGGCAAACCGGTTGCTATTCCTGTGTTTATTACTCTTGTGAGAATTGGGGCCCAGAGCTCAACCCTACTTAAATAGAGGTCGGGAGGGATTCCATCCGGGCCGGGGGCTTTATTTTTTGTGAGACCTTTAATGCCCACTACTATTTCCTCGAGTGAGAATTCAATATTAGATGCCCATGGGCAAAGATTTCCATCGCCCCTCGAGTTCACATTCGAGTGGTTGTACAGTAGTTCAAAGTGTTTGGACCATTGCTCTGGGAGAATAGATGTGCCAATTACTGGGGCAGCAGTGTCCTGGAAACAGGGTTTATTAATTATTTTCCAGAATGCACTTGAGTCTCTTCTATCAGCTGCATCCCGCAAGTCTTCCCATACCTGTGTTTGCAATGCCAATTTCCTTTGTTTGATTGCCTTTTTATATGCAATCCTACACTGTGCAATATCCCTCTTGTTTTTTGGAACTATTTTTAAACATTCTTTTAGCTCTTTGTGGGCCCGGGAACAGTTTTTGTCAAACCATCTGGGGAAAGTCTTGACTACCGGTCTCGAAGATGATTTAAGTAAACCATCTATAAGGTGTGCCATAGACTCGAACGCTTTAACCACCACAGGGCCTTTAAGTGATGAATCTAAGCACACCTCAATCATCTCTTTGCCTTTCTCTATTAGAGATTTGTAAAAGGCCTCCCCATCCACTTTTGCCCATCTGAGGCGTCTCCCTTGGTCAGTTGCCCTCATTGTGCTAATAACCTCAGTCCTTTTCTTCACATTTCGGGCAAACCAATTTTTGATATTCAGTACTAGTGGGTTGTGGTCACTGAATATACTCCATTCAATTCCTACATCATTTATCCAATCCCTAAAATGGTGAGAGACAACTATATAGTCTATAATAGAGCATTGCCCTCTCCCCTTAAATGTAGGTATGACCTCACAACTGTCTTTGAAACCCATCAGGTCTAATGTGTGCCTCAACATATGGTTTTCCAGGACCCTCTGTAACTCCAACCCTCCCGGTGTGTGTTCAAAGTGCGCCCCTTTTGCCAGTGTACAGCCGGTCCAGGCACCCTTTGATGGGCTCAGATTTGGACACAGGTGACAATTTAAGTCTCCTGCTATAAGCACACATGGCTCCCTACCTATCTTCCTTAGGCTCAGTTCTCGGGTCAGGTGGGTGTCCAGGTCGTGTATTATTTGCCCTTTCCCACTCCCTGCTATAGCATTGTATACGTTAATTAAGACAGCATTTAGCCTGCTTGCTTTAAACCCAATAGCTTGAATGTTGGGTGAGTTCCAGTTTAAATTAATCCATGAACCTTCTAACTGTAGGTCCACATAGGTGATTAGCCCTCCCATTGCTCTTCCCGGGGCCAGTTTTTTTGCAGGAACAGCAAAGCATTTGTATCCTGCTAAATGGTAAGGATTATGGTCCACAACCCAGGTTTCTTGCAGGCAGATTATGTGGAATCTGGAAATGTATTGCCTCCACTCCTGATTGTGAAATTTGGAGGACAGCCCAGCTACATTCCATGAGATCATTTCAATCCCCTCCTGCAATTTTCTCCCTATTGGGGCAGAGTTTTTAGGAATATTGTGGTCAGACTCTCCCAAGTTTCCATCTGTATTGAGCACTAGTGGGGTCTGAGTAACTTGTGGGTGCTGTGAGTATGAGGCCACATGAGCAAGTTCCTCATTAATCTCAACCTCCTCTTGTCTTTGACCTGGGCTATCCAACCTATTCACTGTTTTGTGTTTGTTTGCAATGATTTTCTCTGGGGACCTCCCTCTAGTTAGATGATGAGTGCAAATTTTGCTCCTCTTGGGATGACAGGAGGTCATAACGACGGGAGTAATTTGTACAGTGTTTAGTTGTATCGGTGTTTGCTCAGCATAAGCTTTAACCCCGTTCAGTCAATCCACCTCCTCCAGAGACTTAAGGGGGTCAAATCTATTCCTTAGGGCAATTCTGCCTTGGCTCCCCGGGGGGGCATATGACTGCATTTCGTGATGAGCCCTGCCATCCCACAAATACTCATCTTTATCATGACTGCCCCCATTTCGGCGATATGTGCTTCTATCAGCAGCGTAAAAGAACCCCAATGGTAGTGAGCTTATGTTATTGCTTTGAGCCGCCGGGCCCCAGCTTAATATGTGATCAACTATCCTAAAATCCCTGAAATTCACCACCACACAATCACCAACTACATTCTTTTGCCTATTCCCCAGCCATCTCACCCTTCTTACATGTAAGATTTCTCCCTGTACGCCCCTCGGCAATGGCCTATTCTTATTTAGCCAATGTGTGACTTTGTTCTTGAGTTCATCATGCGATTCTGTGTATCCAGGTTTTAACTCTGGGACCCCTGTAAGTATGATGACATACGGGGCTGCATCCGGGGGCAAGTGTATACAAGGCCCAATGGGAGTAGGTTTGAATGGGGGTAATTGTGTGCGGTGTGACAACTCCAGCGGAGTGTGCAGCAGTGCCGAGTTTGCGTGGGCTGTGTTCGCAGGAAGGTCTATGTGTGTCCTATCCGTTTGTAAATGAGTCGTGTTTGGCAATAGTAAGGTACGCGTGGTAGCATTAGAGGGCCCTGCTGGGGTGTTATCAGGAGGAGTGATATGCATATTTTTATTGGGCTGATCTTCAGCTCCAGGTTTAGTTATTTGAGCGATCGGCAACTCAGTGGCCGGATTGTTGCTCAGTGGTGGCAATAAAGTGTTGTCTGTCCCTCCACCCCTTATCTTCACTAGAGAAACAATTTTGTCCAGCCTGCTCAGGATTTGTTTCATCTGAGTGTTGATCAGTAGCTCAAAATGTAACTGTAGATCATTAATAGTCTGGGACACCCACCCCGGAGGGGCCTGTGTGCCCAATGCTTGGTCACGAGTAGCTTCTCCAGTTGGGGCGTCTGGATAATTGGAGGTCGTGCGGGTTCTAGTCTTTTTGGGTCCAAGTGGCCTCTTGCTAATCCCCTTTTTCTTCGTCACTCGCGTCTTTCCCTCTTTGCCATTGTCCAGTGTATCGCCAGTGGGAGTTATTTGTAGCGGAGAGGTATTTATCAGCGGGGCCTCCGGGGACGAGTCAAGGGTGATCGCGGGCGTATTAGTAATAGGTGAGGCGAGTTGGCTCAAATGGGGAGTTAATGAGAGCCGTCTTTCTGTGCGCTCGATCTCGTTCGAAACTTCACCAATGGCTTTAAGCAACATTCTGTCAATTGCAGTCTGCTGTGCTGGGACTTGGGCGGGGGTACCTTTTGAGCTGTTCTTTTGTGATGGGGTGACATGGTTCTTCGTGCTCAATTTGGAAGATCTGGTTCGAGTGTTAGATGCCATTCTGCTCATGCAGTTATATGATTGATATCACTACGTAACACAATGCAGAGGATGTCCCTGCAACAGGCCTCTTTGGTACCTAGTTAACCAGTACAAACAGCAGAATGGGGGCAGGGGGCCACAATAGCTTGACGATTTTGCAACAAATGAACAGTACCTTAATGTTCTTTCAGCAACCTCAGCAAGATGTTAGGGACCAGGCCCAGCCCAGCCTCGGCCGGCCCCGGACGGCCACAGACGGCCCGCCCTTTGCCCGGGCTTTGCCCGCGCGCGGTCCCGCGACGCGGGGGGTGTTCCTCTGTTTTATGCGCCTCCTGGCGCGAAATTCTGGTTGGGCGGGTCTCCTGCCCCAAGAGGTGCTGGGAAATGTAGTCTTTGGTCTCCCTACCGCGGCCGCGAAAGGTGAAGACGCGGCGGCGGGAGACTGGAGCACTGGATGCAGGTCCGACACGGGAAACACGGTCACTGGTACGCTTGTTGTGAAGATTTGAACCCGCTCTGCCGGGGGTGTTCCTCTGTTTTATGCGCCTCCTGGCGCGAAATTCTGGTTGGGCGGGTCTCCTGCCCCAAGAGGTGCTGGGAAATGTAGTCTTTGGTCTCCCTACCGCGGCCGCGAAAGGTGAAGACGCGGCGGCGGGAGACTGGAGCACTGGATGCAGGTCCGACACGGGAAACACGGTCACTGGTACGCTTGTTGTGAAGATTTGAACCCGCTCTGCCGGGGGTGTTCCTCTGTTTTATGCGGGCGCGAAATTCTGGTTGGGCGGGTCTCCTGCCCCAAGAGGTGCTGGGAAATGTAGTCTTTGGTCTCCCTACCGCGGCCGCGAAAGGTGAAGACGCGGCGGCGGGAGACTGGAGCACTGGATGCAGGTCCGACACGGGAAACACGGTCACTGGTACGCTTGTTGTGAAGATTTATGCGTTTACTCTAACGTCCACCTCTATTTCTACGGATCGTGCGCGCAAAGCCTGGGGCGTGGATCTGGGCATGGACATTGCGCTGCCGTACTGGCTATAATGCTGTAACCAGACGAAGAAGCTGTCGCCAAATTATAGGCTCTGTCTGATACATTTCATGTTCCTGCACTGGTTATACCGCCCCCCTGCTCAGCTACACAAGCTAGGGCTCATCTCGACTGACACGTGTATGTGCTGTGCGGCCCCCGCGGCGAACTTCCCACATTTAGCGTGGGTATGTCCTAATGTTTCTGAATTTTGGCGGACAGTGTGCTCCATAGTTTCAGACATTATCGGTGCTGTTTTGCACCCGGACCCCCCCCTGTGCTTGCTTGGCTTCGTTAAATTCTGCCCTGATGCTTCCTGACGCCTAATTGCGATGCTAATGACCTTGGCCAGACATAGGGTGGCGATGTGCTGGGGCCGCCAGCCTGCTCTTAAGGCCAAGAGCTGGCTGGAGGACGCCTCTTGGTGTCAGACTCTTTTATCAGAGTACTGGGACTTACTGCCCGCCAGGTCCCGTCCAGTGGACATTTGGGGCCCTCTGATCACTTACCTCCACTCACGCACTCTCCCCAGCGGTGCTGCCTCTCCCGCGCTCCCCCTGTGCCCGCGGCGGCCGCCGGTGTTGGTCGGTGACTGCTCCCTTCTTCCTCATTGGCTGCGCTGCTTCATGTGGCTTACCATTACTGTTTTGTCCCTAGTGTGCAAACGCTGTGATTTGGCCCTAACATATTCATGTCTCTCTCAAGGTGCAGTTGAATTGTTCCCTAATGCCTGACTTGAGCTATACTGTGTTCATCCGCGCTGTTTTATTGCACGATGTATTGTGTCTGTATTTCGGTGCCTCAATAAAGGTTTTTGAAAAATGTAAAAAAGAAGAAAAAAAAAGAAGTCACAAACAGGGCATGGCAAGGGCCTCAAAAAGAAGGGGACAGCATACTTTTACTGGAAAGATATTGCAGAGGAGCCCGAAAAGTCGTGAAGTAGATGACGCCTGTAGTTGTCTGATGTCATGTACATTAAGGCAACCAGTACAAATGTATCAATTGTAAATCGCTGCATTTTACAATGCATATGTTAGTTCTTCCTTTCAGTCTGTCATTTCACCCCAAATTCCTGAGAGAGCAGCGTCCGACAAAGGTTGTGTAAATGAACTTGTCACATTCTTGAACGGTCACAAGCAGTAACCTTCCCCAGTTGGGGGCATAGTCTCACCTCCTTGCAGAAATTGCTGAAGCCTTTAAAATATTTACTTGGTCACCTTCAGGCCGACTTTATGGCTTTATTTGTTTGCTTCCAGTGCTTAGTGCAAATATTTAGTCCAATCTCCTTCATGGACACTTCCAAGAGTAAAACGGCAATTTTGTATGCGCGGTTTATTTTTATTACAGCTCAAGACAGGAAGAACACACAAGTGGCTGGTGTGGGTCTGTAGACGCGCTCCGGGAAGGGCTGGTAGGGCACGTGGAGGCGGCCGAGACTGCGGTGGGCTTCTTTGCTTCTTAGCCACCCTGAAAGGGTTTATTTGGGGAAGGAAATGTTATGGAAACCCTTCTTCACGCCGTCAAGAAATGAGAGCAGGGGTTTACAGAACCCCTATTCTCGACTGTATAAAGAGTTTGAGTTACTGCGCTTTTTCCACTGGTACAGCAGCTCTGCGGTTTATAATTAATCTACACATTTTAAACACACTTTTGGCTAGGCTGCAATTCAAGCAAATGGTTGCGTTTGAATTGCTAGCCTTCTCATTTGAAGTAACAAAGGGCTGTACATAATGTATGTGCAGGGCACTAACAGTGGGTGCAAACTACAGGCCGACATCTTGACCCGACCATCATTTGTTGTAGTAATCAGTCGATATTGGCAGAGGGTTACAACAGCTCCTGCTTCATCAATATGAATGAAGCGGGTCACATTTGGCGAGCTTTTACAAATGAATGTGAATGCATGGATGGTGGCCGAGGAGGGACAGCAGAGATCCATCGAGGCCATCCCCGCATTTCTAATTCCAACCTGTCAACTTTTGTTAAGCAGCCTGTGTCTCTTAAAGACACCCGTGCTGCTTTTAAGTGACAAATGCCGCTTTAAAAAAAAAAAAAATGCTGAAATGCAGTGAAGACACGAGGATGAGAGTTCTTCGGTGTTCCTTGGACCAGCGTCTGCTTCACCTGAGGCCCCCTCACATGATTTGCAAAGGGGAAGCAGCTGCCCCTCAGAGACCACCCCAACCCAAGGGACCACCCGTACCCAGGGGACCAGGGTCTGATAACGGCTTCTGACTGCAGGCGCAGTCACAAATGTTGCACGCACCCCTCAGCAACTCAAAAGCAGGACGGATGACCCTCACACGCCTTTCTATTTGAGATTTGGAAAAAGTCTCAAAACCCATTTCGCGATTTATTATGAGTTTTCCAATTCTCAAAAGGATTTTGTTCGTACCTAGTAAAAACTCCTGCTGTTTTGTGACTCACAAGTTTTGCGATCGTTAAGTGGTTCGTACATGCGGCCCGTTGTTTGATATTTTTCGATATAGATGATGTTTACCACCACTCCGATAGCTTAACTGTGGGTTATTGCTTTCTTTGGCCTGGAGTAAACTCATTTGTTTATTGCCCACAATGGCACCACCGTGCTCCAATCATAACTTATGCAGAGCATTGTGGAACTAACAGAATGACAGTAATTCACGTGACACGAAATCACTACCACCTTGATGCCCTCAGTGTCACCGTCCTTAAGTGTGAGGTGGGTCTCCGTCCAGCAGCAAGGCCTGTTGTCCCACAAACACATCCTGTTTTATTTGTCTCCTTTGGGGAGCGTGTCAATGTTTGCCCCTTAAGGCATGTGATTCGTTAACTGTGTTCTCCGTGCTGCTTGTTATTGGATGTGGTTCCTGCACTTAGCCTTCCGTCTGGTGCGACTCTTTGGTACATCCTCACCTGTGAATACTTTCGAGGATGGGAGGGTAAGGGGGTAACATGGCAGAAATTAAAGCTGTCGGTGTATTGTGGGCATTTTCTACAGCGTGGTGCTACCATGGTTTGCGCTATTGGGATCTGCAGACAGAATGGACCCAGAGAACTGCAGACATGTTTATAGAATATTTTAAAAGCGTGCCAGAGACATTCTACACACCGAAATACCGTCGGGTTTGGGTTTATGCATGGATACGCCGAAATTGCTACTTTTTTTTTTAAACTCCATGGCTTTATTATCAGCGAGAGGCAAAGCAAAACAAATGACGTGCTTGACTGAGGAAAACAAACACAGCTTGGTCAAATAAAATGGAGTCGGTTTGGTGGGAAGAATGCACGTTCATCAACTGACTGAGAATTAATGACGTCATGTTTGTTTTTTTCTTCTCGTAGGGCCAGATTAAGGAATGAATAAGGGCGTAGGCACACTGAACGCGAGGTAATGGAACATTTTTAAAAGAGTAAGAACATGTGGAGGACGGACTGTAAGTTCAAACGCATATGTTGTGCGGATTTTTTTTTTTTTTTGCAATATAAAAAGCCACATCTGCGCGCGCCTCCGGAAGGCGACCACTTTTAGAAAGGCCCCAAGGTTTTTCAAGTTAGGCACAAAAAACACATGGATTGTGTTTCGATGCCACCCTACATTTATTTTCGGTTTAATCTCGCCCTTTCCTCCCCGAAGATTTTATGCCGAGGGAAAATGACATTTTTGGGGGGAACAGCGCTCAGTATTTTCACACTTGACTACCCCAGCCAGTCAGGCTTCTACGCCTGTTCACGCCACTGCAGCCTGGCGTCCAGATAACGGCGCGGCTCCGGGGAGGGGGATGCGAGCACATTCCAGCCCTCGATGGGCTGGGATTGGACAGGGGCCAGTTGTGCCTGGAGCTCTGGCCCCAAACTGCAGCCAGACGAGCCCAGCGGTGACTCAGTGCAGGCAGACAGAGCGCACACAGTATAACTGGGCCGGCGAGCGCGCGCTGCCCTCATCTGCAGACTGCTGTCCGTCCTGCAGGAGCAGCTGACATCTGGACGCCTCTGCGACCCGCCGCCGGCCCGCTGGAGAGTCGGAGCACGGTTCCTTCCCTGCTGCTCAATGTTTACTCACGCTCTGCCTTGAAACCGCACCGGGTCTGTGCACGATTTAAACTGATTTCCATGCTTCTAGGGTACCAGCTAACGGTTTACCATGACAATCGGAGGCAGCCAATGAGCACAGGGGAGCGAAAGCAGTCTATGTTTCCCAAAACAAGCATGCATCATTTTTAGCCGCGCTCCGAATCGCCTATTAGTTTGGATTGCTCTCAATAAACACGTCAGCTAACTAGGGCAGAAAAGTCCTTGAAGAGTCGTGCACATTAATTGCAAATCGGAGAACTTGCAGCTTACATGAAGGAAGGAAAACTCCACTTCTGTGTTTCGTTTGAAAAGTTGTCCTTTCAATCTCTAGGATTAATATTTTGGCTAAACCGCACAATTGAGGGTCATTGGTTGGACTGAACTGCACAACTTTTATCAGTTTCGTACTTTTTCTATTTATTTATTTACTGCTAAAACATGGCGATGCAGAAACCAGCACATGCCAAAGTGTTTGTGTGGCTACTTGTGGCCGCAATCACAGGGCAGTGTGCCGCGGACCCGATAGGCCTCAGCAAGTGCTCCTCCCGATGTGATGTCTCCAGATGTCCAAGTCCCAGCTGCCCCAGCGGCTACGTGCCCGACCGCTGCAACTGCTGTCTCACCTGCGCCGGAGGCGAAGGGGAGGCCTGTGGCCGCAAAGAGGACCCGCCGTGTGGAGACAGCCTGGAGTGCAAGCACCCGGCAGGGAAGCGCGTGGCCAAGGGCGTGTGCCAGTGCAAGCTGACGTCCAAGGTGTGTGGCAGCGATGGAAGGACCTATGACAATGTGTGCCAGCTGAAGGTGGAGACCCGCAAGGCGCTGCAGCAAGGGCTGCCCGCCATCCTCCAGGCGCAGAAGGGAGCCTGTGAATCGGGTAAGGGCGTGCAAGCATCACCGGCTTAAGTCCCCACCGGGCCTTATCTGCAATCTGCTCTTAGTATTGTTGCCAAATGTAAATACGTATACCTGGGGACACTTGGGTCCTTAGTATACCACTAACTATAGTCTGAGTGGACCTTATCCTTTAGGCCACCATTTACTAGTTAACTGCCAGATATTTGGTACGGAGAAGTGTGTGATGGACAGAAGAGGGCTTCGTATGGTGACGAGGATCTGGGACAACAAGAGGGAAATATGTGACATTATAGCCAATTGTTTTTTAAGCCGAAGCCTACCAGACAGAACAGCTGTCTGGTTTACACATACACATTCTGAAAGCTTCCCTGGGAATGCATGCTACCTATTGCTTAACATTGGCTTTGATTGCTTTCTGTTTACTGGGCTTAGTTGTTTTATGCTGTGCAGCATGTCTTTGTCCTTTCCATGGAGCATAGCCTATTTAATGTGTTCTTTCACAAGTGCTCTCTTTCTGTAAACAGGCCTTTAAGTTTTTTTTTCTTATCCTGTCACATTTGCTGTGCATTCAAAGAAAGAGGTCAAATGTCAGACTCTGTCCTCCAAGGGAGCTTGATGTCTACTTTTCTTTCTCAGACTTCAAAGTGAGAGGATTTATGTGACAATGGTGCTGGGTACCCATGTGAGAGGAAAGGTTGCAGAATGTAATTTTTTCTAGCAATCAACAAAATTTAAATGTCTGTAAATGAACAGTGCAAATATATAAAAATGTGGAAATCACAAATGAAGCAAATATTTTTGTAATTCTGACGTGTAGTTGAAACATATATTTTCAATAGGATCAAAACATATCAATACACTTGATGATGCCATTTCCACATATTATCATTTGTGCGCTGCTTAATTTTTATCAGTAAAACTGTAGGACTGTGCAAATGTAATGGTCATTTCAATTGAAAATGGGTTGTCTGTAAAAGCAATGCACTACCACACCATGAATACTCCACTCTACTAATACCACGCTACGGCACTTTACTCTGCTCTACACTAGTCCAATCTACAACACTACTCTATGACACACTATGATACTCTACTTCCCTGTACTCTATGCCACTCCACAACACTGTACTCCACTCGCTGCCACTCTAATTCACTCCACTCTTCGCCCTTCTACTCTAAGCCACTCCACACCCTTCCATGTAATGACACATCACTCTACAACACTCTGCTCCACTCTACTCCACTTCACTCTGTGCCATTCCACTCTGTGCCATTCCACTCTACGCCACTCCACTCTACGACTCTCCACGACACTCTATGACACTCCATTCTACTCCACTCTATGACACTTCACTCTATGCTACTCCACTATATGACACTCTACTCCATTGCACTCTGCTCCAATCTATGCTACTCCACTCTACGGCACTCTGACACTCTGCGCCACCCTATGCAACTTCCTCTAGGCCACTCTATGCCACTCCAATCTAAGCCAACACACTCTATGACACTCCACTCCACTGTAATCCACCCACTCCACGACACTCCATTCTATGACACTCTTCTCCATTCCACTCTACTCCATTCTACACCACTGCACTCTACAACATTTGAATCCACTCTATACCACTCCACTTTACAGCACTTCACTCTAGGCCACTCTACTCTACGACCCTCTATGACACTCTATGCCACACTACCCCACTCCACTCTATGACACTCTACACCACTCCGCACTATGCTACCACACGCTAAGCCACTCCACTCTACACCTTTCCATTCTTTGACACTCCATGATACTCAAGTCTATGACACTTTACTCCATTCCACTCTACTCCACTCTACGCTACTCCACTCTATGGTACTCTACTCCACTCTACGCCACTTCACTCCAGGCCACTCTGCTCCACTCTATGCAACTCCGCTCTAAGGCACTCCACAACACTATATGACTTTCTACTCCACTCTACTCCACGACACTCTACTCCATGCCACTCTACTCTAATCCATTCTATGCCACTCTACTCCATTCTATACCAATCTACTCCTCCCTATGACAGTCTACTCTATGGCACTCCACTCTACGACACTCTAGGCCACTCTATGCCACTCCACTCTGACACTTTACTCCACTCTATGATTTGTCACTTCACTCTACTAGACTCTACCGTAATTTACAACACTTTACTCTACACTGTGCTATGGCATTTTACGTCCCTCCACTCTGAGTCACTCCACTCTGACACTCTACTCCACTCTACGCCACTCTACTTTATATCACTCTACTTCACTTTATGATACTCCACTCCACTTCACTCCACTCTGCACCAATCTATGACATTGTGCACCACTTTTAGCTAGGCCACTGTACTCCACTCCATTTCATGGTACTCCACTTTGACACTCTAATCCATTCCACTCCAGTCTATGACACTCTACTCCACTCTGCACCACTCCACTGTACGATACTCTACTCCACTTTATGCCCCTCCATTCTATGCCCCTCCATTCTATGCCCTCCCACTCTTTGCTTTCCCACTCTATGCCTCTCCACTCTATGCCCCTCCACTCTATGCCCCTCCACTCTATGCCCCTCCACGCTATGCCCCTCCACTCTATGCCCCTCCACTCTATGCCCCTCCACTCTATGCCTCTCCACTCGGCTGCCCTCTGTTCTATGCCTCTCTGCTCTACTCCTCTCTACACCACTCTATCCCACTTTACACCAATCTACTCCATTCTATACCACTCCCCTCCACTCTATACCAGTCCATTCTAAGAAACTCTGCGATACTCCACTCCACTCTATGCCCCTCAACTCTATGCCCTTTCAATCTATGCCCCTCCAATCTATGACACTCCACTCCACTCAACACCACTCTACTCCACTCCCCCCTAAACCCTCTTCCCATGAACTCTGTGTTGTACTCTCCACTGTGGTTTTCTCCGTGGCCTCATTGTGACTTTCTCCCTCATGCACTGCTTTTTCCCTTTCACTCTACCTAATCCCCCCACCAATGTCTCTGTTGTCCCCTCACCAGAGTGGCCCTTTGCTATTTTTATTTAGCATTTTTGCCTAAAAAAACAATATCTTTATTTACTGAGCCATGTTGAGCCTGCCATCTTGGATTGATAAATAAAATATTAGGAAAAGTGTGCCTACGTAATTCTGTAGGTGTGACTGGCAACTGAAATTGCATTATTGCACTTTTTATTTTGCAGATGCTTTCCAACAGTGACAAGGTGCACTGACACAGCCATAGGTTTAAAAGGCGAACCCTATTAGTGCCTGTTTTACTTTTATTGTTAAGCACTGCTAAGATTTGCAAGATGATGAAGGGAAAACGGACTCTGGGCCCTTGAAGCCAAGGCAGACTCAATTGAGTGTTGGTGATGAAGGCCTAGCTCCATTAAAAGATGAGTTGGGGTGCCATTGGTGTTGGTTTAGCTCCCCCTATCAGCAGTGTTTTCAGGTTCTCCCTGGAGGATGCCAACGTACCTAGGCCACCACTTGTGGGTCTAGCATGCTCTAAATTGCTGACCTTTCTCCAGCGTTTTCTGTATTTTTATAGTGGATGGTTCTCAAGCACCTGGATATGTGTGACTAGACAAGGTTATATTGTGGGAGGTACTGCAGCCCAGTTTCATGACAGCTTAGTATTATGAGTCAAAGGAAGTCATTTAGACCTCAGCGGGCTGGCTGCCAAGCAGCAGCAGCAGCACATCTGCCATATTTAGACTTCCCTTGCATGGAAATATGTTGTTACTTACTGGTAATCTTCATTACCCCAATTAAGGTTCTTGTGATCCCAGTCACTACTATATGATGCAGTCCACCTTCCCGAAACGTTCCTAACATGCTAGTCTGTCTTGTATAAAAAAACTCTTGCAACTGCCTCCATGCCTGCTAGTAACACAAACCAGACACAACAATAGAGGGAGGGATGGGACATGTTAATCGTGGCAATGAAGATTACTGGTAAGTAACAACACATTACCCCCTCATAGGTCCTCATTCCAGTCGTTACTATATGAGAACTTCACTAGCCCTAGTAAAAGAATGAAGCTTGACACCAAAAACTAACAAAAACTCAAGTTTATTAAATGAAGCTCAAGTTGCCTTAATAACCCCAACAGCAAAATTATATATAGAAGCATGCAACCCATCTAACCGATAATGCTTAATAAAAGTGTGATGCAACCGCCAGGTAGCAGCCCTACACATTTCAAGGATAGAAACTCCTGCAGCCTCAGCCCAGGAAGTGGACACAGATCTAGTGGAACAGCCCTGAACCTGAGCCGGAGGAACAAGCCCCAATGATTTATAAGACTGACAAACTGCCAGGCACACCCACCTACTGAGAGTTGAAGTAGTCACTTTTTTCCCTTAAGCCACCCCGCCATAGGACACAGACAGAGCAGGGGAAAAACAAAAATCCTGAGTGCGCTTCAGATAAATCTGAAGAGCCCTTCGAACATCCAAAACGGAGGGAAACTAATCATCAACCTACCCAAGAAAATCAGGAAGAACATCCTCCTGTTGCAAATGGAACCTTGAAGAAACTTTAGGGACAAAGGCTGGATCCAACCTCAGAATCACAGTATCCGGTTGAAATTGCAAATAGGGATAGGAAATCAGGAAAAAACCCAATTCCCTCAATCAGGAAGCTGAAGTAATGGCTAACAAAACAGCCAACTTAGCAGACAAAAACAGCCTCCAGCAAAGGCTCGGAAGGGGACAACTGGTGACCCTGAAGGACAGTCTGCAATTCCTAGGAAGGAATAATCACAGGAGACCCAGCCGACTGAGCCTGAAACTTCTCAACAACCGAACCAACAAAGGAGCAACACCCTCCAAAGCATCCCCTGACCTCCTGCAGGCTCTAATAGATGCCCATTGAGCAGCCAGAGTAGGGGGGCAAATTTCTTTTTAAAAAACCTAACCCTCAGGAACTCAAGAATCTTCACCAGCTCCCCTGGAACCGGATCCACCCCATGATCATTCACCTCTTCACAGAGGAGCTCCAGTTCTTATTGTAAGACTTAAAGGTAAAATTTTTGTGGGATTTATGAATATCCTGTGCCAACAGAGAAGATCACCCCAAGGACCCCAGCGCTAAGCGTTCAAGAGCCAAGCCGTCAGTTTCAGTTGACGGAGACTGGGCAAGGACAGGACTTGTAACTGAAGTGGGGATGGATCACTGATAACCGAACAAACCTGCCCTGGGACAAATGAAGCAACAGGGAAAACCAAAGGCAACAAGGCCAAAAAGGGGTAATCAAGATCACAGACACACTCTCCACCCAAATCTTCTAAGGCACCCTTTGGATAAGTGGAACTGGGGGGTAGGCACACAGAAGACACAAGGGCCAAGGAATTGAGAGGGCATCTACTGTCCATGCTTAGGGACAAATCATCTCTGAACAAAACCGTTAAAGGAGGGAATTTTGGGGAGAGGCAAAGAGGTTGATCCTTGGATCCACGAACTGGAGACAAATGTCCCTGAATGGTCCATTGATAGATGGTACAGGACTGAGGAAGGCATGTTGTCTGCATGGCAATTGAGCTAAGCCTGAATGTAGACTGCCCTCAAGGCCTTAGTTGATCATAACCCCCGAAGCAAATCAGCGAGGCTAGATGATTCAGAGGGGTGCTCCGCGTCCCCCTTGGTGATTCAAATAACAATGAGCCACCTGAAAAACCTGAACTGCCTCCCAAATCGCAGCCAACTGCTACCAATTGGAAGAATAAGCCCTGTCCCTCAGAGGCCACTGACCCTCTGCTTCCAAGGACCCCAGTGAGGCCCCTCAACCCCACAGACTGACATCTTTTGTCAATAACAGAGGTGGAGGGATCTGGAAGCCGATCCCTTCTCCAAGTTGGGAGTGTGCTGCGCAGCCACCAACCCAACTTCTGAACCAGAACAAGGATGAGAGGAAGCTGTGAGTCACAATCTGCAAAGGAGGGATACCAGTGGGCCAACAGATAGTTGATGAGAGGCTTTCCCAAGGAACCACTACTGTGGTGGATGACGTCAACCCCTGGACCCTCAACCAAGTTCGAGCTGGAGCCAACTGTTGAGACAAGAGGGCCGACAGAAGATGCTGCAGAGTCTCTCTTTGATCAGGAGGTAGAAAAACCACCCCATCTGATAGTTAAACACTTACACTGCAACTGTTGAACAGGGACTAGCTGTGATTTGGCCAGGTTCAGTTTCAGTTTTGGCCAGGTTCAGTTTGAAGCCCAACTGTTGAAACAGAGCCATTGTTGCCTCCACCGCAAGCAGAGCCTTAGGTAGAGAGGAGGCACAGATCAAACAATCATCAAAGTAACCAAACACAGAAAATCCCCAAAGGTGTAAAACACCTATAGCCAGAGCCAATACTTTGGTAAAAGTCAGAGGAGCAGTTGACAGACTGAAGGGTAACACCTGGTACTGGAAATGAGCCTTGTTCCCTGCAAATCTCAGAAAGTGTTGGCTGTCCTGATGGGCAAGGACTTGAAAATAGGCGTCCTCTAAATACAGGGTTGCCAAAAACTCTCCTTTCTGAATCAGAGGAATGGTGGATTGCAAAGCGTTCATCTGAAATGTCTCCAACTTTCCCGACCTGTTCAGAGCCTTCAGATCCAGTATTGTCAGGTAAGAACCATCTGGTTTGAGAACCAGGAACAGAATGGTGTAGTAGCCTATACCCTCCCCTGCTACAGGCACACTGATGATTGCTCCTTTGCGAGTAGCTTCTCCACTCCTGATAACATAGCAGTCCACTTCTGAATGTCTTTTGACAATGGGGAATCTCGATATTGATCAACTGGAGGAGGTCCAACAAATGGAATCTGTTAACCATAGCTGATAATTGACAAAACCCACTGGTCATAAATCAATTGGAACCATTGATCCTAGAATACCAAGAGCCTGTCCCCAACTCCGACATGGTCATTTCTGACTGAATCCCTTGGAAAGTTGATTCTGCGGTCGAAACTTAATGGTAAATGCAGCCCCCGACCTCGAGCCCATCCATGAAAGGGCTGAGAAGAGGACAACGCCGCCTGAAAATTCTATTTGTGAAAGAAAGATTTTCTATTCTGAACAAACTGAAAAGGCTTCAACATCTTCTTCTCCTCAGCAGACCATTGCGCCATAGTGTTCAACTTGTCCACAAACAGCTTAGGATACTCAAATGGGAATTTATGAATCAACGCCTTTTGCGCTGCCTCCAACTGCCATGGTTTGGTCCACTTAGACATGTGTCCAGCCACTGCCTCTGCAGCTGAGGAAGAAAAAAACACAAGGAATCAAAAGGAACATCAGAGAGGAAGTGAGCCAACACCTCCATATGAGCCAGGACAGGTGTTGGATTCCCTTGATCGCGAAGGCAATCAAACTGTCTCTCAAAACCCTTATTGAGGACCTGTGAGGCATAAGCAGAGTATGTACTGGCCATGATCCCAGAATTAGAAGCTGCATAAGTGTGATTCAGACCAGCCTCGACCTTTTTAGGTCTCGCCTAGTGACGCAGCGCATGCACTGCTCGCTTTGGAGAGATCTATTGTTGTCTATTTAGCTTCCGAAGGGGGACAGGAGATGTGCACGTGCCCGAACAGGCGATATGCACGTGTACGGCTCGCGGCGTAGGGAAACAGCCCACTATCCAGAACCAAATCACACGCACGAGCCAGGGGCTGCCGACTTCTCCTTGCACCAGGGAAGATGCCCTGCGAGCCAAATCAGACAAACGCAGACGTGTCTGCTGACATCACGTGTCAAGAGGCCATGTAGGATGGCGCTATGTGGAAAAATATATCAAATAACTTAATATTATCATCTAACATCCATCTCGGCCAGAAATCAGCACGCACCTCAGAATGCCTCCCCGACAGAAGAGCTACTGTACACGGCTGGGAGACTTACAGAATCGAGAGAAATCAAACTAGTAATGACGAAAATGACTCAAAATTGTGATAAACTCGGCAGAAGTTTTACAGAACATTTTCGGTTAAGAGCGAGATTATATAAAAGACCTCAGAATAGTGTGGAATTGCACGCTGCTCACTTTGCAAGAAATATGCTGAATTCTTCGGTATTAATACAATCGTTGTTCGCGTCCTTGGCCTGCTCTGTATTCATAGCAACCTCTGATTATGGTATCGTATTGTAAGTGCATTTATATAGCTCCTACTATCACAGACGAGGCGCTAAAAGTAGGGCAGCCTCTGGTATAAGTGAGAATCGGCTCGGACAGAGGGCACTTCGGCTCAGGGGTTTAGCTAGCAATGGTGAAGGAGGTGCAGTTGCACTGGGACCCAGGGGTCTTAGTAAACCACTGTACCCCACTTATACCTGTCTTTTAACTGCCAATCCAGGGAATGTGGGGGCATTTTCCTTCTTTGCACAATGGCCGGTGTCAGCCTTGTTACGCCACTGCTTTAACCACGTCATTACCTGCATGTATACTTTTGTGTTTTTTAACGCCACCCTCTGTGCTTTCACTTATGCAATGAGGCTGTCCAGCAGCGGCAGCCTTTCTACATGAACCTGACGGGTGAGTGGGGTGAAGGGGGCCAGATGGAATTGTGACTCGGTGGGCATATTATATCTTTTCTCACTAAGGAAAGTCTGTGTATTTCTGTCACTTCTCCAGTATTCGATGTCTTTCTATCTCCGTTCTTGAGAGAAATTCGATATATTGTTTTTAGTTTTTTTACTTCTGTGATGCTCCGATCTTTGCCCCTGCTGCCATCTTCGTGTTCCTTCACTAGTTTTATAGTGACAGAATCTAGCCCTGTTCAAATGGAATGACCCTTTCTGAAAGGTCAATGTGACTGAAAAGTAATCATGCCCTCAGGAGCGTTCTCATGACCTCCACGATGGAATCACACTCCAATGATGTATTGATCTAACCCCCCCCAATGGGCAGAGGCAGTGTAGCGCCACGAGATGCTCTTGTAGTTCCCAGGGAGGGACACGATTGCTTCTAGAGTCATGCTGACGAGCGTGGGCATGCCAAGAAACACTAATTTTTTTCAGACATTTCCATGCACTGTTCTGTTTTTTAACTCTTCTATTATATCTATTACGTGTTGAGTGAAGTGCATGCATGTATAAACCAACATTTGCAATGCATTAGGTCTTGAATTTCCGCTAGTTTGAGCTATTGACATTGTAAATGACAAAGCTTTTTTTTCTCATTTTTTAAAACATAAATAAAAGGCACTGTTATTTATAATGCCAATAGCTCAAACTCGCGTAAATGCGAGACCTATTGCATTGCAAATGCTTGTTCTTAATGGGATCCAAAAGGGTCGCCTCCTCAGATGACAATGAGGAAGGAGAGACAAAAGAGAGTGCCAATGCTGATAACCAATTTGCAGAATAAATAGACTGCGGAAGAAATTTCAAACAACCACGTCTGAACTAATTAATAGTATTTATTCGAACAACATCTTTTTTATATTATTCAAATAAATCTTGTATGAAAGTTTTTTTAGAGCACAAATAATTAAGCACCACAACTATGTTTTGACAAACGAACATATATAAACCACACAATTGACAAAAATGACTGCACTGCCAATTTGGCAGATGTACAAATTTACAAACACATTCATACACCACTCCTCATTCATCAAAAACACACTCATTCAAACAAACTGCCTTTGGTTGCCTAATGACAACAATTTGAATGAACCAAAGGACTATCCAAACATGGCAAACAGAAAGGGCATCCACAAATGCGCTGCCACTTCGTGTCTTGGTCCTGAGGAGAACCCCTTTGGTTAAACAAATAGGGGTTCGAAACGCGTAGACCCTTTTCTGTTGTGATACCAAACATTGGTGTAGTTAGATCTCTCCGGTGCATTCCAAGAATTATTTTGCTTAGTTGTAAAACGATTGCCTAAATAATAGGTTTTATGCACATTTAAATTGTATTGATCAACTGTTTACCATGTTTGGATAGTCCTTTGGTTCATTCAAATTGTTGTCATTAGGCAACCAAAGGCAGTTTGTTTGAATGAGTGTGTTTTTGATGAATGAGGAGTGGTGTATGAATGTGTTTGTAAATTAGTACATCTGCCAAATTGGCAGTGCAGTCATTTTTGTCAATTGTGTGGTTTATATATGTTCCTTTGTCAAAAAATTGTTGTGGTGCTTAATTATTTGTGCTCTAAAAAAACTTTCATACAAGATTTATTTGAATAATATAAAAAAAGATGTTGTTTGAATAAATACTATTAATTAGTTCAGACGTGGTTGTTTGAAATTTCTTCCGCGGTCTATTTATTCTGCAAATTGGTTATCAGCATTGGCACTCTCTTTTGTTTCTCATGTTTTTGGGCTCAGCATTGCTGATTCGAGCCACACCCATTCGTGTTCCCAATGAGGAAGGAGAGGGTATAGAGGACAAGATGGAATTAACCTTTGGTATCTGCAGGAATTGGTCATCAAACTAACTGAGCCAGGAGATATCGCTTGCTCAGAAAATGGGGAATACCCTGCTCATCCACATTGTTAGTCTTGGCATGGTTTCCCCAGACTTTTTAACTCTATCTCCTGCATTTTTTGCTTGTGTGCTGGATTTTGTTTTTCTGGTTTAGATGCTTTGGGCACTTTGCCACTGCTGATCAGTATCAAAGTGCAAGTGCTCCCTGGGTACATTTTGAATATGATTGGTTATCCATGATTGGCTTACTTGATTTGCTGATAAGTTCCTAGTAAAGTGCGCGGTGTGTGCCCGGGCTTGTAAATCAAATGCTACTAGTGGGCCTGCAGCACTGATTGTGCCACCCACACCAGTAGCCTTTCAAATGTGACTCAGGCCTGCCACTGCAGTGTCTGCGCATGCAGTTTTTAACTGCCATGTCAGCCTGGCAAGTGCACCCACCTGCCAGTCCCTAACCTTCCCTTTTTCTTACATGTAAGTCACCCCTAAGGGAGGCCCAAGTTACTTTCCTGGACAGGGTGCGATGTATGGTAAAAGTAGAACTGGTACTGGTGTGTTTTACAGGTCACGATGGTTAAATACTGTGTATTTCGTTTTTCACTATTGCAAGGACTAACTCTCCAATAGGCTATCATTGGAGCTACACTGTATCATATTACATGGACTAGTGCTGGTGGATGCGTCAGCTGATGGATGCGTCAGCTGATGGATCCGTTTAAAATGTGTGCTTACAAGTGTTTCTGTAAGAGCCGGCCAGTCACAATCAAATCAAATTCAGAGCACGGAGGCGCAGACAACATGCAAAGCCAGACGTATATACAGGTGTGCATTTTCACCCTCTTGTGTTTCATGAGAGTAAATAAGGGTGGGAGGAGCTCGCAGAGCATCACTCCACAGAATTTCACGGAGTTACCAAGAAACTCCGTCAAATTCTACAGAGGTCCTCACGCAAGCAGATTATTGCTTGCCCACCGTATTCTTAATGTGTTCTTCACTGCTTGCTTCTATTTAGGGTTGGTTTCACTATATTTGGTCCCCCAAGTCTCTGTTCAGGGGGCACAAGGGGACCAGGGGAAGGCACATGACCTGTAGCTCTCTCATCTGTATCCTGCCACTGCTGTACTGCAAGTACTCAGACGCCGAGTCCTCAGCTGCCGCTCTCCACCTCCAGTGCTGCCATTTTCTTCTGCTTCACAGACTTCACTTCACTGGAGCTGCTGGAGACACGAGAGCCCATTGCACAGGCCACCCCATATTCGTTGGCCAAGAATGTGCACTACAGTATATACCAATAATGTTATTCATTTTACTTTTGTATTTGTTTTTTGCGTTTTTATACAGCGCGGACTTTACCCGAAGGTGTCAGAGCGCTTCACAATAGGAACAGTAATGATACATGAGGAGAAAATTACAAGTGAGCATGTTACAAAAGCAAACAATGGTTCTAAATAGAGATTAAACAATGTGGGTGCAAGTATAGAGCCTTGAGGAACACCTTGACCTACCGCCAAAGGAGATGAAAGACTGTTCGCTATTTTGATCATTTGGGATCTATCAGAGAGGAAGGAAGCAAACCATTTAAGCACAGTGCCCTCCATGCCCATTCTCTGTTGAAGAGTGTTAAGGAGAGTGTTGTGATTGACCGTGTCAAAGGCTGCAGAAAGGTCAAGGAGAATTAGAAGACAAGACTCCCCCGAAACGAGTATCCGCAGCGCGTTATCAATCACTTGCAGCAGGGCTGTTTCAGTGCTGCAGTTTTGAATGAAGCCGGACTGGAAATTGTCAAGAAGATCATTGTCCTTGATATGAAGAGAGAGTTGTTTTGCTACACATCTTTCTGTGATTTTCGCAAGAAAAGATAGGTTAGTGATGGGGCGGAAGTTGTTGAGGTCGTTCGCATCAGCGATGGGTTTTTTAAGCAGAGGGGTGACCTGTCCAGTTTTGAAGGAAACAGGAAGGGAGCCTTGACAGAGGGAGAAGTTAACCAGAGTGGTCCAATAGGAAAGAGAATGGGTATAGAAGTCAATGGCAATGGCACTAGGGATGGGGTCAAGAGAATTGGAGGGCTTTGTTTCGAGGATGCATTTGAGGAGGGCATCTTCAGAGATGGGGTCAAAGTTCTGCCAAATGGCTAAGGATTTGCGCTCCTCTGGAGGGGTAGGATGAATGACCTGATCCACAAGTGATTTCACTTTATCGTCAAAGAATATAGTGAATTCCACGGCTTTCTTTGTAGAATCCTCCAACTTGGAGGTTGGGGGAGAGCAGTTTGGATTCTTGATGTGATCGAATAGTTTTTTGGGTCTATTTTTGGCTGAGTGGAGGAGGGTTCTGAAGTGCGACGCTTTTCCAAGGAAGATGTGCTTGTGGTACTTGGATCTTGCTGAACGAAGCGTGGCCAAATTATCGGTGGAAGGCGCTTGTCTCCATTGTTCCTCCAGGCATCTTAGGTACTTCCTTTCTTCATAGAGGGATTTGTTGAACCAAGGTGCTGAGAGAGTAGGCCTTTTCTGTTTGCTTTGGAGAGGAGCGACGTTATTGATTTCGACTGCAAGGACTGTGACGCATTGGGAGGTGAGTTTGTTAACATCTAGGTTCAGGTCTAGCCTTGGGAGTGATAGCAAAGCTGATTCACAGAGGGTACCGAGGTCAATATGTTTAGTATCACGGAACCAGGAGGTGGCCGTCTTAGGTTGGCCGAGAGTTATAGAGTGTGATAGGTGAAGAGAGAATGGGATGAGGAGGTGGTCAGACCAGTCTACATGAATAGGGGTAGCGATAGTAAGCATGCCTGCTTTAGAAACAACAGGGTCCAGGATTGAGCCCTTAGAGTGTGTTGTTTCTGTGCAGTGTTGGATAAGATCATTTGCAGAGTGGAAGGTGGCCAGCAAATTCGCAGAAGAGTCTTGAAGCGAGCCCCAGTGGAGCTTGAAGTCACCCACGAAGATCTGATTGTCACTTTGCGAGTGTTGGTCGCTGATGAAGTCAGTGAGTTCCTCCATAAACGAAGGGCCGCTACCAGGCGGGCGGTAAATGGCATGGAATCTGAGGGGTGAGCGGTGGTGCAATTGAAGCTCAAAAGTGCGGAAGGAGCTGTTAGGAAAAGCCTTAAGTTGAAGGGAGTTTCTAAAGATGACTGCAACACCTCCCCCAACTTTGTCAATTCTGTCATTTCTAAATATAGAATAGCCTGTGGGTAATAGGAGATCAAACATAGAGTGAGAGGTATCGTTGAACCAGGTCTCTGAGAGGAAGAGCATGTCAATATTGTGAAGGATGATGGTATCGGAGATTTCAAGTTTGTGTTTTATTGCAGATCTGCAGTTTTGGAGCAGACAGCGCAGCTCTGTCGAGACTGTTTTGGTGACGGGGGCACTTGGGCTATGAGAGGTGATAGGGATATTGTACTTGTACGAGGGTGCTCGGGAGGGTTTAGGTGGATGAGTGGTTCTGACAGAGGAGATGGTCAGAATAGTGTAGATAGTAGGGTTACTTGGAGATGAAAGTGGAAGAAGGGTGGCGTTCGAGTTTTGTGTGAGTTTGCGATGTTTGCAGACAACAGGTTATGCTTGGCTATTATGGGGTGTGGGGGCGAGGTGCATCTCGTTGGAAGGTGAGTGTTTTCCAAAGGAATTGAGGTGTATGGAAAAGTGGCAATCTTGGAGCTTAAAAGTGAAATGGTAGCTTCAAGTTGGGAGATGGAGGTGATAAGAGAGCCTAGCTTATTTTCCAGAGAGAGTAGGGCAGAGCACGGCATGTTGGGTGGCTCGATGGAAACAGGAGGGGGTGCAGTTGCGGTGGAAGGCAGGGAGAGGTGGGGGAACGGGAGGGGAGTTGGGGTACAGGGTTCAGAGGTGGGGAAAGGTGGTGGTTAAGAGCGGGCATTGGTGCATCAGAGGTGAAAGGAGAGTTGTCTTTGTTAGCGTTGCAAGAGGGATAGGAATTAAGGACATAATTAGGGGGAGATAGGTGAGGAGCGAGGCGGTGGGGCGGAAGGAGAGGGGAGGAATGTGTGGAGTCATAGGAATGAAGGAGGTTTGGGAGGAAAGGAGGGGAGGGGGTTGGAGAGGTCCTGTCAGCTAGGTGAGGTGGCTGTGAGGGAACGGGAATCTGGCAGAGTGAGGAGGGTTGGGAGATAGGGAAGTTGAAGAAAGGAAGTGGTTCTGCTAGGCCCGAGGGAGGGACAGGGAAAGGGTTACCAAGGGGGTAAAGGGGTTAGCACAGCATTGCTGGAGGAGTGGGGGGAAGGAAAGAGATGCAATGGGTTTGTGGAGAAATCGGGGTACATAGCGAGGGGAGGAGGGGGTAGAGAAGAGGAGAAGAGGAGGGAATAAGGGGAACGTAAGGAAAGTTAACTAGGGGAGAAGGTTGGAGGAGAGGTGAACTAAAAAGGGGAGTGGCAGGTAGGGATAGGGGGAGGAGATGAGATTGGAGTACCGGGACGGTGCAGATTGGACGAGGAGCGTATTAGCTGGAGGTAAGGCTGAAGTGATGAAGGGGGGCATACTGTGAGTGGGAAAGAATGGGAGAGGAGGGCACAGGGGAGGGCACAGGGGAGGGGGAGGGAAGAGGGTCGACCTGTGCCTCCCGAGGCTGCAGTCTATTGGAGTGTAGGGGGGTCAGGGGAGGAGCAAGGGAGTAGTGGGTGGAGCTAGATGAAGAATCAAGGGATAACCTGGTCGCAGGGGAGGGGAGTAGGGAAGGGAAGAGGTGGTCAAAGAGAGAGAGACAGGTGTCTTTGGCTTGGATCATGACAGTACCATTGTTATAGAGTGAGATTGTGAGGGAGCTGTTGAAACACGCAGAGGGGGACATTTTTAGCTGTTTCCCATGAGGGATAGAGGAGGAGGAGGTGACGTTAAGGGAATTATATAAGCTGGTGGACCAAGAGGGGATGTCGTGAGTGAAAAAAATGAAATCGTTTTTGAGCCTCCCATAACGACCATTGTAAAATTGATCAACAAAAAGGGAATCAGGGAAACATTCAAAGGTGTTATGCTTGAATCGTTTTGCTGAAGCTTTAGTCAGGTTAGGAGGATAAATGATTTTGTAGCAATTAATTTCAGACTTAACTCGAGTAGTGGCCATGTTGGGAAAATGAGGAGGAGGAGGGTGGTGGGGATATGAGAAGGGTGTTTTACTAGGAAAGCGGTGGTGAGGAGAAGTATAAGGACAAAAAGGGGGCACATATTCCAGACGTCGGGTGGAGATATCTGACCTAATGTGCAGTCTGGGAAGTGAGGCGATTAGGAACAGGTTGTTACTTCAGAACAGGAGAAGATGGGGTATTTGATGGGCTCTTCACCTAGGTAATCACATAATATACATGGTGCCACCTGGCACTAGATCACATTTACAAGGGAATTGTTTACACATGACAGGGCCAACTGGACCACTGTCAGAATCATCACAAAGCGAACTTAGTAAAAGTAAAACAGATCATAAACATACAACGAGTAACCACTGGTAATCACTGTACTTAGCATCTGCCTGTAACATAAACCACATTATGCACAGCATCACATTAGGCGCCAAACGCATTGCACGCCCATAATCTCAACAGTCTAATATTAGACCCTAACCTCCTAAGTATCACTAACATTAGGGGCATAAAGCACAGTCTAATATTAGACCCTAACCTCCTAAGTATCACTAACATTAGGGGCATAAAGCTCAGGGTGGAACATAATCTCACTAGCATAAACCATAATATGCAAGACAACCTCATAATCATGAAAACCACATTTAGAGGTAACCAGAACAGGGTGCGAAAATCATACTACATGAAATACATTTCCTAGCACCACATAATCACATTAGGGCCTGGCCTCCCAGTCCCCCTGGCCAACTGGCCATCTCAAAGGGGCTCAAATGCCCTGTGTCCAGAATGTCAGGGCTGCTGCCAATGCATTAAAGTCCAGGGTGCGCACTTGCGCATACCTAAACGTTGCAGCTGGCACTAAGTGCTGCGCAGCTGTGAAGGGATGGGTCAAAGGAGTGCATCTCACTCCTAACTCAATCAGAACTGCCCCCAAGGATTAAATGGCCTAAACGGTGCAGCTGGCACAACTTGCTGCGCAGCTGTAAATGAGGGAAATGCCCGGGCACTCAATGTGCCCTTTGAATGGATAGGTAGAAACGTTGCAGCTGCCCACGCTGGTGCAGCGCAGCTGGGAATAGAACAGACGGGCCCTGGCACAACTGTGCCCTCTGGGCCTTGCTGGGGTTCTTAAAACAATATTGACCCTGTTGGAGCCACACGGGGCTCTAAAATAATTATGCCCAAGCGTTGGAGCCACCTAGGCTCTAAAAACAAAGCTGGGGACAACATGGGCCCCTCTGGGCCCTTCAACAAGAATGAGCCGCCTCGTGTGAGCCATAAGGGGCTCTGAAAACAAAACATGCCCCCTCAAGAATAATATCGTGTGCGGTTCGGCGTGCTAGTCAGCGCCAGGCCATGGCTGCCGCGGGAGGGGCTTCGCTCACTGTTAGCCACATCGGAGCACGTGCTGCGGGTCCAGCAAAAGAAAAAAACACAAAAAGTGGAGCTTGCAGCCCAGCGATGGGGGGAAAGTAAAGCAAAACATCACGACTCTCGAAGTGGAAGTTCTGCCCCTCTTCTCTTCCAGCATTGGCTCGGCCGAACGGGGGCTGAGTGCTGATTGGGCAAATGACTTGTTGGTTCCGGGTCAGGATGCTGGAACTTTGGCTTGGCAGTGACACCTGTGGATGTCTGGCAGAGTCTTGGTACAACAAAACAATCAGTCTCAGGGTGGCAAACTCCACTCTGTCGGCGATTGCAGAGTTTTTGTCAAACTTTGCGCATTAAGCGGAGCGGTGCGTGGGCAAAACTCTGAGAACTCTGCCAGCGAATTGGAGTTTGCTGCCCACCATTAGAGACTATATGTTAAGAGTAGCAATCAGGAATCGTAAGATGTGTTGTTACATCACAGTGAGCATGAGATATTTTATAAGCCTCGCTCTGACATCATAATTTTGATCTGCATTAGAATAATAATCCTTATTTGTAAAGCACAAACATATCACCCCTTAAGGTTTCAAGTCTGATCATTTCAATCGCCTCCCAATCTGTTGCCTGAGCAATATAGAATGTATTGAGATGATAAGATCCTTCGTGCTGGTAGCACTTCTGTACCCTACGACCTCAGGATGAAATGTGAAGGGATGAATCGAAAACGTGCCATGGAAGGCAGCCTTTTAAAACTGCGCTATTTTTAGTGGCATTATATTTGTAATCAAGCAATATGAGCTAAACAGTCTGAAGAAAGCGCCACAGAAGACATGAAGAGTCATTTGACAGACCTGGCTCTTTAACAACAGCTATACTATCTCAACATATGCAAGCAGGGATAAGATAAGTTTCTTAATGTGTTTTTACAACTCAGACAACAACCGAACATTACGAGCCTTTTGTTTTGATATGTCAGCTTATATGGATTATGTGCAGGAAAAAAGATTAGCGGCGTGACGGATGCGGCACACGGTCTTTTATGCCAAATTCCAGGAAGAGCTGCGTCAAGCGATCTGATTTTTCCCTCCAATGTGGTTTTGGATTTTGAATGGTTATTGTATAGAATATGGCATATATCTGTGCCCTCTCCTAAGTATCACCTGCTACGATTTTGCACAACTGTAGTGTATTGTGGAAAGTGCCTTGGTGTGCAAGTGGCATGTGCGATTGCTTTATGCACCCATGGAGCACTTTGGTATTGGAGAAGGGGCTGCGTATCTGTCATTCAGATCCAACGGGCTCACAATTGCACTATCCCACTCAAGAAATGTAGTTCCCTCATTTGCATGGGGGTGTGGCAACATGGAGATGAGGGAACACCTTGCCTCTGCACCCACAATATATTATAGGCATTGACGTAGAGGCAAGGAAACTGTTAGAGGGTGTAATTATGGTGTACCACATATGCGGTGTTGTGCTGCCAGTGCGTCCCTCAAGGAAGCCCCCTTGGATCTGAACCTGCCTGCAGGTATCTCTGTCTCATGTTGAAAAGGAGGCCACCTTGCTGCTTGCAAAGGAATGAGGGAGCATCTGCTTCAGGCAGCCAGCCCACCTCTCACTAATGTGCCGCCTACAGGACAGGTACAAGATCACCGCTGCGAAGGGGACTAGTGCATAGGGTAAACTGATAGTGTCCTACTGGTGCACCAGATTAAAGGTGCAGGTGATGCAGACTAGGGCAGTGCACCCTTGATGCCCTTGGGTGATTGCTGCCCTTCATAAATTTCGAATCAAATCAAATCAAACCCTATACACAAAACAGGCCCTGATGTGTACACAATGAAAGCCTGCATGTAAGTATTGCAATGGAAATATGTTTGCATCATCTTTATATAATGCAAACAGAAACGATTGGGGTGATATTGAGGTAAATGATAGGGGGCCTCTTTAGCAGGTACCATTCTCTTGTTTCTTTTGGAAGCAAGCTCATCTGTAAATAGTGTACCTGCTCTTGTCAGTGCAATCGGTTGTATCCCTTAATTGGATGTTTAACTCTTCAGAAATACCAGTCATATTTCTGAGATATTTAATAGCAATGGTTATCCATTTATGAAGTCTGGGTTTTGAAAGTTTATCTATCAAATTGACCTATTGCTACCAATATCCATAGATGTGGCTTTGGGTCGTCCCTTCCAGCCATTGGCTTTCTTCGATCAATCATGTCTTAGGTCAGTCAGTCACCTAAATCAGATGGCTGGAAGGGTGTATCCTTTCCCCTCTGCTCAAGTGCTTGCATTGAACTGTGTGAAGGACTAATTAACAACAATAACCATCTCTTTCTGTCCCCTCCCACTGACTCCTTTCCATGTGTCTTGCTCCTATGTGCTAACACTGCATACATCACTACATTACACCCAGAGCTATTGGTCTTGCCAACGCTTGTTCATTTAATGACCTCTCCTGGTGTCATACAATTTTAGATAGAGACATATCCCTTGGGATTATAATTACTACTACTTCCTACTCAATTTCCTGGTTGCATATTACCCCTGGACATCACTATACAGAAATCAATGTCACTATACAAATTCTGCCCAACAATAATTGATGAAGCTTGAGGTTGAAGAGACATGTTTTTCTTTTATTGTGTAACACTGGGGTTTCCTGTCAGATATGTCTCATTAAATGTTACTACAGATTGGTAAGATTGGGGAAGGAGCACATTTTTCTCTCTGGCTTTATTCGGCAGGTCTTGGAGTTATGATTTTTACAGTAAGTGCTCCTTAGCGAAAAGCTGGCGTCAAAATATTAATTACTGTTGAAACCTTTTATTTTAATTTGGCCGTGTGAGCTTTTATTCAGCCATTATATTTTCCATAGTCCTCTTTCTTGGATGGATGCGTGGAAGAGAAGGGAATCTTCCATTTACGTTTTTTTTTGTTAAATAATTTTTATTGAATAAATAAACAGGTACCAAGAATATAATTTAGGCACAAGAGAATGGAGTGACTTACTATAATGCATCATAAAAAGAAAACAGAAAAGGAATACGCATTATGTAATAGGAAAATTATTAATCACAAGTATGTGCAATAAACAAAAGTTGAGAAAATAGGAAGATTAGGGTACCATCTGTAATATGATTAATTGATCAATTTTATAATATAAAGAGAGAGGGGAAGGAGAGGAAAAGAAAAAGAGGGACAGAGGTAGGGAAGACAGAATAATTTACATATGAGTATTAGAGTGAGGAGGGATTTGAAGATAAAAAAGTAGTAATGGGTAACCAAAGTAGATCAGACTTAATTTTTGTGGTAAAGATAAAGATTAAACAGTAGATATTCTATGTTCGTCAAGTATAAAATTCCACTATTGTAACATACACATTTTGGAATTGTCCTTCCAACAGGTAAGAATAACGTTAAAAGCAAGAGCATTAAAAAGATCAAACAACCTCAGTTTCAGCAATGTATCATGAAAATCAACAGATGGGGAACCAAGGAATACATTATGAACATGAAGTTTTGAACATTGGGACAATAGTATATCAAATGGGGAAGAGTACCATTGGAGGAAAGACAGGACCAACAGAGAGGAGAGGACGTAGGGTCAAATTTATGTATACATGCTGGTGTCATAACAGCTCTAGTGTACAGAAAAAATAGGGATTGAGTAATATTAGCAGCTCTAGAGGTGGAATTATTTTTTAACCATAACCTATCCCATTTTGTAGACGAGAGAGTGATGGAGAGGTCTAGTTCCCAAGCAAGTTCAATTGAGGATTTTGGTCTTTCAGAAGTTTGAGTAGACAAAAGTTTATATATAAAGGCAGCTTTAGGATTGGAAAAAGAGGATATGTTATGTAAAGGAGTGAGAGAAGAAGAAGGAGCACTGATGATTGGAAAATGTTTGGATGCGAAAAATGATTGAAGGGCTTGCAAAAGTTGATTATATTGAGAGATGTAGGAAGAGGGTAGATCATAACTTTGTAATGTACTAAAAGGAATAACAGAATTATTGAATACAAGTTGGTAAACATACAAAATGTTATTTTCTTTCCAATGTTTGAAATAGAAGGATTTGCGGTGGAATTTAATACATTTATTGTACCAAATAGAAGAAATATCTATATACAATGAATGTAACAAGTGCTGGGAGTATTTTAGAATAGGATGTTTAGATATAAAGGTGCAATTAGACATAAAACAAGTATCATAAAAAGAGAAGTCATGTAAAAGAGAGCGTTCAATTGGATCCAACTAGGAATCACAATATCTTGGTGATGTCTGGTCAAAGCATATGGCTGCCTAATTACAAAAGCAGTGTGATATAGTTAAAAATTAGGAAATCGTACACCTCCTTTGTTTTATGGGTTAACTAATTTAGACAAAGCAATACGAGCTGGTTTATTATTCCAAAGGAATTTAGTACAAATGGAGTTGATTTGATTAAAATAGTAGTTATGAATTTTGAAAGGTAAAATAGATAGTAGGAAGAGTATAAGTGGTACAATCATCATTTTAATGGTATCCAACCTGCCCCACCAGGATAAATATAATGGAGACCATGAAGAAAGTAAAGTTTGAATTTCAAGTTTTATGGCAGTAAAGTTATGGTATAGAGTTTGAGGGAAAGTAGAAGAAAACCACACGCCAAGATACTTAATTTTCGATGGACACCATTTAAAGTTGTTGTCAGCAAACATGAATTGATAACAAATTGAGTTAAGGGACAATATTTCAGTTTTAGAAATTTTTTATTTATAGCCAGATATTTTAGAATATAGGTCAATTTCCTGCAAAAAGGGAGGTAAGGAGGTTAAGGGTTTGGAGAGATAAACAAGAATATCATCTGCATTAGCAGATAGTTTAGCTTCACAAGAGTTGTGAGAAAAACCAGTAATCAAAGGGTTATGACGAATACACTTAAGGAAGGGTTCGAGACATAAAAGAAATAACAGAGGAGAAAGGGGACAGCCTTGCCTTGTACCCCTATGTAGATTAAAGTAAGGTGATAATGGACCATTAACCAAAACACATGCGCGGGGGTCAGAATACAATAATTTGATGAAAGACATAAATTTGGGGCCAAAGTCAAACCACTGAAGAGTTTTAAACATGAATTGCCAATTTATGTGATCGAATGCCTTCTCAGCATCGAGGGAGAGAGCAGCTAAAGGGTCAGGATAACCTTTCCCCAAAGTGAGTACATTAGAGAACATTCTGGCATTATCTGAGGAAAGCCAATTATTTAAAAGTCCATTATCTTAATAAAGCCAGATTGGTCATATTTAATAAGTAAGGGGATAACACCCTCTAATCTGGAAGCGAGGATTTTTGCAAACATTTTGCAATCATAGTTGATTAGGGAAATTGGGCGGATGTTTTGGCAAAGGGCAGTGGCAGTTTCTCACCGAGGGCGTTGGGGCTCTGCCCCGTTACATTCTACAATATTACAGCAATGCTCATATATATTTTATTTTAATAAAAAAATACCCCTTTTGTTATTTGGTATTGTAGTGGTCTACTCTACTTACTAGTTTTACTAGTGGAACACAGGGCACTGTCTGCCCCATTCACTGACATCGCCGCTGTTGTGCAGTGACCACTGTCATGTGACTCTGCTTGACTGCTTGCTTGCTCCCACTCCGGGCGGACCCAAAGAAGCTTAAGTGTTTGCCAGGCTGACAACCTCACAGCCCTGAATCTGTGAGGTCATCAGCTCGGCAAAGACTTAGCTTCAACGCCCAGTCTCCATCCCCTAATGGGGTGAAGGTAGAGTTAGCCCATGGGCGTCCGCAGGGGGGGGCAAGGAGGGGCGCTTGCCCCCCCCTGGACTGCTCCTCCTTGCCCCCCCTGTGGCCACTTATGCTTTTAGGGACGCCTTTTGTCCGGGATTACGGGCCCTGCAGGGAGCAGAGGTGTTCCCTGCCAGAGGCCTCAACTCACTGATGGGGCTCCTTGCACTCCTCCTCGCTGCCCCTCCCGCCCATTGTCATTCTGTCTGCGGCTGATTGCCACAAACAGAATGACAATGGCCGGTTTGAGCTGCGCGCCACAAGCACGAGTGGTTAGGTCTGGACACAAAGACCTCCTTTTAACACTCTCAGGGCCGGCTTTAGGGCGGTGCAACTGGTGCCACCGCACTGGGTGCTGACTCTTCGAGGGGGCGCCTATTTGGAAGTATTTTATGGTTTTAAAAGCACCTGCTGCATTGCCGGCCTCCGAAATTGTCATACAAAAATAAAAATGTCAAGATAACTTGGTGATTAATGTTCTTCCTGGAGAGAAAAGGAGTTTTGTCAAGTGGAAGTTTTAACTCATTTTATGTATCACAGAGGGTTAATGTGTGTGCTGCAAAGAATGTGTACCATGCAGATCACAAAATGCATATAGTTTAAATAGGTCAGTGCTTTTGTCAGAGAGATCCTTTCGGTAAAAAAAAATCATCATTATGAAATGTAACCTCCAACCATCGGGTTCTGATTTACTTTCTGAGTCTGTGCTTCTCCAGACCAAGCACTCTTAAACTACACTGCCTAACCAGTATGGATGACATGCAACTCCTACACCTTGTAGTCCTCTGTATTATGTAACATATCCTATACACTGATTTACACACCTATGATTGATTGCATCTGAGTAGTGTTTGCGATGTAAAGTGCTCTGACACCCTAAACTGGTACAGGTGGCACTATTAAATACATCTGAGAGAGAGTGGTTATGGAGACTTGAGGGGGTACTGTACTGTTAAAGGGTAGTAGTGTGGGAGTCCGTGGGGAGCGCCCGTGGGGGGCGCCAACAAACTTTGTCGCACAGGGCGCCACCAGCGCTAAAGCCGGCCCTGAACACTCTGTAGCCTGAGAGCAAGGGGTCTTCTGAATGAAGGTCGGGGGGGGGGGGGGGGGGGGGGGGGTCGATGCATTATTCTCCCAAGTCAAAAACTGAGGTTGCAGCATAGCCCGGATTTCAGATCCCACTAAAACATACACAGACTTGTGTCAATAACATATCTATCTGCCAGTATGCACCCTATCATGTCTGGCAGGACGTCCCGACCCTGTGTTTCACTACCTCATATCCCCCTGCACCCCACTCCCCACGCTCACTGCCTCATATCCCCCTGTATCCCACTCCCCGTGCTCAGGGCCGGCTCTAGGGCGGTGCGACCGGTGCCACCGCACCGGCTGCTGACTTCGTGTAGGGGGCCCTAATATGATGATTTTAAAAGCACCTGCTTCTTTCCTGGACTCCTAGAAACTTTCAGCCACCTATAAAAATGTCTAAATGACTGCAGTGATTAATGTACTTCCTTAGAGAGAGGGAGAGATCAAAGTTTTGTGTAGTGGAAGTTTCTACTCATCCTAAGGTAGCGCAGAGGGTTACTATGCTTGCTGCAAAGAACGTGCAGCTCACAAAGTGCGTATAATGTAATGTAAATAGGTCAGTGGGTCACACTTTTGTCAGAGAGACCATATTGTTGATAACTCTTTATGAGTTAAAATCCTAATGTGGAACAGTCAGCAAGTAACTGTTAGCAAAGATGCATGCCAACTGGGCTAGAGCGTTATGATTTCCCCCCAGTTTTTCATTATCCTAATGTGGCAAAATGGGTTAATTTGGGTAGAAATCAATTCTTATTAATAAAGAGAACCCCCCCATCCATGGTGCTAGGTTTTAAATTCTAGGTTTCTGATTCTCCTGACCAAGCACTCTTAAACTATCCTGCCTACCTGTATGGATGACATGTGACTCCTACACCTTCTTGTCCTCTCTCTTATGTAACATTTCCTATGCACTGATTTACACACCTATGATTGATTGTCTCTATGTAATCTGTGTGATGTAAAGTGTTGTGACACCTTACACTGATAGGAGCGGCGCTATAAAATGAATTAAATGCACCTGAGACTGAATGGTTACGGAGACTTGAGGGGCGCTGTGAAAGGATGGTTATGAAGAACCTGTAGTGGAGGTGGTCATTGGGGGTGCCAAAAAGCATTATCGCACTGGGCCCCACGAGCGCTAAAGTCGGCCCTGCCCACGCTCACTGCCTTATATCCCTCTGTACCCCACACCTCGCGCTAACTGCCACGACATATCCCTCTGTACCCCACACCTTGCGCTAACTGCCACAACATATCCCTCTGTACCCCGCACTTCGCGCTCACTGCCACATATGCCTCTGTATCCCACTCCTCACACTCACTGCCTGATCGCTCATTTTACCCTGCCATTCATCTTCTACGTGTTCTCTCCCCTTCCACTCGTTCTACCTCTGTTCACCCCTTACTTCTTTTTGTGCCTTACTTCTTTCTCAATATCTCTACTTCTTTTCCTCTTCAGTAACATCTGTGACACATCTCTGCACTTCCTTTATATCAACGCACCCCTCTACCTCGCCTGTCTACCTCAGTCGTTATTATTCCCTCTTCCTCAGCTGTCTCTACCTGTCTCTGACACACCTCTCCCTCTCTCTACCTGGCCCTCTCTGGTTCTACGACTGCGTTATTCTCCCCTCTCCAGCTTTGATTTACCTGTCTCTGCTCCTGAATCTTTTACTTCTACACCTCACTTCTTTGTTTACCCTTCACCCCTCGCTACCCTTCTGTTTGCCTCACTACGGTCTTTACCCGACCCACCTTCAGTGCCTCTTCCCATTTCGCCTCACTCCCTCATAGCGCTCTCCTAGCATGCATCTGTTTTTCCCCTCACAACCATGCCTGCCTCTACCCCTCCTTACCTTTCTAACCAGCCTAACTTTCTACTTTCCTGTTATTCCTGGTAGTGAACCTTTCATTTCACCCCTCCGGTTGTATTATCTACGCATTCAAATTGAGTAGGTCATTGCTGTGCTCCCAACCTGACATCGAGACCCAGTCCCCTAGCCTCTCAACATGCCCAGATATAACAACAAGCATTGGCATAGCCAATTGGTCTCGCCTTTGGGACCTGCTGCAGAACTAAATACTTATACTGCCGGCATCATACTTACCCAGCGCCAAGACGCCTTGGCAGAAGTGCGCTATATAAGTTCTTCAGTCAGTGAGTCAGTCATAAGGTCCCAAAGGCGAGACCTATTGGCTATGCCAATGCTTGTTTTTCTCAGGTTGGCCTGAACATTACCCGATCCGGATTGTCTGCCGTTTTAGCCCCGCCCCCATTAACATTAGCCACGCCCCTTCATTTGCCAGGTTCGCCCCCCCCTGGAAAAATTTCTGCGGACGCCCATGAGTTAGCCCCGGGCGTTTTAATTTCAAGCCCGGTATCGCTAACCCTCCATGTCAATCAGAGGGTATGGTGGGAGTGGACCCACCCTGTGCGACTTGGGAAAGGGTGTGGCTGTGGCAGGTGGGAAGCAAAGGAATAACGTCTGCGCAGACTTGGAGTCTGCTTCCCACGCGCAAGTCTTCATCAATTGAAGTGATGGAAGCCAATTCGCCAGTTCTGTCTGTGTCACTTCAGACTGCATGGTTTTTGGAGCCGAGGCCAGGGCCCGAGACAGTCAATCCGAATCAGATTCAACGTTACATTACAGAAGTGCCGGCAGCAGCTGAGCTAGTCCTGGTTGCTCGCAGCTGCGCTCAGCACTGTACTGCTGCAGGTTGCTGTCCGGAGGAGTACTAGGACTGTAGGACTATGACTATTTTGAACTCGGCGGGAGTCGGTCAGTCGGGTAGTTCACAAGGTAAGGCTCAGGTGGGCATTTATTTTACTTATGTAGGCCCGTTGAGCCTTAGGGCCTTGTCGCATGGATTGATGTCGGGGTGGGGAGGGGGGCAGACACAGTACATTGACAAATATTTTAGTTCAGTTCTGAGTTCAACAAACGTATATCTTTGCCCTCCATAAATGAAACAAAACGTTTATTCAAACCCTGTAAGTATTATTTTTGTGCATAGCAAGAAATCTTTCACTGACTCCAATTAAACAATGGCGAATGTATGGAGGGTATTACATGTGCGCCCTGCCTACATTTCACAAGATCAGAGGTTTGTAAGCACCACAAGGCTGAGCAATTTGCCCAGAATCACAGGATCTATTAGAGCAGGCGCTGAGACTCGAACAGCACTTAGTACTTTCTCTTGAGCCTCCGTTTCACATTGTGTCGTGTGCTACATGTATACATATTTATGTACAGACTATAGCTCCATACAGTGAAAATATGTATACATAAAGCACACGAGGTGAACTGGAGGTTCGTGAAAAAAAAGAAGCAGCGAGCGCTGTTTGAGTCTTGGCCTCGCTCTCTGTTCATTAAGATAATTGAAAGTTTTACAGACAAAATGTGCTTGAGCTGGTAACATCTTTATCTCACATTTTTCATAACAATTTGGGAGGAATGTAGACGTCACTGGAATTCAATAGTAATCTCTCGAAGCTCGAACAATGTTTCTTCAGTGCCTGGACTGTGTGTATGTGACAGGACTGCACCATCTTCTGCGCAGGATAAAAGAGCTCTGCATATGGCACGCAGACAGCATAAATATTGAAGGCTGCAGAGTCTTGGGAAGCTAAGAGATTTCATTGTGTGAATGCTTGGGAAGGTGCTTGGCATTTGTACAAACCGGTGAACCCTTGATTGTCACAACCAAAAACCCTGTGAATTGCTGCTTTTATTGTTAGGAAGTCATACATTGTGAGCCGGGTGTGTTCCTCCCTGGTGAATGCCGCCTGGTGGAGTGTGTAGAGTGAAAATAAAGAAGGGAAAGGAGAAAGCTGGTCTGAGGTGACATTCACATTTCGAGCAATTAAGTTGCTTTTTGTGAGCCTTTACGCCTTTTAATTGCTAATTGGTGATCTGACAGTCAAAGTGTTTATTTACAGCTGCCAAGTCTTCAGATTCTTACGTATGACAGTTCCAGAGTTTCGGTGTACTTATGTCCACTTGTACAAGTGGCTCACTACAGAAACTGTTGAATGTTTTTAATGCAGTAAGATATGGGGCAGTTCTGATATGTTTAAATACACCACACATTCACAATTGCTATATAAACTTTCTTCCATTCTCAAATTTGCTTTCAAATGTACCATTTGCCACTGTTTTCTTCAAACTTTTCTCTGGGGAAGAACCCCCCCAAACACCCTTTCTGTTGGTTGAGCTGCTGCGCTTCGCACGCTTGTGACATAACACTTATACTCAGCTACGCCTTACCACTTTCAAATGTCACCAGCCGCCACTGGCAAAGGGAAAGGTCTTTGTCAGGTTTAGGAAGAATGACAATAAGGGCATTGAGAAAAGAACCTTCAGGTTTAGAGTGGAGTAAAAAGGAATTAAAAAGTTCAAGTACATGTGAAGCAAAAATAGATGAGAAAGAGGATATAAGTTTAATGGAGAAACCATCAGGACCAGGGGCCTTAGCTCTTTTTAAAGATTTAAGTGCATCAAAAATCTCTTGAATAGTGATATCCTTTTCCAAGAGGGCCATAGCGTCCGGAATATGACATAGAGAAGGGAGACCCTCAAAAAATAATTGAGTGTCGTTTGTAATAGGATAAGAATCTTCTGTATAGAGTGTATGCTAAAAAGTCTGAAATGCTGAAACTATGTCAGGATTCAAATGTAATAGAGTGTTATTAAGGGTGTCAGTGATTTTTTCTTTCTAGTAGTATATGCGATGGTAAAGGCTCTAAACGAGGCCTTGAAGGCATCCCAGTTGTTGTGTACTGAGGTGTCTCCTGACTTGTTGAAGTGAAAAAATTCTTGTATCAAGGAAGTAGCCTTCAAAGTAAAAGTTTGATCTAATAATAGGGAGTTATTTAATCGCCATCTAGCATGTTTAGAAGTGGTAAGGGACACATCAAGAGAAACTTAAACAGGAGCATGGTCAGAGATAAAAATGGAGCCAATCTCAGAGGATTGGAGTGTGGGAAGTAAAGGTTTTGAAATTAAAACATAATCAATGCGGGTCATAGTATGATGAACATTACAGTATAACGTGAATTCACAATCATCAGATTACAAGACTTCCAAGCATCATAGAGTGGACGAGAGGCAATACCAGATTGAAACGCTTTATGAGATTTATCTGGTTTAAATTCACAATCAGATTTTCTATTGGAGAAAGGGTCAAGCCAATTATTGAAATCCCCAGTGACAATAATATTGGGGTTAGAAATTGAGGATAATTTTAATTTAATACTGTTCCAAAAATCCGTATCAGATTTAACAGGCCCATAAATGTTAAAAAATGTAACAAGTTTATTATAAACCGTGGTGTGAAGTATTACCCATCGTCCACTCACATCATTTTCAGTAGATACAATTTGTAAGTTCAAGGATTTATGGTATAGGATGGCAACACCACCCTTACGGTTAACAGCAGGGGAAAAAACAACCTGGCCCACCCATTGACGCTTGAGTTTGAGAGATTCAACACCATTACAATGAGTTGCTTGTAAATTAACAATCTGAGAATTAAGTTTTGATAAATGGGAAAGTACCTTCTGATGCTTAAGGGATGACCCAGACCACGAACGTTTCACGTACAACATTAAACATATTGATGTTTAAGAAACAAGGGGATACTCACAATGGTGACAAACTGCAAAAAACAACAGTAAAAATGAAAAACAATGATCATAAACGATAGATAACCAGAGAAAATTAAGAAGATTGTACAAAATCACATAAAAGGAATACTCATATAACTGTAAGTAGAAGAAAAGGAAGATAAGCAAAGATAGGGAGAGTGAAGGAAGGGAAACAAAACAAGGAGGGAAAAAGAATAAAAATATAGAGTAAATGAAATAGTAGAAAAGAAATTATTTGGACCGCTTAAGACCTCAATAAATGAGGAACATTAAAGAACTGACAATTGAGCAGAGGTGTCCATAGGCAGTCTAGTGATGGAATGCTTTTGCTTGAGAGGATCCTCAAAAGTGCGGGAAACACCTTCATAAGTGATTTTGCAAAGACAAGGGTGCAAGGTGCCATAACGGATATTCACAGATCTCATTTGTGGTCGGAGAGCTAGGGACTCTTTACGCCTAGCATTGGTAGCATTAGAGAGATCCTGTGAAATGAAGAAGTAATGTCCTGGCCAAACAAGACAATGTTTTTCTCTGGCAGTTTTAAGAACACGCATCAAGTCGGTAAATTCAAGAAACAGCATAATTATGCCACGTGGTTTGGTAGAATGAGGTTGAGGACGACCAAGACGATGAGCTCGTTGGATGTTGAGGAGGGCTGAAGACTGAAGATCGAGAAGGTCAGCCCAGAATTTCTTCAAAAAAGAAAGGAGATCCGGACCCTTGATATTTTCGGGCAGTCCCTAAAGACGAAGATTGTTCCTTCAGTTACGATTTTCTAAGTCCTCCGTCTGGAGTTTGAGTTCATGAATTTCTTGTTCTAACAAAGGAATTTTAGAAGTCGCATCTTGAAGAGTACTTATTCGCTGCTCCATTTCGGACATTTTACCTTCCATGTTGATCCATTGGTCTTCGGTCAGTTGTAATTTTTTGTTAGTGGCGTTCATAAACAGTTTTAAAGCACAAAGTTCCTCCAAGATAGAATCTGGCGATGGGGGATCATTTTTTACTCTTTTCGGGATGGCGCCAGACGAAGATGACTTCGTGAGAGAAATGGATTTGTTGGCCATCTTGACGAGGTAAACTTGACGCCGGGGAGTAGAATGATTTTTAAAAGTAGAGATCCTTCCCATATATGAGTCACAGAATTATGGAAAACAGCAAGGAAGAACAGCTATTACGTACACAATATTTATGCGAATAACGTGTAAGACGAAAGATGAATACTGGTAAGTATAGCAAGAGCATATACATTGACGAACCATCCAAGACCTTCCAGGAAGCAACTCACTTTTGATAGAAATTTGAGGCCAGTCAACTACAATTGAAACGTGAAGATAACCTGTAGATATGATTAATGACACCAATCCTGAGAGGTTACCACAGCACCAAATGCTTGTTACATCAAGAAAAGGTAGGGTAGCAGCATCCTTGACCTCTACACAACATGACAATAGGCATACAGACCTATGTATGGAAGTGCTCACAATCAAAGGTAGTCACAAGTATGTATGAGCAGGAGAAATATATGCAGAAGCAGTTGACACTGAAGGCAAGAAGCTCTGTATCAGAAAAGATGCCAGCAAACATTCCCTGAAAAGCAAAGGACTTGATAATGAAGAAGATAGGGCATAAGAATGGCAGGGCTGGACTTGATCAAAAATGCCCTTTCAGCAGAAAACCATCTCCTCCTCACAAGTATTAAGTAGCAGCACAGAAAGATATGGTAGTTATTACATAATTATCAAAGTGGTATGCCTGCAACAGCACTGGTGATCACTCGTGAAGTTCTCCTCAGCCGTGATGGGCGCCGCACACACAGAATGGCAGCCGCCCTGGTCTGTAAGGTGAAGTGAAGTCGCGGTAAATATAGCCAAAGACAAGCGCCCCGCTTTCAAAAAGGACAACAAACGTGAGCCACCATGAAGCGGGAGGCGTCTGCTGCCTGTTGGCACTAGAGCTGGATGCAGAAACAGTCAAAATCCTCTTCCGTTACTCTGCGGTTTAGCAGAGCTCAGACAAGAGCCACCATCTTACACGGTGCGGTAGCCATGCCCCCTTCCATTTACTTCTGTTCGAGAGGATAAATCCTATGTTAAATCAATTACAAGAGTGTCAGATTTTTTTTAACTCATTTATTAGATTAGCTTCATAAAAGTGTAAAAAGGTTCCCCATAAGTCCACATAAGTCCACAAAGATCAAACTTAGCCACCATTACTACATAAGGCTTTTTTTCAGACCATCCAAACTCTCACCAACCAAGATCTCTCTCTAATGGGCTATTTCCAAGAATCCACCAAAACAGTAACATTATTATATTCTTATCCATTACAAAGTCTATATTGAATGGCATCCCATATTGCTTAAAAGCTTCTAATTGAGCCCACTGTAACAAAACTAATCTAGCTAACGTTCCTCTTAGGCTTGTATGAGAAAGCAAATAGGTGATGCTTATTTGTTCACACTGGGAAGTTAATGAGAGCTGAAACATACAGTGGCAAATTCAACATAGAATTTACGAGTAAGGGAAGTAGTACGATAGGTTTACTCTTTAAGGTACCTTTGTGTGGGTTTGTGAAATGTCCTTTGTATTTCCAATTCCCTATTAGTAAAAGTTTCAAAGAGGACACCGTCCTTTCAATTTGTACTAATTGTATATGAGTATTCCATTCCAATTTAATTGGCAATTTTAGATGTTTTGATCCCAATTTGGAAAGCCATGTAAGATTACATAAGCACATATTACAGGAGCACCACATTTGGGACTCCAGAATACCTCGGTGAATATACCCCATTGAACTCTATTTGTCCATTAAGTTGGTACATGTCTCTTTCCAGGAAATAAGAAAGTACAATTTGCGAAGTCAGGGAAGCTTTTTTAGAAATACTATTATTGCTTTCTCTGTACTCAGTTATTCTGCACCATTTCATTGGTACCTTTATTTACCAGAAACCAAAAACAAAATCCCATATCGCCCTACAAACGGAATCCTCTTGGAACTTGATAACCACCTTTTTAGCAATAGTAATTTTACCAACCATTCTTTCAGAAATAAGAAGAGATCCAGGAAAAGACAAGTTTGTCACCTGAGCTTTTTGAGCTGATGTTTTTTGCCACCCTGATGCATAAAGGACTCAACCCAAGCTATTAAAAGTAATTTTCAATTTAAAATCATTTTGGGTCAAATGGATTTGTCAGAAATTAGGAAAAGAAGGATATCCTGTTAATTAAATATTGCAGTCCCCTCAAACACAAACCAACCCTGCCCATTAGCAGTGAGCAGCCACTTGCTTCAAACTTACAGCAGCTAGAAGAATTGTACACAGATACACAAAATACATAGCTATGAAAAAGTAATAAATTCCACCACCTAGTGTGCACCATTGTTAACCAGTAACCTAACAGCTGACACCATAGATTGTACTACACAATATTGAGAATATTAATATCATGGACAAAACATTGAAGACTAAAATATTGAAAGAAAAGAATATATAGAGAAGAGGTATAGACTTAAAATACCTAACTCCACATCTGGGTACCATGAAGAGATAGATAGATAGATAGATAGATAGATAGATAGATAGATAGATAGATAGATAGCCAAGGTTCCAAGATGTGGAGTTAGGTATAGAAAATCTATACTTACCTGTCAATATATTGGATTATATGTTTTCTCCTCGATGTTTTTTTACCTTAATATTCCATCTTTGGTATTCAGGGGGCACACAATGACCTAGCTATCTGCATCCGGTTTCAAGGATAATGTGTCCTCCACAAGGCATAATTCAGGATGTTAGGCCTGTTACACAGTAAGAGAAACAGGGATGCGAACTGGGCTGTAGACTTTAATTCAGTGACTAAAGATGTAGAACAGTGAAATGACCGGCATCATTCAATTAATGAAAGATTATAAGGTGAAATTGTATAGAAATTCGTTGTAATCAATACATTCATGGCCAGTGCCAATAATGAACAAAGCAGACAGGAACACACATGGGGGGCCATCTTTGAATGGGTTGGAAGGCCATTCACAAAGATGCCCCTTCTTCAATTGGAATGAACTTGAATTGTTCTAATTGTTTCTTTTTAATTATTGCCTCTTTATTTTAGTCTATAAACGTCTAATCTGATTTTTAGTTTAAACCCTGTGTTTTTTTTCTTACTGGAACTCCGACGACTGTTGTCTGTCAAACTGTTTTGCAAACCTCTAAAAGCGTCAATGTTTTGTATCATTGTCCTTCAGGCCTTAGATTGACTGAGGTGTACGTCACACAGAGACAATTAGGTACGTTGTATACGCTATATAAGTGCATTAAGATGACCATGTTAATGTTACTGCTTTGCATTATTTACTTCCACTCCTCCTGTGGACCTATATTGATGCTTTTATATTAACCACAGTCCCTACAGACATGTTCTCAACCGTCATACTAAAACATATTCCAGAAAATGATTAACGGGTTTCTTTATTAAGGCTGTTATGACAGCTTACGCCACATCCTGCCCATGCTGTGAAACGTTTAGCTCCATTACCCACTATTACTCACCCCCCACTTAGTTTAATGCATACCCTGGTAACTTTAAACATATGTGCCCTTTGTTAGAATCCAGATTTATGTGTCTGTGCTTGTAATCCATTTTTTGCTATGTTTCACTGACATGTTTTGCTTTAGTCTGGCCAGCTGGTGCTTTGTCCTCTGTTTTGAGTACAACCTCTTAACTAGCTAAAACGATGGGCATGTTATTCTGGTATATATTTGTGGGTTTGCATTCGTCATACACAGCTGTATAGATATAGGAAGTTGAGTGAAAGATACATTGCTCCTAACTTCTGAAACATAGCTACCCATACTGCATGATATATTCTTTCTGTATAAAATGTGATGTAATCCTTAATGTGATAGGAAAGTGCAATTAAAATCAATCTTTCAATATAAAGATATCCTCAGCTAAAAAAGACCAGAGGTGACGTAAAATTCCCATTATTTATTAGCTTTGTAGACGTTTGATAATATGAAATATATTCTGCCTGAACTCAGATGAAGCACATTTCAAGAGAAAACACACTATGACTGGGATCACAACCCCCTCACACATTTCTCATAGAAAAACAGATTATGCAGGTAGAAAATTGGGTTACTGGTTGGGGGGGGGGTGATTAAACCCTACTCAAGCAGCAACCACAATTCTTGTCAGGGTGAAACACTAGCAAACCCCAAAGTAACCCTTGCTCAACCTTCTGGTAGCTTGTGACTTAAGGAGTTAGACTTAACTTAGAGGCAATGTGTAAAGTATTTATGCAGCACACAAACAGTAATGAAGTGAAAACACAAAACAAGAAAAAACACATACAAATGTAGAAAAATAGACTAAAACATGATAAATGATTTGACATCAAAACAAAAAAAATCCAATTAGTAGAACCAGGGTTATGTCATTTTAGAGATTTTGTGAAAATCAAGTGCTAAGAAAAAAAGCATCAACCGCAGTTATCTGGTCATGGTAGATCAGGTCCAAGTCCAAGTTCTGGCCAACCATGGTGGAACGTGTGCTGGATACACGACTGAGGTCAGTCTGAGACAAAGTGCTGACAAAGTACATTGGGGCATGGGAGTCGAAATGCAAAGTCTTTGCGTCAAGATGTGCGGGCTGGTGCCGAGGACCCATCGACACGGAGCTACTATGCGAGCCAGTGTGTAGTTGTTTAGGAAGCCAGCGGGGCTCATGAAGACTTGTGCTGCAACGTATTGGCAGAGGGGATGAGATGTCATGCTGGGCCGGTGCTGGCGCTGGGTTTCTTCTGCATTGATGAAGCCAATGGTGCTTGCGAAGACTTGAGCTGAGATGCATTGGCATCAAGTACAAGCTGTGCCACACTGGGCTGGTGTTCATGGTGGGCTGTGTTGTGCTGTGTGGAGATGCGTTGACGTTGAAGAAGCCTGTTATGTCCCTGTGGCTTGAACAGGAGGCTAGCCAACTGACCCTTTGTGAGTGTGTGGAGGCAGAGTCTTTGTGAAGTGAAAGTGTGGTATGTGACAGCTCCTCACCCTCAAACTGACAGAGATGGCTCATCTTGACAACATCCATTACCTCTTTGTCTCACTGTCTTGGAGTAATACAGAAAGACCATCTGCCAGCAACACCTAGTTATATCACCCATGATACAGGCTTCAGGCACCAAATGGTTAGGACAAGAAAATGTCAGCTGAGTAAAAGTGGCCTTTTCAGAATTGGGACTTAAAATCAAGCTTTACCATTAAAGAGGGGGTTTTAAATCAGTTATTTAAATACCAAAATCGACTTTCCGACCTACTCCCAATTGAAAGCTACCTCCTATTAAATGTAATGAGGTAACTGTGGTGACTTCATACCAAATCCATGTTTGCAATGTAAGTGTGATTACCACAGAAACCCAATGTTATCCTATAGGCGAGGCAGGCCTTGCAGTAGTCAAAAACACATTTAAGAGTTTTTCAATAGCAGGACATGTAAAAGTTAAAAGTACATGTCCAACTTTTTAAATAAACTGCACCCTGCCATACGGGCTGTTTAGGGCCTACACTAGTGGTGACTTATATGTAATAAAAAGGAAGGATTGGGCCTGGAAAAAGGTTTATTTTGGCAGTTTGAAACTGAACACACAGGCTGCAATGACAGGCCTCAGGTATTTTTAAAAGGCTACTTAAGTGGGTGGCACAATGAATGCTACAGGCCCACTAGTAGCGTTTAATTTACAAGCCCTCTGTACATGTACCTCTGTACATGTAGTACCAATTTACTAGGAATTTACAAGTACATTTAATATACCAATTGGGTGTAAGCCAATTTCATCTTGTTTATAGGAGAGAGTACAATCACTTAAGCACTGCTTAGCAGTGGTAAAGTGTTCTAAAGCCAACAAAAGAATTCAGCAAAAACAGGAGGAGTAAGGCAAAAAGTTTGGGGATGACCCTGCAGAGAGGGCCAAGTCCAACAATACCCTCTTCAGTGCATTTCTGACTTGGAGTGTAAGGGTATTTTTCTTACCTTTTATGATCTTCTATCAGGGTTTCTTAATTTTTGGACAATTTTCCTAAGTAAACTACTGTATACTTGAATACATTAGGTTGGTGCTTTCAGGTTTATCCCCAATTGTATTTTGATTTATTTAGTTGCACATACACCACATATGTTTCCTATGAATGAAGCTTGACTGCTTGTGCTAAGCGGGCAGAGGTAAGCCAGAGGTTTTCACTGAAAGCCTGTTACAGTTAAGTTCAATTTGTTTTGGCCTTGTAGGAACTCACACAATGCTCACATCTAGACTATGGCTTCTCCTCTTCATTTTCCTAACAATCTGATTCCCTATACTGCTTTTTGCATGGCTTTGCCTCCCTTATTTAAACATCAATTTTTACAGCACGGTAGGAGCACGTTTATAAAACTTGAACTCCTCTTAATAAATCAATATTCAGGTTATTCAGTTATTTCTTTAGTGCAGTCAACACCCTTTCTTGCTTACCAGGAACTTAACAGCTTATTACATGCACACGGTCTCTGCTCTCAAATCCGACCTTCAGATCTAATTCACAAAAACATTATTATTGCCGGTAGGCTGCCTTAACAAGTAACTACCAAGGTAGACGCAGACCCTTCCAAACAGTTATGCTCTTTGCGCACACCAGTTAGCTTTCATAGTCTATCACTGATCTGAGAACCTAAATTTCCTGATTCCCCAAATGGTGACCTCCGATCTTTTGTCCAAAGTAGCAACAAAGGAGTTTAAGCAATCTACTCTAATTAACAATCGATCACATTTTTAACTTTCTCCTGTTGACAAATTTAACTGGACTTGTAAACTCCTAGAGAAATCCGTGTATTTGAAGCTGCAAATGTTCATGTGCAGTTTCTGGTCCGATATATGGTCCAGACTCTTAAGAGAGCGCTGTCCCACTTAAACATTTATATTCAACCAGATGGTCTTGGTAGCAGCTTGAGAAGTAAGAGCGAGAAAACAATCACAATTGAACTCAATACAGTGTAACCATGCTGGTCACACAATAATCCAATTGACAACAAAATCCGAAATTAATAAGATTTAATTATAAATTTAGAAACAAATCAATATAGACCAGTCTCAACATAATCATATAGAAATACAGAATGAGCAAAATGAGTCCAACTTTCCTACAGAGATTCTCCCTATATAACATAAAGCAGATAACTAGTTCTATAATGACAACACAAATAATCAGGGAAAAGAATTGAGTATTAAACTGCATCAAATGATTCTCAAAGTTAAATATGAGCACGCTGTCTCTTCTATCACTGCCTTACATGGGCAAGACTAAACTTAGAAGCATTGAATAAAGGTGGGATTAGAAAGGTGTCAGCTGTCAGTCTTCAGTAGAAGACAATACAACCATGGGTCACGTAGCATAAAGCCACACAAGCAGAAGCATAGATCTGTTCCCCGTGTAGTCCTAAAATGTCTCTCCTGACCCTCACTAAACTACATCATAAGATATTAGTTGCAATCAAGGTAGACACTTTCATGTGACTTTCTCTAGTACTTTTCCAATATTACGGCACAAATTGGATACATACACCACCTTTCCCACATCGATATGTTGCAACTTCATTCATCCTTGGTCATTTTCTCCTCCTCCATGAGAACATCCCTCTTTGCTCGTTAATGCATTTCTCTTTGGCAAACTTCATTTTCTCATACCTTGCGATCTAATGAAAACAATCCCTTCTATGATAACTAATGAGGTTTTGTCCAAACCTGCAGCGGAAACAAAAAAACTAGCAAATACATTCTACTTTGAAGGGTAAATACGAATTACATGCCAGGCTTTAAGCGTGAGCTTGAGCTGAACGTTTCTTGAGGCCCACTCTGTCAATTTAGCAGTGCACAGGGTTAAAAATACATGCACATTTCTACACAAATAACAAATGCCGCTTCTCACTGCATGAATAAATAGCAAAGAATTACAAAGATGTCATTCCAAATGGACCAGCATGGATATAATTCTTGTTACATGTATGAATGTTCAAGCATTAGTCTACACATACACATTCTATTTTATTAACTTCACAATGAGAGACAACTTAAACCTAAACTTCTCCTGGCACATTAATATGTACATATTAGAAAGACCCTTATTATTCACGTTCTATGCACACAATTATAAGTCTCATTCATTTTCACAGGGAATACTTTAAATATGCAATACTCCATCTCTTCTTAGTAAAATTAATCACATAGAATGTATTCAAATGCTGACTACGCCGCATGATTATGATGCACTCCAACAGTATCTCAGGATGGGATCAAAATTACACGGCTCCACTCTTGATGTGATTGTAGCTATTTTGCATGACACATTAGCATTGCCAGAAGCGGCACCTTTGTCATTCCTCATCACTTTGAAATCCTCTGCGGCATTCAGCAATGTGACACAATCCCTCTTGGTGATCGCCTGGCATTAATAATGCTGATCCTCAAGTAGATTAGCATTACATTTGAATCAAGAGTACCTTTTCAATGAAAGACTGTATTGGTGGACCAACACGGCTCCTCCCGCCCTCACCCTGCTATTCAACATTAAATAGCTCCCAGATGTCAAAATCTAGGGCTGCTATGTTATTCTCATGTTAATGAAATTCTTATCTACCTCCACAACAACTGTCTCAGGTGGATATTTATATGCCATTCGATGGCCTTCGGTGGGTCAAAAAACAAATGGACGAGTCAATGCTGCCTTAAACTAAAGACTATGTCCTAGTTTGTTCTCTCCCTGCTTGCCCCATACAGGGTCGGACTGGCCTATAGGGTAATGAGGCAGTGCCCGACGGCCTGGTCTGAAAGGTCAGTGTGTGGGCCATTTTGGGGCTGCTTATGACCCTGTTTTATGGCCTTCTGGGGCCGTTTTTACTGTTGATTTTCTTGATTCAACCACAGACATTGCTTGCAGCAAACACCAATGCATGCTGTCTCCCATTCCTTGTAAAATACATACAGCATGTCTTACAAGTTCATAGCTGGCCTGATTTGCCAATTTGTGGGCCCTCTTTTCAGCTTTCTGGTTCGGTAATCAGGCCCCTTTCATTTTGGTGCCCGAGCCTATTTTTTGCCAAGCCCGACCTTGGCCGCACGCTGAGACGTAATTGAAGCAGCCGACTACAATTCCCCCACACAAACTCTGAAGGAAGTCTGCCTTTGCTCAGTGCTCACATGCACTAAGGGATACTGTGAAAACACTAGTCACAAGTAATAAATCATTGCCTTATATCATGTACATTCTGACTTCAGAATGCACAAATTATAGCTATAGAAATTACCACAGTTAAAGGGGAATAATATTCTACCATATATTACAAATCCTGGCAGCGTCTTTCATGATCTTCTGTTTAATACATAATTCTACTTAGTCTATTTTCTAATTAGTTTAGTTTTAGTGTTGATGGTTGAAAGAAAGTAACAGTAATATACAGCTCTGTATTAAATTGAATTATGTTCTGTTTAATATATTTGTCTACCTATGTAATCTAATCACCACCAGCTACGTTCATGGTGTTGCTTTATGCCAAGTCTACTGCTGAATTGGTTCTTCAACAAGAGTGCCAGCCTGATTTTTGGTGCCAGCATTCATTCAGTATTACACAACGTTCCATGCAGGAGGTGTATGACTGCTTGGAAGCGGAAAGGCTGTCTAGGAGTTTCAGCTATATAACCAGGCTTAAGACTTACAGTTTGATATTTGTTGACTTTAAACTTTATGTTTTTCTGAGAAAACTAACAATGATCCATGGGTGGGTGGTTTGTGTTCAGTCCCTTTCGACAGTGCTTAATTTGAGCCTGTGGTTTGTAGTGCTCAGCACCGGCATTTACGACAGCCTGCCACATGCTGGGGCTATTTGTGTAATTTAGAGACGAGCACAACAGCAGTTGTTTATTAATTTAATATACATTAAAATGACTAATACCTGCAGCTGAAGACATTCTTATAGCTTTGGGGGCCTGGAATAGCCTGAATTGTCAAACCTGTAAGGGTGTGATTGTTAGCAGTTTGTTGGTACTGTCATTGGCACTGCTGGAAAGGGCAATGGGTGGTGCAAGCTGCGTTGGACTCCTGACGAGGGCCCTGACACCTATATTATTACAAATTAAGCAATGACTGCCAACAATATTTAGTAAATTGTAAGCAGAATATAAGTAAAGATTGCATAGGAGCTGAGCCTTGATAAGGTCTGTGCTGTTATTGAGTTAGCGACTAGAGATGCCCTTCGTAAGGCTGTTGGAACGCAACTGAAGAGTTTGTACCCCTCGTGGACTTCATAAAGTATTTTGAAGGATATTTCTGTGCCATCTGTTTGCCGCTCGAAAGTCCACTGTCAGCTCTGCATGTCTTTAAAGAAAGTGCTGCTTACTGAAATCAATGTTTTTTTTTTTGTTTAGTGTTGGAAGGCATCTACTAGTTATGATTAATTCCTGTAAATTTTGATGCCAGGTTCTGAAAGACTTGGTAATGAGATAATTTCTGAACCCTTATGCACCATCATTTTACTATTGGTAGCACACCGATAACATGCTCCATGTGGAAAAGTGTCTGAGAGTGACACGCAGGGGTAATGTCCCTGGCTTGGCCCATTTTATTACAAATTTTAGAGCAAACAATGGATCATGCATGAGGCCTTGGAATCCAGGCATAAGCCGGAATGCGGGCAAACTTGCTGTTTTCACCACAGTAAAACTAGCATTAAGTACATTGTGGTTGGTGCGCCTTCTCTTCGTTGTGAACTGTGTCAGAAGTAGTTTGTGTGTAAATTATCCGGGGGGCAGTGGTGTGCTCCCAAGACTGGCTCTGCAATGTGGAATATATAGGAAAAACATATTTTGTTTTCCTCAAAACTTTGGCGTTATTTGACGAATTTTCACGAAACCTTCCAAGAAAAAGTCTCATCCACCTCAGCTCTTTCTTGGAATGTATCAAGTTGATCCATCAAGTGGGAGTTAAGAAAAAGGGGTCCCAAAACACGTTTTCCCCATTCATCATAATCTTTATTTTGGTTGTAAAACCATAAAAGAAACACACATATTCTTCCTTGGCAGTGGAGCCCATGATACAGTTAACACAAGTAAAATAGATATTTAATGCACCAGGTTCAAATGGACAAGTATCACCTACTGAGAATTGTAAACACAGAGGAAATCACTAAGATGCAACATTTCTATGTGTGTACTCAATTAAAAAACAAGTAAAAAGATTAAACAGGAATAAAGTGCGAGTGCAATAATGACTAACGATGTCCACAATTTAAAAAGATTTTGATAAAAACTTTGAGAAGGAAGTTAAAAACAGGATCCTGGGGATTAAAGCACCCTCGAGTCGTAAGGTTTTTACTACAGCTGGTCCCTGGCACAAGGAAAAGTGGGCAGGAGCTTTCACCAAATGGCCCAGAATCGGCCAAGATATTTTGCAATGGCACATACAAAGGATAGACTTGTATCCGATCTTAAAATCCGTAGTGTGTCAAGATGGCTATGGGTCCCCAACAGTCTGCATAGTGGGACCAACCAATTCCTTCTTGGTCTGTTGTAGGCTGGACATGCAAAGAAAACATGGCCCACAGTTTCATTTGGGTCTGGACAGGATGGGCATCCCTTGGGCTGGCTAGTGTTGTTTAGCCAAAGGTTGGTAAAGGCATTGATGGGTAAGCAGCCAAACCTAAACTGGGTATACAATTTCCTGTCCCCAGGCATTTTGATAATATCAAGATATTTCTCAAGGTATTTCGAGGATTTTATGTCTAAAAAAACATTGGTTAAACAACCATGACGAATCCTCGAATAGGTGTTCTGTTCTACCCATAGCCAATATTGACGCTTTAGCTGGTCCTTTGAGTACCATGGTGGAGAGCTAGCAGGCTCATTAGGGAGGCCAATTGCTGCCCGAACAGTGTTAACATATTTTATCCACCCAATTTTTTTGTTCCTGTCTAGGGCGGACACTTCTTTAAAAGCAGCAACATAAGGGGCCAGGTCGGGGGTTAGTGACCAACCTATACCAAAAAAGCAAGGGGCGCAGACTCGCTTGGTCATGTATAGACCTAACTCCCAGGTCCAGTTTCAAAGGAAGGAGGGGGGTGCTTTGGGGCAGGGCTACAAGACTCCTAAGAAACTTGTTTTCAACTGTTGTTAATTTCCTTGCGTCCACCAGACCCCACAGTTCTGCTCCATAGAGTTCACTACTCACAACCTTTGAGCTATAGAGTTTAAGTGCTGGGGCTATGGGCTTCGTATATGATAAGCAAATCTCGCGCCGCAATGCCCCTGCTAGCTGAGAGAATTTTAGGGACGCTTTTTTCAACTGATTATTCCAGGTCATCCTATCGGAGACCACTATGCCCAAATATTCAAAGGAGCTAACCCTCTCCAAAGGGACATTATCTAGGACCAGGTTCCCTTTAAAGGATTTTCCCCATTCATTTTTCTGTTGGAAAATTGAACAGTAATACCTCAACAAAGGATGTACAGATTTACACCAAATTTGGCAGAAAGCTAGATCTTGGTCCAGAAAGTGTGCTTTTTGGGTTTTGATGAAAAATCATTCAATAGTTTTTGAGCAATTCAGGCTCCAAAACTTTGTATGTTTCACACTTTGGTGGCTCGGCAGGCAAAAAGATCTCAAGATGAGATCTGATTGGCTGCCACCACATCAACAACAAATGTGGTGGCGGCCATCTTAGGACACAGGACTCAGTCCTGACAAAAAGGTTAAAATAAAGACATAAGGGGGTAGGTAGGCCCTGTTGAGGGGTGGGGGGGGGGAGCAGGGTGTGCCTATCCTGCCCTTTTTTATTTATTTAAATTTTGCAACAAATTGGCAGAGGATTCCCAAATCTGGGGCAAAATTTGAAAAAAGACCTAGGGCTACTGTTTAAAAACACCTTGGGGTGGGCTAGGACTCGGGGAGTGGCACTAAAGATTACTTTCGGTGAAGGTGGGCACATGGCTCCCATCACCGTGCCTCGGGGAGTCCCCGAGGACCCCATCTCACTGGACTGTAATTGAAAATAAGGAGAGGTAGGCGAATGGTCACCCTCGCCGGGTCTTAGCAGACCCAGGGACCCCACCTTCCTGGGCTGAGTTGAAGTAATAATGTGAGTACGCAAAGCTCCGGGTCCCTTTTTGTGTCCCTGGGAGACAATGCTGGCTCAGGAAGGGGGGCCTTACGCCCCCTCACCCATGAAAAGAAAACAAAAAAGGCCTCAGAGGTTTGGTTCCCTGGAGAGCAATGTTACTCAGGTGTCACGTGGCCGATAGGGACATTGTCGACATCGCTAAGTTAGCATGAGCCCGGCCGCCATGATACAGCTTTTGCGCACATTACTACATGGCTTTATTTTTGCAAGACTCTGTTTATGCCTTTCACATGAGAACCGTTTGCTTTGTTCGTTCTCTGCCTGTTCCTGGAGTTTAGTCTGAACACTGTGAGCAAGGTCGATAAACAATGCCCCCTGTTATTCTGTTCTGGTCAGTCCCTAGCACCTAGACAAAACATGCTAATGCAGCTGCTGTTGCTGGAAACTCATACTTTAATATGATGGGGATGCATGTTTAGGTAACACACACTTGGAGAAGGAACTTTCCAGAGCAATGATGTTCCTATGATGTAGATATACCATCTAGGTACTAAGGTATGGGGTCTGCTGACAAAACCCAGAGATCTTCTATCATATAATAATATTTCTTTTTACCAAGGGGAGCGTGGTTAGGCTTTAAAGTCTTTTTCCCACTGTCTTTATAAGATGACATTTCCCTTTATGATATATGGCCTATCGACAATGCTTACTGTACTAGTTTAATGTTTTTGTCTGCTGGTTGTGGCTTGTATACTGCACGATAGTTAAAATAAACATTTTAAACTATATTCGTGTTTCAGTCAGTTCTTATTGTGGACAGGTACGAGAGTTTGAGCGAAAAGGTGTGTCTTGTTACTGCAATTCCTGGGAGATCCGGGAGTGTTGTGTTCTGGAGTGTCTAATCATTTGCTTCTTCGTGAGTGTGTAGGAGAGCGAATGAGACACTATAGCTAGTCGGTCCTGGGCTTGTGGGCACTAAGGTGTGGGGAAGGCTCAGCCCCTAGACACCAAGGTCCCATATTCCTGCTCATAGTTCTGTTTATGTGCAGAATTCCTGCAACACAGGGAAGGTAGCCATGCACCCCCTCTCTTAAAAAACACAAAGGCCCTGGGGTTGGGTCACCAGGGCACAAAGTGGCTCGGTGAGGGGGCTGCATGCTCCCCCTCTCCTTACAAAATGGCCCTGGGAGATGGCTTGGAGAAGGTGGCAGTGCCAATGGGTTGGATGCATGGCCTGGCCAAAGCTGAAGGCCGTGTGCGGCGTGGTGTTGGCTGCCCACAGGGGTTGGGATGCAAGGCATATCTAAAGGCCGGGCCATTCGGCCCTGAGCAATGGGGGTTAGTTTTACATATGGTAATAAAATATTAATTTAAGTTTAAAAAACCCACTAAATTCACTGAAAAAAACAAAGGTTAAAGGGATGTCATAATGAGGTGAAAATGTCAAGTAAAACATGCCATTTTAATTGTACAAAACTGCTGAAATTAACCAGTTATAGTTAACTCAAGTAAATAAGACTCGTTCCCTAAGGTAACTATAACTTTAGTGCTCACCATGCAGTGCTAATTTCCCCACACATTACATCACTCATGACATTGTTTTTGACATCATTGTCAATATCACATCATAGCAACATTTGAAAAGAAATTATTGATAAGAAAACTGGGTATGGCGGGGGCGCGAGTTAGAGTTACCTCGGAGCACATGTTATAGTTACTAGATAATTATAACTGGTGAATTTTGTAAGTTTAAAATGGTATGTTTTAACTGACATTTTCACCTAACTGTATCACCTGTTCAACCTTAGTTTTTTTCCTTATATAGACATGTATGACGTCGTCTATCACATGGTAGACAAGTTACTTATGAATACCTGTACAAATCGTAGCGTGATCATGTGATCAAGGCCACAGTCGTGGCTGAAACGCATCATATCAAAAAACATAGCGAGGACATGTCCAAACAAATACAATCCAAGCATGAAAATAGGGCTACTGGGTTGCAATCAAGGGATGTCCCACTACTTAGAGCATTGCGTGACCTTACGGATGCAAATCAAACCAGCAACCAAGATACCTTCAACACACAAGCACATGCAAATGCAGAGGATATAAATCTCACCAAACCAGATCATAGTCCGTTTTAGCCATCATCTACATTTGAAACAAACCATGCCTCGTGATGCGATTGACATTTTCCATGACCGCATCATAGAACAACTCCAAAAACTTTACCACAAGACTAATGCATATACAAAACCCCCCAATTTTCATACCAGAGAGTATTTCAAACTTATGAAAAAATTGAAAAACAGCTCAGCTATAGTCATCAACAAGTCAGATAAGGAGGGAAATGTGGTCATATGGAATAAGAGCGACTACAAAAGAGAAGCATACAGGCATCTTAATGCAACCGAATGTAATAAAACAACTAACATGGCACAAGTTAAAAAGATTGGTAAAAACTATAAGGACGAACTGACCATGTGGAAAAGAGATGGGCTCATAACTAGAGAAGAATTTGCATTTCTTAATAATGATTTTCCTATTATGCCTACCATATATTTTGTACCTAAAGTGCAGAAAAAAGAGACACCAGTGCCTGGAAGACCGCTTATCTCTGCTAAGAAAAGCCTATTTGAGAGATCTAGATATGTGGACTATTATTTACAAGACTTTGTGATTACCCTTCCCAATTACATACGTGACACCGCAGATTTTTTGCACAAACTAAGTGAACAAGATTGGTCCAGTGATTTTATTTTTTTATCTATGGACATTTCTGCCTTATATACAAGTATTATGCACAGTGAGGAACTTAAAGCTGTAGAGTATTATTTGGCCCAACGACCCATTGAAATGTACAGCCGTAACCAGATGCTACTTGAGATGATACATTGGTGTTTGAACAATAATGTATTTTTGTGTCACAACATCATCTTTCAACGATTACTGGGAGTAGCAATGGGGGCATGCTTCACCCCCACCTATGCATGTTCACATGTAGGCTGGTGGGAGGAGCATGTCCTCAAAACAAAACATCATGAGGATTGAGCTAATCATATAGTGCAATGGTGGCGGTACATCGACGATGTATTTGTGAAATGGAGGGGTACACCACAACAGGCACGAGATTTTGTCAATAACATCAATGTTAATGACTTGAATTTGCAATTTACTGCTCATATAGATGCGTACACAACTGATTTTCTTGCCATTAAGGTTAGCATTGAGGATGGTAAAATAGAAACATGCCTATTTAGGGAATCTACTGCCGGCAATGCTATTTTGCATGCTAAAAGCTTTCATCCCAAACATACTATTGCCAGTATACCCTATGGAAAATTTCTCCGGATACATAGGGCATGTTCCTCAGAAAGGGCCCAGATGACATGTCAGCAAGAGGCCAAAGCAAGATTCATAGAGAGAGGATATGATCCCAAAAAGCTAGACGCCGCTATGAAAAAAGCCAACAGTAACGACAGGAACTGGTTACTCAATCCATTAAGAAATATGATGCCAGAGGTCGATACAGTTGATACCTCTGAAATAGCACATGCTAGACTTATCACCACATACAGTAAGCAGTCAAACAGCATTAGGACCATAATAAATAAACAATGGCCATTTATATTAACTGATACTACTATGAAACAAATACTGCCTACTAAACCTATACTCACGTTTCGCAAGTCTTATTCAATGCGAAACGATTTAGTGAAAACCAGTCCTGAGATTGATAACAAAATTAGTTGGTTGGCACAGCAGTGGGGTTTCTTTAAATGCAGCACATGTCGTGCATGCAAATTTGGAACCAACACTATCTCCTACCACACAGCTTTTTCTACTGCCAACATTGAGCTACGGGATCATTATACATGTAGAACTGACTATGCTGTTTACGTACTGCAATGCAGCTGTGGCCTACGCTACATAGGCAGCACCAAGTTGCAAGTACACATCAGAATCTTATAGTATCTCCGGGCCATAGTAAATTCTGATCCATAATACCCCATATCTAGGCACTTCAAAATTCATCATAACAACAATTTGAATTGCCTTAGATTTTTTTTGTTATTGACGCAGTATACATCAACAAAAGAGGAGGTAACAGAGAGAAGCTACGCAGGCAGATGGAGTCCAAATATATCCTGGAACTAGATACTAAGGCCCTGGCTGGTTTGAACCTTACTGAAGATCTCTATAATTATCTATGAGCCTCATATGTTAATATTTCACTGCTGCTAGGCTACCTACATACATATATATATAAACAGTCACAGTCGGGTCCTTCCGGGATGAAGCCCTTGTCAGGTGGTGCGCTGTCCGGCGAACCCAAAGCCGGATAATCCAATAAAAGTTCTTTGAAGAAAAAACGCTCTCTCGGAGGTTAATCGTTATTTAATAAACATTCGTTACGCGTTTCGACACAACAGTGTCTTGATCACACGATGTCTGCAATGTTTTCAAACGTACATATATGCACACAAACATAAAAGAAGTACTGGCGTATTCCTCGATCTACAATGTTGAAAGTAGCCGCCATTTTGGGACGGGTTCCAAACTTATACTCGTGAGTCAGTACATGCATATTACCTTGGTGATTGGTATGCACAAAAATGTAAGACAAGGTAATAATTACTTCTTGTAGTAATGTTGCAAGTTTACATTAATACATTAATACCAAGATGAGCAAACAGTCCGAGTTTACACAACATAGTACCCCGTATGATGCATGTGAGAGCTAATTGACTTTGCAAAACTTTATCGATTGCATACCAGCACACACAGAGTTGCAAGCAAGGGTTTTACAGCCTCATACGTGGCTTATACAAAAACCAGGCGTACTAGTGCCGCATATGGATTTCCGTGCTGCTATGTCAGGGTGAATATCATGAAAGCATGCTTGTAAGACATGAAAACAACACCCTAGAGGGGTTCTCGGACTCCGTACCTGAATAGTGACTCGTATTAGGACTAGTGCCCCTACATCTCTTGCCAGCATGTAGAATCAGGGAATACCTCTGCATAAATTCCTTAGAATGCCGAATGGCAAAGTAAAACTAGGAGCAGGTATTCCCTGATTCTACATGCTGGCAAGAGATGTAGGGGCACTAGTCCTAATATGGCGGCTACTTTCAACATTGTAGATCGAGGAATACGCCAGTACTTCTTTTATGTTTGTGTGCATATATGTACGTTTGAAAACATTGCAGACATCGTGTGATCAAGACACTGTTGTGTCAAACAAAGACCAATGCCACCTTCGTCACTCGCAAGATTTGCCAAAGAGTTCTGTTACGAGGAGATCCTAACAAAAAATACTCGTGCGGCACAGCAAGTATGATGAAACACCTAAGGACCCTTCATCCAAACAATCTTGCACGAGAAGAGTGCAAACAGATGAGAAACACTCCTGTTCTGTATCTGTAAAAAAGAATCACAAATACATGTATATTAATAACTTTCAAATTTATACTATTCCATTACTGTACAAACACATTTTATATAAAAACTGACTATGAAATTATAGCCCTGAACCACAAGTGTGACGATCATTAAAACACTACATGCATAGTGCATACTACTTTGAAGCAGTTCATGCCCTAAAGCCTACCTCACTAAAACATTGCATGCTAACTGACTAAAGGATTACAGTAGTATAAGGAGACACACTTGGTGACTCACAGGGTGTTTGCTAGAAGAGTATGAATACTAACTAGGGAATAGAAGGTGTGAAACACAACTGTGTAGGTGATTAGAGGACTGCATCCATACTGCATAGGCATTTAAAGCAGTCCATGTGCTTAGGCCTGGCTCACTGCTTGACTACTTGGGTACTGACTGAATGATTATCGTACAGCAAGGAGAGTGCCTAGGTAAGTTAGTACTTGGTACTGAATGGGTCACTAGAGGAGTGCAAAGGCAGTGACAAGTGCTGGACTGTATGGATACTGACTAGGAAATTGAAAGTGTGAAAGACAAGTGTCTAGGTGGTTAGAAGACTGCATGCATAGTGCATAGGGGTTTGAAGCAGTCCATGTGCTAAGGCCTGGCTCAGTGTATGAATACTTAGGCACTGACTGAATGATTAGAGTACTGCAAAGATAGTATCTTGGTGAATTTATAAGTGTTTGGGTTTTAGCACAGTGAATGGATTAGTACATGGTGCTGAATGGGTCACTAGAGGACTGCAAAGAGAGTCACAGGGTATTTCCTGGAAGTGTATGGATACTGACTAGGGAATTGAAGGTGTGAAAGACAATTGTGTAGGTGGTTAGAGGACTGCATACATAGAGGATAAGGGTTTGAAGCAGTCCATATACTAAGGCCTGGGTCACTGGATGAGTACTTGGGTACTGACTGAATGATTAGAGTACTGCAAGGAGAGTGCCTGGGTGAATTTATTAGGATTTGGCGCTGTGAATGGATTAGTAAATGATGCTGAATGGATCACTAGAGGAGTGCAACGGCAGTGACAGGGTGTTTGCTGGAAGTGAACGGATACTGACTGGGGAATTGAAGGTGTGAAACACAAGTGTGTAGGTGGTTAGAGGACTGCTTGCATAGTGGATATGGGTTTGACGTAGTCCATGTGCTAAGAACTGGCTCAGTGCATGAATACTTAGGCAGTGACTGAATCATTAGACTACTGGAAAGAGAGTGTCTAGGTGAATTTAGAAGTGTTTGAGTTTTGGCACAGTCAATGGATTAGTACATGCTGTTGAATGGGTCTCTAGAGGACTGCAAAGGAAGTGACAGGATGTTTCCTGGAAGTGTATGGATGCTGACTAGGGAATTGAAGGTGTAAAAGACAAGTGTATAGTATGTCAGAACACTTTTATTTGAAGCAATCTATTTGGTACTTAGAAACTGACTAAATAATCTGACTACTTCTAGGACAGTGCTTAGGTAAAACTTTTAAATTTTCAGTTCTGCCACAGTGAACAGAATAGTACATGGTACTGCACCTTAGTGTCAAACCCTGACTCATTTTATCAATGCATAAGCAAAGACTAGCTTCTAATGCTACTAAAACTTGACAACATGAGACGTTTTAAATTAGTTATCTGTCAGCAAATACACAATGTTACCAAATGCTTCTCTCACAGTGGTTCTCAAATGCACACAGACTCGCAGTGTAATTCTAGACAACAACCACTATACCTAGGAGTTTAACAAAAATCATTCACTACTGTGGAAGTGGTAAGCGAACTGCACACAATCTTCATATTTCATGACTGCACTTTTGTGTCAATGCCTGACTCATATAATAAAAGCAAAAGCCATAACTGTCTTCTAATGCTACTAAAACTTGACAACATGACAGGTTTTAAAACAGTTATCTGTCAGCAAATACACGATGTTACCAAATGCTTCTCTCACAATCCTTACCCAAATGCTCACAGTGTGATTTTAGACAAGCAACACTATCCTAGGAGTTTAACAAAACTCATTCACTAGTCTGGAAGAGTTAATGGTACTGCACACAATCTACATATTTAAGTACAGCACATCTGTGTCAAAGCATGACTCATTTAATCAACATATAGGCAAAGACTGGATTATAATGCTACTAAAACTTCTCAACATGACAGATTTTAAAACAGGTATCTGTCAGCAAATACATGATGTTACCAAATGATTCTCTCACAGTGATCCCAAATACACACTAACTCACAGTGTGATTCTAGACAAGCACCACTATCCCTATGAGCTTACCAAAACTCATTCACTACAGTGCAAGTGGTAAGGGAACTGCACACAATCTACATATTTCACAACTGCAATTTACTGTCAATGCCTGACTCATATAATGAAAGCATAGACCATAACTGTCTTCTAATGCTACTAAAACTTGACAACATGACATGTTTTACAACACTTATCTGTCAGCAAATAGACGGTTACCAAACACTTCGCTCACAGTGGTTCCCAAATACACACAGACTTACAGTGTGATTCTAGACAAACAACACTATCCCTAGCAGCTTACCAAACTCATTCACTACAGTGGAAGTGGTAAGGGAACTGCACACAATCTACAAATTTCACGACTGCACTTTAGTGTCAATGCCTGACTCATTTAATCAACGCATAAGCAATGACTGGCTTCTAATGCTACTAAAACTTGACAACATGACAAGTTTTAAAACAGTTTTCTGTCAGCAAATTCACAATGTTACCAAACGCTTCTTTCACAGTGGTTCCCAAATGCAAAAAGACTCACAGTGTGATTCTAGACAAGCACCAGTATCCCTAGGAGTTTACCAAAACTCATTCACAACACTGGAAGTGATAAGGGATCTGCACACAATCTACATATTTCACGACTGCTCTTTAGTGTCAATGCCTGACTCATTTAATCAACACATAAGCAAAGACTGGCTTCTAATGCTACTAAAACTTGACAACATGACAGGTTTTAAAACAGTTTTCTCTCAGCAAATACATGATGTTACCAAACGCTTCTCTCACAGTGGTTCCCAAATGCACAAAGACTCACAGTGTGATTCTAGACAAGCACCAGTATTCCTAGGAGTTTACCAAAACTCATTCACTACACTGGAAGTGATAAGGGAACTGCACACAATCTACATATTGCACAACTGCACTTTAGTGTCAATGCCTGACTCATTTAATCAACACATAATCAACGCATAAGCAATGACTGGCTTCTAATGCTACTAAAACTTGACAACATGACAAGTTTTAAAACAGTTTTCTGTCAGCAAATACACAATGTTACCAAACGCTTCTTTCACAGTGGTTCCCAAATGCACAAAGACTCACAGTGTGATTCTAGACAAGCACCAGTATCCCTAGGAGTTTACCAAAACTCATTCACAACACTGGAAGTGATAAGGGAACTGCACACAATCTACATATTTCACGACTGCTCTTTCGTGTCAATGCCTGACTCATTTAATCAACACATAAGCAAAGACTGGCTTCTAATGCTACTAAAACTTGACAACATGACAAGTTTTAAAACAGTTTTCGGTCAGCAAATACACGATGTTTCTTTCACAGTGGTTCCCAAATGCACACAGACTCACTGTGTGATTCTAGACAAACAACACTATCCCTTGCACTATATGAAAACACATTTCTTCATCTAGAAGTAGTACTACATTTTAGTATAGAAACATAACATAACTCATTTCACAAATTCATAAACAATGACTGGTTTCTAATTCTACCAAAATATAAAAACTGCACAGTTATCTCTCTACAAACACATGAAAAACACAAATGCAATCACAGAATGGTTTCTACATGCACACACATTGTAGAGAAAAAAAGTACTCCCTACACTTTAGCAAAATAGTCCACATACATCCGCTCACAATTAAATAACTCATCTTTCAAGTTATTTTGTAGATTAGGGAGTATATCAATCACTCACCATATTTTCTTTTACAGAATCTCTGTACTGTGCACCTCTCAGCAAAAGCAAAGAATGGAAAAGTTTCCCTTTCATTTTCCACACATATACATGTAAACATCAAATCACAATCCTTCGCACATAAACTCAAAAGCAAACACACATTTCTATTGGTTAAACATTTCAACCCTTTCCAACTGAAATACATTTCAACCCTTCCCCCAATCTGCCTTCTGCCTGTTACCATAGAAACAGGTCATGGAACACTGCACTGAGCTCACAGGTCACAAGTTCAGCACACAATGTTCCTACACAAGACAGGAAGTGTGCTTGACTTTTCAACATATCAGCTTATCATATATAATGTTCCTTACAATCTGTTTTTGTTAACCAATAACAATCATACCTTTAAAAAACAAAAATATACACCCTACCTTTCAGTGTAGAAAGTTGTTATACAACCAATGATTTCTTGTCATTTTTCAAAAAACGTTGCCGTGGATCCGCGCACCCACCGCGAGAGTATCCGTGCATCCAACGCGATAGGATGCGTGCATTTCGCCGCTTTTTTTTTTTTAAAAAGGGGGGCCCCAGGGGGTCCTTCTGGGACCCCTAAGCACCTCTAGAGGGTCAGAGTATTCCCACTCTGCCCCCTTTATATGTTTTACGCACTTATTCCCCTTGCTTCTTCAGCCTCAGAAAATGGCCGCCAACAGTTCCTGGTTTCGAATGTAGAGAGACGCTCGACAGCCAGTTAGCATTCAGCGTGCGATCAGGAGGGTGCGCGCTCGGTTCGGGGAGGGTTCGCGTACGGTGCGGGTAGGGTCCGCGGATCCTCCGCGGCCATAGATATCACTAACTTTTTTACCCTAATTTTCTCAGGAGCTACTGAACAGATTCACACCAAATATGCAAAAGGCACGAGACCGAACTGAGGACTATAACTTTGCCAAATTTGGTGTCATTCCGTTCAGCGGTTCGGGCTGTAGCTGCGACAACAGATCCCATGGGAAAGGACCCCCCTTTTTTCTCGGCCGCCGCTTGACGAATCACCACGAAACTTTCAGGGTAGGAGCGGAGCGGAGCTGGGCAAAAGTTTGGAGAATTTCGCGAAGATTCGTCAATCGGCACCAAAGAAATTCCCAATAGAATGTTGCGGATTTCCTATGGAAAATAGGTCCTAACTATAACTATCTACTGGCGACCGCCAGTAGATAATATATATATATATATTCTGCTCCAAAGGTTGTCCACCTGGTGAGTAGCACTCGATCAGCAGCTGTATTTATGATAGGCAGGGACGAGGATCCGCTTGTAGAAGCCGCTCCGTAATGGAATTGCCTGACATATTTCAAAGCTCCATATGCTTCTCTTCAGAGGTTTTAACGGAGACGGTGTGTGCAAATGCTGAACCCACTTCTCCATTTTCATATTGCACACCCACCAATGGGAAGCTCGAATGAGACTGTGCATTGTGGGAAATGTGGTCCGGATAGCACACAAATCTTGTCCTGTATGGACCCTGCAAGTGGACTCATCCTCAATCCTGTTTGCCGCTGCTGGCCCACACTGCCGACATGATAATTACCATGTCAGGTGGCCCCAATAACATTACGAGGTGGTGCACACTCCTCGGCAGGACGGCCGCGTATAACATTCTGCTGCAAAGGTTGTCCACCTGGTAAGTTGCACTCGATCAGCAGCTGTAATTATGATAGGCAGGGACGAGGATCCGCTTGTAGAAGCCGCTCCGTAATGGAATTGCCTGACGCATTTCGAAGTTCCATATGCTTCACTTCAGAGGTTTGAACGGAGACGGTGTGTGCAAACGCTGAACCCACTTCTCCATGTTCATATTGCACACCCACCAATGGGAAGCTCGAATGAGACTGTGCATTGTGTAAAATGTGGTCTGGATAGCACCCAGATCTTGTCCTGTATGTACTCTGAAAGTGGATTAGTCCTCAATCCTGTTTTCCACTGCTGGCCCACATTGCCGACATGATAGTTACCATGTCAGGTGGCCCCAATAACATTATGGGGTGGTGCACACTCCGCGGCAGGACGGCCGCGTATTACATTCTACTCCAAAGGTTGTCCACCTGGTGAGTAGCACTCGATCAGCAACTGTTTTTGTGATAGGCAGGGACGAGGATCCGCTTGTAGAATCCGCTCCGTAATGGAATTGCCTGACGCATTTCGAAGCTCCATATGCTTCTCCTCAGAGGTTTGAACGGAGACGGTGTGTGCAAACGCTGAACCCATTTCTATATATATATATATACATTCACTGAAAAACCATAGGTTTTACAGACGTTATAGTTAGGAATTAGCATTTAAAAAACCTTTGAAATTCACAAAAAAAGATAGGTTTCAGGGATGTTATAGTTAGTTGGACATTTGACTCATATAAAACCGGAATAATTTGCCCGTTATAGTTAGTGGAGCTAACTATAACTCGTACGCCCGCAATGCACTGGTGATGACACTCCACGGTGCTGGGCCTCAGGCTGGGCGCTATGTGCCTGTGTCGCGGTAGCCAGCATTGATCTCTGAAGCCTTCCCAGCTCGCAGACCTCGGCCCAGGAGCTTCCGCCGGCACATGTGGGGCATATGTGCATCGCAGCGGCCATGACGGTTTCTGGGTACCAGCAGGCTTGCGAGCATCATTCATGCAACCACCTTCGCTCACGGCGTCAGCCTCGTGGCGGTGTAAGCTGCACAGACCTGCAGACACGTTCGCCATTCCGGAAGAGAACCACACCCAGAGAAACGTGACTTTTATTCATACCCCTACACTAGCCTTGTGTACGCCGAGCCAGCCCACTACACTAAAGATTTTGGGGGAAAGAGGGGTCACGTACGTGCTATGTTTTCGTAATCTTCCCTAGTGACTGTACTATCATGGTTGCGTCCACTCTCCACTTCACTCAATAGACCATCAGTGTATGTTGACATGTACATGTCTGTGCTCTGCATACTGAAGTCTCTCTGGCACATCCCCTCAACACTTTCCATTGTATACTTTTATAATCGAGAATCACCTGCCACCTTCGCACGTACTTTGCTCCCATCTCTCCCCGCATTCTGTATTGTGTGGCAGAGGTACCATGCCATGTTTGGTTTGTGTACATGGATAGCCATGGTTCCCACAGTATGTAGTGTTGTTGTTTGTCATGTTGTATGTGATTACATAAGGTAGCACGTTTATTCACGAGCAGTGGTTTCTCCCATTTACATATCGCTGTCTTAAAGAGGTTACAGAAGTTTTTCTCACAGGTGAAAAGTGCGACCACAATGGCAGTCATTCATTACTATGCTAGAATGTCCAACTGCACGACGGTTCTAAGCTTACAGCCCCCTATCTTGCGTGCTTTCTTAAAAGCACGCCAACTCCCACAATCAGATCAACATTCACACAGCTTTCTAATAGCAGTTATCTGGTTCTTAATAACTTAGACTGCTACGGAATGTGAGCTGGCATACCGTATGTCCTTACTGTTTCAAACCGAGTAACTTCCTGTGGAAATGTCTATTCCCACCCCCACAAAGTAACTCCCACAGTTCAACTTGGCCTTCAATACCTACTTTGAAAACAGATTTCATTAAAATGAGCAAACTGAAAGCGCTTTTGTTTCAAACAGAAGTGTCCTTCACTTCTGCAAAAGAATTTATCGACTGCAGATAGCACGAACTTCAAATAAGATACAGTCCCTTTTCAATGCGAACCTCCCATTACACTTTGTGAATTGTTACACAATTTTCAACACATCTGACACTCAAGGTCTGGCACATTTTTTTAACACTGTCTCCTCTGGCCTTGTCACAGGCTTTCAAACTGTTTTTGGTATAATACCAGACTTCATTCATTCGATCATCTCTGAAATAACAGGAACAGTGCCCATAATTCTCGCTCTGTTTGCAGCCATCCTACTACTATTTTTGCTTGTAAAAAATGGCTGCGCTACCGGTGGTAACAATCATGTCTGATAGAATACGCCTCTAGGCGAAGCAACATCAATACCGTGAAAAAATGGAACAACTTTTCGGCAGCCCACCTCTATCTATTATCGGAGCCAGCTACAACATGACATTTATTTACAAATATGCAACCTGCGTGCAACCATCTTTTTATGGCAAAACTTGCCCATTCGACTGGCGAATGGATCTATGACTTGCCAACATCCCAACAATCGCTCCCGATATCCAGCAGGTAATGGAGTATCTTGAAAACCATGAACTTGATTGTTCGGGCAGTGAAGCAATGGCGGATGCAACGCAAAAAGGTATCTGGCGGAATGGGATTTCTGCGCAGCCGGGAAAGATCTCCTGCAACGTGTGACCTTTGACAACATCGCAGATTGCCTGCCAATTCAAATTCCCGCTCCAACATTCGAGGAACATTACTGTCCCTTCGAGGATATGAATTGGATCGGTTCGCTTTTCTCACACGATGGCAACATTTGCGTCTTGGAACATTACGCATCTCAAGCCGCTGAAGAACTTCCGGACTGCAATCTCCAAGATTTGTAAGAAATTCACGTTATCCTTGGATTGATTTTTTCCAATTTTTCAATACTTTTTCCTATAAAATGTTTTAATACACTTCAATTGAACTATTTTCATATAATAACTTTCTAAGTATACTCAGGCATTTGAACTCTGTTTTCATTATTGCCCCTTACGTCTCCAGCCTAACCAAGGATGGGTGATGTATGGCCTATGCAAATACGCTATTTACTTGCTAAATTAGCCTAAACCCGACATCCATTTTGAAACCATGTCTATTCCTTCTGCACACGTCTCTCTGCCTGCCTGTTATCCACGTAGCCCTCTCACACAAATTAGCTCATCCTCAGCCTCTGCTCACAAGCTGGCGATCAAGATAAAAAACACAAAACATTGTTTAGGAACTAGTTGGCACAGTCTGGTAATCGTATCCTACCTTTATTTTCATTATAGAATTTACTCATTCATGTCTAATAGCTATTGTTTATGTCACATGGAACTACAACATGTAATGTGCAATTCACTGATGCAGCAGCTTAGGTTTGAATACAGCAGAAGCAGTTGGAGTTTGCCTCAGCTCGATGCCTTAGGTCTTGCACAAGAATTTTTTTTGAAAGGGCTGAAGACAATAATGTATGGTTTGACGAGAAGGGTACCAAATGTGCTTCTGGGAAGCGCAATGTTTGTGTTCCTCCTGAAAGTTCCGATGTGAGTAGAACTATTACCAATTCTGACACGCACCAGATTGAATCTACATGTAGAAGAGATTGCTGACTGTTCTGCTGTTGATAATATTGTATTACAAAAAAGGAGTACTAGGGTACCTAAGAAGTTTGATGATTACATTTTGGAATTTGTTTTTGTTTTTGTTTCGTTTTCTTAAAAGATACATGTGGTAATCGTATCCTACCTTTATTTTCATTATATAATTTAGAGTCATTCATGTCTAATAGGTATTGTTTATGTCACATGGAACTGTAACATATAATGTGGAATTCACTGATGCAGGAGCTTAGGTTTGAACACAGCAGAAGTGGTTGGAGTTTGCCTCAGCTGGATGCCTTAGCTCTTGCACCAGTGGGTCCATTTATGGCACTTAAATAAAGACACGTTTTATATAACTTGCAGACTCCATCGCTTTATTACACACAGCCACTTTCTTAGACACACCTGATTTCACCATTTGTCTTCTGTGGCATTGCAACATTCTGCATTACATTCTTCACAATTATTTCTTTATTCCTGCTTGCTAAAACACTGCAATCGAGTCTTCACACCGGTAGGGGTAGTAGTTTGCTTCCCACTCCCTGTATAGTATAAACGCATACTAACACTACTTACACAGCTATGCTACAGCGGCCAGTATCCTACAGCGCCCACAGCACATCATTTTACAGCAATCAGTTCATGGCTTAGGCTTACGGTTTGATCCCCGAGTCTTCAGACCGGTAGGAGTGAGTAGTTTGCTTCCCACTCCTGCTATAGTCTAAACGTATACCAATACCGCTTGCACAGCTATGCTACAGAGCCCAGAGCACATCAGTTTACAGCAATCAGCTCCCGGTTTCATCCCGGAGTGTACCAGTACCTCACCTCAGCACCATCTCACTCTGGGCAAAACACACCGGTAGGGGTGAATACTTTGCTTCACTCTCCCTGTATAGCACACCCTAACCACCCCACAGAGCTCACAGCGCTCCTACCCTCCTCTTTCCTACTTTTTTCACCCTTCTTTCCCCTTACTCGCTTCAACAGAATCACAAAATGGCTGCCAACCCTTCCTAGTTGCAACCGTTTTCAGCCAATAACCAGCAAACTCGTGCTCATAATGCCTCAGCCAATCAGATGGCAGAATTCTCAAATATCGATATCTGTAAATTTTGATATTCTCCAAAACTACTGAACGGATTTACACCAAATAAACAAAAGCGTGCTTTCTAGACCAAGACCCTTCTCCCTGCCAAATTTGGGGTAATTCCATTCACCTGTTCGACCTGTAGCCTTGTCTAAAGTTTCCTATGGAAATTGCATGGAGAAAACACGTTTTGAGACCCCCTCTTTTTTCTCACCCCCCTTGACGAATCACCCCCAAACTTTCAACATAGGAGCTGATATGAACAAATAATTAATTTGGAGAGTTTCATGAAGATTCATCAAACGACGCCAAAGTTATAAGCAAAACAAAAAATGCACTTCCTATGGAAACTTGGTCCTAACTATAACTACCTACTGGCGACCGCCCGTAGGTAATATATATATATATATATATATATATATATATATATATATATATATATATAGATATAGATATAGATACAGATATGGATATATATTCTGTACAGCTCATAAAAAAGGTGGCACTATTTTTAAAACTTATTTTGTCTTTCAATGTGGGATAATTTCCAGACAGATGTGGGGTGTCTTAGAGGGAATTTGCTGGTGCCTGATGTCTTCCGGGCCTGTAATTATGCCACTGCTCTTGAATTATTACATACTTTCATCTGCTTGGCATACCTGGTTTCCTGTATCAGTTGAATGCCAATAATTAGTGTTTAAGACAGGCTCCCATGTGAATATAATTACATAAGTGCATTCATTGGACCGGGCAGAAAAAGAAGCTTGGAAGGATAGACGGGAGAATTAGATGAGTAAAATCCATGTCACAATCATATGCTAATGGATTTATTGACCAGGCAGCCAATCATTAATATTTTATATTGCCCCTTACTCTCTTTATGTCTCCTTGAGTATTACCGATGCCCATGTGCCAACCAAGGGTCTGTAACAAGTGCTTTCAACAGTTTTTGCGGGCAGTTAAACATGGATGCATTGGTTATAGTTAGTTACATTTACTTTCTTGTGATCGATACCTTTGCATGTACCAGATGTCATTGCTAATGACTGGCAGGATTATCCTGGGTTACCTGCAACTTATTTGCTCACCTATCCTTCAGTAATGCGTTAGGTGTTTCATCTAACTTTTCCGTCTCTCCTTACATGTACTATGTATATTTCTTGATAGGGTTATTTATTTTTCTAAAGGTAATGAGAAACACAGAAGAATCTCTTTTTGCAGGGATGCTGTAGCTATAACAGTTGTCAGAGGCATTTAACATGGAAAACCAGCATATTTTGTGTACAGTGGGATGGGTTTTGTTCTGGACTTTTTGGAAATAGTATGCATATATGTGTCTGTAAGTAAATTCATATCTTGAGTCAGGCATGCACCCTCCAATGGAATGCGTGGCTACTGTTGCCTTCCCAGTTTAAAAACACCTACATAAATTAATATTATGTTGTGGAAAACCAGATAGAATAACAATCAACTTACCACTTTCTAGGTCTTCTTTACCCACTAAGTTGATCTGAAACCTGAAACCTCTTAGTCTACATACCTAGTAATATTAGTGCATAGCAGTAAAATGAATGCACATATGTTTTTCACTTACACCTGAGGCATGTATATATTTAACATGTGTTGTATTTGGCTTTCCTTGCAGGGGCATCCTCAAGCTTTTTTCCCTTCACTCTTCCTGTTTTGCTGTGTTTTTGTGGGCTTTAGGACTCTGTGCACTTTATCACTGTTAACCAGTGCTAAAGTGCTTGCACTCTCTCATTTAAACATTGAAAAAATTTGCTTACACCCAATTGGCCTTTTTAATTTATGTGTAAGTCCCTAGTAAAGCTGTGCACTGTATACCCAGTTCTGGTAAATGAAGTGCTACTAGTGGGCCTGCAGCATTTATTGTCCCACCCACTTTAGTAGCCCTTTAAAACGTGTCTTAGGCATGCCATTGCAGATTGTGTGTGCAGTTTAAACTGCCATTTCAGCCTGGCAACATAAACGTTTTGCTGCGCTTAAAACTTTCTTTTTAATACATATAAGACACCCCTAAGGTAGGCCTTAAACAGCCCATAGTCCAGTGTGCATTGTATTCAAAAAGTTAGACATGTACCTTTACGTTTTACATGTTCAGTGAGAATAAAAGTCGCACATTTGTTTGTTCACTACTGCAAGGCCTACCTCCCATAGAGTAACATTGGGGTTTCCTTATTACATTTAATACCTGATAATGTTTGTGTGGACGCAGGTAAGAATATCATGTTTGATGTCTGAGGAACTGTAATTTAAAACTCTCAATGGGAAAGTCACATTTTAAGTCCCAATTCTGAAAATGTCATGACTAGAAATTTGACATTTCCTTGTCCTAACTATTTGCCACCTGCAGCCTGTTCCTGGGTCATATGGCTAGGTGTAGTTGGCCTCTGTGTATTCCTTCCTGACATTATCAAAATAGAGGGTCTAGGTGTTGGCAGGATGGACCATCCTGGTTTGATGAGGGGCGGAACTGTCACCTACCACACATGCACTTCAAAGGCATAGGCCCAGCTCCCACACAAAGCATTTCATACTAGCCTATTGTGGCCCCAGACAGACTGGGACCAGGGTAGGGAGGCAGGAAATTCCAGACCCCTCTGTAGAGGTAAACTCCAGAAGATCCTCCCACTTCAATGTGGACAACAGGTATAAAAAGAGCACCTTCCAAACCCCTCTTCAGTACACTCCTGAACCTGTGAATACTACAGAAGAATGACGATTTGCTGCTTGAGGCCTGCCTTACTTGCTGAGCAGAAAGACTGGACCTGCACACTTCATCCTATGTTGAAATAAATCCAAGGGACAGCTAACTGACCTCCTGTTCTGAGCTACAGGGTCACAACAAGCTCCAGAGGACTTCCTGCAACTGCCTGGCTGACCTGCTACACTGGACCTGCCTAAGCCCAGCTGGCCTCAATTGGTGGAGTGAGTTCCTGATTCCCAAGAGGTGCCACTCAGGTCCTGGACCCTTGGTGTGATATCAGAGGAGTTACTCCTTGAAGACAATGAAAAATCCTGACGTTTGGGGATTTTTGCCTGTGCTGACCTCAAATGCAAAGCTCTGGTGAACCAGACTCTTCATAATACAGCAACCACCAACAACAACCGGCAAAGCAAGATCTGCACGCTACAGCATTGACAGCCCATGATGACCGGCAATGCGAATCTCCATCAACGACCATCCACGATGCTCAGCCTACTCTTCACGCTACAGCGACGTACATCCTGGTCTTCACAGCCTCCACCAACGCAAACTAGACTCTTCGCACTGGATACTTGAAGGTACATTTTTCAGCTGGATTAATCAGGTTTCTGTATCCGAACTCCGCTCCCTCGCGGTCGGCCCTAACTTGTGACTTTCACACGGTCTTGCATGACCAGATAACTGCGAATGGCACGTTGTGCTTTTAGGCGTTATACTCACCTTAAATATTTGAATTTGCATATCTTAGGTTTTACCGATTGGATTTTTGGTGTTTTCATGTCAAATAATTTATTATATTCTTCAAAATTGGAGTGGGATTTTTCTTGTGTTGTGTGTTTACTTTATTACTGTTTGTGTGCTACATAAATATTTTACACATTGCCTCTCAGTTAAGCTTGACTACTTTTGTGCCAAGTTACCCGAGGGTTAAGCCCAAGTTAATGTAGTGAACTTTTTGTGGTTCATCCTGACAAAGATTGTGGCCGGAGCCGGCTTTCGGCGGCGCGATCAGACCGTACGGCTGCACTAGGTGCTGGCCTAGGGGGGTCACGGGGAAGGGGCACTGTGTTTAGCAATAACTTACAATTTAACAGCACCTGCTGCAGAGTTCCTTGTGTGTCCACCAGTTTTCAAGCAGCAATAAAATGTCATGATAACTCTTGTGAAAAATGTTTCTGCTAGAGAGAGAGATCAGAGTTTTGTCTAGTGGCTGTTTTGACTCACCATAAACTAGCTCAAAGGGTTGATATGCCTATTGCAAAGAAGAGATCTGTATTCTATGTGGATAGCTGAGTAGATTAGTAAAGGCAGGTTTTACCAGCGCTTTAAAACAAATGAAATGTATGTGAGAGAGGGGTGATGGAGAAATGAGGGGCCCTTTTGCTAGGTGGTAGTGAGGAAATCTGAGGAGGAGGTTATAGGGGTGCCAAAAAGATTGTTGAACCGTGAACCACCAGTGCTAAAGCCGGCCCTGATTGTGGCTGTTGTTTAACTTCTCATCTTCTCAATCAATAACCCTATTTCTCAGAACCTTCAAATGGCAACATGCAAATTGTATATAACATGGTTGATAACCTCTCAGAATATGTAACCACAAGTATTGGTGGAAAACTGTTTTTTAATGTAAAGCGCTATAGAAAACTTCTAAATAAATACATAAATACTAGGCCATTGTGCCCAGGGCTGAGGCTGTCTGCACAAACAATATGAAGGCAGAGAGGAGGGCCAGTTCTGGGAGTAAAGACACACACAGCAGGCCCGTGAGGCATTAGGTAATTGTGGAAAACTACTCGAACGCTTTTGAGGTGCCCATTTTTTTGTTGAATGTTTGCTCTGGAAACATATATGCCCTGTTTCCATGGAACTTACACGTGAGCAATTTATACAGAATCGGTTCCTAAATGTACCAGGGAGAGCAGACGCCCGACAGGTGCAATTTTCTATACTTGATAACATTAGGAATATTTTGCTACTACACATCTTCTAAACGCGCTGCATTTGTTCAAGGCGTGGTGCATGTCAAGAGGCAGGGAAATAATAAAGAAAAAGTAAGAAGTGGATGGTGGACGCAAAGGAGAGAGGCTGGTGAGGTAGAGGAAGATGGGCAGAGAAGGAGGAGAGGCATGGCAGAGAGAGCGAAATAAAGAAGAAATGAGAAATAAATAAAAGGCAGGGATGAAGTGAAAGAGCAAAAAGGGAAAACGAGAGAAAGAGACGAAAATGGAAAGGGTAGTATGGGCGAAATAGAACTCAGAAGGAGAGAGGGAAAAACAAAACGGACATGTAGGTACAAATGTAGAGCAATGTAGATGTCAAAGGTAAGTGAAAGGGAAATAGAGGGAGTATAATGAGGGAGAAACAGATGTTTGAGAAATTCAACGAGGGAAAGGCAAGATTAAAGAGAAAACAAAGGCCTTCCAGAAAGAGCCAGATTTGCAATAGAGAAAAAGATGGAACGGGAATAAAAGAGAGGACAGACACAAAGGAGTGATGCCATTAAAATAGACAACAGGAGGATAGAAAGCAAACAAAGGAAATTAAACTGAGGTAAAGGCTGAAAGTAACCCAGGAAAAGAGACCTAGACAGACAATATTAGACAGGGGTCACCTTTTCTGTAACAAGAGCTACTTCTGATCGATGAAAATAGTCCTGCGCTACTGACTTTGACAATTGTTCAGGTAATGACCGCATCAGAGACAATCACAGTAGTGGCTACACTTCGCAGAATTTTTAGTTGTGCCCTCCCAGATGTATGTCACATTAATGAGTGATTCTGAAATATTATATCCAGAATGTTCACTAATGCAATTTCACGAAGGTACATATATATAGGTAAGTATCGATTTACCATTCTAAACTCCACATCTACATATCTTGAATGTATCTTGTCCTTTGCATGCAAAGTGACCTTGCCCAATCTGGCCATGGTAGACCCTCTGAATTAAGTACTGTGCTGTGCTGCACTTCAGGGAGCTCCTTCCAGGGTACTGGCGAGCCACCAGTAGCTCCCGAGCTACCCGTTGGAGACCCCTGATATAAGACCTAGAAGGGCCACTCCAAACATCATTGATTTTATAAGCTCTCTAGGAATCATGCTGGATAACATCTGAACACGCAGAAGCACATTAGTGCTCTTCCAATTGACCATCTTAACGAAAATATAACTGTTCCTACACCACAAGGAACTCAAGATCACGGTGCAAGCACGAGTGAAATCTAAACTGGATTATGGTAGCGCAGCCATATGTAGACTTCCTAGATCGAAGACAGCGCAAATTAAGGCCTCTCTTAATTCCTCTGCAAGGCTCATTACAGGCTCCAAACGTTATCATCACATTTTGCCTGAGTTAAAATCCCTAAATTGGTTCCCGCATGAGACAAGGATCCATCTAAATTTTGCATGCTTGACCCACAAAGCTCTACATTTCAACACCCCATTATATCTTGCGCAAAAACTTAAGCTCTTTGAGGGCTCTTGATCCTCTTGGGGCTCCAGCACTTTAATATTCATGCCACAGAAATTCCATAAAAAGAAAACCTATAATCGAGCATTCTCGGGTTTGGAACTCCCTGCCACCTGAAATAAGACTGAATAATTCCACAGCTTCCTTCAAAAGGGAAGTTAAAGAGATTCTGATGAACAAATTTCTGGGCTAATTCCCCAGCCCAACCTTGGACTCACGATCTTACTTTTGTCTTTATTGAACTGCTATTATTGGTATGATCTGTTTTGTCCTTTTGTTGTCCAATGTGCTACTGTCTAAGGCTTCCTTCATAGGAAAAGTTAAAGAGGTTCTGATGAAGACATTTCTGGGCTTAAAGATTTAGTGTAAAGAGACTTAAGTAGTTCTCTATGGCAAATGTGTGACTATAAAATGCAGGGGAATATCATATGGTATTTACCATACCATGCAGATTTTGGTGGGTTAAACACAGCGCCGGCTCCTCTGTTATGGCGGAGGAGCATCGCCCCGTCTGCTGTGAGTGCAGCTAGCACACACATTAATAAAATGGTAATAAATACCATTTTATTAATATGTCCAAGGCTCGTGCTCTTACAGTGAAGGGGCAGGGGGCGGGGCTTATTAGTGCAATTGCACTATTACTTCAGCCAGTGGGCATGACAGATTCCCCGGCTGTCTTGAGCCGGCCAATCTGACATGCGCACTTCAGAGCTAGCGATTCTAGGGTTGAGAAACAGAGAAGGGATTGCAGCCGCAGGGCCCCTGCCTCGAAATGAGCGCTGGGTTAGCCCGCTCCAACCAATCCTGAAGCTGCACTGCAGCTCTAGGATTGGTTGGTTTTCTGTTGTAGAAGGGAGGAAGTTCTTCCCTTTCTGCTCGAGTCAGCGCAGAGGAGAGCACCAAGATGAAGAAGACCGCATCTAGAGCCTACAGAGACCGCATTCAGAGCCAGCATGCCAGCAAGTCCAACATATATGGTGAGTGATTTGTGCATCGCGCCTCGCCATATTGTAATGTTGCCGGCCGCCGCTGGTTATGGTAAACTCCAAAAGCCGCATGTTATTCCCCACCAACTCATAATAGGTGCTAGTTACCACACCTGATAAAAAACATACCCCATGGTAACTTTATTTATCACATGTGATAAATAACACCTAAACTTGTAATCAGGGGCTGTGGTAGTCCTATGATTTTATCCTACTCATTTGTATAGTGCTTTATGCCACTATTGATTATTTCAATGGTCTGTGGGGACAGGAGAGTTAAAAAGAGGGAACATGGATTTAGGCTTGTGGATGGTGTGACCCCTCTTCAGAGAGTCGGTATCCATACACATGAATAGGGTTTTATGGAAAGCCGGTCTTTGGTGTTTAATAAACTGGTAGGGAGGAAGAGCAGGAGACAGTCATGAGGAGCAAGTAGACTTCAGGCTAAGGGTGACAGGGAGACGAAACAGGGTGAAAGAAAATTTGGAAATAATGGTACTAAGGAAGGTACTGCCCACCCTCTCCACTCTACACTGTGGACCTCTCATGGACCTTCTCTTGTGAGGCCACAGTTGAAAAACGAGTTTTAGGGAGGCATAAACTGAGTGCGACGATTACAGATGCCACAGAAAGAGCTATGTCAGCTCTTCAACCATGGCTTATGAAAGTGGGACTAGGAGGTGAGCAGTAGGGCCAGTGCTTCAAGTGGAAAATAAAAGTGCAGATATTTACAGGCCATGAGTAGGTGTTTGCAGCGCACTCTACTTCTGAAAGTCCCAGAAGGCTGAGATTGCATTTGCCAGGTCCATCTACTGTGCCCAATTATTTGCCTGCTGTTAGCGTGTACATCGTAGCATGTCTACGACACGGTCTGTTCCTCATAGCATGATTATATAAGGCTGTTCAAAAGCTTTCTAGAGTCTGTCCAGTGTTTGCCACACCACTCATGTTAGAAAACGTTTCCATTAATGCATTACTTCTGCAAAAAACCTGGGCTGCTGCACAGCATTCCCCCAATAATAATTCACAATTCTTTCGCCTTGCCCCACAGCATTGCAAGGAAAGATGCTCACTATGCCATCTTTGTGCAGAGTGTGTAAAAAGGCCACAGGCCTAAGTAGTAGGAGACCTATACATCATTCACCGTTGCCAATTACCTGTCGCTGTCACGTAACAGCCCTTTCTCTCAGTGTTCGTGGTACCAAGTGCGTGTTTGGGCACTGGTTCTGTGCCTTGCAGTGTAAATCATTTCTTTTTGCGCTCAGTTCCTGTGCCTCGTGTGTGTTTCTTTACACATGTGGGTTGCACTTCCTATCACTGCTCTGCACAAGCATATATAAACCTGGGATATTTAATGTTAGCCTGATTTGTCGGTTGCCATCTAATTCCATGCATGAGCCATTCACCACTCTGTGCTTTATAGAGTCTAATAAAACACTTGCAACAAGAGTAACCTCTGCCCCTCGAGAGCTTTCTCCTGTACTAACACCAGTCTCGTAAGGAAGATCCTGCTGATAAATGCTGTATGAAAATAACAATAACTAGAAGAATGTGCTTAAAGTGCACCATTCTCCACCAGTATTCCAAAACTTCCCTTGGGGGGCGAAAAAGAACTCCAAATACCTTGTTTTACATTCATATTAAGGTGAGACCAATGCAATTGACCAAGTATTCCTGGAATGCACCATTTACAAATCACTGTCTCAGAACATGGGCATATACATTCCATAGAAATTAGAATACAATATTTGTCATTCATTCCACTCAGCTTCAGTGAGGTACAACCCTTAAAATCATGTAAAGGTTGTAAAGTTAAGCTACGCAGAGTTCAACATTACATGTTCGGTCTCTTTTAAAATGCAATTTTCGCTATCTATTTTAGCAAGCGCTGCCAAAGACTACAGACTTGCTTAAAACTGGAAGTGCTTGCATATTTCCATCCATGCCACCATCATCCATCCATGCACTCTGCCACTCATCATCCATTCATTTAGTCTCTCCTCTTTGCATTCTTGCATCTATCTACTCATTAATTCAATATTGCATTAAATCACTCGCCTAGCCACAATAAAAACATGCAAAATATTTCCCCCAAAAAGTGCCCTACTTTACCTAGTTCTCCATGGCACGGAAAGCATCAGCGTGATACGTCAAGCAGGGGCCGAAAAAAATTGGGGGTCCCAAAATGCTTTTTTTACTATGCAATATCTATGGAGATTTTGCAGTTTTTAGACACGGCTCCAGCCCAAACCACTGAACAAAAGTACACCAAATTTGGCAGATAAATAGATCTTGTTCCAGAAAGATCTCTTTTTGTAATTTTCAGTAAGTCTGTTTAGTCGTTTGGAAGTTATTAAAGAAAGAAATTTATAGATATGTAGGGACGTGGATCCTGTGTGGATACGCTGCGGATCTGTGGGGATCCTCCAAAGCCCAATTGGGGAAAACAAAATCTCACCCACAAACACTTGACATGCCCCTACCTTGCACGGCCAAAGGTTGGGCAGCGAACCCCCACCGCGCATGGCCGAAGGCTGTGCGCTGCGGTGGTTGTATTAAAGCACGGTAATTGCATATTACTTTACGTTAAAAAAAACATAGAAATTCACTGAAAAACACAAAGGTTATGTCTACGTTATAGTTAGGTTGATATTTTACCTATACAAAACCATAGAAATTTGGCAGTTAGTTATACTTATATTTACCTGAAGAAACTATAACTTGTTTTAGTTTCTCAACATAAATATAACTATAGGTTAACTGCCGAATTTCTATGGTTTTGTGTGGGTAAAACCTCAACCTAACTATAACGTCTCTGTAAGCTTTGTTTTTCTTCAGTGAATATATATAAGCTCACTGGTCAGTGAAAAGACACTTTCACTTATCAGCCAGAACTGTTAGCTTTACTACTACTTTGTGAAATGTGTGAGAGTGCCTCTAGTTTGTAAGCGGTGCAAGAGTGTTGTCGGTAGGGTGTGACTGCTAATCTCAAAAGGGTATGAAAGTGCTTCTGGTAGTATTTGACTGTAATTCTATGAGGGATGTCCCAGTTCTCTCCGTAGTGCCAGACTACTACAGTGATAGATAAGGCTGATAGTCTTTGAGTGGTATGAGAGTTATTTTGCTAGTTTGTGACTGCTAAAGGGATAGGAGTACTAGTCACAAGTCGTCACTGGCAATACTGCTAGGCTGTTAGTGTGTGATTGCTACTCTGTGAGAGGGTGAGAGTACATCCATTAGTACAAGTTCTAGTCTGAGGAGTGTGAGTGGGATGTCAATATTAAGTGTGTTTATGCTGAAGGAACCTTTCATATGGATACACCTCATCCTCTGCTGTTTAACCTTAATGGTCTGCATGTGTTGAACAGTGGGCTTGATGGGAGCAGTGTTTTTGCCACCATGCAGGATCACTTCACTGCATATTTGCAGAAACGCATGTACTTATGCATACATTGACAAGACCCATACTTGAACAATAGATGGACCAGCAGAGTTCAGCGTACAACCCCCCACAGACCCCTGTCATTGCCCACTGGACTGCAATGAAGGGGCAGCAGCTCTTCAGGATACCTAGCAGTGGTGAAATAAATACATAGAACAATAGCCTTAGGCAGGGAACACAATATTGCGGCTTGTTTGTTTACTTCGACATCCACCATCCACCAGCCCACTCAATAAGCTGCCACGTCATTACAATTGACCCCAGCAGCCATTTTAGGAGTAGGCCTTCGACAGTTCATCTCAGTGAGCTGTATTGGCCCTTCTGCAGGCACAAATGTATTATATGCTGTTGCTGTTTTTCAGTCGTGGTCGACTGCAGCTGCACCTGCTGGGTCTTACTGTACACAACATGGGGTGTTGAGAGAGAACGAGCGCAGCCCTGACGTAATCTTTCACATTCTCTGCTTATGTATCTCCCATTGTAGTGTGCATCTTTCATTTATAAATGCATATTATGTTTAGTATTGTATGCATATGCACTGCATGTGTACACCATATACCGCTAACACTTTGAAGCTTTCTGAGCACAGCCTATAAAACTAGAAGAATACAAGGTAGACCTAACTGAGATCCGCTGAGGCTTCCATTGCTATTGAATACCTTTAGAGTCATGCAACACCAACCCTTTAATTCTTTTCACCGGGTGAAGCTCATCTTTCCTTCAGCTATTGTCACTCCTGTCATGAGGGACGTCATCTATCCCATAAAATAGAAAGCAAAATATCTGCAGCAATCTAAGAACAACGATTGTACTCCAGAGGAGTAGCTGGCGGGCAGGCATGGGGGTAACCTACCGCCGTCACTTGAAAGCAGTCTTTTACCAGATGAGGGCTAATCCTCAAAGTATTGGTGAGGGACAGCTGAATTAGTGTCCAGGACCAGATTTAGGTGTCTGAAGACTGGATGAGGCTCTCTTGATGTCAGCTGTTCGCAGCTAGTTGTGAGCAGTAACTGTCCACAACCAGCTATCTCTCCTATCACTCGTTGACTTTTTGCTTATTTGTGACCCTGTACAACTCTTAGCTGCCTGTTGGATAGGTTCACTCTATAGAAATACCACATGCAGGCATACATACATAAATACATACATGAGCGCTGAGGTCTACCTGGGAGGGCGTGATGGACCTGTCTGAGAGTACACTGAAGTCTCTGAAGGCATTATGGGTGAGTGTTAGGTCCAGCTGTTCATGACTACATAGGCATGATGCAGGTATCCGAATTGTCTCAGGGTCGAATGGGAGCACATAAGACCCAGCTTGTTAAGGGCAGAACTGAGAGCATGGTCTTGGATTCTAAAGACAGGTGGTATCTGAGGTTGCATCAAGGGTCCCTGAAGGCATACCTGGGCTGATTAAATACGAGATAGTTATGTCAAGGCAGGTCGAAGGACAGCCAAGAATATCCAAGGGCCAAATGGAGGTATCTGATGGACAGCTCACAAACTGCTGGCGGTCTCTCTGGGATGATTTTGGTGTTCTCAGGGTGGACTGGGCATGAGAACGAGGGCGGCCAGTAGCTAGCTGAAGGTCTCTGAAGACTGTATGCAAATATCTAAAGGCAGGCTTTTGGAAGCTGAAGGACATCTGGTGGGATCAGGTGACCAGCTTTGTATGTCCGAACGTGCTCCAAAGGCTGGTTGAGGTAGATAAGTACCACGTTAGGGTGTATGAAGGCTGTCTGAGCTTTAAGGTCTCCGAAGGTGGACCGAGGATCTCTAACAGCTGGTGAAGAGTGCCTGATGCTGGGCCAGATATATCTGAGAGCTGGCTAGTTGACTAGGAATGTCAAGGCGTCAATAGGGCCTCCAGGCATTTCTGAGGGATCTCCGAAGGATTTCTGAGAGTGCTGCTGTGCAGCATGTTTGAATGTAAAAACTTTAAAAAATAAGCTCTATGACGAGGCTAGTGTGGCACACGTCAGAGATTTTTACATTTTTTACTTTCAGTCATCCTCCACAGCAGCTAGATTGCTGTACAATATGGCAAAAAAAATTGACAAAGCCAATAGACCTTGCATAGGTGAGACGTAATAGCTTTGCCAATGCTTGTTTTACTTGCCTGTATAAGCAATGCTTAGTTGCTTTAATTGCGCTGTGTATATTCATAACTGACCTTTGCAATGGCAGGAATTGGAAAGGAGCTGCCAAGGTTTAAGGAAAACTTTGTGTTGGCCTACTGCAATGGGACTGTCAGGAAAGATAGATTAGCAGACCACACATGCAGCAAAACTCTGGAAAGAAAGATAAGGAGAAGGGATTGATACATCCTTCACTTCAACCCTAGGCTAGTTTGAGTGGGACTGATTGATGGGTTGGAAGGCGAAATAGGGCCGCCGATGATCAGTTGTGTCCATCAGACCACAGCAACGAAAAGACTTTAGAACCTGTGCAGCCAAACATGTGCAAATCGAGGAGAATGTGAAAATGTGAACCAGACCATGTGAGACCAGCAGCACAGCAGGATTCCTGCAGCCACGAATCAAAATACCCACAAATTGATGACGTGGAAACTGAAGTACTGAAGCCTTCTCCTTTCTGTGCTATGGCAGTAACTTTTTGTACACAGGCGTCTGTTCAAACGAAATATGTATCCTCAAGATTTCAACCGGAGAGGATGAGGTAGGGCTAGAAGGGCCGACTTTGGAACTGGGGAACTTGGAGAGTCTCGGCGTCCGCTCAACATCCTGTGATTCTGGGCAAATCACTTCATTCCCCTGTGCCTTATGACATGAAGGTGTGTAATGTAGCTGGTGCTTATGTGAAAGCGCTCTCATACCTTCTCGTCGTGTTTGCACTATGTAAAACTGGAAACAAATAATAACCTGTTTGAGAGACCTCTATTTTTTTCGAGTGAACCAACATTTTTTAGTTTGGGCTTATATGTGCTTTATTTTCAGCAATGGAGAACTGCAGCCCCATGGGTTGTGGTATTGGTAAATTAGGCTCAAAATTGAGCCATATTTTGATGGATGTGTACTTACATAGATGCCTCGCGGAGCGACATTTGAACGAGGGGTAGGAATTCTTTTTTTTTCAATCTGTGGAAAGCAGATGCAAAACCTCTTGCAATTTGGACTGTTTTCGCTGGTTTCTTAGGTGCGTGTCCCACGTTTTAAACAAGCATTGGCTATACCAATAGGTCTCGCCGATGGGAGACCTATTTGCTTTGTCATTGGAGTGGGGTGGCTATAGGGTGCAATGAATGTACATAACATGCATACTGAGGCACTAGACATTTTTAATTTACCAAACTAACATGGTGGGCAGCTATGTTAGATCAAGTAATACGAAAAGTAAAATAAAATGTGCACAAAAGTAAGCAAATGAAGTGAAGAGTCCGGCAGCAGTTTGCATCTTCCTGGCCCTCATTAAAAACAAGCATTTGCAATGCTAGGTCTCGCATTTGCGAGAGTTTCAGCTATTGGCTTTGTAAATGACAATGCGTTTTATTCAAATGTTTGTTTTAAAGCATAAACAAAAGGCATTGTCATTTACAATGCCAATAGCTTAAACTCTCGCAAATTATTGTATTTTTTTTACCACGCGAGTTTAAGCTATTGGCATTGTAAATGACAAAGCCTTTTATTTATGTTTTAAAAACTAAAACATAAATAAATGGCATTGTTATTTTCAATGCCATTAAGTCAAACTGTGTACATGCGGGACCTATTGCATTGCATTGCAAGTGTTTGTTTCATGTGGCATGAAGAGAAACTGAAGGTCTGAATATGTATTTACTTAGAGAGCACGTGGGCGCTGAGAATTATGTGCTTTACATGGTAAGAGTAACAGTGACAAAACTCTTACAATAAAGTGGAAGAAGCACGCAAGAGATGAGAAGCTTGCAGGGGAGTTCAGCTAGCACCTGGAGAGTGAGAAAGCGCTGGAGCAAGAAAGAGCCGGAGCCAGCGAGAGAGGGCCGGAGCAAGCAAGAGAGGGTTGGAGAAACCGAGAGAGAGGGTCGCAGACAGCCAGAGAGCCCCGAAGGAAATGAAGGAAGGAGCAAGAGTGATTAGGGCATAGAGGCTGGCGGAGCAAGAGTGTGGGGAGCAGGAGAGAATGTGGATGGTAGGATGCATGGAGCAAGGGTGGGGAGGGCAAGGGAGGTCAGAAGTAATTAGGAGCTGAATAGGACGAACTGGGAGGAAAAAGGAGGTAGGGGATAAGACTGGAAGAAGAAGAGATGAAGGCAGTGGAACTAGTATAGGAAAATAATGAATAAAAAAAAGAGGAGAGACATAGAAGTAGAATGTGGAGAGAGGGGGAAGAGGTCAAATGTGGAGAGAGATGGGAGGCCAAGGTAAAACGTGGAGTGAGACGGGAGGCGAGGAGGAGGGGTGCTTCATGCCGCACACAGGAGTTTGCAGACGCTGCGGTGCACGTTCGTTTTACCATTCACAGTGGGCCGAACTCACCACTTAACTGCACCTCCTAAAAGCAGTATTATGTAGAATGCAAAATAGAAGGAGTCTTCGGGGCATTCGTAAACCTGAATAAATCAGGCCCCATTTTACGTCGTGAATATATATAAACCCCAGCCCTGTTGTCCTGCTATTGGATTTCTGCTCCTTGCCTCCTCGAGATGAGGCCTCTGGTAGCTCTTCTAATGATGGTAATCTTCCTGCGCGGCTCTCAGGGCATTAATGTTAATGCGCACTATTTAAAAAAAAACAAAAAACATTTACGCTGTGTAAGTGTAATAAGACTGAAGTTAGGCGGTGCTGCTTCCGGAATGAAGAGCCAATAATAAGGCTGCTAACAAAAAAAAAGCAAAAGTTAACTAATGGCAAGCGGCGAGAAGTTACCCAGCAATAGGTGGAGTTTCACTACGCATATAGATTACTAGATGTCTCGGAGAGACAGCTCATGCGCCCTGCCTAGGCGAGACCTAAAAAAGAGAAAAAAAGAAAAACAAGGTCAGAAAATGGTGACTGAAAAGTCAAGTCCAGGTTTCTTTTGTAATTAATTAAAACCTTAACAATAGAATTTCAGGAAAAAACTGAGAAGCGCATTTTCTTTTACAATCCAGCACCTCAGTCTGCATACCACATCCCTAACCATTCTCCTGTTAAATTGGCGTGGATCATTTGCTACACTTGTTCTTTTTTGTGTGATGCTTGGATTTTTCACAATCCCTTCAACTTTATGGCAGCACCCCCACTCTGAAAATTGTTCCAGTGCCATTGGAAGCAGCAGAGCTAGGGCTTGAAGTTAGGACATGCATGCTCAGAGCAGTGTGCCTGTGTTGCAAAAATATATGAAATCTGAAAGGCCCAAGCACCAACCCGGCCTGTCTTCCTTCTGAGGGCAATAAAAGGAAGCCCTATTTAAGTTGCTAATATCATACATTTGATTCCTACCAAGTCCAAGGACTGCCTGCAAAGTCTGCGCAAAAGCTTATTAACATAACCTACAACTGTCAGCTAGGCAGTAAAAAACAGTTGTCCTCCTCCCACGACTAGATAGCATGATCTATGACTAAACAGCATGATTTGTACACACACATTAAGACTGTCTGTGGTGCCTGCACCCTGCCTTCTCCATGACACTGGAATCAAGCTACCCTGGCTGAAGAGGGGTGAAACCCCGAAACGGGTCCTAGGATGCTTGTATCCAGTCCAGGGAGGACCTGGCTGGACTGTTCCCATGAGGCACAGGGTCAAGATTGATTTGCATATGGCTGGGTTCAAACTGGAATGGTATGGTGAGCAAAAAAACGATGGATTTAGACCCAGATCTCTGTACTCTGGTGAATGTATGACATTGTTCTGCATTCTGTCCATCAACTGTTGTTTTTGCATTTGTCACCCCGAGTGGGACGGGTATGCCCTGACGTGGGTCGCGTGCTCTCCATGCCACTGGAATCAAGCTATCCTGGTTGAAGAGGGGTAAAACCCCGAAACCGGTCCTAGGATGCATGTTTCCAGTCCAGGAAGGACGTGGCTTGGCAGTTCGGGCTGGACTGTTCCCATGAGGCACAGGGTCAAAACTGATTTGCATATGGCTGGATTCAAACTGGAATGGCATGGTGAGCAAGAAAACGATGGATTTAGGCCAAGATCTCTGTACTGGGGTGAATGTATGACATTTTTCTGCATTCTGTCCATCAACTGTTGTTTTTGCATTAGACTCCTTCTCCAGCAGCACGTTCTGCGCTTGGCTTACATGCTGTTTTCCAACAGGTCACAAGCTCCAAGCTGGCTTCTCATCCTTCCTAAGCCAATAAAAAGGAGTTCCATTTAGGTTGCTAATAGGAAACAATGGAAGCGCTACCATACCCTTGCAATGATGGTGAAGGTGGCATCATTTGTGTACACACATTGAGAACGCCCTGTGGTGGCTGCACCTTCTTTCAGACTCCTTTTCCAGCAGTACGTTCCATGCAGGGCTCACAAGCTGTTTTCAAGCTGGCCAGAAGGACCAACCCGTATTTTCATCCTTCCTGGTCCAATCCAAAAGGAGTTCTATTTAGGTTGCTAGCAACACTTGTTTGAAACTCTACCAAGCCCCAGGTCTTGTCAGTAAGGTCTGTGCAGGAGAATTATGTACTGGTTTGTTTTAGAGCTTAAAGGTTGCTTCAAAAGGTCAAACCCTGCATGAAATCCCTTAGCTCTCATATAAGATTTCTGTAATTTCAGTTATTTTGTAGCCAGCGGCACTCGGATTTACTTGTCAATCCGGGAAAGAAGCAACAGGGCTTGCAGCCAAGAAAGGGCCCATGAACGCCGAGTGCATATGATGCACAAATGTGCGAAATGTAAACGGGCACATGCCTCGACCTGGTGTCTCATCCTTCCAAAGCTGATAAAAAAGAGCTCCCTTTATGTTGCTATTGAAAGTAGTGCAAGCAACAAGAGGGGTGGGTAGGGTAGTCTCAGCTGTAAGAACATAGAATGGGCAAGCAGTAACAAACATGGCAACCCCCGACAGTGGCAAGCGACAACAGCAAAAAAAACACTGGTGCAGGCAACAAGTGCAACAAACTTTGGGGCTAGTGGCAAGGGAAACGAGAATATTATAGTTACAATATACACATTAAGCAACGAAAATAGCACAATAAGAGCAAGCAGAAAAGCAATGTAGCTCTCATCAGCAACCATGCAAATAAGAAATACAACATGCTTTTGCAATCAAACATTGTATTTATGGCCAATGAAGGTGTAGGGTAAATGAAAACGAGGCAGGGGAGGAGTAAGGGAGTTTCTAATGGGGAGTAGCAGGCTTTGGACAACCCTGAGGGCAGGGTGCAATGTACGTAAAAGGCAGGACATGTATTTTTAAGTTTTACAAGTCCTGGTAGTGAAAGATTCTCTAAGCCCCTTTTCACTACTGCAAAGCCAATCTCTCCCATAGGGCAACATGGGGATTACCTTATTACAATATATAAATGTAATTTACAATTGGGAAGACATGAACTCTCCAAGTCTGGTGTTTCTGAAATCCCAAATTAAAATCCAAACTTATGGTGAAGTCAGATTTTAAATTACATTTCTGAAAATGTCACTTTTAGAAAGTTGGCATTTTCCTGCTTTAGCCATTTGTTGTCTGCAGCCTGCCTCTGATCACATGACTAGGTATAGTTGATCTTTTTGTATTCTTCCTAGACAGCCACACTCACACAGGTGCTTAGGTGTGTCTCAATGGGCCATCTCTGGCTGTATGGAATGGAGGAGCTGGGCAACACCTCACTTACACCTGAATAGGCTGTGTTCTGTCCACACACAAAGGGCTGCATACCCCATTGTAGTGAGTCTGGAGCCAGGGCGATAAGGCAGGATCTCTGTGCACTTTAAAGGCATGTCTTGTCTTTGAAGTTTCTCCCACTTTAAAGGAACTACTGGGTATAAGTACTGGTCCTCAGACACCACCAATTAAGTACACTCCTTGACCCGTGAATACTCTGCCAGGAAGAAGGACTGCTGTGCTGCTGAATGACTACCACTCTGCTGGACTGCTACTTTGCTGTGCTGATCTGCTGCCTGCAGATCTCTTGCCTGCGTGAGAAGGACTGGAGTGACTCCAAGAGCTAGTTAGCTGGCCTCCTGATCTGAAGCCTCGGAAACACAACAAGCTTCCAACCTACTTGCATCTGCATCTGGACTCTGTTATCTGTGAGTTGACCCTGTCAATTGGTGCAACCCCTGTACTGGACCCTTAGATGTGGACCTAAGATACTTGTCAGCGGAACCAATGCATCTTCCCTGCTGAGTGACACATCTCCGTACAGAACCGGCGCATCTCCTCAGCTTAGCGGCACATCCCTGAGCAGAAATGTCACATCGCCACTGTTGAACGGATTGGAACATCAACAAAAGACTTGCATCCCGCATCTTGGGACTGGCACACCGGATTTGGAATGGCCACTGCACGACACTTTCCCTGGCACAGCTCCTCACATCTCGTCGGCGAAACTCTGCATCATAACTTTGCTTCTCATCAGAACCGATACATTCCCCGACTCCGCATCACATTCCCAACACCGGATTCCACATTGCAAGCCCTGTCAATGGGATCCTTGATACAGACGCACAGGACCTCGCTTCACAACCTCTTTGCATCTCGCAACCAATGCATCACCTCTGCTGTGTGGCACATATTTGACGCGGATCCACGTAATGCTCTGTAACCAGGATTTAAGGTACTCTGTTCAGTGGGCCCAACTGGGTCCATGTAGCTGGCCTGCACTCCATCGTAGTCGGCCTGAACTTTTGACTTTGTCCCGGTCCGGTGCAACCTGATATCCCCCCAGTGCTTTGTGGTGCTAATTTTCACTATAAACTTTAAAACTTTAAAATTCAATATCTCTAGTTTTTCTAATTGTATTTTTTTATTTTGGTCTTGGTTTATTTATTAAATTAAGCTCTATTTTTCTAACCTGGTATGGGATCTTTTCTGCCTCTAAGTTAAGCCTGACTGCCCTGCGCCAAACCACCATAGGGAGAGCACAGGTTTATTTGGGGTTTGCTTGTACCTTACCCTGACTAGAATTGTGGTTGCTGCTTGACCAGGGCTTAACGCCCAGTCAACCAACAACCCAATTTCTAACAAGGCTGTATTATGATTCTCAGATATATCTCTGCATGTTATACAACAGTTTGATGCTGACTGAGGTCTAGATCATGCTCTAGAAACTTTTCAAAATAAAAGATCACCTCTTTGTTGTACTTTGCTGCAAAGATTCAAATATGTGCTCCAATTTATGATGTGACGCACTGTCCTGCTCTGCACCATGCCTCTCCCTGAACTGTGTGCGTCGTGCAGTGTGCATACCAGAGAGTGCACTCTATTACAGTAAATACCTTGTTCAGAGTGCGGGTGCGAACTCATGCCTTCACTCTGAACAACACATTAGTGAAAAATGGTCTGGGTGTTTAAATCTGCTTGTCTGGCTTTCACTGCAGGTGGGAACTTGGTCTGCATTTTGGAACGGGACAGAGATCCCTCTGCTGGTAGGTGCATTGGATGGCTGGAGATCCTTGCCACCTCTATATCGAATCCAGATGAGTGCCTTCTGGTGCGCACTCATTGTGAGCCATTTCTATATGTGGCACACAGTCAACATATTTCCTGACAGCTCCTTTGTCTCTGCACCCATGTGTGTAATAAGAGGCAGGCACAAAGCAGTATATTCCCTTGTTCCCTGGAGACCCGCCCCCATGCCCCACCCCTTCCTGATTACACAGCTCCAAAATGTGTGCTGGCGCAATCTGGGGTAAAGAACGGGCCGCACAAGCTTGTACGGCTTCTTCTATAACAACAAAGTGCCCAAAGAAGTGGGAGCAAATGCTTGTTGCACCCTGGAGCTTTTAATTTAATCCAGCACCATTTAACCAGATTATTATGCTTAATAGTGGGCGGCGGCGCCTAAATTTAAGTGGAAGCCTGATGCCTGATAAACACTCTTATTGTGTATCTCTCATCACTTCCTGTGCTTTTTCCACTAGCCTAGTGCTGATGGCAGCGCACTGTGAAAGGTTTTGTTGCATCAAAATATAGCACTTTTATCAACTAAATCATATTGTGCGCAGCAGCAATATGTAAGGTAGTCATGTTACCAAACTCTGTAGCATATTTACAAGAAGTGAATGCCACCAGAACGCCACTTTTTCCGACATTCTGGCGGCGTTAAGTTCTTCACTTTACTTACAAGGCGGTGTTAAGCCGTTTAACATGGCTTAACATCGCCTTGTAAAAAAATGCCTCTATTTATACAGCCCTTGGTAATGTTAATGTGAAGAATGACTTGTAAAGTGCACGTACACCGGGTGGTTTCATGGCTCTGTAGAAAAAAAGGCTCTGATCATTACCTATGGGGACGTCAGTTGTAGGCTTGCACAAATAGCCAGGCTTTGAGATACCTTCTGAACTTCAGAAGGTCAGTGCATGCTCGGATTTCCAGGCGGAAGGAGTTCCACAGTCTAGGGGCGAGAGTTGCAAATCTGCAGCCTCCAAGACGTTTCCGTCTGAAAGTGGGGGTGGAAAGGAGCGAGAGGTGAGCTGAGCGCAAGTTGTGGGAGGTGGTGTGCCTAAGTATCAGGTCGTCAATGAATTTGGGACTTTGACCATGCAAGGATTTGAAGATCAGGCATCCTGTTTTGAATGCACAGCGTTGAGGGATGGGAAACCAGTGCAGTTTCCTTAACAGGGGTGTCGCCATCTAGAGTGTCGTAGAATCAGTCTGGTGGCGTGATTCTGGAATAACTGCAACCGTTTGAGCAGATAGAGATGCATGCCCAAGTAGACAGTTAGCGTAGTCCAGGTGTGACAAGACGGTGGCTATTACAACCTGGGTCAAGGCTTCCTGCGTGAGTAGGCGACGAATCTTCCTGTTTTTTCGTAGTTGGAAGAAGCATTTGGAGATTACCGAGCCGACCTGTGTTTTAAGTGAGAGATCATTGTTTAAGGTGACCCCGAGTGTTTTTGCCGAAGGGGAAGGAGTAGGCGGGGATCCCAGCTCTGGCGGCCAATAATGTGAGCCCCAGTACTTATGGCTGTTTCCTGTGAGTACTAGCTCCGTCTTGCCAGGATTCAACTTAAGGTGGTTGTGGTCCATCCATTGTTGAATGTGCCGCATGGTGGCCTGAAATTCGGATTGAGCTGTGTGAATTGTCGACCGTGTTGACCAGTGGTAAGTCATCCGCGTAATTGAAGACAGTCACCTTCCTGTCTTTGAGGGACTGGATTAGGGGGAGGATGTAGAGGTTGAACAGGTGGGGGGACAGGGAGGAGCCTTGCGGAACACCACACATAGGGGCATATCATCAAGCTGGTGCAATAAAATAATCGCCACAAGCGGCGATAATTTTATCGCAGTATCAGCAAGGTCACGCTATCACGTTAATCCTTGCCTTAGCGCCCTTTTACCCAACGCCCAGCTATGCATCTCTAATGAGATGCAAAGTGGGCGTTCCTTCCCAAAATAACTGGAGAAATGTCACTAACCGACATTTCTCCAATTAACAAGAGAATCGCTAACCTGCAGGTTCCTGTACGCCTGCTTTCAATCTGATTTAGCCATGTAATCCAATGGGAGGTGGATTACATGGCTAAATCCTTCCTGCTCTATCAGCAAGGTATCGTCTGTCACAGTGCGATTATCACACTGTTTTGTAGCTAACACATGGATTTCTATCGCTTTGGAGATAAGAGTTGCTGATAGCACGCTATCTCCGCGAGAGAATCCAGTGATAGCCGGTGATAATTATCCTAGCGCTAAGTGCGCTTAGCGATAATTATCACCGGTTGTTGCTGATATGCCCCATAGTTCTCCGTTTGGAGGCCGAAAAATGGCTTAGACGGACGGCCTGGGAGCGATCCTCCAGGAAGGAGCTGAGCCAGCTAGCGGCTGCGCCTTTGATGCCAGCTTGTCTGTGACTGAGGGGAACCTCTGTCTACGGAGTCACGGAGAGTATCCAGGACAGCTAGTATCACTGTTTCTGTCGAGTGGGCAGGCCGGAAACCCGCCTGGTGAGGCTCGAGATAATTAGATTCTTCCAGGAAATTAGACAGACATCTTGATACATGTGTCTCTAATACTTTCGCCAAGAAGGGGAGCAGGGAGATGAGACGGTAGTTGAGCAGGCAGGTGGGGTCAGCTCCAGGTTTTTTCAGAAGAGGAACCATGATGGCCTCTTTAAAAGCTGCTGGGACTTGGCCGGACGAGAGGAAATCGTTCAGGAGAGCGAGGGCTGGGCCTGGGAAGGTGGTGAGGCAGTTTTTTTAGTATGTGAGGTGGGCAGCAATCCGTGGGGGCTCCTGACTTGACTTTAGCTAAGAGCTCCTGAAAAATCTCGATGCTGATTGTTGGAAAACAGTTTATTGTGCAATTGTTGCTGCGCAAGACGGGGGGGATCATATTTGGGGGGTGTTTAGGAATGCTAGCTTTGATGGTTGAGAGTTTTTCAATGAAGTAATTATTAAGTGAGTCACACAAAGCTTGAGTGGGGGTGGCCTTTGGGAGGATTCTGTCTGGGTTGGACAGCTCATTCGTGATTGTGAAAATGTCTTTGGAGCATTTGTTCGAATTAAGGATGCGTGAGGAGAAGTCAGCGGCTTTGGCCGAGAGAATGGCCTTCATGTATTCTTTCCGTGCTGTAGAATATAGGAGCTTCTTCTCAGATGCATTGTTTTGTCGCCACTGCTGCTCTAGTTGGCGCAAGGCCAACTTTTGAGATTTAAGTTCGGGAAAGAACCATCTTGGGCGTCGGCGCTGCAGACTAGTTTAACTTTCTTGAGGGGTGCGTGCTTGTTTCTTGCAGCGAGTAGCCAGCTAGAGAGATTTGCTTCGGTTGTATTTATGTCGGAGTCAGGTGGCGGGGCTGTGCTGACCAGAGTATCAAGAAATTCCTTCCTGTCTATGGTGTTCCATTTCCGAGCCAGCCCGCCTGTGACAGTGGGGGTTTTTTCAATGGTGGGGTGAGCTAACGTGAATTTTATTACGTGGTGGTCAGACCATATGCAGGGAAGAATAGTGGGGGCAGTTATGATCAGGCTGTTCGTCCAGACTTGGTCAAGCATGTGCCCTTTCCGATGGGTGGGAGAGGAAACCTGTTGGGTAAAGTTCAGGCTGGTGAGGAGATCGGACAGTTCGGCAGACTGTGGGACTTCGTGAGGGTCATTGTACCAGTAGTTGAAATCACCCACGAGGAGGACTTTAGCATGGTCGATGATGAGGTTGGCGATCTGTTCGCTGAGCGATAAAGGAAATCAGGGCATCTGGTACAGGGCCCAGCAACTAACAGGAGATGCTCAGTCCATTCAAGGAGAACAGACAGCCGCTGAACGCTGTGAAAAATACCAAAAGACCTCTTCAGATAGTTTGCTCATCACCTGGCAGAGTTCAGAGTCCATCAGCCCACCCTTACTGGCGGAGCTTCGTCATCTGGGACTCTAGGAGATCTAGATCTAGGGCCACAGTCTTGAGCCACCAGGCCCTGCTGGGTACCTGACCTGATGCTCCTGAGAAAGACTCTTGCCAAGGTGTATGTTCAAACTATACGAACTCTAGTGACGTGCAGTGCTCCAGTGTAAGTGAAAGTTAAAAATGGCTACCTGGGAAAAAATTTGTTTATTAAAAATTGTCCAAGTGTCATACTAAAAGAACCTAATAGTCTTGAAAAAATTGACTATTTCCTGGCTAAGTCTAATGCGGTCGACATGTTTCAGCCGAAATGGTCAATTGACCCGGCTTTCTTCAGGACCTAGATGTAATAAAGTAAAGGCAACTGCAGGATAAACACAATTCGTGCATAAAATCGTGTGAAACAATACTCATATAGGAAGTATAATAGTCAGGTAAGTCCGTGGCAATTGCCACCCTACCGGTACAAGCGAAACTCGTGCTTGAAGGTAAGAGCTACCTCTTCTTTCCCAGCTTTATGTGGGAGAAAAACCTCACCTCACCCGGCTGACTGCTCGGAGATGGAGGCACCGCTCTGTCCGTCGGTACTTCAGACCAGACTGCGAGCTGGTACAGGGGCCTATAGACTAACACACACACAAAAGTGTTGGAGGTGGATTCCAATTTAATTACTATGTTCTCCGCCTCAGAGAGGCAAAGACAGGTCAAGGCATTACATTTGAGTTTGGAGTGTATGATGGCTGCGACCCCCCCTCCTGGTTTGCCAGGCAGGCGGTTGGCATGGATGATGTAGTAATCCAAGGGTAACGCCACCAGCATATCAGGGGAGGAATCGAGTGTCAGCCAAATTTCTGTCAACAGAAGGATATCTGGTTTATCTGTGACCAGGAGGAGAAAGATGTCGAGCTGGTGCTTGACAAGGGAGCGGGTATTGAGATAGTATATGGATAGGGGTGGGGGGCTGAATTTGATCAGGCTCTGAGAGAGTTGCGTGGTGGGGTTAGATTGCTGGATTTCTGGGAACAAACTCCGTTCTATGAAGATTTCCATCTCAGTAGTTAAGCTGCTTATTTCACGGGGGAGGGTACGATGGGTAGAGTGCAGCATTTTGAGGGTTTCAGAGGGGTATGTAATGGGACGGGCATAGTGGCTGGCCCCTGGTCCCGGATGGGTGCAGATGGGCTTGCTTTTGGCGCCCCTGGCGCGCCCGCTGCGCTCATCCGCTGCGCTCCTGCGCTGCGTGCTGCATACGTCTCCGGTCCCTGCCCCCAGCTCCGCCCTCTCTCAGCGTGAATGGCTGTTAAGGAGGGGAGTGAACGGGATCAGCTGGGGTGCCTGAACAGCCACCCTGTGCGCCGTGAACAATTAAAAAAAACACAGGTAAATTCGTATTCAATTCACACACGTTTAAAAGGTATTTAGACTATTCTAAAAGTAGCGATTTGCGCACCTAAAGGTAGCGTTTCTGCTAGGTAGCGAACAAAGGCCTAATGAGTTTCTCCCACGCTGCGAGCTGCTTAAGGTTCCGGTCCTTGCCCCTAGCTCCGCCCTCTCTCAGCATGATTTGCTGTTAAGGAGGGGAGTGAACGAGATCAGCATGGGTGCTGGAACAGTAACCCTGTGCGCTGCGAACAATTTTAAATAACACGGGTAAATTCCTTTTTGATGTTGCCCCATATTTACAAGTTATGGGGCAGCACCCAAAATATCGCCAGGGAATCCCTGGTCTTAAGCAGGCGATACGAGGTGAAATGTTTCATTTCTCTTTGGATTTTGCTCTTTCCAAGTGTACTGTATTCTGGCACTAGGCAGCTTCTTTGGTGTCAATGATAGGGGAAACGCAGGGGTGCTCTGCGTTCCTGTAAATATGGCGCATCCCTGCGTTTTGAAACTGACGCAGCGCAGCGTTACCAATTTTGGCGTAACACTGAACTCCGCCAGTTTCTAGTAAATATGGCCCTATATTTAAACTATACTCCCAGGGAGCTCTTTGGTATTAGGGACACATTCAAACACACTTTGCAAATGTGTGATTTATTGTGTAATGTTCCAGTGCCCATAGACTGATGAATGCTGCACAGGAAGATTTGTGGATTTGTCATAGTGTGTGATTCATATACTGACGTTAATCGTCAACATTACATGGTATTCGTTTATTGCCAGCTACCCCTGCTCATAAACAAGGGGCTTACTGCGCCGAGGTGTCAAACAGAACTGGTAGTGAGTGCGTTTCTACAAGGAACTATTTGGTAATTCACTTTCTCGCTGTGATCGAGGAATCATGTCTGTGTAATGAATGTGTGACTGGGCGGCGTGATCGCTGTCGCCCCGTAAATCGCTAAAAAATAAAATATTAGAAAGTGTGGCGTGATTTCCGCGTTTAAACAGATGTTTCTTTTTGGTAAACAGTGCTATTACAGTGCTGGATTCCATCACTTTTTTCCATGAGCTAATGGGAGAAAACTATGCACTGAGTAGAAGGGGATGGAAGTCGACTTGCAAAGCTCTGGGTTATTGTTCGAATGACTGGCTGACTCAATGCTGCAACGACACCTCCTAATTTTCAATCTCATTTAAAGGCACAGATGTTAAATGTGATAGTACATTTTTGGAACACGTTTCCTCTCTATCATTATAAAACCTTTCTAGATTGGTTTTTAAGTGTTAAGGTTGCATTTCCCTTTTTTCTCCTCTTTGTTGTCTGAATATTTTTTTAAGTCTTTACACGTTTTCCAGTTTATAAATATTTTATGTGTATCCCTCGCTGTGAGGTTGTGAGGGTGCGTATGTGCACTGGCGTAACGAAAATTGAGGGGGCCTCCCTGCACGGTACGCAGAGGCTCAATCAGGAGCTCTCTGGCCAGAGTGCAGTGCGAGGGGGCCCCCTGGAGCTTGGGGGCTGTGGGGGCCTGTGTTACGCCTCTGCATATGTGACTATGTGTATATGAGATTGTGTGGTTGTATGTGTGTTGTAAGTAAAAGTGTGTAGGTGAGTATGTGTGTGTGTGATTGTGAACATGTGTGTAAGTGTATATGTGGGATTGTGTAAATGTGTGTGTGACTGTACCTATGGGATTGCGAGGGTGGGTGCCACTCTGTGTGTTGGGGGTGGTTGTGTGTGTGTTTAAGGGGTGGTAGTTAGTCTAAGTGTGTGAGGCTGTTGTGTGTGTCGTGTGTGTTTGTGTGTGTGTGGAGTTGTGTGTGTGTGATTGTGTGTATGGGATAGTGAGGGTCACTGATTCTGTATGTGTTGTGGGGTTGTCTGTGTGTATGGGGGTGTTGTGTGGGTGTATGTAGCATTGTGTGGGTGTCTGTGATGTCATAAAACGAGTCATAGACCATGTTATGAATAATGTCATATGTGAGGTCATAAGCAGTGCATGGTGTGGGTGCAAGTTATAGTTAGTGCTGCCAACCATAACTGGTGAATATATGTGGTTTTTATAGTTCAGAACATTAATGTACACACTCACAAATTTCACCTAATTATAACGTTACTGTAACCTTTGTTTCTTTCAGTGAATTTCTACGGTTTGTTTAAAAAACAAAATACAGATCCTTTTATCACACCTAACTATATTGTTACTTTAACTTTTGTTTTTTCAGTGAATATAAATATATATTGACATATACATATATACACATACAGTTCTTTAAAGAAAAACTAAGTGGTCCTCCACCTGCAGTGCACTATTTTATTGTGCATAACAACAACATGTTTTGGCCTCTGGGAAGTCTTACCTTCTTCTCGAAATTTTCTTACCATACACATTCGCATTGAGGTAACTTGGAATCAAGCAAAATACAACAATCCAGGACATGTGGACAGATAGCATACATTATTAAAAACTGGATCATAGGCCTTGCTATATGCTGCCCAAAGGCTGCCCAAAGACTGCAAAGTACTAGAAGCCTCCCACACAGAACAGCATCCATCAATAAATAGGCTCTTCCCCACAGCTTCTCTAAACTGACAGAGTATTCAACTCGGATGTTTCAGCTGGAGCCAGGGCACAAGTTTAAGTAAAGGAGTCACCTGGGCACTTTTCTTTAGTAAACTTACTTGCTTTGTTTTGTGCATATTTAGGAATACAGACATGGTCTGTGACTGGCTACCCTCCCCTCCCAGCTTTCCCCACCACCTTGAAGGATTGACATAGGCAAGTTATCTTTGGAAGGCGGGGGGTCAGGGACCCCCCGGCCATATTTATTATACAAAACAATAAAGGATGAATATCAACATTACATCAATTATGTTAAGAATACGCAAAATTCATGACATTAGATTTACAGTATTGAAGACAAATATCAAAGGCTAACCTTAACAAACGTCTAATACAGCGTGTTTCCTATCCGAATCTAACATCCTGCCTGAATTTTGCATTCTAACATTTCTGGCCGGACGGCAAGGTCGCTAACCGGTGTCAAGTCCTACTAACCACGCCCTTACTCACAGGTGCGCATGCGCGACAGGGGACCGCCTACCCCGTCGGCATCGTGAACTCCATTTAACCAACAAGGAGGGCCCTTACACTCTGAGTCATTTGCTGACGTCATGATGTATGTGCGGGGTGGCTACCAGCCTAAGGAAAGCGTGACTCCCTCCCCCGCATCTTTAGCAGCTAGCGGATTTTCCTGCCCCTGAAGTTCTAGGAGGGACCAGTGGCCCCTCCCCCTGGGCCGCCCCCTCCGTGGATGGTGACGCCCCCCCTAGGACCTTAAATTGCTGCTCACCGATCATGACCTTACCGCCTGACCAACCCTAATAAATACGACGATGAACCTAGGGAAAAAGAACTCGCTTAAGGACAACTACACTAAACTAAAACCAGACCATAGTAATACCAAGCCTACTGTACTAATGGGAAAAAGGCCTAAGTACACACAATATTACCCTTTTAATGACAACATACTCACAGCTATATAACGGGAAAAAGGCCTAAGTACCCGCAATATTGCCCTTTTAATCACCACATAATCACAGTTATATAACGGGAAAAGGCCTAAGTACACACAACATCCATACCTGATCACAACCAATCCTAACTCAAACGGGAAAAAGGCCTAAGTCAAACTTACATAGTACCCCTGACTAGCATTGTTCAGTAGCCTGTTTTTTGGGCTGGTGGGTGGGAAAAAATTAGCACGCCCCGAGCGTGGGGCACACGGGAGACGCGGGGAGCGAGCCAGGGGCAAGAGGGCACCCAGCTCGCTCCCCGTGCCTTTTAAAGTGCAGCTGCACCAGGGGTCGCCGGCCCAGCCGGCCCGCCCCCCGACCGACCCGCCCCCCTGACCCGGAAGCTGAAAAGCTGCCTCCGGGTCACGGGGGAGGCATCAGCCTATCGGAGGTGGGGGCGTGCCGCGCGCGTCATCGCCCCGCGACGCACCCCCAACACCGAGAGGCCGGGGGAGGGGGGGCACCGCACCGCCATGTGGGCGGGAGGGCCGAGCGGCCCCCCCTTTACACATGGTCTGTGACTGGCTACCCTCCCCTCCCAGCTTTCCCCACCACCTTGAAGGATTGACATAGGCAAGTTATCTTTGGAAGGCGGGGGGTCAGGGACCCCCCGGCCGTATTTATTATACAAAACAATAAAGGATGAATATCAACATTACTTCAATTATGTTAAGAATACGCAAAATTCATGACATTAGATTTACAGTATTGAAGACAAATATCAAAGGCTAACCTTAACAAACGTCTAATACAGCGTGTTTCCTATCCGAATCTAACATCCTGCCTGAATTTTGCATTCTAACATTTCTGGCCGGACGGCAAGGTCGCTAACCGGTGTCAAGTCCTACTAACCACGCCCTTACTCACAGGTGCGCATGCGCGACAGGGGACCGCCTACCCCGTCGGCATCGTGAACTCCATTTAACCACCAAGGAGGGCCCTTAAACTCTGCGTCATTTGCTGACGTCATGATGTATGTGCGGGGTGGCTACCAGCCTAAGGAAAGCGTGACTCCCTCCCCCGCATCTTTAGCAGCTAGCGGATTTTCCTGCCCCTGAAGTTCTAGGAGGGACCAGTGGCCCCTCCCCCTGGGCCGCCTCCTCCGTGGATGGTGACGCCCCCCCTAGGACCTTAAATTGCTGCTCACCGATCATGACCTTACCGCCACAGGCCAGCATTGTTTCCCGACGATCTGACCCCCCCACAACTCCTGCCTGAAGGTCATCCCTACCTCACAAAGCCCTTCAACCAAGCTAGGATATTATCACACCATATTGTATTCCCTGCCTCAGTCAAATGGACCCCATCCTGCAGGTACAATTCATCCCCCCAAATAGTCCCGTGCGGGATGGTCTGTAAGTGCGTGGTTCGGAAAAGTTTTTCTAACTTGGTATTGATCCTCTTTACCGAGTGATTCAATGCCCTGACAGAATCACCCCCACACCACTGCAGCCGCGGTATCAGCTGGGACCAGACTACAGTGCAGTCAGGGCACACCCTCCTTACCCACCCCGCTGCTGAGATGATCTCTTCCAGGAGGACCCTCCTACCCAGTCTAGCAAGGTCATTCCCCCCCAGATGAAGAATCACCACCGACGGTGGTGCTGCATGTTGGGTGACCAACTCCGCAAAGATTCACCTAAACTGACTGAGGCAGAGACCCCCCCTCCCAAAGAAGGAGATGGACCTAGCTCTAGCTCCCTTCTACCCTTGCCTGTAAAAAAGACATTTTTTGCACGATTAACATATGAATGACCAACAATCCAAACCCTGCCTGACCGCGTCCTGTGTTCCTGACTGTTCACGCCACGATGAGTCGCCGATGAATCCAGATGATGACCCGAAGCAAGCTCTCCGCCTGCGTCAAAGAGGGAAGGAACTGCAAAACCAGAAAAAACAACCCAATGTCAGCAAAACTCTAGGTACTTTACAACATGTGTACCCGCACATACCGTTTGTAGCAATTGTAATTGGGTGACCATCTCCCAATTCTTCTAACACTGTTCACATGCAGACCCCTTGTGATTGCCTCAGTGGCTGCGCCTATCCTAAAGGAGTGTGTGCCAAATTCCTTCGGGTCAAGGCCCATCCTGGCAATAGTCAACTCCATGACTCTTCTGAACTGGTATTTGGTTAAAGGGGTGCCGTCGGCGTGTAGTAGGAGCGACCCACCCAACAGTCCACCCCACTGCCTGATGAAAGTTTCCACATGGTGTACCGGGCAGCAAGGATTAGCCCTCGCCCTGTGCAGTACCACAGTCTCCCCCCGCAACTCCTGATCAGTTTAGTTTTGATCTCAAAATTGTCCCCCACAATTTGTCTCCCTGTATTGTTGTGTTCAGGAATTGGATACCCCCCTGCCTATCTGCATTGGAGGCTGCCACCAACTCGCTCAGCCTCAATGCTCCATAAAAGGCTAATGTGAAAGCTGCTTTAAACAATTGTATCTCCCAGCCTGAGCTACAGACGTCATGCAATGCAGGCAGTAATGCCGTCAGTCTCCCCAAGCCTATTGGTTTCCTAGTGTCAGCCGTGCTGCCCTGTAAGCGGCGCCAACCTCTCAGACCCTTCCGCACCGCAAAGCTGTTAGTTGGATCTTTTACTCCCTTTGCCTGTGCGTAGAAGGAGACAGCTGCCCTATGCCTGATAGCTGTGGCCACTGAGCGACCCTCCTGATGCAATCTACCCAGATAATCTGTAAAGCTATTCTCTAGAGCCCATTTGGATTCCCAGTCACGCCCCAAGAAAGTGCAATATGAACCAAACGCCCCTTCATACGCTGTCCTTGTCTTGGGGGCTAAGCTGGCAGCCACGAGGTCCTGTAAATTGGGGCACCAATCTGCCAGAGCGCTGACGGGAAGTGTGTCGGTGTAGGCTCTGCTGATGGAAGATGTTCCCTGAATACCTGCATTTTTTGGCGAGAGAGTGCATCAGCTGCATTATTAAGGACACCTGGTACATGTTTTGCCCTGAATACAACATTCAATTGCAAGCATCTCAACACAATCTCCTTCAGGAGGCGGAGTATGAACCTACAGCGTGCCGCTTGCTGATTGATGCACTCCACCACCGTCATGTTGTCTGACCAGAATATCACTGATTTGTTATGCAGAATGTTATGTTTCCAAGGATGGCACCAAACCCAACACTCCCAGCAGCGTCAGTCCATAAACCTAACTCTGCTGAAGTAGTGGGGGGGCCGGGCCAGACAACCCTGCCGTTGAAGTCCTCCAGGAATGCCATCCATATCTGCATGTCCTGGCGTACCTCAAGCGACAGTCTAGTGCGGTGGTGTTTTTCTCGCAGGCCCTTCATAGCCTGCGCAATTAAGCGAGAAAAGGGGCGAGCCATTGGTATCACCCTCAACGCGAAATTCAACTGGCCCACTGTTTCCTGAAGCTGTTGTAACGAGACCTTCTCTTTGGCCAACCCTCAACAGAGTCTATTTCAATGCCCAGAAATTCTAAGCAAGTAGCTGGCCCCACTGTCTTCCCCGGCGCCAGCGGGACCCCAAAAGCCCGCATGAGCGCGCAAAATTCCTGCAATGCCCGTGCACACTTCTGGGACCCAGCCGCACCCAGGAAGAGAAAGTCATCCAGGTAGTGCATGACCTGCTGATGCCTGGTCGCCTGCCTCATTACCCATTCCAAGAAGGAACTGAACCTCTCGAAATAGGCACACGAGATCGAACAACCCATGGGCATGCATTTGTCCATGTAATACTTCCCATCAAACTTGAACCCCAAAAGGTGGTGATCCCCCTGATGCACGGGGAGAAGACGAAATGCAGACTCTATGTCAGACTTGGCCATCAATGCCCCTGGACCCAGGCCCCAAAGCAACACTACCGCTTGGTCAAAAGAGGCATATTTTACACTGCAGACATTCTCATCTATAGCATCATTCAAGGACGCCCCCCTTGGGGCTGAGAGATTATGAATGAGTGTATATTCTCCTTTCTCTTTTTTAGGGACAACACCAAGTGGGGAACAAACAAAGTTGGGCACTGGCACCTCGTCAAAAGGTCCTGCCAACCTACCCAGGCGTAATTCTTTTTCAATTTTTGCAGCCACTACCCCTGGGTTATGCTTTACAGACAGTTGGTTCCTACACTCAGTCTTACCTGTGTACCCTCCTGCCGGTATCCTGAAACCCCAAGAAAATCCCTCCTGAAGTAATTTAGCCGCTGCGTGATCTGGGTATCTGTTCAGCCAGGGAATCATTGCCATGACATCAATGGGAGTGTGCGATACTAAACCCTTCTCTAGTCTATTCAGGTTTCCTTCTCCCCCTGGAGCCCTGGTTGCCACCCTTAAATCTGCAGGAGGTCTCGGGGTGCCCACACAAGGAACAGGCGTGTTTGAACTTACATGTGCCCGCTGCCCTAGTGCAGGACCGTTTGTTGAAATCCCAACATATGCCCTTTTTATCCCCCCAACCCTTACCCTTTCCTGGTACCTCACTTCCCTGCGCATGCCGAAAGGGCTGTTGCGGCTTGGCCGGGTATTTTTTTTGTGAACCGGTTGCCCCCATCGCTGCTGCCCCCCCAGATATCTGATTGTACCATCACAGGGAATGCACCACATCCCATGCTAGAGAGGGATTGAATTCCTTAGCTTTCCTGAATGAAATGTCATATTCCTTCCACCCATTCCCCACTTGTGTCTCGCGCCACATGGCAATCCTGCTCTGGTAGCAGGCCATTTCAGCTTATAAATTGGGCGACCTTTCCGCTGTAATGGCACTAAACACGGAAAAGGCCCTCATCCAGTTAACAAATGTCTCCGCTACTCTGAACTTAACCAACTCTGTTCTCCATTCACTGGGCAACATCCATTCCTTTTGTGACTTGGTGTATTCAAGTTCCCTATTATCGAGCAGCAAGGAGAAAATGTTGATATATTTGCCCGCCCAGATCATCTCTTTCACAGCCTGCGACACATGTTGCCCCAAATTCTCCTTCCTAGAGGGCATAGCACCATCTTTAAGTAAAGGCAAAGCCACCTACTTACCACTGTCAATGCCTTGCGACGTCGCCCCATCCTTCTTTGCCGTCTGCTCGCTGGCGGAACCTGTTAGGGGAGTAATTGGTGCCAATGGTGCCCCTTCCCCCGCCCTGGCCAACTTAATCATCTCAACCAGTTTCAAGGCTTCTGCTGAATGATACTGAGAGGATGGCAATACCCCCCCCAACTGTAACCAGGGTAAAACAGCGGCTATCTGGGATGCCAATTCCACCGGGACAACATTATTCGGGGGGGTTGGGACGGGGGCAATGCTCACTGGGGTGGCAGGGGGAATAACCGGCAATGCTGGTATAAGAGGAGCTGGCCCCGCCGGTGCCAATGGGGGCATAACGGGAGCATCCTTAGGCACTCCCCCTGGCATACCCTCCCCCTCAGCTGTATACGTGAGCGTGGTGCGTGCGGTTTTCTTGGACTTGCCCCTCTTAGGAGGGGTGACAAAATCACCTTTAGGCTGTGGTGGGTTGACTCTCCTTTTTGGCCTGCCTTGTGGACCCTGAGGCCCGTCCAACCTCTGATTAATCTCAGCCACATTCCTACCCAACTCATCAACCTTACCCAAGCGCCTATCAATCGCCGTCATCCTGCGCATCATAACCTGCATCATTTGCTCCATGCGGGAACTCTTATTAACTCGCGCCCCCGGCATATTCCACAATCGTGATGCAATCTAATCCTAGCCAAACACCGGCGATTGTACCTTTTTTAGATGGGGGATGTGAAGATGGCCGTAAGCACCATGCAACTGTGACCGCAAAACACACCAAGCTAGTCTTAGCGTGTGGGCGAGCGCCAACCCCTTGTAGGAAGGTCTCAAGCCCCGCGGCCCTCCAGAAGCAATGAAATGCAGGCCCGCCTCAATCCTCTTACCACCGATGACCCGTGTGTCCTCAGCCCGTTGCTGTGCTCTGCGCCCGTGATCTGTAGTCTGCCCCCGGAAAGAGACACCAGAGTCAAGCTTCCTACGAGAAAACAAATATTAATAGCCTGGAACACACTTTGTGAAATCAATCCCAGTGCCTGGAATACACTTGCAGCAACCAAAACCCTTATCCAGACCCACAATTTACACCAATCTCATTTAATATACTTCAAAAACCGGGTTTAAACTGTTTAACACCTGCCCTTTCTACTTAGTCTCCCTTCCAGCAGCTGCCCTGCTGTGTCCTGCTTCGCCCCCTCCCTGGGAAAATTGAAATGAGCAATGAACCGGCTTCAAACAATTTAAAATTCAAGAATTTTCCTATTTGGTCTCCCTCCAGTGGCTGCCCTGCTGTATCCTGCTTCGCCCCCCACCAGGGAAAAGCAACCTGGTCCAACGCGTGAAACAGATCAAAACCCCTGCAGTCTATCTCGCCGCTCGACTGGCACCAGCCACCCCCCCCCCACACCTTACCGATGAGACGCACTCGACGCTCTCCCCGGTCACACCCACGAAGGCAGGGAGACACCAGAAAGGCAGGGACACACGCTGCCTGAAGCGCTCCGTGAAGATTATCCGGCTTCGATCGCACCAGCCACCCACAACCGGCTTCACTGCACCTTCCTGCTTCCTCCGTTCACTCCTTGGCCAGATTCCAGAAAGTAGCTCGTGATTCCGCCGCAATCCTTCACGAAAAGGCTCCGACCTGAAACAACAAAAGAAAAATTAGCACGCCCCGAGCGTGGGGCACACGGGAGACGCGGGGAGCGAGCCAAGGGCAAGAGGGCGCCCAGCTCGCTCCCCGTGCCTTTTAAAGTGCAGCTGCACCAGGGGTCGCCGGCCCAGCCGGCCCGTCCCCCGGCCGACCCGCCCCCCTGACCCGGAAGCTGAAAAGCTGCCTCCGGGTCACGGGGAGGCATCAGCCCATCAGAGGTGGGGGCACGCCGCGCGTGTCATCGCCCCGTGACGCACCCCCAACACCGAGAGGCCGGGGAAGGGGGGGCGCCGCACCGCCATGTGGGCGGGAGGGCCGAGCGGCCCCCCCTTTACAGTTATGCAGTTTACAGTCTCGCAACTATAGCAAATGAAAATTGCAGCTTTTCGTCACTACAGTAGCATGAATAGTTGCTGGTTCAGATAATTGCTCAGAATCTTTACACTATGGCTAGTTAATTGAGTGGAACTGGAACGTAATGTGAAAAACACACAGACGTGGAAATGGAACTGCCGCTCACGGTTTTAGAATTTCTGTGTTTCCACCACTGAGTGCTAATGTGCCTTCTTCCATCCACCAAGGGGACGCAGACAAACACAAATAGAGTTTCCCTTCCTCTTGATTCCCTCTTCCAGATGGACCGTAATTTGAATATATAGGTGACAATCCAACCCACTTGGCACACAAATACCCTTGCCATAAGTAACATAAACATATGGGGGCCATTGGTTGAGCCCTGAGGAACCCCAATGCCCAGCATCCTGGCCCGGAATATAATGTGCCAGACCCAAGACAACCCCAGCTGCTTCTTATTCCAGATCCGACTTACTAGAGGCAGGAAGGTGCCAATAAACGAAAGACAAATGTGTCCTTGATGTGAGTTTACAGCTTGTTTTTAATACTTTTGTAGTATAGATGAGAGACTAATGCGGAACATGATGCACTAAAGCACTGCAAAGGTGTACACCGATAATGTTACATTTTGCAAGCGTCCTTTACTGTGCCCTGTCCACTAACTTCACGCACAGAGGATCTGAAACAGCAGATCTGGGGGGGTGAATGTGAAAACTCTCCCTTGGCAGGCTTTCCCCTCTCTCACGCGTCGTATGGGGATAATGAATCTGTGTGTGTTTTAAATCAAAATACCTTATTTTTTACTTTATTCGAAATGTCACACAGCATATTTTGTTACTGTCTTGATAATTGTAGTTATTTAATGCCAAAAGAATTAACCCTTGAGCAGCCCCCCTTCAGCCCAGGATTTATCACCGTGTCCAAAACTCAGTGTGAGAACTGGATGAGCGCAGAAATTAAAATCACCTGCTCGATCAGACGCAGAAATGGTCGATTTGCTTTGATTTCATCTCTGACGCAACAGTTTTGGGGTGGGCCAGATGTGGCATACTTTCTGACAATATAAAAATTAGACCAAGGGAAATACTGTCCACTGATTAGCACAATTTAAAAAATACATGCTCAGTCGAATGAGCGACCCTAAACACTCTTGCATCCTGATAGCAATGGAATTCACTCCAGAATGAGCACGCGGGGTACAGCTGAGGGTGCAAATTTCTGTTCGGGAATCAACAGTCTTTGCAGTGATGCCTTTTATCATGATGTAACTACACAGCGGTCGCCACTTTTGTAGGTCGAGCCTGAGCCAGTGCGCATGCGTTGCTCTGCGAGTCTTGCTTGTAGTGTGGTATAGTAGAGAAGCCCTGCCCACTCTCTGCCTATATTTTTCATTAGCTTGTGTCTTTGTCCTTCATAAATGCTGGTTTCTGATTCAGTAATTGGCTTGTTAGTCCCTCCTTGTCTTCATTTGTAACCTCCCATGGCTACTCGCCCCTTTAATTCAGTTGTTACACGGTTCGCCTTTTTAAGTCTGTGTTAGATTTGGGGGTCTCTAGTTGGCATAGGTAGGTACCTATGAAAAATAGGGACCCTTGTGTCTAGTCAGGGTAAGGGGGTACACTACTAAAATAACCCCTGCTCACCTCCTTGGTAGCTTGGCACGAGCAGACAGGCTTATTTCAGAGGTAGTGTGTAAAGCATTTGTGAACACATACAGTAATCAAGTGACAACACTACAGATGGACACCACACAGGTTTTATATAAAAAAATAAGTATTCTTTATATAGATTTAACACAAGACCATAAACGACAAAAATCCACAATACTGTTACTTTAAAATGGTAGAATTTGGCTTAGTTCTCATAAGATGGTAAATGCGACACTCAGAGTTCAATGTATCTTAAGATGCGACTCGCAGGGCAATGAAAGTGTTGCAAGAACGGTGATGCATTGAAGATCCGGTGCAAATAAACAAAGATAGCACTTTCTCCTTGATGCAACACGCTTCCCGGTGATGCGGCGGCACCTGATGCTACGGCGATCCTCTTCTCCAGTGATGCGAGTTGCTTCCACAACGATGCGAGCCACGACAGGCACTGCAACACTCTTTCCGGTGATGCGGCGGCATCTGATGCGACGTCAATCCTCCTCTCCGGCGATGAGAGTTGCTTCCACAATGATGCGAGCCGCGACAGGCCCTGCGACACTCTTTCCGGTGATGCGGCGGCGTCTGATGCGACGTCAATCCTCTTCTCCGGCGATGAGCCGCGAAAGGCCCTGCGACACTTTTCCCAGAGATGCTGCGGCGTCTGATGCAATGTCGATCTTCTTCTCTGGCGATGCGAGGTGCTTCGGTGGACCTGCGATGACTCAACGATTCTTCTGCGACGCGCTTCCCGTGGATGCGGCGGCGTCTGATGTGACATCGATCCTCTTCTCCAGTGAGGCGAGGCGCTTCGTGTTGTGAAGCGGCAGCGGCAGTACCTTGCGAAACGCAAGTCCGCAAAAAGTCCAGCACAACTGCAGGCACTTTAAAAGAACTCTTGGGCAGCTGGTGGATGAAGTCTGTTATCCATGAGAATTCAGCAGGAGGCAAGCTCTTTTCCAAGCCCTTGGAGATCTTTCACAAGTTGAATGAAAATGCACACAAAGTCATTTCTCCTTTCTTTGGCAGTCAGGTAACCACTGCAAGCCAATCCCCCAAGCAGCACTTCAACTTAGGGATAGTCTCTCCTCAGTTTCTTCTGGTTCCACTCCTCAGCAAAGGTTTCTTCTTGTTTCCCAAAGTGATCTAAAGTTCTTGGGTTTGGGTCCCAATATTTATACTAAGATTCTCTTTGTTCTCTGAAGGCAGAGAGGCCTTTGCCATGTCCAAACCAGTTCTGGTCAGTCCTGGAGCACTTTGTTGACAAGACTCCTTCTTTCCTTTCCGAGTGCAGGGCAGAGACATCAGACGCACCACAGGAGGTGGAGCCAGCATTGTGGAGGGAAGGTACAGCCTTATTCAGGTCCCAGGTGCAACTCCTCCCACCCATCTAGATGCAGATCTCTCTATTCAGCCCTGTGCTGACTCACCCTGTCTCCTGGAATCCCCCAGCCCCTGTCACTCAAACTCCAGACAAGGAATACACAGCCTAGCAGAGGCAGGTTTGGATGGTTAGACAAGAAAATGGGGAAAGCGCGAAAACAGAAAAACCTACCGGACTGTCCTGCTCCTGCTCCTTGATGGGGGTGCCGTCCTTGCCCTCCCTGTTGCGCCGCTGGCTTTGGTGGTGCTCTGTTGGTGCTCCCTCGCTGGCCGTGGGCTGCCACTTCGTCGCGCTGCCCGGAGCGGGGAAAACTTCAACCCCCAGGTGCCCCGGCGCTCCCTGACGACATCGAAGCGCCCGAAGGTGCATAAAAGATTGCTGCTTCCTTGGTGGGGCGGGAAAGCGCGAAAACAGAAAAACCTACCGGACTGTCCTGCTCCTGCTCCTTGACGGGGGTGCCGTCCTTGCCCTCCCTGTTGCGCCGCTGGCTTTGGTGGTGCTCTGTTGGTGCTCCCTCGCTGGCCGTGGGCTGCCACTTCGTCGTGCTGCCCGGAGCGGGGAAAACTTCAACCCCCAGGTGCCCCGGCGCTCCCTGATGACATCGAAGCGCCCGGAGGCGCATAAAAGATTGCTGCTTCCCCCGCGTCGCGGGACGCGCGCGGGCGGGCGCCGGGAGAAGCCCGGGACAAGGGCGGGACCGTCTGTGGCCGTCCGGGGCAGACCGTGGCAGGGCTGGGCCACGACTCTTGTGACTTCACTCCTGAGCCCAAGACACGTGAGTTTGCTGTTAACCTTTCGTCGTGAGGAACTGATTGCTTGTGGACTTGCGTGACATATAGTTACGATATTTCAATGAGAACTTTGACTGGGGGCAGTATATACCTCCTCGTTTTTGGGTTGACATTTTTGTTAGATTTGTGTTCTGACTATGTCGAGCAACAATCCGGATTCGGGTACAGTTGTGGCCGGCCCTATGGATAATTATTTAGTGAAAATGGTCAATAAAATTAATAATGATCGTAGGCTTTCACTTGGGAAGGGGGGCCCCTCCGTTCTGCCTGATACCACTTGTATACCTGTGGTTGTAAACCCTTTTGACGATAATATTAGTGTATGTGTTAGTCCAGTTGCATCGATAGAAGGCCAGGTTCTTTTTGAAAACTCGGAGGAATGTTTCGATCCTCAGGATTTGGCCTCCGATGCTACTGAGGAGGTTCTCCCTAGCCCAAGACCAGTAAGAGCTTGTAGGAAACTTTTAAATAAAAGGGGGGGGGAGGCCTGTCAAAAAAAGAGCAGAAGCTTTACACAAAGCTCAAAATAATACTGCTTCGGGGTCTGGTCCTCAGGAAACAAGTAGACTGGGTGGTAGCACTCTAGACCCAGTCCAATTTGCGTCACTAATAGCTACTCTTGAGGCTAAATTTGAGACCCTGTTAGCCAAGCATACGCAATGCTTACTGCTCCAATTAAAAAATACCAACAAGGAAGTACAGAGGCTTGGTGAGCTGGTAGCGAAACTTCTGCTACGTAGTGGGGAATCTAAGTCGTCCGATACTGGCTGTGTTGGGGTCATTGATGATAATGTTATAAAATCCCCGTTACCACCTTCCCAGGCACCCGCATTTCCAGTTCCTGCTTGTTCTGACCCTCCACCTCCCACTATTCCAGCTAAGCTACCCTCTGTGAGACAGGATGGTACTTCTATTTCTAGATTTGGAACTTCCTCTGGTTTTACTAATCTTCCCCCTGAGTGTGCTCCTTATGTGGTCGTCTTGACTAATGTGCCCGTCCTAGGAAATCTGCACGCCCATTCTGGTGAGGAAACACACGAGTCGCTAAAAAACAAAACTATAGCTTGGCTCAATAGAAGATGTGGCTTTCCAGTACATCTTGCTGATCAAATTATTTCCACCAGAAGGACTAAGTGGGTTGGTCCGTCCCAGAAAGGCTGCAGTGGGGACTGTGTTATAGTTAATTTTAGATCCCCACAACATGTTAATACAGTCCTGATACGTGCAGCTTCCTTGACAACTGAAAACACTAGTGTGTGTGCGCGCTCGTTGAGTTATTTCTACAAATGTTATGGGAGTTTCCCGAACAGAGTGGTGTCAAAACCCGTTCTAGCTAGGGCCCCCCAGAGGTTTCCAGAACCCCAGTGGGACAATAGGGCAACTTTTTGTTGGGAAGACCATAACATTATTACCCGAAATAGATTTGAGGCACTCTCAGGCCTAGACGCCTGTGATTGACAGGAGGATTCTGTAATTCAGGGGAGCGCTAGTGTGGTAAATCCTGTCCCCAGAGTAAATGCTGAAACCCTAATGCACCATGGAACCTCACAATCAAACTCCGTTAATATTGTTTCTAATTCAGGTGAAACCATAAAATTTATGAGTTGGAATATTGCGGGTTTACGGTCAAAGAAGAGTGACCGTGGTTGGTTAGACACTTTACAACTATATGACATCATTGCCCTTCAAGAGACTTGGGACAAGGACTGTGACTTCTGGATGGATGGTTATACCTCTTATTTTGTACCGGCCCAGAGCTCTAATGCGGGAAGAGATAGGGGAGGCCTCATGTTCCTCGTTACTGTAAATATTTTGGGCTGTGTCAAGAAGGTTGTAAGTACTTCCTATAATTGTCTTATTTTGGAAGTTAGTTTGGCAAATGATGTTAAGTTTTTGTTAATCAACTGCTATAATTCCCAGCAAGAAGAGTCCCCTAACGAGCATATCCTCTGGCTGACCGAATTTTTAAAATCCTATAAGGACAATCATACCACTTTTTGCCATTATATTTTGTTGGGTGATTTTAATGTTCATTTATGCAATGTTAATTGTCACTATAGAGATAAGGATGGCCCTGAATTTTCAAACCCCCAACACTTTGAACATAGTTCTAAAGGGGTTGCCATGGAGTCCCTTTTGGCAAATTCCGATCTCTATGAGGTTGGATTTCGGGATATGCATTCTCGTGTCCCCACCTATGCTGCTAGCGATAGGGAAACCATAATTGATTATATATTTTTATCAGCAGGGCTTTTAAATTATGTACTTTTTTATAACGCCCAGCGCTCCTGTTTTAGCAATCACAACCCGGTGATATTGATCTTGGCCAATGTTTTTCCAATTATAGATAAACGGAACTTGACTCCTGTGGTGGTTTCGGTGAATCCTAAAGATCAAGGGAGGAGATTACAATGGTCCAAGGTTATCCCTGAAGATTTTTTTAATTTAATTGTCTCAAAGGTTGGTTTCGAATTAAATACATGTACCGACCCATCTTCTTATGACAAAGATATAATTATGGCCTTTGAAACCATTTGTTCTCAAGTAGCTACGGAACTTACCACCAAAGGAGGCCCTGTTAAACCCAAAACTGTCCAAGGTTGGTTCAATCATAACTGTACTTCAGCTTTAACACAACTTAAAAAAGCCCTTAATGAAAAAACGAGGAACAAAGGATTGGTCACACAGTTAAGGAAAGCATACTCTCAAGTAATAATGACACGGAAGAGGGAAATTAAAGAAGAAGCTTGGGTAGCCCTAATGGATAACGCTACCCTGAAAAATAGTTCCAAATTCTGGGAAATTATTAATTCTCCTTTTTTATCCGGTTCCCAGAACATGGCGTTGGAATTAAATATTCCGGAGGAAGACTGGCTAGCCCACTTTGAAAATATTTATGGGAGTAATCTTGAGCAGGAAGTATTTAAGATCCCAATTTCTAGCTCTCCCCTCCCTCCTATCATTTTTTCCATCGAAGAGGTGGAGAAAGCAATTGAGGGCTCGGCCGGTCGTAAGGCACCAGGTCCGGATGGGGTGCCTACGGACATGTACAAGGCTAATCCCAAGTACTGGGCCAAAGTTTTGTTAAATGTTTTTAACTCTGCATCTTTAGTAGCCCCACCGAAATCATGGTCCCAGTCTATTATAATCCCTGTGTTCAAGAAGGGTCAAAGGGGTGATCCTAGATGCTATCGACCTATATCCCTGTTAGATTCATCGTTTAAAATTTTGGGAAAAGTTATCCTGGCCAGGATAAATAACTGGGCAACTGACAAAGGGGTTCTCTCTAACGCCCAGTATGGGTTTAGATCAGGGAGGGGTACAGAGGACCAATGCCTGAATTTATATTTAATTATCGCAAAGTACACCAAAGCTTCTGAGGGATCGATTTATGCAGGTTTCATGGACCTGTCTACGGCTTTCGACCTGGTTAACAGGTCTAAGCTCTGGTCGATACTCATAGAGTTAGGCTTGGACAAGCCCCTCGTGTATTTTATGGCAGAACTACACAAAGATCTGAAGGCCTCAATTAGGATGACTAAGGAGGGGAAATGCACTGCTAGCTTTAAATCTGGTAGAGGGGTACGCCAGGGGTGTATCCTTGCCCCTTTGCTATTTACTTTGTATATAAATTCCCTGGAAGATAGTTTGCTAGCTGCCTCCCTTGATATCCCTAGGATTGATGGTATTCCCGTACCTGTGCTTCTTTATGCGGACGATACCGTTCTTTTGGCACGGACTCCGCTTGGTCTTCAAAGACTATTGAATTCTTTTGGTAATTTTATGTCATCACTGGACCTGGTGGTTAATAACGGCAAATCCCACATAATGGCATTGGGGAAGGGAAAAAACCATCTTAAAACGTTTTATTGCAATGGAGCGGCTATTTCTAGAGTAAAAGTTTTCACCTACCTGGGCATCGTTTTTGACGATAAAGGCAACTGGTTACCCCAAGTAACTACAAAGGTGAAAGCTGTGCGTAGCTCCTCGGCTGCAATTTTGAGCTTCGCAAAAAGGTTGGGAGGGAAACCCTGTGAGGCTATTTTGAAAATTTACCAAGCTAAAACTATATCAGTAGCTAGGTATGGGGCCGCTATTTGGGGGTATATTAATCTTGAACCCATCCAAGTAGAAGAGAACAAATTTTTCCGAGCCCTTCTTGGCCTCCCCCAATCCACTGCGACCTATTCAGTACATCTAGAATTGGGGACGGGATATATCTCTGACATTTTAAAGTTAGCCCCACTTTTGCTATGGATAAGAACCTGGTTGAACCCGGATCTCACAATGAATCACAATATCTTGAAAGAATGTTCTAAATTGGATAATTGGAAGAATATTCAGTGGCTGTCTTACATTAAATTAATTGCAAAGACGGTAGGACGACCTGAACTCTTTTCCAACCCCGAAAGTTTAAGGAAAGCTGATTTAGGGTGGGTCAAGATGTATTTTATTAAGCACTGCGAGGTTGAGCGAGAATCTCAAGAGCTCGGTAAAATTTCAGTCAGGGCTCACCTCTTGCTTAATTTATCCACGGTCATGCACCCATATTTGTCTATGGTTACGAACAATTATCATAGGTGGCTTTTGACAAAGTTTCGTTTTAACCAAATACATCAGGTTTTAAGTGTTCCGCAGGGTTGGTTTAGTTCTGAAGAGGGGGTTCCTTGCAGATGTGACAACTTTTCTGCCCAAGATGTGATGCATTTCTTATTTTTTTGTCCATTGTACCTAGAGGCCAGGAAAAGGTTTATCCGGCCTATTTTAAGAAAGGAGGCTTTTGTCCAGGTAAAACCAGCATTATTATTTTTGCAATTAATGGAATCACCAACAACTATGTTTTGTGTGGCTAGCTTTTTAGTTGCCTGTATTAGATCAAGGAAATCAAGATTGACTGTTTTGGAAGAGATCAATTAGTTTTTATATTGGGAATCACCGGGGTAAATTATTTATTTTTTTAATATGTATATGAATGGATTGTTTTTCCTCTTTATCTGTGTAAATGTATTGTACACTTTTATGTTTTTAACTAATCGAATAAAGTGGTTTTGATTGATTCTGATTCTAGACAAGAAAATACCTACTTTCTAAAAGTGGTATTTTCAAACACAGAATATTAAAACCAACTTCACTAAAAGATGTATTTTATCATTCTGAGTTCAGGCATACTAAATTCGAATTTCTACCATGTTCCCTTAGGATTATAAAATGTAATAATCAAACTGCCCATTCTGGCCTATGGGGAACAGTTAGCCTTGTAATAGTGAAAAACGAAAATGGCTGTAATTCACTATTAGGACATGCAAAACACACCAGGACATGTCCTACCTTATACTTACAATGCACCCTGCCCTTGGGCCTACCATAGGGGTGTCTGATATGAAGAAAAGGGAAGGTTTAGGGACTGGCAAGTGAGTGCACTTGCCCAGTCAGCATGACAGTACCAGACTGCACACAGGTTCTGCAATGGCAGACCTGAGACACACTTTTACAGGCTGCTTCTGTGGGTACCAGAACCAGTGCTGCAAGCCCACCAGCAGCATTTGGTTTACAAGCCCATGGCACACTCAGTGCACTGTACTAGGGTCTGACAAGTAAACCAAACCAGCCAATCATGGAATCACTAATCCATACATCAATTTACCATAGGGAGAGCATATGCACTTTAGCACTGAAAACGGGTCAGGCAAAAAGTTCAGGGATGACCCTGCAAAAAGGGCCAAGTCCAACAGTCTGTTAGCACTACTTTTTTAATGTGTTATTACTACTTCAGACACAACATGCTTTCCTGCTACACTGAGCGTGAGCTGTGCACTTTAATTTTACAAGCAGCCATCACTTGTTAATATATGCATGGGCATCGCGCATGATGTTTTTGCACTGTGCCCATTTTATCATTCTTTTTTTTTATTAGTTGCCCCTTAAGGAGAGTAAAACGGTAAGGCTTTGTAGCCTGAAATGAAACTTTAAACAGCGTGCGATGCGCGCTTTCATTTTACAAGCAGCCTGTCTCTTGTGTAATGTATGCATGATCACAGCGCCTGCTTAAGTTAATATGCATGGGCACCGCATGACACAGCAACGGGAGAGGCTGACTGTTTACTGCAGAGACGGGCCAGCCCTGGAGCAGAAGTGCAGCAAAGCGGGCCTGCCTATGAAAAGATGGCAGCCCAAAGCACATCTAAAGAAACTAAACCAGTAGCGCTGACGTCAGCTCCTGTGCCTCGTAAACTGACATGTAAAGCAGACTACAAAAGGAAGTGCTCTCTCATCCGGGGCTGGGCAGCCAATAAACTACAAGCATGCAGGATGCAGTTTTATTCACTAATGGCTGCTATTGTGAAACTGAAAGCGCGCATGGCGCTCTGAAAATAAAAACAACAATAAACTAAGGTAGCGCTAGAATCTGCTGGGGCAGTGAAGGGATGTTTGGATTAAAATTAAAAGTAAACAGACCCAGTCTTGCTCTTCTCGTGACCCTGCTGCTTGAAGTTTTTAAGCCCTGACAGCGCAGAATGTGGGCAGAAAGTATTACTGTGTTGAGCCATTTTAAAAACAGCTCAAGCAGCGTATGTCGTGTCTGCAGCAAAAGAAACTCATTAGAGAAAGAGAAGATGTGACGTAATGGCCAGAGCTTCCTACTTTGGATATAGGGAACCAGGTTCGAGTCTCGGCGTTGGCTCAACATCGTATGATTCTGGGCAGATTAGTTAATCTCCCCATGTCTACGAAAAAAGGAATGTGTCCATATGTGACCTAACTGGTGTTGTGAAAAGAGCTCCAATACCTTCAGGTCGAGTTCACTCTGTACAAATCTGCAAAAAAACTAAACAAAAAAAACAGCTATGGGCCAAAGGTTACCACACGGCATTGCAAACTCAAGAGCAGGTTAGGCACGGGGAAGAGGCCAGGAAGTTTACTTGTGACTCCCCCCAACCCTCTACAAGGGGGCTTGAGTTGTTCAAAAATATTTATTTATTATTGTTTATAGAATCCTCCATATATAAAAGTACTTTTTTGGAGCACTCTGTTTTTGGAGTTGAGCAGCTTAGACACAAAGGACAGGCAAAGAAGGGGATCTTATAAAGTCAGCTTTTTGAATTCTGAATAGTCAGCTGGTCCGGGCTACTGTCAGATTACCTGCAAGGTATGTCAGACTGGTGGCTCTGGTGGGTGGTTGGGCCGTGGAACTGCACAGTATATGCACTGCTTCCTCTGATGGGCTGGAAGTGCCAGCAAAGTTTGAGTAATTGACAAGGCATGTTGGACCAGTGGCTACGAGGAGCTTGGGGGGAAGGGGTAAGGTCAGTCAGATATTACAGTCTCTTTCGGGCTGGGGCGAATCAGCCACATGACAGCCTCTGATTTAGAGATATTGCTATGATAAATTGCAAGACATATAATTTTCTAGAAGACCAGAATGCGGGAAGTCCATCGGCCATGAAAAATGATAATAGTAAATAATTCAGTGGTAATCATTTTATCGTCAATGTAAGTAAGAACTGCTGATTCGTCCCTGCTGGAACTTATACCTATAATAGCACAGCAAGGTTGCAATATGTCCTATGCACAAAAGGAAAATGGGACTTCTTCTGACAGTTTGGTAGTAAAAGCCATCTATGTTTGAAGTCCAGTGGTTCGCTCACGCCCCTGAGCCCCTGTGCCGCTGTACCGCTATCGATAGCTACACTACTGTATATCTTTTAACCCGTTTACCACGACGGTAATTACGCCGCGGTGCGGGGCATTCTATTAAGTGGGCGGTGCCGCGTCGGCCATGGACGTGTGCTACACTACTGAGGTAGTGCTTGTAACGGCTGTTGGCCGACAGGCGCAATGAATGGGGTTAATGCAGTTTACACATGTTTCTTAAAAGAAGGTAGTGACTCCAGGGATCTATTCAAGCTGTATAAAGATCTGCTGTAACATGCAAGCATTTGCATTGCAATAGGTCTTGCAATTACACGAGTTTGAGCATTTGGCATTGTAAATGACAATGACTTTTATTCTTGTTTTGGTTTTTAAAACATAAATAAAAGACATTGTCATTTACAATAACAATAGCTTAAACTCACGTAAATGCGAGACCTATTGCATTGCAAATTCTTGTTTGGTATAGTTACTTAGTTATAGTTAGATCAGAGTCTCTATAGGAAGATCCTTTTTTATTTTGCTAATAACTTTAGCACCATTTGACAAACTTCGTGAAACTTTCCCCAAAAATATAATCCACTTCAGCTTCTTCCTGGAAATGTTTGCACTGATCTGTCAAGCGGGGGGAAAAAAGGAGGTGGGGGAACCAAAACTTGGATTTTCTATGCTAATTCACAAAGGAAAATTTGGTCACACCAATAGAAACTAGCATTGGCAAACTCAATAGGTCTCTCCTTCAAGAGCTATAGGCTTTGTTAATGTTTTGTGGCCATGATGTTCAGCAGCCCGGGTGCTGTGCAGCATGGTTGACAGTTTAAAAACAAGCATTGGCATAGCCAATAGGTCTCGCTTTTGGGACCTTATAAGTATATAGTTATGTAGCACAATATCCTTGGTGCAACAACAACTGTTGCATGGCAAAACACTTATAAGGTCCCAAAGGCGAGACCTATTGGCTATGACAATGCTTGTTGCTGTTTTTGTGGTACTGCAATATATAGGGATGTTATTTGTCACAGTTTACAGTTTGGATTAGATCATTGATGACACTATTGTTCATAGGATCACGATGTCTCCAGTGACAACTTCTTGCTGCCCAGGTCTTGCCGAGGGGTTCCTTTTCCGGTGGTTCTGCTGTCCTGATCGAGCCGAAGATCCTGCTGCAGTTGTCTCCTCCCTTTATGTGTGTGGTTGTGTGTGTGTGGTTGTGTGTGGGTGTGGTTGTGAGTGTGGGTGTGGGGGTGGGTGTGGTTGGGTGTGGTTTTATGTGTGGCTGTGTGTGTGGTTGTGGTTGTGTGTGTGGTTGTGTGTGTGTGTGTGGTTGTGTGTGTGTTGTTGTGTTTGTGGTTGTGTGTGTGGTTGTGTAAATAATTGTGTCTCGTGCAGCGGTTGCACAGGCGTACACTGTATGTCCCACTTGTAATGTCCTATTTATGTCTAAGTTAATGCAATCATACAATAAACCCGGGGCACTGAGTAACGTGCCGGGCCTCTCCACCTGCCGGTTTCTGCTGCTCATTTCTTTGCTCACTGCCTGCCTGCTGTCCGAGGACACCGGTGAGTACCCGCTGTCTTCAGCCCATTCGTGCACACAGTAATGCTTGGAAAGATGAGTGTCTCTTGTATGGTGCACAATGCGAACTTTGCGCACAAGAAGTAAATAGCCGCTAATCGACCCCCAAGGAGCACTCTTTGGAGAAAGCTTTGTGCTGATAAAGTTTCTTAAGCTTCTTTTCCCCTATACCTCCTGTTATGAACTTACATGTGCAGACAACCTAGAAATCATTAAGTGAAATATGCCCTAACCGCGTTGCACATTACCTATAGTTTAAAAGCACCCTGTATGGAAAATAGCTGTGTTAAAGTGGACTGCAACCTATTGTTTTCAGGTTTCTGCGGTTTTGCTGAACATTATAAGCTTGACCTGGAGACATTACGAAGCTGATTTTGATATTGTAATTGTATTTACATAGCTCTTACTACCCCTGACGAGGCGTTGAATATTTAATATGTAGGAGCGGCGCACACGCAGAGCTGCACACGGAAAAACGAAGTCATCCCTCACTCTGGATGCGCGTATTGGAATAGCAGAAACTGGCTGTAAACAAGGCAGCCGCGAACGGGGTAGCATCGGGTTCTAGGAGATGAGCGCCAGCGCAGCGTGGGGCCGTCAGCACGGCCGGCACCTCGAACACAATTCGCCGTCTGAGGCACGAGGGAGCGGGCACTAAAACCATCTGCTCTCTCGGACCTCGCAAAGCCCTCAGAGGGTGTGCTAGTCACAGAGACGCACTCATCTCTTATAATAAGATGCATATTTAGGGCATTAGGCTGGCAATTGGCAGCGCGGGGCAAGTCTGTGTTAGTATGTTATGAAAGTACGGTGACCAGGCGTCCCAAACGCTTGTAAATGCGAAGGTGGGGGGTGGGGCGGAGGCAGGGAGCAAGCAAGAGGAAAGACAGATGGCGCTGAAGGCTGGCGGTTCGCGCGTGCACGCTCGCGTGAACACAAGATTGTCGCCAGCCAGCAGCACTTTGAAAACTCACCTACTAAAAGTCTCTCTGAGCAGCGCATGCGCGCTGACTCAGCGAGACATAAAAAAGTACAATGACGCTGTCAATGCTAGCCACATTATTCCTTCATTTATGGTGGGTGGGAGGCAACACTGAGGGAGTGAGGATGGGGTGGGACGCAACACTGAGGGAGGGAAGGTGGGGCAGAAGGCAACACAAAGGGGGCAACACGGGCTACAGAGGATGTGGGGGAAAGCACGACTGATATGTAGCATGACTGTAGGTGAAAAACAAGAGCTTTGACACATCCACTGCTGACCACGTCATAGAGCCTTTTTTAATATTGCTGGTTGGAGGTAACATGGTTGGGGAGCAACATGGACAACAGAGGGTGGTCAGGTGTGGGGGCCACATGGTCAATGGAGGGTGATCGGGAGGGGCTTGGAGCAAATACAAGGACAACAGACGGTAGGAGGGAGTATGGGGCTGAGAGCAAGCACATAAAAAACAGAGGGTTTCCCAAAGGAAATTGCATGGAGAATTTGCATTTTGGGACCCCCCTTTTTCTATGCCCCTACTTGACGGACCATTCTGAAACTTTCCAGGAAGGAGCAGAGGTAGATGTGCTTTTTTTAACAGTTTCGAGAAGAGTCATCAAACGGCACCAATGTTATTAGCAAAACAAAAAAAATATTTCCTATGCTATTTGGGTCCTAACTATTACTGCTTAGTGGTGGCCACCGCTCTGTAAAATGTGTGTGTTTATGTAATGTAGAATTTACAAAATGTACATTAATATTCACTAAAAAAATAGTTACTTTGACTATAGTAAATTAAAATACAATTATATTTTGAAGTACAATTTTTTTAAATTTGCATCTAAATTGAAAAAAATATTTTTTATTATGTATTAACTATTAAAAGTGACATATAGAATTGATTAAATAGAAGTCATTTATTTCAAAAATATATATTAAAGTTACAGTAATTAAATGAATTACATTTGCTGTAACATAAGTTCCTGTGGCGTTTTATTAGAAGTGCTTACCTCTATTATTTTCTATGGGAGGTTGTTGCAGTACTAGTAATTGGCCATGTGTGATGCTGAAATTTCTATAGCTCAGAGATTATGTACATTTACGACTGTTTTGGGTGCAGTTTGGATCTCGTAACTATAGAAGGGTAGCTTGAGAATGGCAACGGTCTTGCTCTTTTTTAGGTGGGTGCATGTCTCTCCTTAAACCTTTCCATAACCAGCTCTTAACCACCTCCTTCCTTCTCCCTCAATCCTTCCCCTTTAGTTTCACACATTTCTCATTTTCCAGCTGCTTCCCTCTGTACCTCCCACATTATCTGCACAGAAAAGACAGAGGCGGAGACCTCCCCTAGTATGTATGTAATTAGCATTTTGTTGTATGTTACTAGTACTATTGCAGTACTACTAAACGTACTACAAAATGAAGTTTGTGAGTAGACCCATTGTCTCCTTCTCTCCACTCTCCTCGCCCCCTAACCTTTATCTGTATCTCCTCTTGCCCCCATCTCCGCTCCACTTCGACCCAGCTCCCTTCTACCTTGCCGTGTCTCTCTCTTCACTCTTTTTCCACTGATGCTCTCTTTCTCTGTTCTACTCTCGGATGTACACTGATTTGTCAATTTTCCTTGCCCCTACCTCGCTGTTTGCTCTCCTGGCTCATTTCACTAATTGCCACTTCTCTGTTTACTCTTCCCATGGCTGTCTCTTTTTGCTGTAGTCTCCTCCTTTCCTCTGTCTTGATCGGGCTCCTCTCATCCTTTTCTTTGTTGAGGAGTTTTATATAGCGCGAAGTAGACCCGAAGGTATCAGAGCGCTTTACATGAGCACTAGTTACGTTACAGACAGACACATTCATTTTGGTTAGGCACGGGGAGATTAAGTGATTTGCCCAGAATCGCAGAATGTTGAGCGTCTGTGCTGAGACCGGAACCTGGTTCCCCAGCTCCGAGGTCGACCACCCGATCCGTTAGGCCACATTCCCTCCTTTTGTTGAAACTGTTAGCTCACTGCCTTGTGCCCAAACATTACGAAAAGCATTATTAGACAATACAGGTCACACACAGGCAGGCCTTAAGTGACTGCATTTTTTCACACTGACTACATTGCACTTCAGATTCACCACACTTGACTCACTGCATCATGCAGTGTCACAGTATCAAACTCACACCTTTACCATGACACCATCATATTCACCCCATGACACTCAGACCATTACTCTGACCCATATGACTACCCCAGGATGCTTTGCATACAAGAACACATCCCTTTTCCCATCTCTAGAATGTGCTTAAACAGCCATCGGGAGGTCTGTCCCTGACTTCAAGCATCTCACCCCGCAGCCACACATTATCCATCCACCTGTATGTGCATGACTAGCTTTAGGCATGTATCTGTGACCGTATGTTTGCATACATATGCATTGTCTATATTTGACTCTACTGTATCTGCTGTGTGTTCTTGACAACTCAAGTGTTATTAGTATGTTCGTTGGTGATTGTATTTCAATATGTGTTAATGTTTGACTCTATTAGTACTTGTGTATAATTGTGCCTGAATGTGTGTTGAGGGTGTATGGTGTGTGTGTGTATGCGTGCGTGCATGTTGTGCTTTTGTGTGCACTATACAAGGGCCAGGCCTATTAGGTATGCCGATGATTGTTTTAACTAAGGCCAACAAGAGGACACACCTTAATTCAGCCTTTTACAAAATAGCTTCTTTTACAATAAGTTAATTGTTTTCCATATGATATTTTAGTGAAATGTCACTCACGTGCTCTAATTTCCCACTGTCTAATGGCATTTAGTGTATCTTAGAAGTCTACACTTGCCACGTCATGGGAGGTTTGTTTATGTCCTTTTGTGATCTGCTGCCGATGTTTTGAAGTGATAAAAAGAGATGAGCCTGTAAATAATTGTTTTTATGAGATTATTTTATTCTCTGAGAGAGGTACGATATACTGCTGGATGATGACAATTTAAGAAAATAGAAAATCCCAATTCCTTTGTGCGCCTTTGCAGATGTTAACGTATGACTGGTTCTGCATGTTTGATCTTGGTCCCATGCACTGGGCAGTGTCTGATGAAGCACTGGGCAGTCATGGAGGGACAGGGAGAGTATAGAAGACACGTCCCTGGTGGATTCTCCTCCAGACTCAGCATTTCCTCCAGAAACCAGTGCATTTCCCTTAGCAGTGAACTCTGAATTATGCCCTTTGTGCTAAGTGAGGCATCACAATTTAAAGCAAGGTCTCCTGCTGGGTCTGCACAGACCAGGGCAGTGAAGCTGCATCCCTGTCTCAGTGCCACTTGGCTGACATTGACAATGGAACACACTGTACAGCTTCATCGGATTAAAAAGGGGGGTTGGCTATTAGTTTGACGGTGTCCTTACACCCCTGACCTTCTTAGAGGATACGTGGGAGTTGTAGATACTTGGGGTCACCCTTGAACATGTGTTTCCAGTTATTCTTGTCTGTCTGAAGTGGGAAGATCTTGGAGTCTGGTGTGGGAACGATGCTGTCTTTGTTTCTTCTCTACATCTCGTCCAAAAGTATATTTCTCATTGTTACTGGGCTAACTCACAGAGGTGGGACAAAAGCTGTAGGAAATGTAAGGAAGAGGACGTGGCCAAACGACTAGGACAGTCGACTTCGAAGCTGGGGAAACGGGTGTAAGTCTCGGCAGGGACGCTCAACATCCTGTGATTCTGGGCAAATCACTTTGGGGCATATGTATCAAATTCCATTATTGCGATTCTCAAATAGCGATTTTTAGGGAATCGCTATTTGAGAATCGCAAAACGGGATGTAATAAAAAATTCGCAAATGTTTTGCGATTCCTTGGCATTCGTTAATTGCGATTAGCAAATTGCTAATCGCAATTAAGGAATACCTTCTCATTAATTCCTATGGGCTAGGAGGCCCATAGGAATGAATGGGAAGACATTCTCAATTTGCGATTCACAATTTGAGAATCGCAAAATGAGAATGCAATTTCAAGGGTGCCAGGGTGTCAAAAGGACACCCTGTTGCACCCCTGAAATATGTATGTGTGCACATGTGGCACACATACATGTCCTAAGGGCACGTATGTTCGTCACATGGCACTTTGAAAAATGCTAAAAAGTGCATTTTTCAAAGAAATTGCAAATTACCACCAACTTGAAGTTGGTGGTAATTTGCGATTCCTTAAATGCAATCGCTAAATAGAGAATCGCAAATTTTGCGATTCTCTAATTTGCGATGCCCTTTTGGGATGATACATCCCAAAAGCCCTTTTCCCGTTCGCAAACGGGCCGATTCTGAGAATCGGCCCGTTTGCGAACAGGAATAGGGCTTGATACATATGCCCCTTAATCTCCCTGTGCCTAACAAAAATTAGTGAATGAAAGTGTAACGCAACTGGTGCTCATGTAAAGGCCTCTGATACTTTCGGGTCTAGTTCACTCTATATAAAACTCTAAAATAAAGAAATGTATGTTAGATTTAGGGAAGAGCGTATGGGGATATTTTTTCTTATTAACATATACAATTATTTCTGCCAGTATAGGTCACCAACATCGGAACAGCCCACGCTACAAGTTTAATTTCATCGCAGATGTTGTGGAAAAGATTGCTCCAGCTGTTGTGCACATCGAGCTTTTCCTGAGGTACTGTGCTCTCGTTTTAAACACACATATGTAATGATATGAAAGTGTATGCACTATAATATAACTTGATATAGAAAGTATATGGTTTATAAATGTGCAGTTAACTGGGCGGACCACCTTGAAGGCTTAATAGAAGAAATATTTCTGTTAGGAGGAATTTTGAGCTCAGCTCGGTATAAACTAAGCAGATGGTTTAACTAGAAGATGCAAAGTCAAGTATAAGTATGCAAGTGTTGCAAAGTCATCCTGTTGGCCCTGACACCCCCATCTTTTTGCTGACTGGAACAGGTGGTAACTGACTCTGACTGTTCCTGGGCTCTGTCTAACCAGGTCCAGGACCAGTGCTATGTTGAAAACACAGTGAAAACACACACATACATGAGGGTACACTGTATATTAGGGTACACTTATAATTGGCATGACCTACCCTATAAGTCCGTAGTACATAATACGGCAGGGGTATTCAAACTACCTATAAGTCCCTAGTATATAATAGGGCATGGCAGTTTAGAGGCCAGCAGCCCTTTCTGCACTTGCATGTGTGCACTGCTGAAAGCCTGAGGTCAGTTTAAAAGCAGCCCTGTGTTGCAGCACTGTTTTTAAAATGCAAATTGTGCCCAAACTCAACTTTGGTGGTAGGGGCACCTAAGAAGTGTTAATCTACAATAATGTGGCATATTAGGTACCACCAGGGTCTCCCCTAGGTGTCCCAGGGGTGGGGGCGGCGGCATGTAAGGAGGGTCATTTTAAAAGGTGTTTTATGTGCTCTGGGGATAGAGACGTTGCACATTTCACTCTCCCCATTGTACTAAAGTGCCTTCCAAAATTGACTTTTGTGCTAGCAGCTCTGGGGAGTGATGATCTACACAATTTTAACGTATTCAGGACACCTAAAGTCTCCCCTAGGTTTCCTAGGGGGGAAGGATCCTGTAACTATAAGCAGGGGCTTTATATAAGATGTTTTATATGCCCTGATGATGGAGGAACTGCATATTGCAGTTTCTCCTTTGTAAATGCTTTGCCCTATAGGATAACATTGCAATAGTTTATGAACTCATAACTATCACTAGGAAATTAAAAACAAAAATACCATTCAAAGACTAAGAAGAATTGTATTGATATTGATAAATCCAACAATATGCTATTGTTGAATATATCCTAAAATATACAGACCAGAAGTTATAAGACATTTTTGTCTGCAAGCCAACATGTAGGCTTCCTGTGGTCTTTCCTGATTGGTCAAGGCTAACTGGATTAGCCTGGCTGGTTTGAGGCTATCTGCTGCACAGGAGTGGCAGAGCAGGGGGCAGGGGGTGTAAAGCAAGAGCTTCAAAGGAGGAATCGGACAGGCAGTGAAACCCAAGTCCATCTACCCTCAGCCACTCTGACCCAGCCAGATGGCAGGCTTCAACCAGATGGAAGGTGGGGGAGATCTATGGAAATGAACCATACAGGAGTTTGGTTTAACTAGTTCTTGCTCTTGATGGAGTATAGGTCACTAGCTCCGGTCACACATACATCTAATACTCACCTGGGCCCAAACCACATTCACACAGTAAGCTAGTGAAACCCCGCTGACATCAATTTTGTGTAATAATACCTGGAACTTTGTTATTCACCTTTACCAAGTCTTACCAATTTAATGTAATTTATTTCATCTTCTCGACGAATCAGGTTTCTAAGCTAGTTAAAGGTAGAATGACATTTACCTTCTTTCTTAGAATAACCACCGACTCAGGAAGCTTTGAAAACCTTTATCTAAAGTTAATTTGTGAGTCAAGAATCAATTACAGTAATCACCTTCTATTCAAGAGGCAAAAAATAAAATCAATCATAGCAGTATTTCAAAATGATCAATGAAGACGGTACCTGGAAAAGGAAGAAGGGGGAAAAGGAGAGAGATATGCATAAAAGACTGGTTTCCTAATTATATTTACCTATTGGTCCGAGATGAACCCAACTCCGTAGATAGGGACCAGATAGAATCTCCAGACAGGTTACAGGTAGAAGATCAGGCAGATTCAAATCTGGAAGGGTAACCTCCTCTATTGTGCAACGCTGGCATCGCACCCCTCTCTGGCACTATTCTTCTCAAGTATCCCAGTTCCGCGACCCCTCTAGAAGAATATACTTCGATCAGTATCTCGAACTCTCTGACAGGGTTTCTGGCAACAACAAAGTCTGATACAGCGTCTTAGACAGAATCTGGAGCAGCATAAGCGTTGGGTCAGTGACGAGTCGAAATGACAGTTCTGACAAGTCGGACAAAAAAAACTAGCTAGCTTACCTCAATTATACTATTCTCAGGGTTCGTGTACCACCCCCAAATGTTGCATTTTATGTTTTCACCCTATTCTAATTGGTTAGTATGAGGAGGTGAGTTCATCACACCACCTAAAGTACGGATTTAATCTATGAATGATTGTTCTATGTTCCCGCCCCTTTATTTACTTTCCCATAGCTTTATTCCACCCCAAATTCACATTACTCAGTAAGTTAAACATTTTTCAACATTGTTTCATTCGTTGGGGTCAACAGTGCGATGTTCCCAGGCTTTTTTACTCAAGATGTTCTTGGCCGAGTGACACAGGAGCCATCTTTGTTTCCGGTCAGTCTTTATGCGCGTGCGCACATTTCATGTGGGTAGAGATTCTAGTCACCCTCCGAGGCCCAAATAAGAACTAATGACGAAGTCAGAAAAAGACATATTAGAAGACAGAAATAAATGATTTCATTGTATACCACTTATCTCTACTCTATCCCCATTTACTTACTTTAATTCTTTTGCATTAGTGTTTAATGAGTTTACAAGTTTTAGTTTATCAGCAGCAGGTGCTTTAGTGTGTGAGTTTGAGGCGACCATTTTTAATGCCATCGCGCAGCTGCAAAAGTTTCCCTCCAAAAGCGACAGTGTCATACTACGTAGATGCAGTAGACGCATGCGCAATAGAAATCCCGCGTTTTGTCGGCCATTTTAAGACACTCAGGTTACTTGTTAGTAAGGCACATAGGAAAGCTTCCCCTGGATTCTGTCGTATATAATGTAAGGTTAGTATTTACAATACGTGTTGATTACGGGGTTACATATTTATTTGAGAGGATTGCATACAAGCAAGTCTCATTTATGAATCCTTGCTCCATCAATCCTCTGCTGGGATTTCAGCCAATAAATGAATTTTTGGGCAATAGGGCTTTTTGGGAGTAGATTTGCACACGTTGGAGGAAGTAGTCATGCTTTGGGGTGTTGTCCTGCATCTCATTGGACAGGAGTGCTCTCCTGCTTGCCCCCAGAGAACATTGGATAAACATGTGAGAGGTACAGAGCCTTTCAGATCTGTTGCTTGAAACTATGAGAAGAAGAAGGCTTGCCACGCTGGAAACGTGATTTACACCATCAGGCCCTGCATACTGACTGACTGCATCTGAACTACAGCCCTATGGATCTACCTTGCTGCAAGAGGAATAAAGAATGGACTCTCTGTAGGCTACAGGTTAACAGAGCTCACCCTGACCATCACCACCAAGAATCCCCTGCATGGAGTGAGTTCAGTGGATTTATAATAAAGGCTATGCTTGTGTTACATGAGAGTCGTGCCTTTGGACTACATTTGAGGTACTACCGATCAGTGTCGGGATCAATTTGGGGCTGAAGTTTTGGACTTGGGAGTGGTTTTAAAATCTGGCAACGCTGATCTTTGACAACAGACAACTAAAGCTCTCTCTAGGTGAGACTTAAAAAGCATCTCCTTAAGTGATCAGTGAAAGGATACAATGCATCCAATTAGAAAAACAGAGAGACTGAAATGCTTTCGGACAGGACAAACAAAAGAATAGGGAGAAAAGCAAAGTAAACTAATGAGGTGGACACCAAAAAAATCCAATCATTAACTCGCTCTATGTGCCTGTAGCTGAGATCTAAACAGAGGGCGATGCCAATTGACTCCTAGGAATAGAAGTATTCAGCAAAAGTGGTAGTTAGGTTCACAATTATTATGGCATTTAACTTGCTGATACCGAGTTACAATCCTTGGAACTCCATTTGGTATGAACAGTCTAAACAGACTTTAAAAAGCGGGTGGGAACATATTCATCCTTTCACCTGCAAGGAAGGAAGAATTATGCCTTTTGAAAGCCAATTGCAATCTTGAAACTGTCCAATGGAAGAAAAGGATCCAGCTCCAGAGAGAAACCATGCTAAATGTTGGAGGCTGTTTATACATCCAAACTCTTTGTTTCCCACATGCAGATTCAATTATCAGCCGCCCAGACTGGAAAAGATTAAACCAGGGGACAGATTTACTAACTCTTTGTACCAGCACAAAGTCACGGAAAGTGACTCAAAGAAGTGCAAAGTCTTGGAAGAATAGTTACTTTCCAAGGCAAAATGCTGATTAAGCAATAAAAATGTACCATGGCCAAAAGTTTTTGCTTTACTGGATTGCTCCAAGGGAAGAGAACAGCACCAAGCAATAGTTACTAAATCTGGCCTGATGTTGCTCTCTTCCCATGTGCTTGCGCACAAACAGGCTGCCAAGGACCACGTAAACGCCTTTGCACAGCTTGGTTCACGCCTGTACTTAAGGTATAGAGGGGCACCATGCACAAGACTAGAAATCAGTGGAGCGTCAAAATCGCCCATCCTACATTTTTATATTGTATTTTTCTTATGTAAAACCCCTGTTAGGAAACTACTGAAAGTGCTCCCTGGAATATGATAGAGCCGATCCTGATTTATATGGACCAGGATGAGACCCGATGATGATGTATGTCACTTATGAAGTGGGTGAGGGTCTGAAAGAAACAGCAAATGTTTCTCTTGGGTTCTTTCATTGATCCCTTCAGTCAGACCGTAGGAATCAGTAAGAAGGGTTATAGGAAACCCACTTGTGTGGTGCCGTTTCTCACACGGATAGATGTAGTTGAAATTCTTACAGGGCATGCATAATTCTTATATTTATAGGTTGAACAAATCTAAAAATCTGCCCCAAAATCATAGTTTCTCTTAAGTACTTGTGAAGTGATTGCAAGCTGTGCACCTTTGTTTCGACCATTGTATTGGCATCTAGATGTTAGGCTCCAGATAGTTTTCAAACATCTGAAAATAAAGGGCTGATGGCTAAATCAGGCCTTTATTTTTGACCCAGCAGTAGCTGTTGGTGTGCAGGCGTAGTTACGGGGTAGGGAGGGGATTGATGAACTAAGCAGAAAACACAGAAAAAATGGGAAAAAAAGAACGTACCTGCCACCTGCTGCTCTTCTTGTCTGAGTCCTTGCTGCAGCACAAGCTCCTAGACTCCCCAGCGGCCAATCCTGAAACTGCTCTCATACTGCTGGCAGCTTGAAAGTAGTGTCAGGATTGGCCTGAGTGCCCTGAATTTGTGCTCCCAGAGAGACTGAGAGCCTGTGCTTCTGTCCCCAACCCAGCAACGCAACTCGGCTTGGAGGCAGCCCAGTGCTGAGACGGCCAGCCAAACCAACATGTGCACTGATAGCAGTGCCTACCACTCCCCCTCGTGACTGCCCCCACAATAGCCCTGGCCCCGCTATCAGAACTTGAAAAATAAAACAATAGTAAACCCATTTCATTATCATTTTGTTTTTCCAGTTTGAGGCTGGTGGGCAACGACGCTTCTCCGCCATAGGGGAGAAGATGCCACTGGGAAACAGCTGGTAGGAAACATAAAAAAGTCCACTCACTGCCTGGAGGTTGCTGGTCCGAACAGAAAGCATACAATGTACTACGTATGTCTCCGTCTCGGTAAATCACACAGTGCGATACGCAGCATTTTTCAATTGAGACAGTCGGATGCTGGATCAGGCTCAACAATATCCCCTCATTCCCTACATTAGTTGTCTTACCAACTACCATCTTCTTACTTCCCATGAGGATTCACCTACATTTGAGTCCTTGTATTTTATTTTCTGACATTCTTTTCCATTCACGAGAATCCGGGTAGCACATACTAACTGCATTTGACTTCTTGTACCAATATCTTGTGCCCTCTTTGTGCACTGCCGATGTTCCACCAGCTTTCAGACGGTGTACCACCCAGCACTTACGTTTGTCTACGCCCTGACATGCTTGCTATTTGGAGGTGTGGCATTCTGTGCCTTCATTTAGTGCACATTAAGCTCAAGGGAAATTCAAATGGTTTTGAATGTGAGTGCATATATGTTATATATGCACTCAAGTGCATTCATTCATCTGATAAAAGTAATGACTATTGTGGAAGGCATTATTTTACCAAGAACGTCTCTAAGTGGACGCTTTATCGGGGCTTTACATCTTAAGACTACTGAACCATTATTTCCTTATTCTTTACCTTTACTGTGACCATTGCTGTAAGCACCCCAGTGATTCTAACAATGAAAGTACAGGTTCTCTATTTCTTCATTTAACCGCTCATAGACAATAGGTAATATATTACTTACACTATTGCCGCATGCTTATATTTATTTTGCAGGGTTTAAAAATATATAAGTATTAGCATTCTTAATCTTGCATATGTTTGCCAGCTACAAATGATATTCCATGCATGGCATTGTCCTTTTAGGTCTCGCCTAGGCAGCGCGCATGCGCTGCTCTAGGAGATGACCTCTTGAAATCGGTCTGCTCCTTTTCAAGCACACTCGTGCTTGTGCTGGCATCCACCTTGTGGGAGCGAGCAGCGGCGTGCGTGCTAATTGAAAACATATGGTGTATTGTTACAGATAGTTCTGTTTGGCGAAATATTTTCTCCTTGTGGAACTATTCTTGCTCAGGTGTATCTTAACACCCACACACTGCAATTGCAGGCTGCGTGTTTTGGTGCAGAGAACAGTGATGAGTTGGGATGGCACACATCCCTGTGTGCCATGTCTGCAACCCACTGCCTGTGGCCTAGGTAAGTCACCCTTCTAGCAGGGTGCTCTAGACCACAAGTGAGGGTACAGTGGCATGAGCCCTGTACCCCTAAAGTGTCTAAGTCCATTCTTAGATATTTTAAGTGCAGTGAAGCCACAAAAAGTATATGGTCTGGGAGTTTCATAGTGGCGTCACTGAAACCTGGGAAGTTTGGTAGCAAACTTCTCAGCACATCAAACCCACACTGATGCCAGTGTGGGATTTAAGCACACAGAGGGCATCTTAGAGATACCTCCTGAAAAATGACCAGCCCTGGTGTTGTTCCTGAATGGCTGCCCACCATTTGCCACCACCAGACAGGTTTATGGACCTCTGGGTCCAGAAACAGAGCCCATCCTGGGCAGAGGTGTCACAACTCCTCCCCCAGGATGGGCTTGGTCCTTGAAAGCGTAAGCGTCAAAGGCCTGCCGCCTTTGTAACTGTCCCTGTCTTTTTCTGCCCGCAGCAACTGGCTCCTACTGCTTCTCACCCCCACTTTGGGCGGGAGAATCGGCGGAGGAACCGAGTTAGGAGGAGAGATGTGCCCACTTTTGCCAACCCCACCCCTCAGTTGGGGAGGCGAGGTGAAGCACACATCTCAGTCCACTCCATCTTGGAGATGAGGTGACCCAGCCAATTAGGAGGAGGCTTATGCCCCCTCCCACTGGAGGGTGGCATAATAGGGGTTGTACTCACCTCAAGGAAGGGACTCATTGGTCCTGACCTACACACCCCTGTAAACCCCTATATTATTTAAGGGCAACCCCAAACCTTGTCTCCTCAGATTTGAGGAAGAAAGAAGAAGGACCGAAGAGCCGTGCTGACCCAGGAAGAAGAGGACACCCACTGCTTTGGCCCCAGCCCTCCGGCCTATCCTGACTTCAACCATCCGACAGCGAGAACCCTGGAATCTCCAGCAGCCCCCCATAGCCTAAAGGACCTGCGCTGCACTCATGTAGCAGACTGTTTCCCTTGAGCACTGGATTTGCTCAAGCAAAGATTCAACTACAGAATCCGGATCCAGGCTGCTCCACAGTTCTGCACCACTCTGCACCTGACGCTCATGGCCCAAGTTCGAGAGGCCCAACACCACGAAGGGGTCTCTCCAGTGATCCTGACCTGGTATCTGGTGATCCCCAACCTCCCTCAAGTTTCAAGACAACGCCTGCAGCCTCAACCTGAAAGGTCCCCGACTGCGACCGGACCCCTGCACCTGACGCCCCACAGCCTTGAGTGTCCCAACCGATGGTATCCAGGCATTCCGCAAGAACCCAACTTACCTCTCCAGCTGGTGGTCGCCTTCAGGGAGTCTCCCTGCCTAAGCCAGCAGCCTCTTTGAAGAAACCAAAAGTCTCCATTGGAACCCACAGGGTCCCCGACATCTTCTGTGCTGCTGGTGGTGCAGCTCCTGTGCTAATTGTTGGCCCCTGCAGTGCTGTCCTTAACCCCGGGAGCTTGGCTCCCACATCCGAGTGCCCTACTTGTAAACTGCCCCTGACTGAAGGCTTCATTAGCCCCATTGGCCAATTTTGATCCCCTGCACTCTGCACCCGCCCGCCCCAGTGCCGCTGGTGGTATAATTTGAGTGCCTACCTAGACCTTGGGGAGCCTTGGTACTAACCCCCAAAACTACTACTTGTAAGTTATTACTTACCTGTGAAACCGATAACCATTTTCTTCCCATAGGAAGAAATGTTTTTTGTTCCTGAAATGTTCAGTTGAGCTGAACTTTTGTATGAAAAGAAAGTAACTGTACTTTAAATCAAGAACATTCTTCCTTACCTTAAATTGTGAGATCCCTGGTGTGGCATACCACCCTGAGAAGTCGATGAAATCTAAAAATAAGCCAAAAGTAGTCCAAAAGTAATTACTGTGTAATTCAAACTGTTTTGAACTCAATACAAACCTGTAATGATTGAAAATTCAACCACAACTGTATTTTCTTGTAAAGTTGTGCATATTTTACTTATCTGTGCCAATTCCTACTTGGTTCTAAAAATAAAATATAAGGATATATTTTTCTACATACCTAATTGGTCTGGATTCTGTCTCTGAGTGTGTGTAAACAGTCCTTGATTGAGTGAATACAATAAATGCTTAACACACCCTCCTGATACGCCTAACTGCTCGCCGGCACTACCACAAAGAGAGCTGTTAGTACCTGTCTAATTTAGTCTCTGGGGACTCTCTGGACTCTGTGCACACCATACCTTATTTTGGTATAGTATACACAGAGCCAGCTTTCTACTCCCGATGTCATACCTCTTAATGGAAGTGTTTTACTCTGCGTGTGGTGTGGTGACGCACGTAATCTATTGTATCGTATCCGATTTCCAGTTGCAAGGGTTTCATTCTGTTTTCAGTTTCAAGGGTCCCATTGCAACCTCTTCTCAGATTTGACACAGTATTTACTCTGTTTCTTTCGGGTTCAATGATTGTGTCTTGTTTTCATATGATGGAGGTGTAGGTGCTTCCTTCATTAGTCTGTCAAGAATAGAAACATATTTTTCTTTTCTTTCACAGATGTTTGGGAAATTTAGTATGGAATGCATTGTTACATGGGTTTTGTTCCACCCCGTTTTTCAGTGCAGCAGACATTCATATTTTTTACCTATTTGGTTTTGCAAGAATTGGAAATTTCTACCTTTCCTGAGTCTCTAGATTTGAAAGACATTGTACTTTCTATGTTTCACTGGCAGAAAATGTAGAACAATTGTGTATAAACCAAACCGGAGAAACCTGAGAACGCGCTATACGCCGCACTGGTTCACCTAGCGTGTTAGATACGCAGAAAGATTCAGGAATGCGCTACACGCTGTAGTGGAGTCATATTCTTGGACAGAGCAAAAGTGTTTTTAAGTGACAAACAACACAACCATACCAATGAGCACTCAGCCCCTGATAAAGGGCGCAGCCCGAAATGTTTTGGGCATGTTTATTTGAGTTATAAAGAACTACAAAAGGAAAAAGTTAATAGGGACATTTAAGGTTTAAATGAACCAGATAACGGAACAAAAAGAAAATCAAGACTATAAAAGAAATTTCTTGGAATCACATTTGAATTACATTTTTAATCAATTAAATTATTTGTCTGCTCCGAGAATACCCAGGTTGACGACATTAGACGCATTGCCTCCTTTTTCAAATTTTAAACAGCCATACTACAGATTGAATCGACTGTATTGCCAAAATAAAAGCAAGGAGTGACTTACAATTTTTGAGTGACTTTCACGTCTATGAAGTCCAACCTCTGGTGAAATAATCTATCAAATTTGCATATGGTCATACACTCAAATATAACTATCTATAAAAGAGCAGGAGAGAATACGTTGTGCCGCTCGGAGGCTTCAACTTGCTTGCTGGATTTCCCTCTGCCTGTCATCTGTTCTGGAGGTCACATCGCGAAGGACGCCACGCTCTGCATGGGACGGAGGTGAATGCTGCTGCTGCCGGTCTAAAGGCGGATTTCGGTGCACTCGGGACTGCGAGGACCAGGGTGCTGTGTGTAACGCTCATCGGCCGCACCTGGTCCTCTTCCCGACTCCTCCTTAACTTTTGCCCCCTTCATCTATATCAACAGAGTCCCTCCCACACGCGCTAGCGGGACGCGCGCGGGACGTAGCTCGGGGCGAAGACCGGGCAAAGAGCGGGCCGTTTGAGGCCGTTAGAGGACGGGAGAGGCTGGGCCTGGGCCATCCCCCCTGGACTCCCCCGGAAACATTGGCGGATTGTGAGGGTTATTATTTGTGCTTACCTCCAGAAATGTCAACAAGAGAAACAAGGAGCAAAAGTGCCACGGCACTTGTGCCTACACCAAAGGGAACATTGGATAATTACTTCGTGAAAGCAGGGTCCCTGCTAATTGAGGATATCACGCTCCTCGAGAGGCGAATATCTCAAGAACTGGACTGGGTGCGGAGATCGTCCATGGGTCCTTTGGCTCAGGCAAAGTCACCTGTGGTAAGCACAGAGTTCATTACGTTGGACACAGGGGTGGATGGTACAATTAATCTCTCTGGGACATTGGACATATTAAATTGTATTTCCCAGTTAAGCAGGAAGGACCCCAGTGATCTTGCAGATTTTAGTATGTTAACTCTCCCACCTGCTCAACCCCACCCCATATTAACTACAAATCCCACGCCAGATCCAGATAATGTCAATTCTACATGCCCAAATACGATCAAGCAGAAGGGGATTAGAGAAGGAGCTATCCAGAAAAACAGAAGAGGGACAAAGAATAAGGGTGTGCGAAAGCCAAATATCCCAAAACCCTTCCCGAATCCGTTGCCAAAAAGTTCCTGCCTAAATATTAGGGAAAAAACGCAAACAGACAGAGCTGAGGCCCTGCGTTTTAATTCACCGGGGGAGACAAGTAATCAAGCTGAACCAAATTTGCCTGAGCCCATTGAGGAGGCCTGGCAGATATAGGTACCCTTATAAGAAACCTTTTAAGTCCATTAGAAGAAAGGCTAAAAAAAATAGAAGCTAGGCTAGTGGTCATAGAAAAATCGACAGTCCAACTAGCTGATAGCCTGAAAACAATGAACAATGGTGGGACAAAGGTTCCCGATAGGGCAACAAAAAGGGGACTCTCCCAGCCCATAAATGGGACTAAAAGTGCTATACACACAGTGCACCAGGCAACACCTACCCCGTCCTCAAGTACTAATATTTACCCGAAGGCAAATGCCCCAAAAAACCATGTAGTTCAGTTCAATCATCCCTCTTCCCCTCAAAACAGGGTAAACCAAGTGGGGCAAAGTGATCGTACTCCGATCGATGCACCAAATAATGGGGAGCTATTGACGGGGGGTGTGAGCAAGAGGCTAGACCTTGGACCAATACACCTTCCGCCAGAAGTAGCCCCATATACTGTTGTTCTGGTAGGGGTGCCTGAACTGAATCCTGCCTCCAAAGAATCCACCGCTTCCCTTAAAAACAAGGTGATAAATTGGCTATGTACACATAGACCGCTCCCGGAAGGTATACTGAGCCCAGTTCTCATGGTTCGAAGGGTCCCATGGTTGGGCAGTTTAACCAAATCCATAAACGGTGACTGTGTTATAGTCAATTTTAAAGACCATAGGACCGTCCTGCATATATGCGGATGGACCCCAGAGGAAGAAGGGACTACTATTCAATCCCTACCCCTCTCTTTTTTCTACCCCCCTCTAGCATATGATAGAGGGGATGAGACGTGGGAGGATCAGTTACAAAGACCGACTGGGTGGGGAGATTTCAAAAGAAGGGAAGTTTTTCACCACCCCAGAACTCAATACCAAGGGCACCCTGAAATTAATGCACGATACACACATTCGGAGAGATCGGGTGGAGGGCTGTTAAGAGGATGGAGAGAACCACCCAACTCTCGAAGACAGGAGTTAGCCCACTATACCTCCAATATGGACGACGAGGGATGGGAAATTTGCCATAGGAAAGGCAGTAATTGGGGGGTAGGTGGGCAAAATTACTATCCCCGGAGACCCCTCCAGCAATGTCAGCAATTTTATTTTCCAACCCACAATAGGTATAGCCAACTAGACATGGTAGATTGACTGCCTATACGTATAGGCAGGAAGTCTAACTCTGTAGTATGGGAGGTTGTGGATGAAACTAGTTTAGAGGTTGTGGATGAAACTAGTTTAGAAACAGAGCCGCCCAATACCCCAGAACATCATGGGGCTTTGAGCAACTCCATTGACAAGCTAGGTTATAATGTAGTATGGGAAGTTGTGGATGGAATTAGTCTTGAAATGGAGCCGCCCAAAACCCCAGAACATCATGGAGCTTTGAGCAATTCCATTGGCAAGGCAGGTTATAATGTGGGAGAAGAAGTAAGTATCCCCCTTATACCTTTAGAGATTACGACCAGCGACAAAGGGAATGTTTATATACATACCACTACTTCGAACGATAGGCCCCCCTCACTAAAAATATTATCATGGAATGTGGCGGGTTTGGGAAACAAGTCTGACCACCAGGAATGGATTGAATACATCGACTCCAAAGACTTATGCATGTTCCAGGAAACCTGGGAGAGAGAGGAACATGCAAGGCAGGGATTCGCAGTATTTTCCAGTCCTGCGAAATGGGGAGGAAGGGGGCACCCATCGGGCGGACTTGAAACCTGGGTTGCAGCTCATCTGGGATGCAAAGCCACGTGCTTTCCAGTGGCATCAGAAGATATACTCGTGGTACTACTGGAATGGTCCCATTGTTGTAGACTAGCGGTGCTAAATGTATATTCGAGGCCGGTTACCATCTCTCAGGAGTCCCCCACTATTGATGAACTAGCGGATCTTTTGACCGAACTCCCCAAGGGTTTCCCTTTTGTAGTGGGTGGGGACTTGAATTCACATTATGAGCCCCTGCCAGGTCTCCTAGATGGGGACCTCTTAGAGGAAGATACAAGATGGCGAGTACCATCGCTAGTATCTATTCCGCCTAAAGCTTGGAGCCCATTGGCAGTGCAGATTACTGCCTTAACTTTAAGACATGGGGTCAGGGCTTGCAACGGGCGAGTTAAATCTGATACCCCGAGCAAACCCACATTTAATCGGAAAGGCAGTGAATCAAGATTAGATTATATCCTAGTGCAATTATCTTTGTGGTCGAATGTCATTGATTTTAGGGTTACTGATAGAGAAGACAGCGACCACAACGCCCTGGAATTGGACTTTCTCCTTCCTGGACGGTACCTTGGGGAAGTTGAATTACCCAAGACAAATCTCGATCTAGTCCTTGAAAGTAATAGGAGAAGAATCAAGTGGGAAAAAATCGCAGCAAGTACAGCCAAGCTCCCACAGTTTTATAATAACCTAATTCCCATTTTAGAGAACATGGCGTTTTTAAGTGATGAACCAAGTACAGGGGACATTAATAAGCAGATCTGGCTGAACCACGAAGAAGTTGTAAAGACTCTGTCTGCAGATCTGTTTAGTAATGGTCCAAGGAGGGGGGGTGGAAGGAACCAGTGCACCTGGTATAACGCGGTGTGCCGCAAAGCAAGGAGAGATCTTTTGTCGAGCATCAAGAATCGCAAAAGTAGGCTGGAAATCCAAGCCAGGAGACGCGAATACAAAAAGCTGATTGTCAATGCAAAGATTGACTGGGAGCAGAACAAATGGGAAGAACTTGCTAGCTCCCTAACCTCCATGGATTCACGGAAGTTTTGGCGAATTGTCAACTCAGGTTCTGGGGAACTTGCCCCGGCAATAGAGCCAAATATTTCTTCCAAGTCCTGGCAGGAGCACTTTCAGTCTCTGTACACAGAGGAGCCAGGCCATGGGGGTTGCACCACTATTTCGTCGCTTTATAATTACGTGGAAGGGGACCCATTTACAGTTAGCGAGGTCCGGGTTGCCATATCAGGCCTGTCAACTGGAAAGGCGCCTGGTTTGGACGGTCTCCCAGGTGATCTTTACAAACAGGAGCCGGACATATGGGCCCCCTGTTTCCTGGTGCTATTTAACGCGATTCTGAAGGGCATGGAGGTGCCCTGTACTTGGCTGGGCGCAGAGGTGGTTCCGATCTTTAAGAAAGGCTCGCCCCTGCTCCCATCCAAATACAGGCCCATCAGACTGATAGATGTGTCGCAAAAACTTTTTGGGAGGCTCATCTTAGACCGTTTACAGAATTGGATAGAGGAGACCGCCACTATGAGCCCTTATCAGGCCGGGTTCAGGAAGAGGGTTTCCACTATGGACCAAATCTTTCGCCTTAATCTTATTTCTTGGAGGACGGCACTTGTCGAGGGCGGCAGCTTGTACACGGTATTCGTGGACTTGCAGGCCGCCTTCGACTTGGTGCCTAGATCTAAGCTCTGGAGTGTCCTGGGTGAGTTGGGAGTCCCGCCAGATATCCTGGCTATTCTGATTAAATTACATCAGGATAACTTTGCGCGGGTCAGGTGTGGCAGGATAGGGGGCCTAACTGAAAGATTCCCCGTTGACAGGGGGGTGAGGCAGGGATGTGTGCTTGCACCCACCCTGTTCTGCCTCTTTGTCAACGGGGTAATCGCCTATCTGTCCAGGCTGGAAGACATTGACGCTCCCAAATTGAATGGCAGCAGGGTGCCTGCCATAATGTTTGCAGATGACACCCTGCTGCTGTCCAAATCCCCCATGGGAATCCAACGGATAGTGGACGGGTTCTTGAAATTTTGTACCGAGAGGGGCCTAGAAATCAACGCCTCCAAGACAAAATTTATGATCCTGAATCCTACCCCCTCAACACGTCCCAACCCCTTGCTGGGTATGGTGCGACTGGAGAGGGTCTCCACATTTGAATATCTGGGGGTAACCCTGAACGAGAAAATGACATGGAGGACACATACGACTAAGGCAAATCTGAAATTAATGCAGAAGGTGGGGGGCATTTTAAGAATGACGGGCAAATCCATATATCGCCCACTGGGCCCTATGATACAGATTTATAAATCTCAAGCCCGGGGCTCAGTTGTATATGGGGCGGAACTCTGGGGCCATGTTCCTGTAAAAAATTTAACAACTACAGAGAATAAATTCCTCAGGCAACTAGTGGCCCTCCCCCCTAGCACCCCACTGTTTCCCCTGAGACTGGATTTAGGTCTAAGGCCAATTGCCGAGGAGCTAGGTATAAAGCCACTAGCCTTTTGGCGACGAATATGGAGCAGCCAGGATCTCAGTGATTATAGAAGTGAGTTCCAGGAGTTCCTGGCTTTACCAAATATTAGCAACATCCCCTGGCTAAAACACATAAGGAGCACATGTGAAAGTTTAGGCCTCCCTGAATTATGGACCGACCCTGCTAATTTTAGTAGGAGGATTTCTCGAAAGGCACTCACACAACTCTACTACCAGTCAAAGTTGACTATCAATTTAGGTAACACACGGGCGGGATCACTGACCCACATATTTATCCAATTGAAGGATTCCTATCAATTGGAAACAGTATTAGATGGTATGGGTCCTGTTTTGGCAAGAAAACTATACCTTCAGTGGAGGTATGGCTCTCTACCTCTGAGGGCCTTCACTAGCTCTTGGTCCCAGCCCTCAACAACAGAGCAGTGTCCAGCCTGCACATATCCCCGGGAGAGTGACTTACATGCGGTCCTTTTTTGCAAAGCCTACCAAAGAGCAAAGAGGTATTGGCTCCTACCTATCCTCAAAAATATGGGCTTCAGGAAATACCTCCCTGCATTTAGAATTCTTAAAACTGATTTGTCACCTTTAATTGTTTTTGCTGTGGCAAAGTACTTAATGGCCATGTGGCATGTCCGATCTCGCATTCTAAAAGAGGGGGGGATTGCATAAAGCTATAAGACATTGGTTTATCTTTTTATGATTGTTAATGCTTGATTTATGGAATTTTCTTTTTGAAGCTTATTTGTAAATGAAACTGTTTAAAGAATTGAAAATTTCAAATTTTAAAAACTGTTATGTATTTATATCTTTGATGATCTAAATGATCGAGAATAAAGAATCATTGAATTGAATTGAATTAGAGTGCGGATTGGGGACACTCTCCACATGTTGGGGATATTGCATTTTTTTTAAATCAAATTCAACCCATTGTAATGAGGATACTTGTTCCCAGAGAATTAGTGAAAAATGTGGTGAGCAAACTTTGCTGTCACTCACTGACATCTTACTGACTCCATTAACCCCTTCGGCGCTCATGACGGAACGGTTCCGTCATGAGCGTCGGTTGAGCTGTGCTCATGACGGAACCGTTCCGTCATGACCACGCCCGCGCAAGCAGCGCTCAGCACAGCGGGGGAATCCGCCCCGCATGGAAGGGGTTAAAACAATCTCTGTACCTGTTAGATTTAAGTTTTTTTGTAAATCTGGGAATATGTCAAAAACCATGGACGTTGAGTGGGAACACCCACCGCAACACCCAAGGCACAGAGCCTTTGAATCAGCGCATCGACTTGCGCTGCATTGCCTTACACCATATCTACGAGGCCATGAAGAGCCCCCCAGGCCTCATCGATATGATTGAAATGCCAACAGAGTATTATTAAAAGTGATACTACGGTGGTGCAGTAATCATCACAACAGGGGAACAAAGATGGTTCTTCTCCATGTTCAAACTGCAAAATGATAAGAGTGTCATTGTCAGAATAACATCTAACATAAATAGTATGTCCTAAGGATCATCTTCAAAAACACTGTCCCACAGGAGTAAATAATAGGGGTAGGAGTTCTGCAAAAAACGCAATGCATGACATGATTGAATTAACCTTAAAGGATGCGACGCTGGTTGATGATGTGGTGGCCCTAGATATTAGGTCATACCCTTTAAACAATTCATGCATCCGGTTTAAATACTCCCTGAACTCATTTACTGCTTATCTCTGGGTCCAGAAAAGGGTCTCCTTTATTGATTTCAGAGGTAGATTGACTTAGCAACCCTATTAGTGCACTGAGTGTGCCAGGGCTGGTAATTCAAATGCTACTAGTGGGCTTGCAGCACTGATTGTGCCACCCACATGAGTAGCCCTAAAATGATGTTCCAGGCCTGCCACTGCAGTGCCGGTGCGCAGTTTGTTAACTGCCCTGTTGACCTGGCTAGTGTACCCTCTTGCCAGGCCTGACCCTTGCCTTTTCTTACACATTGGGCACCCCTATGGTAGGACCAAGGTACCCACCCCCACGGCCAGGGTGCGGTGTGTGTGAAAGGTGTAACATGTTTACCTGCATATCTTCCCATAGGAGCAAGATAGAGTCTGGTATCCCTGAACTCAAGAATTTACCCTGAACTCAAGAATGTAATAACACATCTTTTAGGAAGGATGGTTTTTAAATTCTGTGTTTGAAAATAGCACTTTTAGAAAGTGGCTATTTTCTTGTTCAGCCTTTCTGTGGGCCTCTGCCTGTTTTTGGATTGACTGTCTGGTTTGAGAGTGACAGGGGCTGGGGTGGCTCTAGGAGTCTGGGTGAGTCAGCACTAGGCTGAATAGACCTATCTGCATTTGGAGTGGTGGGAAGAGTAGCAGCTGGGCCTTAATAGGGCTGTGCCTGCCTTCCACAATGCTGGCTCCACCTCCTGCGGTGCGTCTGATGGCCCTGGCCCACACTCACAAAGGAAGAAGATGTGCACTGGCAGAGTGCCCCCAGAACTGGTATGAACTGGGTTCAGGACCCCTCACACATAGGGATAAACGACTTTTGGGGTATAAATATGCGACCTGAAACCCCTGAAAGTTAGACTACTTAGTGATCAAGAGGAACCTCTGCCAAAGAAGAACAGCTGAAGAGACTGAGGAGAAGTACTGCCCTTGCTGTGTGCTCTGGGGCTGGCCTCCAGTTTGCTGATTTAACTGAGGAGAGGACATGGGACCTTGCTGTGTGCTGTGTCCCCCTGCTTGCAAAGGACTTTGCTGTGTGCTGTGTGCTGTGTCCTGAAGGAACAAGTCTCCAAGGGCCTGATGAATGCTGGCCTCCTGTTGTGGAAACTCAGGAACATCAAAGTTTCCCTTCCATTCTCAGTGACGTGTGTGAGTGTGCTTTCTGCAGCCTGAGACCTTTGTGAGACCTGTACTGTGACTGTGTGTCTGGAAACAGTATTGCGCCCTTCTACGATAAGCAGCGTGACCAGCAAAGCGCTGCGATCATCACCACCACCGGCCCGGGAAGTCAATGACAAAGGAGCTGCGAGTAATCGGCCCCGCTGGCCCGAGCCTTTAATTGCCAGAGAAAGACCTGCGAGCCATCACCGCCGTAGCCCCGAGTTCATCGGCCCAAAATCAAGGAGCTGCGGCGAGAGCCAATCAGCTGCGAGGCGTCGCCTGGCAACCTGACTCCCTGTGCGAGGAACAGCTGCCGTCAACGAGAAGCCGCCCAGAGGTGCACCCAGCCGCGAGGAGAGGAGAGAGACTGCACCACCCCAGGTAACGCTCGGACCAAAGTCCAGTGAGCGTGCGTGTCGCCGCCTGGGGCGGGGTGCATGTTATGAGAGACTGCTCTCGGCCTCTTCCCCCTCCGTGGTGCGAGCCTCCGCTTGAGCAACTCCAGCGGCCCGTACTTGCCATAGAGGAGCGGCAGTTCCGGGGCCGGAGTTTGAATTTATTTTCCACCCTGATAGTATTGGGGGCATATTTTGGCAATCACTGACCTCGAGTCAGTCTGCACGTGGCAAAGAGTCTGTAACGGGCACCGGCTTAACTGTACTTTTGAGCGTTTGTTCAGTAATCACCAAAAGAAGCAAGAACTTACAAGTGATGGTCGTACCATCTTGAAAGGTCAATTATAAGTATATGTGTATGTTGGATTTTTGTCGTTTTTGGTCTTGCCTAATTTAGATTAAGAGATCTATATTTTTATAACAACTCGTGTGGCGTCCATTTGTGGTGTTTCACTGTGTTACAGTGGATGTTGATGCAAATACTTTACACATTGCCTTGGGGATAATCATGTCTGCTCGTGCCAAGCTACCAAGGGGGTGTGAGAAGGGGTTATCTACAGTGTGTTTCCCCCCTTACCCTGACTAGAAGCGAGGGTCCCTATTTGGCCAAAGGTACCTACCTCTGCCAACTAAAGATCCCCATTTCTAACACCTTGTTATGAATATGCCCTTGGAAAACATCTACAAATATGAGGCGATCTATCTCCCTAAGGCAAACTACAATCAATACTGATGTACCGCCTAACTGCGGTTCTGCTGTGACCAATGCTTCTCTTACAATGGCAAATCCTGAACAGGAGCCCGAAATTGTTACCCTAGTATTGGCACTATGCCTCCTTATGAGGTAGAAACTTCCAGAGATTCGACTATGCCAAATAATGGGGTACATAAAGGTTAGTCCTTGATTTCATGGAATCTGGCAGGGATTCACTCCAAAATTTCAGAGCCAGGTTGGCATGCTTTCATACAAAGTAACAATATTTGTATTTTCCAAAAGACATGTGCTATGGATAAGGTATACTTAAAGGGTTACACAACCTACAGTGTTGAAGCAATTGAGGCTAAAAAATCAGGTAGCGCTAGCGGGGGACAGGTAATCTTCGTGAAGAATACTATAGCCTGCAAATATAAACAGTCACCAATCAACTCTGCCGACATATTGGGGATCCAGCTTACCTTTCCCACAGGATTAATGTTGACTGTGCTTAATTTTTATGCCAGGTCTGTATCCATGCTAGATGATCTAGTTGGAGTATACCAAACCAATTCTAAAGTTTTAGAGGCTGGATATTTTAATGCTTTCTTTGAACCTTCCCCTTTATTGAATATATTACTTGAGAAAGAGGATAAGATTTGGGGCATACCAAACTTGACACTGAACACTGGTAACTATCCTTTTACAGCTGTAACCCTCCAGCTTGCATCCTTGGTTATGGGAAGGAGCCTAAGGGCTTGTAATTGGAGGACCCTCTCAGATTCTAATAGGTAATTTACCTTTAAATGGGGCCCCAGCTCTAGTGCTATTGACTACATCTTAATAGATGTCAGAATTTGGTCACTAATTGAGGACATGGTGATCGTCCAGAGGTCTGATAGTGATCATAACCCCCTGCTTTTAAATATGGAGGGTGCCACTCTTAAAAGGAAACCACCTAACCATATTTTAAGGGATGAAGATCCTCTTAAAGCTAACAACCGCAGAAGTGTTACCTAGCCTAGGGTTCTTGCCGATAGGGCTTTGTAATCAAAGATTTATGAGATACTTGTGTATTTTTTGTCCGGCCTGGATAGTTTCCATTCTTTACGGACAACAACATTACTATCAACCCACAGGGGTATTTACTAGGCCCCACAAGCGTTTTTCCCCCAAAATATATCTCACAAGAAGCTTATTGGTGGAACAAACAACAAATGCTATAATCCTGAGTGCAAATCAGCAAAAGAAGCCCTAAAGTTAGAAGTTATTGAGTGCAGCCAACCTGGCATAGCTCTGGCATGACGCAGATATAAAGCTGCGCTCACTAATGCCAAGCAACATTTTGCTGATAAAAATTGGCAAGCTCTATTTTTAACAGCAAGGTGCAAAGATAATTGTTCTTTTTGGCATATCATTGCACATGGAAGCTTGGAAAGCACTACAACCCCTGGCTACCATATTGAGCCAGAGGAATGGGTTGGCCACTTCTCTATTCTATATGCCAGAGATGAGGATATTAGCTGTATAGAGACCACTAGTGCTAATTCTAACACCCTAGATATTCCTTCTCCCTCTAACATCATTAGCACTGAGTTGGTCTTTAGCTTGTATGGTACCGTATAAGCAATTAATAGATTGAAAACAGGAAAAGCCCCTGGACCAGACCGGATACCAGGCGATCTTTTTAAATCTGAACCTGTAGTATGGGCTCCTTTTATAAATCTCTTGTCAACTTGTATATCAGCTGGAGTAGATATTCCAACAACCTGAAAAGGGGCTGAGATAATTACTATATACAAGAAAGGAGATGCCTCAATCCCCTCCAATTATAGACCAATATGTTTGATAGACAATTTGCAAAAGATTTTTGCGAGGCAAGTCCTAGATAAAGTTCATGCCTGGATGGATGACAATGCGATCTTGTCTCCATATCAAGCAGGTTTTGGCTCCAAGATGAGCACATGCGACCACAGGGGTGACCGGCATGGCTCGTGGATAGGGGCCGGGCGGGGGAGGTTAGGGTATCGCGTGGCTGCTTTAAAAAAATTCAATTTGGAGAAAAAGAACCTTACCTTGCCGCCGCCAGGTCGCGCGTCTTCTCTCCTGCTTGCCTGTGTCCGACTCCAGGTCGCAACAGGAAGAAGGCAGCTGCCTCCCAACCCTAAGCCAATCCAAATGCTGCAGTGCAGTGTTGTGATGGGTCTGAGCGCTGTGACATGGCGCTCAGCCAGTGCTGGAGGGGTGGGCATGGTCTCCATGCAGGCTGAAATACAGCCTCTGCAGCTCCGCCCTGCCCCCTCATGCACTGCCACGGCAGGAGGAAAATTCAAAATGATATTAAAATTCAGTTATCATGATTTTATTTTTTCCTTTCTTTGCTGCTCCTTACAGTGGGGCGACGCTGCTCCACCTTAGCGGAGAAGCCGCAACTGTGTGGCCAGTCTTTCAGATTCACATTACTCATGTGGAAGTACGTGTTGTTAAAAAACGAAAACTTTATGTAGCATTTGTTGATCTGAGGGCTGAATTTGATCTTGTGCCCCGTGATAAGTTATGGAGAGTTATGCTAGATATGGGTGTTCTGACTAATCTGGTAAACCTGATAACAAAATTGCACGAAGATAATTATGACTAGGTACAATGGGGAAAAAACTGCGAATTAACAGATAAGTTTCCAATACAGCGTAGGGTGCATCAGGGTTGTGGACTCACACCCACTTTGCTTTCCCTGTTGATCAATGAAGTGCCCAACAGGCTTATGGACTGTAGGAATGATTCTCCCCTCTTGAATGGTAAGACGGTGCTGATCCTGCTCTTTGCAGAAGATTCCCTACTAATTTCTACAACACAAATTGGCTTATAAAATGTAGTAGATACATTTTTGTTTTTTTGCAAGGTAAGGGGTTTGGAACTCAATGTTGTGAAAACAAAATTTATGGTCTTTGGGAAGAGGAAGGGAAAAACACGAGCGGTTAGGATAACAACTGAACCACTTGAGAGGGTAAAAAGCTTTGCGGACCTCAAAATAATGCTGACTGAGTCGCTTGGATTGGAGCGACAATTCGATCAAAGCAACCTTACCTTATGTCATAGCTCAAAGTCAATATTGAGGTTTTACGGACAGTCACGAATTCGGCCAGTGACCCCAGCTCCGGAGGTCTATGGTGCAAAAGCCCGAAATGGCGCATTGTACCGAGTTGAGATATGGGGCTATGTGAACACCGATAAACTGACGGTATGCAAAAACATTTTTGTCAGATCACTCGTCTCAGTACCAGTTATCACCCCTTTAACTCCATTGTTCCTCAATCTAGGGATGAAAAGAATTGGGAATGTGGCTACGCTTAAACCCATAATGTATTGGCTGCGCTTATGAACAATTCCCCAGCTAAATGATTATTTCAATTCACTACGGGAGGTCCTGATGATAAGCAGCTAAAAAAAACTAGCATGGTTCAAACACATCTCAAATTGGTGCAGATCATTGGAAATGTCGAACTTGTGGGATTGCCCAGAGGGGTGAGCAAAGCTGAATTACCTGCAGTAAAGAATAAGTACTGGGCGTATGTGGCACGGCATTAAGCACTGAAAATTACCAATGGTCGTCTAACAACACAGTTCTTAAATTTTAAGCTCTGCCCTAAGTTTGAACCCTATTCAGATTTAATTTCTCCACCACTTGCCAAAAGCTTGGTCATAAGGTTTCGGCTAGTTAGTTTATTTCTAAACATTCTTAACAACCAGGTTGTTGATCTAACATTAGAAATATGTCCTGCATGCGGTCTACCATAAGAATCCGAAGAACATATTTTGTTTTTCTGCATCAAATATCATCTGATTCATAGGGGGTGGATACGACCAATCTGCATAAAACTAGGAATCGGACAATATCGGGTTGCCTATAGAATTCTGTAGAGTTAAACGTCTGATCCAATAGTCTTTGCAGTGAGACGATTTTTACTTTACTTCTGGATTATGTCCCAGATGTTTGTAACCCAGGACACCTAGGCCGGTTATGTGCCTGATGTATTAACAAACATTGTTATTGTGATTATGGAACTAAAGGACGTTGGAGGAAGATTATGCCTAGGAAAAATGATGTAGTGTGCCTTGTACTTTAGATCATATTTTTTATCATCTTTATATGATGCAATTTGTTTCACAGAAGTTTGATCTTTTTAGAGTTTTTATCTTTCTATTTTATATATACTTATGATGTTAACTACATGTATTCTATTTTCTTCTGTAAATTTCTAATAAGATTGCTCAAATTATGGATTTTGTATACTTTGATGGTTCAGATTTATTTTTATAAAGTTTACTGATTGATTGAGTAAGTAATTGAAAAACCACTTCCGGTGGGATGATAATTTGCTAAACCATATTTCTTACATATTGCTTATGTCAGACAATATTTCTGTACATGCCATTTTGACATACAACCCAAACCAGCAGTTTATTACATGAATAGGGAAATACTGGTGTATAGATGTCTATGGGTTTGTCTGTAGCATTTAAGACCATAAATAATTCCTTGCTGTTTTCCATTTGTCAGGTGCCACAAAACTATACACGCATTGGCAAATCCAAGACATCTGGCATTGGCACCCAGCCTTTTGACAATTTCTATATTGTTTTGCCACTTTATTGTTTGAGTAGCTGCCAGACCCATGTCAATATAAACCAAAAATTGGCTAAAGGCAAGAATTTTGTATTGGTCTAAAAAAACACACATAGTATTCCCTGGCTCTCAAGGGAACTACTTTATGCATGGTTGTGCTCCTTGTGAAAGCGCAGCAAGCCGTAACTCACAGTGAAGTCAGCCAATGGCTGAAGTGGGTTAACACATTGCCCCTTGATGCATTACGGAGTGGATGGAACAGAAATGTAAAAGACACAACCACAGACTAATGGATAAAGTCTGGCTCAAAAACCCCTATAAGTAACTATGTTATAGAGCTTCTTGCCTTTAAGAAAGAGAGAAAGAAAGGGAGCAAGAAAGTAAGAAAGAAAGGAAGGACGGAAAGAAAGAAAGAAGGAAGGAAGACAGGAAAGATGGAAGGTGGATTAGTAGGAAAGAAGAAAGGCAAAAGAGAAGGAAAGAAAGAAAGGAAAAAGAAGGAAAGAAGAAAGACTAGAAAGAAGGAAAGTGGAAGGCAAGAAAAAAGAAGGAAGCAGGACAGAAGGAAAGACTGCAAAAAAGAAAGCAAGAAAGAGGTACAGAAAGAAGGAAGGCAAGCAAGAAAGAAGGAAAGGAAGGCAAGAAAGATGGAAGGCATAAAGAAAGAAAGAAGGTATACAAGAAAGAAAAAATAGAAAGGCAAGATAGAATGAAGACAAGAAAAAGATAAAGGAGGAAGGCAAAAAAGAAGGAATAAAGGCAGAAAGTAAGAAGAAAGGTAAGCAAGCAAGAAAGAATGAAGAAAGCCAAGAAAGAAGGAATTCAAGGAAGATATAAAGAAGAAAGGCAAGAAAGAAGGAAACAAGGAATGCAAGAAATAAAAAGATGGAAGTTAAGACAAAAGGAAAAACTAAGGCAAGAAAGAAGGAAAGAGGTAGGCAAGAAAGAAAGAGGAAGGCAAGAAAGGAAGAAGGAAGGCAAGAACAAAGGAAGTAAACCTAGAAAGAAAAAAGGGAAAAAAGAAAGAAAAAAGAAACATAGGAAGGAATGCAAGAATAAAGGAAAGAAGGAGGGCAAGAGGACAGCAAGAAGTAAGGCAAGAAACAGGTAAAGAAGCAAGACAAGAAGGAAGGAAAGAGGAAGACAAAGAAGAAAAGAAAAAGGCATGAAAAAAGGAAAGCAGCAATGCAAGAAGGAAGGAAAGAAAATGGTAAGAAAGAAGGAAAGCAGAAAGACACAACAGAAAGAAGCAAGAAAGAAGGAAGAATAGAAGGCAAGAAGGAAAGGAAGCAAGAACGAAGGAAAGAAGAAGGTAAAAAAAGGAATGCTAGAAAGAAGGATAGAAGAAAGGGAAGAAAGAAGGAAAGAAGAAGGCAAAAAAGATGGAAAGAAGAACGGCAAGAAAGAAGGAAAGGACGGCAAGACGGAAGGAAGGCAAGAAATAAGGAAGGTGGAAAACAAGGCAAGAAGGAAGGCAATAAAGAAGTAAAGGCACGAAGGAAGGCAAAAAATAAGGAAGTCAGAAAGAAGGAAAGAAGAAAGACAAGAAAGAAGCAAAGTGGAAGGCAAGAAAGATGGAAGGATGACAAGAAAGACAGAAAGAAAGAAAGCAAGAAAGATAGAAGTAAAGAGGCAGGCAAGAAAGAGAGAAAGGAGAAAGCCATCAAAGAGAAAAAGGAGGAAGCCATCAAGGAGAGAAAGAAGGACGCCAAGAAAGAAAGAACGAAAGAAGGCAAGAAAGAAGGAAAGAGGAAGCCAAGAAAGAAAAGAGGAAGCTAAGAAACAGAGAAAGGAGGAAGGCAAGAAAGAAGGAAAGAAGGAAGGCAAAAAAGCAAGAAAAAAAGGCAGAAGGAAGGCAAGAGGAAACAAGGAAGGCATGAAAGAAGGATGGAAGAAAGAAAGAAGGGAGGCAACAAGAGAGAAACAAGGAATGCAGGAAAGCAAAAGAAGAAAGGCAACAAAAAGAAAAAGGAAGGCAAGAAAGAAGTAAAGTGGAAGCAAGAAAAAATATATCTGTCATATCATGTGTTAGATCATGTCAGATTGGCCCTAGAAGGTCATTAGGACTGGGGCATGTTCACATGTGAAAACTTCCTGTCACGTACAACTGTGTTTTTCATACTGGTAAAGGCTCTCACAAGGGCAGTTGTACAAATGTCTGGTTAGTCATATGTTGTGTAAATGTCTCTGAGCAGCAAGTAGGTCTCGGGTAGAATCAGTCACATAGTAGGGCTGTCATGCAGTCAGTTATATGGTAGATCACTTCCCCTGCCAAAGTAGAGGATTTGGGATAAATGAATCACAGATCCCGCTGGTATCACAGAAACAAGGGCATGGTCAAAGCAAGAACCATGTTAGGTAGATGACTCAAAGAGGTTGGTAGGGATAGGCATATCAGTCATCCATCCTACCATTGATTACTGAAGGTTGATGGGACTGAGGTGGGGTCAACCTTGTATAAAGCCAAAGTGTGTGCATCTAAGTTGCTATGAATTGTGCAAGGTTACCCCCATATTCGATCAATGCATCTAGATTTCTGGCAGGGTTTACTGGTAGGGCTTGGGCATAGTCAGTTGCATTTCAAATTACTGTCTCTGGAAGGCTGGATTGACTTGGGCAAAGCCAGTTACATATTTGGTATACATCTCTGTAGGCTGGATGGTCTGAGGAGAGGTCATTCATATGTCTGATGAATGAGTCAGTGTAGGAGAGTACCTCTTTTGACATGGTTAGCCCCCACTTTTGCCTGATGCCTGATGTGATTTCGACCTTTAAGGGCACTGGGTCCCTGCTAACCAGGTTTCCAATACCAGATCTCTTTCCCAAACAATGTTTGTGCCACAATTGACACAACTTCAGTTATTCCAGTAAGTCCTTAGTAGTGGTACCCCGGATACCTAGGGCTTGGGCACTGATGAGTGTCCTCTGGGTCCGCATCACTGGTTGTGCTACCCCAGGTTCCCCACACCAAGACTATGCATACTGCCATTGCAGGCTGCATGTCTTGTTGCAGAGAAATCCAAAGAGCCGCATGGCACACAGTACTGTGTGTCTAGGGTTCAGAATGAGTACACACACTGATAGGACAGAAAAAGTAAGAAGGAACCAAAGTAATTGTGTAAAACCTCCAATGAGGTTGAAGTTCCCATCACCCACCGAAGGTGGTTAATCATCATCTGGGAACTATGGACATTCCCAAGAGTACCAACCACTATGGTGATTGTGATGGTACCCTGGTTGTCCCAGGCATCCGTGCAAAATTATTACAAACGGTAGGGTGATGGTTGCAGTGCAGAAAAGTGTAGTAAAACAAAATGTGATTTTAAAAATGACTACCAAGACACTATATATTTTATTCTGGTGCTATCTTGGTGCCACTTAAAAACAATGTATAGACAGCATAAACAAATAACTGTCAGGTCTTTGGTCTACATGTTTCGGCTTCTGGACAAAGAAGTCCAAGCTCTCGTCAGGACCATGTAAACGCTACTGCAAAAATGTGTAAGAAAAAAAGTATATATATCGTATAAATTGATTTCACGGTTGGTACCCAATACAACCTGATAGGGTCCTGTATGTCACGTTTGGACAGTTACAGGCAATGTCTGGTAATAGAACTCTAAACGGAATCAAACAAAAACAATGATAAGGACACTCAACTTAATCATGTGTAACATCAGTGTACATCGCAGAACCAAATGCTATTTATAGTTCATTATGGTACAAAAAGTATTTGTGTCGATACTCATGGATGTATACTGTGACAAGGACTTGACACAAAAAAATATATAGTACGTGCACTCACCCGAATGATTGTGGGTACGCACCTCGCCTCACCTGGCATCCGCTCTAAAAAGGGGGGAAAATTTCAAAGAGAAATGCTATGTTATCCCAGTGGTCAGGATAAACCTCAAGCCTAAGGGGACAAATGGAATTATCGTAATTGGTACTCGTGAGGACAGTGTAAGAACCAAGGCAGAGTGGGTCAAAAGGCTTAGCTTCTTATAAAAAGGCTTAGCTTCTTATAAAAATGGGTCCAAATCTGTTGGAATATGAACTGTGAGTAGCTAAATAGCTCCTGATCATAAGTCCGTTAGAATTGTGTATCAAGACAAGTACAACACAAACGGAGCTAAACCAAATGCAGCATCGTCTCGAAAAGACGTAATGAATCTGAGAGGCTAAAAAAGCTAAAAATGCTGCCAACAGGAAACCCGAGGACCGGGCGGTGCGTCGAGGGGTGAAAATGTTTGTTCTAGTAACACATCCAACTAAGGGTCACAAGAACAAGCTGAAATTCGATAGAAATAAAATTTGAAGAGCCCAGTCGGGGGGCTTACCTCTCCGTCGGTACCCCGCTCCAAACACCAGAGCTGGAGGGGAGGTGCCGGGCGGGCTGAGAGGATGTCATTTTAATCAGTTTCAATACGTGCGTACTTCCGTGTCAGCCGCTACGGAGCGCGTGGATGTTCAAAAAGCGAAATGCAGTTCTGTTTATGCAAGGCTTGCTGGGAAATGTAGTACGCATTGTATAACCACAGATAGTCTCGCATGTATGCAAACCGAGGGAAATAGACCGATTATGCAATAGGAATGCAACAGATATCTTTAAACAGGCCAAGACTTGAGGGAGCGGTATCTGTTAAAAGGCTATGAAATATTCTTATAGTGCTAATCATTCCAATTGGATAGTTAGGAATGGTTGAGAGGCAGCCAGAGAAAGGGGTGCAAGGAGAAAAACCCTCCTGGTGCAAGCCATCAAATGTCAAATAAATGGCTAGTTATCTAAAGGCACGTAGGCAAATATGGAACTCCTGTGTGTTACACACCACGATTTATATATTATAGCCTCAGGGAGAAGACAGTTGAAATTTGTCAAAACATATATAGTTTACCAAATCATAAACTATATAGAAGACGACGGAATCTCATCGTTTAAACCCTGTTGGTCACTCTTTAGTTTAAACACCCATTTTTGTTCTTTAATGAACAGAAATCTTTTGATATCAGTCACATGTGTAGGGATGAAAGGCTGTTCCAAAACCAACCATCTCAAGTCTTCAGGTTTATGTCTAAGTGCCAGAAAATGGTTTGTAAGTTTAGTAGCCTGTTTGCTCCGCCTGATGGTGCTTTTGTGCTCGTTAATGCGTGTCTTAATTTTGCGTGTTGTCATACCGACATAGCGCAAAGAGCAAGGGCACGTAATGAGGTAAATAACTCTTTCTGTGTTACAATTGGTATGTTTTTTGAGTGTTCAGGGTATACCTGTACCTATGTCAACTGTTTTGATGGGCTGGGTTTGTGGACAAGCAGAGCAATGGCCACATGGAAAATGGCCTTGAACTGGCGGTAAGTCCCATAAAGTATTTGTCGTGCTGGGAGTTTTGCTTCTAGGTCTGGTATGTACAAGGCTGTCGCGGAGGTTAGTTCCTCTCTTGAAAGAAAAAAGGGGGGGTGGAATAACCTCGTTCCCTGTATTCAGTATGCGCCAGTGTTTACGCACAGTCTTTTGTACCTGGTTGGACCATGTACTGAACGTATTGACAAATGTCATTCTGGATAGAGGAGGCTTAGGCACTGGGGGTTCCAAAAGTGCTCCCCGGTTGTTATTAAAGGCTCTTTTGAAAGCCTGTCTCACCAAGCGTTTAGGGTATTGTCTGTCTCTCAGTTGGTTAGACAGATCCTCTGCATGATGGTTAAAGGTAGTTAAATCTGAGCAGTTCCTACGAATGCGCAGAAACTGACCAACGGGTAAATTATCCCGAAGGGATTTAGGATGGTGGCTTTTAAAGCTGAGTAGAGAGTTCTTAGACAATGGTTTCCTGTACAGTTCGCTACCAAGTTTGCCCTGATTCGGAACTATTAATATGTCCAGAAAGGGGAGTCGATGTTTATCAAAGGCAACTGTAAAGCGCAGGAAAGCGTTCTTAGTGTTAAGCCAGGCATGGAAATCTAGCAACGAGGCCAACGACCCTTGCCAAACAACCAGGATGTCGTCAATGTATCTCTTCCAGATAGTAATCTGGTCTCTGAAAGGATTAGACTGGGTGAGTACATTGTTCTGTTCGAATAGATGGACATACAGGTTGGCCAGACTGGGCGCAAAAATGCTGCCCATAGATGTACCTGAGACTTGTAAGTATATAGTCTCCTCATACTTAAAGAAATTCTCCATCATGGCCAGCCTAGCACATTCCATGATGAAATGGACCGGTGTGATCGTATCTAAGTCTCTCGCATCTAGAAGACTCTCGATGGCTTCTAAGGTTTCCATTTGTGGGATGCAGGTATATAGAGACTCTACGTCAAAACTGACCAAGAGGTCTGTCTCTATGTCGTAGCTGGTGTCTGGAAGTAACCTAAGGACGTCCTTAGTGTCTTGCAGATAGCTGGGCATTTCCTTTACAAGTGGTCTTAAGAAGAAATCCACAAAGGTGGAAAGTGGTTCCAGTAAGGAACCTATGCCTGATATAATCGTTCGCCCAGGAGGTGGTCTTTGACTTTTATGAATTTTGGGTAGGACATAAAAGTATGGCATGACTGGGTGTACAGTTATTAAAAACTGTGATTCTTGCTCTGTAATCCACCCTGTGGCTTTCGCATCATCTACAAGAATTTTTATCTCCCTGGATAGTCTGGGAGTGGGATCTTCAGTCAGTGGTTTGTATGCTGTACGATCATTTAGTTGTCTAAGACACTCTGTGCGATAGGTCTCGGTGTCCAGAATGACAAAATACACGCTATTAGTGACCAGTCTTTAAGGAAGGCTTTGTCTGTGAGAAATAGTCTGGGAGAATTAGTTACAATGAAACCCATGGGGGCACTGTTACTTCTGAGGTATTCAGTCATGATTGCACCGTGAATGAAGGTGCGAGAGTGGGAATTCTTGAGGCTGAGTAGGGACTGCCAATCATCCTGGGTGTTGTTAGTGACTGAGGGTAGGGTTTCCGTAATGCTCGGGTTTGTGCTCAATATTGATTGTAGTACATCTTCGTTAAAGGATAGACCCGTAAACTCTGCCATGGTGATGCACCGTGACGCAGACCAAAGGGGCGGTAAAAAACTCTGCTCAATGTGGAGAGTATAGAAAGGGGGACCCGCAGCCGTAGCTGCTCTATATCTTGACAAACAAAATTACCGTACAAAGGAGGGTCCAAGGGATATGTTTAGAGACCTGCACAGTATGAAATCCCCAAGTCAAACTACAATATACAAAAAATACTGTGGGTCTAGGGTTCAGAATGAGTACACACACTGATAGGACAGAAAAAGTAAGAAGAAACCAAAGTAATTGTGTAAAACCTCCAATGAGGTTGAAGTTCCCATCACCCACCGAAGGTGGTTAATCATCATCTGGGAACTATGGACATTCCCAAGAGTACCAACCACTATGGTGATTGTGAGGGTACCCTGGTTGTCCCAGGCATCCGTGCAAAATTATTACAAACGGTAGGGTGATGGTTGCAGTGCAGAAAAGTGTAGTAAAACAAAATGTGATATTAAAAATGACTACCAAGACACTATATATTTTATTCTGGCGCTATCCTGGTGCCACTTAAAAACAATGTATAGACAGCATAAACAAATAACTGTCAGGTCTTTGGTCTACATGTTTCGGCTTCTGGACAAAGAAGTCCAAGCTCTCGTCAGGACCATGTAAACACTACTGCAAAAATGTGTAAGAAAAAAAGTATATATATCGTATAAATTGATTTCACGGTTGGTACCCAATACAACCTGATAGGGTCCTGTATGTCACGTTGGAACAGTTACAGGCAACGTCTGGTAATAGAACTCTAAACGGAATCAAACAAAAACAATGATAAGGACACTCAACTTAATCATGTGTAACATCAGTGTACATCGCAGAACCAAATACTATTTATAGTTCATTATTGTACAAGAAGTATTTGTGTCGATACTCATGGATGTATACTGTGACAAGGACTTGACACAAAAAAATATATAGTACGTGCACTCACCGAATGATTGTGGGTACGCACCTCGCCTCACCTGGCATCCGCTCAGGAATCGAGGCACCGCTCTAAAAAGGGGGGAAAATTCCAAAGAGAAATGCTATGTTATCCCAGTGGTCAGGATCAACCTCAAGCCTAAGGGGACAAATGGAATTATCGTAATTGGTACTCGTGAGGACAGTGTAAGAACCAAGGCAGAGTGGGTCAAAAGGCTTAGCTTCTTATAAAAAGGCTTAGCTTCTTATAAAAATGGGTCCAAATCTGTTGGAGTATGAACTGTGAGTAGCTAAATAGCTCCTGATCATAAGTCCGTTAGAATTGTGTATCAAGACAAGTACAACACAAACGGAGCTAAACCAAATGCAGCATCGTCTCGAAAAGACGTAATGAATCTGAGAGGCTAAAAAAGCTAAAAAAGCTGCCAACAGGAAACCCGAGGACCGGGCGGTTTGTCGGGGGGTGAAAATGTTCGTTCTAGTAACACATCCAACTAAGGGTCACTAAAACAAGCTGAAATTCGATAGAAATAAAATTTGAAGAGCCCAGTCGGGGGGCTTACCTCTCCGTCGGTACCCCGCTCCAAACACCAGAGCTGGAAGGGGAGGTGCCGGGCGGGCTGAGAGGATGTCATTTTAATCAGTTTCAATACGTGCGTACTTCCGTGTCAGCCGCTACGGAGCGCGTGGATGTTCAAAAAGCGAAATGCGGTTCTGTTTATGCAAGGCTTGCTGGGAAATGTAGTACGCATTGTATAACCACAGATAGTCTCGCATGTATGCAAACCGAGGGAAATAGACCGATTATGCAATAGGAATGCAACAGATATCTTTAAACAGGCCAAGACTTGAGGGAGCGGTATCTGTTAAAAGGCTATGAAATATTCTTATAGTGCTAATCATTCCAATTGGATAGTTAGGAATGGTTGAGAGGCAGCCAGAGAAAGGGGTGCAAGGAGAAAAACCCTCCTGGTGCAAGCCATCAAATGTCAAATAAATGGCTAGTTATCTAAAGGCACGTAGGCAAATATGGAACTCCTGTGTGTTACACACCACGATTTATATATTATAGCCTCAGGGAGAAGACAGTTGAAATTTGTCAAAACATATATAGTTTACCAAATCATAAACTATATAGAAGACGACGGAATCTCATCGTTTAAACCCTGTTGGTCACTCTTTAGTTTAAACACCCATTTTTGTTCTTTAATGAACAGAAATCTTTTTATATCAGTCACATGTGTAGGGATGAAAGGCTGTTCCAAAACCAACCATCTCAAGTCTTCAGGTTTATGTCTAAGTGCCAGAAAATGGTTTGTAAGTTTAGTAGCCTGTTTGCTCCGCCTGATGGTGCTTTTGTGCTCGTTAATGCGTGTCTTAATTTTGCGTGTTGTCATACCGACATAGCGCAAAGAGCAAGGGCACGTAATGAGGTAAATAACTCTTTCTGTGTTACAATTGGTATGTTTTTTGAGTGTTCAGGGTATACCTGTACCTATGTCAACTGTTTTGATGGGCTGGGTTTGTGGACAAGCAGAGCAATGGCCACATGGAAAATGGCCTTGAACTGGCGGTAAGTCCCATAAAGTATTTGTCGTGCTGGGAGTTTTGCTTCTAGGTCTGGTATGTACAAGGCTGTCGCGGAGGTTAGTTCCTCTCTTGAAAGAAAAAAGGGGGGGTGGAATAACCTCGTTCCCTGTATTCAGTATGCGCCAGTGTTTACGCACAGTCTTTTGTACCTGGTTGGACCATGTACTGAACGTATTGACAAATGTCATTCTGGATAGAGGAGGCTTAGGCACTGGGGGTTCCAAAAGTGCTCCCCGGTTGTTATTAAAGGCTCTTTTGAAAGCCTGTCTCACCAAGCGTTTAGGGTATTGTCTGTCTCTCAGTTGGTTAGACAGATCCTCTGCATGATGGTTAAAGGTAGTTAAATCTGAGCAGTTCCTACGAATGCGCAGAAACTGACCAACGGGTAAATTATCCCGAAGGGATTTAGGATGGTGGCTTTTAAAGCTGAGTAGAGAGTTCTTAGACAATGGTTTCCTGTACAGTTCGCTACCAAGTTTGCCCTGATTCGGAACTATTAATATGTCCAGAAAGGGGAGTCGATGTTTATCAAAGGCAACTGTAAAGCGCAGGAAAGCGTTCTTAGTGTTAAGCCAGGCATGGAAATCTAGCAACGAGGCCAACGACCCTTGCCAAACAACCAGGATGTCGTCAATGTATCTCTTCCAGATAGTAATCTGGTCTCTGAAAGGATTAGACTGGGTGAGTACATTGTTCTGTTCGAATAGATGGACATACAGGTTGGCCAGACTGGGCGCAAAAATGCTGCCCATAGATGTACCTGAGACTTGTAAGTTTATAGTCTCCTCATACTTAAAGAAATTCTCCATCATGGCCAGCCTAGCACATTCCATGATGAAATGGACCGGTGTGATCGTATCTAAGTCTCTCGCATCTAGAAGACTCTCGATGGCTTCTAAGGTTTCCATTTGTGGGATGCAGGTATATAGAGACTCTACGTCAAAACTGACCAAGAGGTCTGTCTCTATGTCGTAGCTGGTGTCTGGAAGTAACCTAAGGACGTCCTTAGTGTCTTGCAGATAGCTGGGCATTTCATTTACAAGTGGTCTTAAGAAGAAATCCACAAAGGTGGAAAGTGGTTCCAGTAAGGAACCTATGCCTGATATAATCGTTCGCCCAGGAGGTGGTCTTTGACTTTTATGAATTTTGGGTAGGACATAAAAGTATGGCATGACTGGGTGTACAGTTATTAAAAACTGTGATTCTTGCTCTGTAATCCACCCTGTGGCTTTCGCATCATCTACAAGAATTTTTATCTCCCTGGATAGTCTGGGAGGGGGATCTTCAGTCAGTGGTTTGTATGCTGTACGATCATTTAGTTGTCTAAGACACTCTGTGCGATAGGTCTCGGTGTCCAGAATGACAAAATACACGCTATTAGTGACCAGTCTTTAAGGAAGGCTTTGTCTGTGAGAAATAGTCTGGGAGAATTAGTTACAATGAAACCCATGGGGGCACTGTTACTTCTGAGGTATTCAGTCATGATTGCACCGTGAATGAAGGTGCGAGAGTGGGAATTCTTGAGGCTGAGTAGGGACTGCCAATCATCCTGGGTGTTGTTAGTGACTGAGGGTAGGGTTTCCGTAATGCTCGGGTTTGTGCTCAATATTGATTGTAGTACATCTTCGTTAAAGGATAGACCCGTAAACTCTGCCATGGTGATGCACCGTGACGCGGACCAAAGGGGCGGTAAAAAACTCTGCTCAATGTGGAGAGTATAGAAAGGGGGACCCGCAGCCGTAGCTGCTCTATATCTTGACAAACAAAATTACCGTACAAAGGAGGGTCCAAGGGATATGTTTAGAGACCTGCACAGTATGAAATCCCCAAGTCAAACTACAATATACAAAAAATACTGTGGGTCTAGGGTTCAGAATGAGTACACACACTGATAGGACAGAAAAAGTAAGAAGAAACCAAAGTAATTGTGTAAAACCTCCAATGAGGTTGAAGTTCCCATCACCCACCGAAGGTGGTTAATCATCATCTGGGAACTATGGACATTCCCAAGAGTACCAACCACTATGGTGATTGTGAGGGTACCCTGGTTGTCCCAGGCATCCGTGCAAAATTATTACAAACGGTAGGGTGATGGTTGCAGTGCAGAAAAGTGTAGTAAAACAAAATGTGATATTAAAAATGACTACCAAGACACTATATATTTTATTCTGGCGCTATCTTGGTGCCACTTAAAAACAATGTATAGACAGCATAAACAAATAACTGTCAGGTCTTTGGTCTACATGTTTCGGCTTCTGGACAAAGAAGTCCAAGCTCTCGTCAGGACCATGTAAACACTACTGCAAAAATGTGTAAGAAAAAAAGTATATATATCGTATAAATTGATTTCACGGTTGGTACCCAATACAACCTGATAGGGTCCTGTATGTCACGTTGGAACAGTTACAGGCAACGTCTGGTAATAGAACTCTAAACGGAATCAAACAAAAACAATGATAAGGACACTCAACTTAATCATGTGTAACATCAGTGTACATCGCAGAACCAAATACTATTTATAGTTCATTATTGTACAAGAAGTATTTGTGTCGATACTCATGGATGTATACTGTGACAAGGACTTGACACAAAAAAATATATAGTACGTGCACTCACCGAATGATTGTGGGTACGCACCTCGCCTCACCTGGCATCCGCTCAGGAATTGAGGCACCGCTCTAAAAAGGGGGGAAAATTCCAAAGAGAAATGCTATGTTATCCCAGTGGTCAGGATCAACCTCAAGCCTAAGGGGACAAATGGAATTATCGTAATTGGTACTCGTGAGGACAGTGTAAGAACCAAGGCAGAGTGGGTCAAAAGGCTTAGCTTCTTATAAAAAGGCTTAGCTTCTTATAAAAATGGGTCCAAATCTGTTGGAGTATGAACTGTGAGTAGCTAAATAGCTCCTGATCATAAGTCCGTTAGAATTGTGTATCAAGACAAGTACAACACAAACGGAGCTAAACCAAATGCAGCATCGTCTCGAAAAGACGTAATGAATCTGAGAGGCTAAAAAAGCTAAAAAAGCTGCCAACAGGAAACCCGAGGACCGGGCGGTTTGTCGGGGGGTGAAAATGTTTGTTCTAGTAACACATCCAACTAAGGGTCACTAAAACAAGCTGAAATTCGATAGAAATAAAATTTGAAGAGCCCAGTCGGGGGGCTTACCTCTCCGTCGGTACCCCGCTCCAAACACCAGAGCTGGAAGGGGAGGTGCCGGGCGGGCTGAGAGGATGTCATTTTAATCAGTTTCAATACGTGCGTACTTCCGTGTCAGCCGCTACGGAGCGCGTGGATGTTCAAAAAGCGAAATGCGGTTCTGTTTATGCAAGGCTTGCTGGGAAATGTAGTACTCATTGTATAACCACAGATAGTCTCGCATGTATGCAAACCGAGGGAAATAGACCGATTATGCAATAGGAATGCAACAGATATCTTTAAACAGGCCAAGACTTGAGAGAGCGGTATCTGTTAAAAGGCTATGAAATATTCTTATAGTGCTAATCATTCCAATTGGATAGTTAGGAATGGTTGAGAGGCAGCCAGAGAAAGGGGTGCAAGGAGAAAAACCCTCCTCGTGCAAGCCATCAAATGTCAAATAAATGGCTAGTTATCTAAAGGCACGTAGGCAAATATGGAACTCCTGTGTGTTACACACCACGATTTATATATTATAGCCTCAGGGAGAAGACAGTTGAAATTTGTCAAAACATATATAGTTCACCAATCATAAACTATATAGAAGACCACGGAATCTCATCGTTTAAACCCTGTTGGTCACTCTTTAGTTTAAACACCCATTTTTGTTCTTTAATGAACAAAAATCTTTTGATATCAGTCACATGTGTAGGGATGAAAGGCTGTTCCAAAACCAACCATCTCAAGTCTTCAGGTTTATGTCTAAGTGCCAGAAAATGGTTTGTAAGTTTAGTAGCCTGTTTGCTCCGCCTGATGGTGTTTTTGTGCTCGTTAATGCGTGTCTTAATTTTGCGTGTTGTCATACCGACATAGCGCAAAGAGCAAGGGCACGTAATGAGGTAAATAACTCTTTCTGTGTTACAATTGGTATGCTTTTTGAGTGTCCAGGGTATACCTGTACCTATGTCAACTGTTTTGATGGGCTGGGTTTGTGGACAAGCAGAGCAATGGCCACATGGAAAATGGCCTTGAACTGGCGGTAAGTCCCATAAAGTATTTGTCGTGCTGGGAGTTTTGCTTCTAGGTCTGGTATGTACAAGGCTGTCACGGAGGTTAGTTCCTCTCTTGAAAGAAAAAAGGGGGGGTGGAATAACCTCGTTCCCTGTATTCAGTATGCGCCAGTGTTTACGCACAGTCTTTTGTACCTGGTTGGACCATGTACTGAACGTATTGACAAATGTCATTCTGGATAGAGGAGACTTAGGCACTGGGGGTTCCAAAAGTGCCCCCCGGTTGTTATTAAAGGCTCGTTTGAAAGCCTGTCTCACCAAGCGTTTAGGGTATTGTCTGTCTCTCAGTTGGTTAGACAGATCCTCTGCATGATGGTTAAAGGTAGTTAAATCTGAGCAGTTCCTACGAATGCGCAGAAACTGACCAACGGGTAAATTATCCCGAAGGGATTTAGGATGGTGGCTTTTAAAGCTGAGTAGAGAGTTCTTAGACAATGGTTTCCTGTACAGTTCGCTACCAAGTTTGCCCTGATTCGGAACTATTAATATGTCCAGAAAGGGGAGTCGATGTTTATCAAAGGCAACTGTAAAGCGCAGGAAAGCGTTCTTAGTGTTAAGCCAGGCATGGAAATCTAGCAACGAGGCCAACGACCCTTGCCAAACGACCAGGATGTCGTCAATGTATCTCTTCCAGATAGTAATCTGGTCTCTGAAAGGATTAGACTGGGTGAGTACATTGTTCTGTTCGAATAGATGGACATACAGGTTGGCCAGACTGGGCGCAAAAATGCTGCCCATAGATGTACCTGAGACTTGTAAGTACATAGTCTCCTCATACTTAAAGAAATTCTCCATCATGGCCAGCCTAGCACATTCCATGATGAAATGGACTGGTGTGATGGTATCTAAGTCTCTTGCATCTAGAAGACTCTCGATGGCTTCTAAGGTTTCCATTTGTGGGATGCAGGTATATAGAGACTCTACGTCAAAACTGACCAAGAGGTCTGTCTCTATGTCGTAGCTGGTGTCTGGAAGTAACCTAAGGACCTCCTTAGTGTCTTGCAGATAGCTGGGCATTTCCTTTACAAGTGGTCTTAAGAAGAAATCTACAAAGGTGGAAAGCGGTTCCAGTAAGGAACCTATGCCTGATATAATCAGTCGCCCAGGAGGTGGTCTTTGACTTTTATGAATTTTGGGTAGGACATAAAAGTATGGCATGACTGGGTGTACAGTTATTAAAAACTGTGATTCTTGCTCTGTAATCCACCCTGTGGCTTTCGCATCATCTACAAGAATTTTTATCTCCCTGGATAGTCTGGGAGTGGGATCTTCAGTCAGTGGTTTGTATGCTGTACGATCATTGAGTTGTCTAAGACACTCTGTGCGATAGGTCTCGGTGTCCAGAATGACAATTGCTCCGCCTTTATCGGCGGGTTTTATAGTTATGGTCTCATCATTTGACAAGGCCTTCAGAGCTTGTTTCTCTCTGAAAGGCAGATTGTGATAGATTTTGTTTTGTCTGGTACTGATATTGGTAATGTCGTGAATCACTGCCTGTTCAAACACTCTCACTCGGTCAGGTGTCAGATGGGCTGGAGGGTTAAAGGTAGATGGAATTTTAAGGCCTGTATTCCTATCAGAGACATCCTCAGAAGAAGCTGTCAAATCCATATCTTTGAAAAAGAAGTGTAGACGAATTTTTCTGAAAAATTTTGCTAATTCACAGCGCAATTGAAAAAGATCTCCAGCATTGGTGGGGACAAAGCCTAAACCTTTGTTGAGCACCAATAGCTCATTAGATGTAAGAGCTCTTGTGCTCAAATTCACAACTAACTCGTTGTGTCCGAGCTTGTCCCTGCTTGTTGTTGCCCTTTCCTGCTGCAGGTGTTGGGTGGTGGTTGATCTGTCATCCAGTGTACCTGAGGCTGTCCTCTCCTTCTGCCCCTGTTGCGTCCACGGCCTGCTCCTAAAAAAGACGGCTGTCCAAAGAAGGGAGGCTGCGGTCCAAAAGGAGGCAAAGACTGAGTGTAAGGGGGAAATGGGTAACCCCATGGAGCTGGGGGCCACCACGGGCCTCCTTGGTGGTAGGGGTTGGGCATGCCTCGTCTAGGGTTAGGTCGAAATTGTTGTCCATTCCCTCTCCTAGATGACTGAATGTTGCTCTGAGTGTCTGAATCACTAGAGTAGGTGTCTGATCCCGACGAAGAGTAGTTGGAACCATATCTCTTACCTCTCTTGTTAAATTCAGGTGGAACATACTGTTCGCTGGTGTAAGGATAAACCTTCTCAAGAGAGAAACGTGACAAGTCTTTCTTGAATTTTTCAATTTTGGTCAATAGGATCGTTTCTTTGTGATCTTTACTAGATTTATTGTTTTCCTCCATATTTCTCTTAAACACGGCACTAGATATGGTGGTCTTAATCTGCCCTTCCAAAGTCTGTATTTCTATAAGTATGGCGTCTGCCACCCTTTTCGCTGTGTTGATGATTAAGATCAACCAATCGCGTGTACAGCGCCACGCGATTAGTGACCAGTCTTTAAGGAAGGCTTTGTCTGTGAGAAATAGTCTGGGAGAATTAGTTACAATTAAACCCATGGGGGCACTGTTACTTCTGAGGTATTCAGTCATGATCGCACCGTGAATGAAGGTGCGAGAGTGGGAATTCTTGAGGCTGAGTAGGGACTGCCAATCATCCTGGGTGTTGTTAGTGACTGAGGGTAGGGTGTCTATAAGGCTCGGGTTTGTGCTCAATATTGATTGTAGTACATCTTCGTTAAAGGATAGACCCGTAAACTCTGCCATGGTGATGCACCGTGACACGGACCAAAGGGGCGGTAAAAAACTCTGCTCAATGTGGAGAGTATAGAAAGGGGGACCCGCAGCCGTAGCTGCTCTATATCTTGACAAACAAAATTACCGTACAAAGGAGGGTCCAAGGGATATGTTTAGAGACCTGCACAGTATGAAATCCCCAAGTCAAACTACAATATACAAAAAATACTGTGGGTCTAGGGTTCAGAATAAGTACACACACTGATAGGACAGAAAAAGTAAGAAGGAACCAAAGTAATTGTGTAAAACCTCCAATGAGGTTGAAGTTCCCATCACCCACCAAAGGTGGTTAATCATCATCTGGGAACTATGGACATTCCCAAGAGTACCAACCACTATGGTGATTGTGATGGTACCCTGGTTGTCCCAGCCATCCGTGCAAAATTATTACAAACGGTAGGGTGATGGTTGCAGTGCAGAAAAGTGTAGTAAAACAAAATGTGATATTAAAAATGACTACCAAGACACTATATATTTTATTCTGGCGCTATCTTGGTGCCACTTAAAAACAATGTATAGACAGCATAAACAAATAACTGTCAGGTCTTTGGTCTACATGTTTCGGCTTCTGGACAAAGAAGTCCAAGCTCTCGTCAGGACCATGTAAACGCTACTGCAAAAATGTGTAAGAAAAAAAGTATATATATCGTATAAATTGATTTCACGGTTGGTACCCAATACAACCTGATAGGGTCCTGTATGTCACGTTGGAACAGTTACAGGCAATGTCTGGTAATAGAACTCTAAACGGAATCAAACAAAAACAATGATAAGGACACTCAACTTAATCATGTGTAACATCAGTGTACATCGCAGAACCAAATGCTATTTATAGTTCATTATGGTACAAAAAGTATTTGTGTCGATACTCATGGATGTATACTGTGACAAGGACTTGACCCCAAAAAATATATAGTACGTGCACTCACCCGAATGATTGTGGGTACGCACCTCGCCTCACCTGGCATCCGCTCAGGAATTGAGGCACCGCTCTAAAAAGGGGGGAAAATTCCAAAGAGAAATGCTATGTTATCCCAGTGGTCAGGATCAACCTCAAGCCTAAGGGAACAAATGGAATTATCGTAATTGGTACTCGTGAGGACAGTGTAAGAACCAAGGCAGAGTGGGTCAAAAGGCTTAGCTTCTTATAAAAAGGCTTAACTTCTTATAAAAATGGGTCCAAATCTGTTGGAATATGAACTGTGAGTAGCTAAATAGCTCCTGATCATAAGTCCGTTAGAATTGTGTATCAAGACAAGTACAACACAAATGGAGCTAAACCAAATGCAGCATCGTCTCGAAAAGACGTAATGAATCTGAGAGGCTAAAAAAGCTAAAAAAGCTGCCAACAGGAAACCCAAGGACCGGGCGGTGCGTCGGGGGGTGAAAATGTTCGTTCTAGTAACACATCCAACTAAGGGTCACTAAAACAAGCTGAAATTCGATAGAAATAAAATTTGAAGAGCCCAGTCGGGGGGCTTACCTCTCCGTCGGTACCCCGCTCCAAACACCAGAGCTGGAAGGGGAGGTGCCGGGCGGGCTGAGAGGATGTCATTTTAATCAGTTTTAATACGTGCGTACTTCCGTGTCAGCCGCTACGGAGCGCGTGGATGTTCAAAAAGCGAAATGCGGTTCTGTTAAAATAGCATTTGGTTCTGCGATGTACACTGATGTTACACATGATTAAGTTGAGTGTCCTTATCATTGTTTTTGTTTGATTCCGTTTAGAGTTCTATTACCAGACATTGCCTGTAACTGTTCCAACGTGACATACAGGACCCTATCAGGTTGTATTGGGTACCAACCGTGAAATCAATTTATACGATATATATACTTTTTTTCTTACACATTTTTGCAGTAGCGTTTACATGGTCCTGACGAGAGCTTGGACTTCTTTGTCCAGAAGCCGAAACATGTAGACCAAAGACCTGACAGTTATTTGTTTATGCTGTCTATACATTGTTTTTAAGTGGCACCAAGATAGCGCCAGAATAAAATATATAGTGTCTTGGTAGTAATTTTTAATATCACATTTTGTTTTACTACACTTTTCTGCACTGCAACCATCACCCTACCGTTTGTAATAATTTTGCACGGATGCCTGGGACAACCAGGGTACCATCACAATCACCATAGTGGTTGGTACTCTTGGGAATGTCCATAGTTCCCAGATGATGATTAACCACCTTCGGTGGGTGATGGGAACTTCAACCTCATTGGAGGTTTTACACAATTACTTTGGTTCCTTCTCACTTTTTCTGTCCTATCAGTGTGTGTACTCATTCTAAACCCTAGACCCACAGTATTTTTTGTATATTGTAGTTTGACTTGGGGATTTCATAATGTGCAGGTCTCTAAACATATCCCTTGGACCCTCCTTTGTACGGTAATTTTGTTTGTCAACACAGTACTGTGTGCCATGCCCCCCAAACATTGCATAAGGTATAGATAAGTCATCCCTACTATATCCTATGTGTGGGCATATCAGCATGAGCAGATTGCTCCTACAATATCCATTCTATTCTGAGATATTGTAAGTGCACACAGAAGCCATGAAGAGCCCCTCGACTGGATAATTGTCAACACGAGTTTCATAGCTACATGATGGCTTCACTGATTCCTCAGATGTTTGGTACCAAATATCTTGTATTATTAAATCCTCACTGATGCCAGGAGACCCTTTTAGAGAGTCCTACCAAGCACTGGTGTGGTCTCTGGCTTGTTTTATCCAGTTGGCTACCACCAGACATGTTTCTGACCTCATGGGGTGAGAGCCACCACTCTCAGAGGACAGAGACAAATCCTGGTCTGAGTGGAGGTGCTTCATACCTCCTACAGGACAGGATGTCCTTCCTGGGCAGGAAGCTTCGAAGGCAATGCGCCTTTGAAATCCAACCCAGAAACCTCCAGATACTGAGGGAGGCCAAGCACCCTTTCCTGGTCCACTTTTGGCAGGAGGAAAGGCGGGAAAATGAATTAGATTAGGAGGAGGGTCCACAATTAGCCCACACCATCCCAAGGGTGGGGCAGGCGATGTGAACCCCTCTCCTGAAATTCCATCATCTTGGGATGGTGGAGAAACAAACTATCAGGGCTAGGGTAGTGCCCCTTCCCAGAGGAATTGGTCACTAGAGGGTGTAGACACCCTAAAGATATGGAGGCCATTGGCTGTTACCTATCTCCCCTTGTAACACCCCTAAATGCAGTATTTAGGTGGCACCCCAAGACCTGAACATCAAATTTGATGGACAAAAGATGACGAAGGCAAATGAGGCCCGCTGCACGAGAACTGAGGCCCTGCTGCAGAAGAAAAAGGTGCCTAATCCTTCCTGCTGCCTCAAGAACTCGACAATCACTGCCTGCTGTGTCATCCTGAACCTGAAAGGACTCCAAGAACCCGGAGCTCCTCCAGCCTTCAAGAAATTACTGAGAAGCTCCCTTGGAGTGAAGGTATCACTCCCCTGCACACCGCAGGCATCAATCCAGTGAAGTCCGGTTTGTCGACTTGCTGCTCCCCAATGACCTGGACACAGCACCAAAGCAAGAAGAGGCACAACAGCTCCAAAATGTTAAATCTGTTTCTCCACCAAGTTTGGAGACACCAGGACCTACCGTGGCCACAGCGCACCAATACATGGGGTACCAGACCCCCAACAGCAAACACCGAGAAGAAAAGTCCCCACCGGACTACCAAAGCACCTGAAGCAAGCACCTGTCAAGGGACATGCATTGAGACACCAAAGACCCACCTGAGTGGCTTGTCCTGAGATCGCCTCTCTAAGTTGCCTGCTCCTGACCACGAGGACCTCAAGACGCACAACTCCGTGGTGACCTGTTTGCTCTGCACCCTGCTGCACTGGCCCCGGCATCAACTAACCAGCTGTGCTCCCGTGGTCCCCAAGCCCTTGCGACCTCCTCCCTCAAAGGAGCCCAACCTAACTTACTTGTAAGTCCTCCTGTGCAGTGTACTTTCAAGTGGTCCCCTTTGTCTTTGTGCACAAGCTTCCAAGACCCTCAGCACTCTGCTCCTGGGTGATCCGGGACACTCCCGAACGTCCCCTGCTGGAAGTTTGGCCCTGGTCCCAACATAGACCTAAAATGAGAAGGTGAACTTCCTGAAAGCCTTGGCTAATTTTATATGCATTTTCTATTTCTTTCCCTTTATTTTCTATGATGCATAATTCCACACAAAAGTGATGTAGTGTCCAAACTTTGAAAAATTGTAACTATTAAAGTACTTACCTCAGAGCTGTGTTCTTGGTCTTACAAATCACATAAAAATCAATACTATTTTTATAAATTGGTCTGGGATTTATTTTTGATTGTGTGTTTCATTTATTGCCCTATAATTACAACAAATGCTTAGCACTACCCTCTGATAAGCCTAACTGCTTGCCCACACTACCACAAAAAGAGCACTTGTATTATCTGCTTTTTACCTCTTTATATCAATTGGGGATTCACTGGACTCTCCACACAGTGTACTTCATTTTATTACACTGTTTAGAGAGCCAGCTGCCTACACTCAGGAAATAATGCGGGGTGTTAGGCCAGAATGTTGGAACCTGTGAATCTATCTGTACTTTTTTGGATGAATAATACTTATTTGCAGTTGTAAAACCAAAAACACAACCATTACTATCCATAATAGTGAAAACAATGTCAGTAACCTTAGTGGTAGTTTTAATACTAATGCTAATGGCAGCATTTGTATGCTGTGCACATCAACCACTAGTAGGACCCTGAGTAATAACATCAGTAATAATACTAGTTACGATTAACGCTGTCTTCATTATTAGGGGGTGAATTTATGTTGACGTCTTACATTGCCACTGAGTGTTTTGCAGCTTTATTGCCCAGACATATAAATTTGGCTTCAGATTATTATTGTATGATCATTGCTGGTACAGCCTCACCTCCTTTGAAGCTCTTGCATATTTCTTCTAGACAGGAGCAAGCTGAAGTGCGGGGGTAATGCTGAAAATGTATTCTAGATTGCCATTAAAAGCATTTCAAAATTATCCCACTGTATTCATTTTGTCTAATTCGTTTCCAGTGCTCAGCATGTCTTTTTTGCAGGGAATGTGTCGTGTTGTTCTTAATTGTTTTTCGTATGTCTTTTAGGTTTGATTTGTGAATGTTGCTTGTTGTTACCTTGATTAATGCCAAATCTTTTGGACACGAGAATAATCTGTCCATGATTTCCCAAACCAGAATCTTTCTAAGTCTGGCATTAGGCAATACCTTTTCATTTTACTAAAATGATATGTATAATAAACTTGGTCATAGAGGCTTTTCACCAGTCCTCTTCATCCATTTGGCTGTTGTTGTGTCATGTACATTTTTGTTATGCCCATCGCAGCATACAGCATGGGGCAGCCCACTTCAGCCATTGGTTAACTTCACTATGAGTTGGGGCATTCTTCCCTTTCACAAGGAGGACATCCACACACAAAGTAGTTCCTTTTAATGCCAGCAGATTACTGTGGAAATGTGTTCATTTTAGTCAGTTCTTTTAGATTGATGAGGGTCCAGCACCTTCCCCAACAATAACGTTTTGTAAAAACATGACAAAACAAAAACAAGCATTTACAATGCAATGGTCTCGGCATTGTTAAAGTTAGAGCTATTGGCATTGCTCATGACATTATTTTTGTTTTTAAAACATTTAAAGAAACGGCATTGTTATTTACAATGTCAATAGCTTAATCACTCTCAAATGTGAGACATATTGCATTTGCACCCACACACAGAGCCACACACACAAAGCCACCCACACACACACAGCCACCCACACAGAGCCACTCACATAGAGCCACCCACAGAGCCACCTACACACACACAGTTACCCACACACAGACAGAGCCACCATGCATAGAGCCACCTACAAAAAAGCCACCCACACAGAGCCACACACACAGAGCCACACACACAGAGCCACACACATAGAGCCTCCCACACACACACAGAGCCTCCCCCCCCACACACACACAGCCTCCCCACACACACACAGAGCCACCCACACACACACACACAGCCACCCACACACACACAGAGCCACACACACAGAGCCACACATACATACACAGAGCCACATACATACACACACAGCCACACACACACACACACAGAGCCACACACCCACATACAGAACCACACACACACATAGAGAGCCACACACACACACATAGATCTAGACACATACACATTGATCTTGGGAGCCAAAGCAGAAGTGGCACCCACTTCACCTCCTGTTCAAATGTTCTCAACACAAACTAAATTGTTGCTGCTAAAGATCAGGAATTTAGTTGCTGACTCACCTGGGCATCCTCCAAAATAAATTGACGCTGGGACCCCGAGGGTCTCACTTAACCCGGACAGGAGCGTAGGGTGGGGGGGAGAGCCCAGGAGAAGGGAGGGTCCGAGAGTATGCAGCAGCGCTGAGGCGAGAGAGGGCGAGGGGACAAATCACCCAAGCGGCAGGCTGCAGATTCTCCCGGAGCAGGCCCATCCATCTGAGCTGCGCGTCACGTCACGGGGTAGCTTCGGCCCGCCATGAACACCACCATCTTTAGCCCGAAGAGAGGGAGCGAGCACCAGGGGGAGGAGAGCGAACAGCGCCAGCCGGAGAGGACAGGGGGAGGGGACCAAAGCAGCAGCCGGACACAGGAGCACCGAGGGAGCCGAGAGCAGGGGGAGGGGACGAGCACCAGCTGGGCCGTGGACAGGGATGACGCCATGAACACCACCATCTTTCTCCGAGGTCAAGCAGAAATGCCTCGGAGAAACGTAGCGTCATTTTCGGATTCGGGGGCGTTTTTTTCTTTCTCTCCTCTTCCCATTGGCTGGAATGTTTACATTCCAGAGGAGAGAAAGAAACTAAAAAACACACCCCCGAATCCGAAAAAGACGGGGCTTAAATGGACAGACGCCCCTCTCCTCCAATGGCTGGCCTCCGTTTAGGAAGCCAGCCAAGGCCCACACTAAGAAACATAAGATCTCGCCGGCGAGACTGCGCAAGCGCAGCCTACGCAGGCCGAGACCTAAAAAGGCGTTAGCAAAGCCAAAAGGCTGACAGCCAATGCCAGTCCTTTTAGCTTTACCAATGTTTTTTGTAAGCAACCCTTGTCCTTTAAAGGAACTGTGCTGCTTTAAAAACTAAATTTGCCACTTGGGAGCACCTGATGGGAGCAGCCAGTAGCCTGCTGGACCACTGCCTGCCCCTCACAAGTCGCCCACACAATAACCAAAGCAGGAATTGGTTATCAAGGCCAGCTTCCCCTTTGCCAATGGGTTTCTACCATTGAGTCAGTAACTTACCAATGGTTTGCATCAGTAATTACAGTAACAAACCATGGTACATCTCATTGTGAATCACAATTAAGTGGCAATGCTCCTTTTACTCCCCATCCTTATTAAGATTCTGAACGATTTGGTAAACTCATTTTGCTATTTAGAAATGTGTTCTGATTTGCAAAATGGGTATAGTAGATAGCAGCAAGCAAGTTTTCTTTTGCAAGGCCCGTGGATTTGTGAATCGTACGGGTTGCAACTGCAAAATGCCTTTATACATCAAGACCAAAATAAAACAAAATTCCCACTGCAACTGAATGAAGTCTGGATCTCTTCCTATCTCTTGTATGCCTGTCCCTTCCTCCACAGCTCGTGTGCCAGAACTCGCAATGCAGTCAATTACAATTCATTACTTATAGAGAGATCATCAGCACCAGACTATTCTTCATTGAAGTGAGTAAAGCATTATGCATGCAAAGCCATCCATTCATGGGTGGAGAAGAGGGTGAAAGGGAAATATTTAGATTTGAGGGTTTAAGGGAAAAAAGTTGGCTGTTGTTAAAACATAGATGGTAGAAGAAGCAAAAGGAAGAGATGGTCATGTGTGGGGAAGTGGTATAGGGCAAAATAGTAGGGGGCAACAATGGAGGTCTTGAGGGACTCCACTAATAGACATGGACAGGTCAGAGCACTAGGAGACTGGAAACGAACATTTGTAGATGTAGGAAGTGAACCACTCCAGAGTAGTCCCTGCAGTACCAACAGTGGTAGGTTTAAAAAGGATGGAAGTCACTTGTGATGTGCTGTCGTAATCAGGTTGGAGATGTGAGTTAGGGTTATTTCTATGGAGCAGATGGCAGAAGCGTGTAGGAGGGTGTAAGTAAAGGATCAGTAACAAAGATGAGTGTCCACCCTCTCATTTTTTCAAAAGAAGTGTGTGGCGGGCTGATTGTATTTATTGCTACACAACTATCACTGCACAGATGTAATTGGTTCCTCTGAGCACTCTTAGGACAAATGAGGATCTATATTCACTGAAAATAACACAAGTTAGAGTCAGTTATGCTTGAGCGAATACAAAAACGAAAAGCCCTGAAATTCATCATCAGTTATGGTATGCAACTCACGATGCGCACCATGAGCACAATATACTTCATTCACCTTCCATGTACCCCTTTTGAGCTGTGCGCAGTGGGCAGACATTCCCTGCTATGCACGGCATTCATCTCTGCATAGTGGATGATGCCTGCCTGGCCTTGGGTCAGGCCATTGCCTAATCCGGATTGCCTAAGCCCCACAGGCACCAACCCAGCTATGTAAAGCCTTCATCCATACACAGCTGGGTGATTTCAGGGGTTCCTCCTTGAGAACCATCAAGGTGGATGCTCGTATTGGAGCAGAAAGAAACAACCATTGGCATAGCCAATAGGTCTCGCCTTTGGGACCTTAATAAGTGTTTAGCCATGCAACAGTTGATGTTTTTGCACCAAGGATATTGTGCTGCATAACTAAATACTTATAAGGTCCCAAAAGCGAGACCTATTGGCTATGAGGAGCACAGCCGCCCGGAGTGGCAGAGAAGCAGAGAGGCAGCTCGCGAAGGCATAACATGGTGCAATTAGTCGCCTCAGGCTGAGGGGTGTCGCGGGGAACTCTACTGAGCTAAGATACGTGGCTGAGAGAGGGTTTGGGACATCTCCTTGACTTTTACCAAACTCAAGTAGGAAGAGAGAGCGCAGCATGTGGCTGACATCGGTGGGGGCGTTCAAGTGCCTGGCTTGGAGGGGTAAACATGATAATGTGCATTTAAGTAGGCTGTGAGTTACTGCTCGAGCAAACGAGGATGTCTGCAGGCGCCTAGCAACCTGCAGTGAATGCCTGGGCCAGGCACCCTGGAAACCGGAGTCAGGGCGCTCTCTGCGCGTGTTGTTACATTCCCCAGTCGCAACAGACACACGGATGCAGATGTGGGTCATTAGAGATGCAGAAATGACTCGGGCTGTGCGTTTTGGGTTCCGTCCTTGGAAATGCTGAGAATGTGCAGCCTGTAATCACTCAAGATTTCTGCAACTTGACTCTCCACATGCTGAAGCCACGTTTTCAAGGTCTTATCGGCCATATGGCTCCCTGTTTGGATGATTTATTAGGTGTGGAAAGCGCACTGATAAATGTTACTGAATTTCACTGAATAGGCAACCTACAGTGTCAATAACAAAGCTCCAGGCCGCTTTAATGAAAACTGCAAGCACCAAAGGGTAACCATTTATTTACGACTCGCTATATAGCGTTACTGGGACAGGATTTATCTCCTCTTCTCATGCACTCTACAGAAACCAACCCTGGCCAGCAGAGAGACTCTCCGCAGCCATATGCCAGGGAGTTGCATAGTCGCAGGTATGGTCGTAAAGCCGCAGCGATGACTATTTCTGCAGGACAAACTTGATTGAACTGTTTGAACAGCTAGCTGCAGTCACATGTTTTAATCATGAAACATACATCTGTGGCACTGGCGCTCGCCCTGGGCACGTTTTTGGGCTGAATGCTTGAAACCACGGTTTTCTGTTTGGATTTTGACCTTGAGACTGGGAATCTTTTAATCTGTATTTATGATCCTAAATTATGCTTTTACAAATGCACTGATGACGTGTAATCTCACGTAATGCTTTAGAAAATAGACAAAGCATGAAACAACGAAAATATAATTGTTCCTTTCTAATGTACTTTGATGGCGTAAACATCTAACGCTGCCCTTATATGGTTTATATATTTATATTTTTTATAGCGCCGGTCGGGTTTCAAAGCGCTGTGAAGTTGTTGCGATAAAGATGAGCAAAAGAAGCGTATGGCGAAACAGTTTTAAAGCTCTATACAAAAGGAGTGTATAGAGATGATGGGACCCGCTCACTTATAAAACAAGGGAGGGCGAGGGAGAGACAGGCGGGGGAGCGAGAGTAGAGAAATCTCAACAAGCGCATGCGGCCACGCTAATTGGAAACAGATGGCCCCTGCACGCCGCTGCTCGATCCCGCAAGGTGGATGCCACAACAAGCACGAGTGCTTGAAAAGTGCAGACCGATTCCAAAAGGTCATCTCCTAGAGCACCGCATGCGCGCTGCTCTAGGCTCGACCTAAAAAGAGGGCACCATCATGCTCAAAACTCCAGCCCCAATGGTTCCCTTTTTTGTCTCCCTTCCATAATCCATAGTCCTTGTTAACCTCTTTTTAGGAGAACCACCACTTGTTTGCGGAAGGAAGAAAGTGAGTGTCCATCAGGATCAACTCTCACTGCAGTGGTCCCCTGTGGACTGTTAGCTCCATCCCCTGTTAATACTTCTATTAAGTTTTTAAGATTGATACCCCTCTACGATGAGCCAGCCCCTGAGTGAGAAAACCTAGTGTATTGCCCTCTGCCATCCTTCCTACTTCCCAGATTGATTCTATTCTTTACAAAAGTACTGCGGACCGATCCCTTTAAAAAGAGGCTCTGCCCTTCCACATTTCTGTGAAAATGCTTCAGCTGTTATGGTGTTTCTGTGGCTTCCCTCTGTCAATCTTTTATGTCTAATTTTCCCCTCCCAAACCCAACAACCCTGCCATACCTGCTGTGGGATCCAACCTGAACCTGGCCTGTCTGCTCCTTGCCGGCAGCGTTGGTGCTCCCAATGCCGTGAAGAGACACTGCTTCACGAGCTCCTCCCAGACATCTCCATGCCTATAAGGGCATCATTTATGGGGTTGTGAGGTAGGGCAGTGCAGCAAGTCACCTTACTCCACTGCCCTACGTCAAAGTGAAATGGCAGAAATGCACAGAATGTATCCAGTATGGTGCATTCCTGTCCTTTCCCCCAGCACTGGCGCCCTTTTGGCAGCCTAGCGCCAATGCAGGCATGGTGCAAGGGTATCTGTGTTGTATGCAGGAGTGTTTTTGTGTGGGAAGGGGCAGTTTTCTCCACAAAAACTATTCTAATGTGTTTTCCTCTTTCCATGTGTGCTGCAGAATGCAGCACACATGGAAAGAGGAATAAACTAGGAGAAATTAAGTTATTTCTCTTCATTACGCCTCACCTTAGGAGGCGTAAGGTTTTGGTGCATTCATTGCTTTGTAAATCTGGGGAAGCGTCAAAATCCATGGGTGTTGCATGGGAACCCCCACTGTAATGCCCATGGTACGCTTCCTGAGGGCAGAGTAAGGCAAGCCAGCGATGTGCGCTGCCCTGCCATACTCCATATCTATGAAGCCACGCAAAGTGAAGGTTTGACCCATCAAAGCGTCACAAAAAGGGACGCCCCGGTGGTGCAAGGTGCTCATAAATATGCCTCCTAGGGGCACATGTACAAGCCCCTATCACCACGGGAACGTCACTTTTTGTTACGTTCCCGTGGCGATATGGGCCTTGCCTTATGTAGAAGGCAGCGTTAAGCCACTTAACGTGGCTTAAATGCTGCCTTGTACATAAGGCACCCTTTCATGCTATGTTTAGCGTGAAAGGGGCATGCAGTGGGTGTTTTGGTGGGCGTTCCACCGCAACACCCATTGTATTTGATGCTGCCCCCTATGTACAAGGGTGGCGTACATAGGAGGCAGCACCAAAATTAAAACCAGGAAAACCCTGGCCTTAAAGTGGCGAAGCGAGGAGAAATGCATTATTTCTCCTCGTTTTTGCTTTTTCAATGTGTGCTGCCTTGTGCAGCACACATGGAAAAAGCAAAATGCCATGTTTTGTTTATGTACAGGAAAGTGCCCCTTCCTGTACATAAACAAACCTTTTTAACCCCTTCGCTGCGGCACGAATTCCGCCGCGGCGCTGGGGGGGTTCGGGGTCAGCGCGGCGCCGCCATGCTCGTGACGGAACCACTCCGTCATGAGCCACGGGCGCGCTGTGCACATGACGGAGTGGTTCGGTCACGACTCCGCCCACTTGCATTGTTCGCCCGCACAGGCGGGGAATCAGTGCCGCGTGGGCGGAGCGGCCGCCAACGGCCGCAGCATGACGGAACCACTCCGTCATGAGCACACGGCGCCCGTGGCTCATGACGGAGTGGTTCCGTCATGAGCAGGCAAGGGGTTAAAAATGCCATTTTGTAACTTACATGTGTGCTGCATGAAGCAGCACGCATGAAAGTTACAAAATGGCATTTTAGGATTGTTTATGTACAGGAAGGGACACCTTCCTACACATCCTACCCTGCACACAGACACGCTTGCACTATGGTGCAAAGGTGCCAGCGTTGGAGCGAAGTTGTGAAACTTAGCGCCATCCAGGGGGAAACGCAAGGCTACACCACATTCTTGTAAATATGGTGCAGCCTTGCGTTTCCGAAGTGGCAGAGCGTGTCGTTAAGCCCAGGAGGCTAACGACACGTTCCGCCACTTAGTCATACATATGGCCCTAAGTGTCATAAATTCAGGGCACAGTAAGTGAGGAAGGGGGCCAGTCTTGCTTGCCTTTACTTTTAGAGTCTTCCCTACTGATGGTCTCTTCTTCAGCATGCCACACTCTCTCTCTAAGAAGGTGTTTTCCCTCCTAAATTCCTCCAATTTTATTTTCTATTGGTAACTTTCTTGTTCTAGGATATTATTTGTTGAGCTCAGAATCATTTGACTCATTGCAGAATGCTTTTTAGTTTTTGTCCCATAATTAAAACCTTGCAGGACTGTCCTAACCTTTAATCTTTCCAAGTCGATTTTAAAAATACCATATGTGTGTATTCCTGAGCTATTTATATAGTGAAAACCCAGTCACTGGCACCAGCACGCTTACAGCTTCAAAGACTGAGTACGCGTTTCCCGATAGGGGGGAGAAGAGACTAGTGAGATGTGAGGGAATAGGGACATCTAAAGCTGTGTATAGAGTGTAGAGATTATATTAACATCTGGTTTTACAGCACCTAAATAAAAACTGATATGCAGCCAATATTTTAGTTACATACCACAGCAGCGCTATTTCAGAATCTTAGGCCCTCACATTGGTATTTGTTATGCAACGCGGTTGCTCAGTGAGTTAAGTGTGCACTGCTGGTCCGGGTTTGAATATCTGCCAGTCCAATACAATGAATTTAAATCTTTAAGATGTTAATTAAATGAGTACCATTGAAATGGGTAAGATTAGCAGCTGTGGCAAAACCGCAGGTATAAAAGGAACTGGCGAAGGTCCATTTTTATCATTAAGGACCCTATTTAGATTTTGGGGGCGCGAGTCGCGATACTCCCTTATAAATGTGGGGTTGTCCCGTCTGCGAAACTATAAGAGTTGGAGGAGCTACAGGGAGAATTTTTGACAAAAAGGAATCATTCTAAAAATCTCAGTTTTTTATTTGAGGATTGGTTTTTACTGACCAGCTCAATGCTGCATTTCTGAGTCCCCACAAGGGCTTAAATCTTAATCCAGAATTTACTCTCGAGGACGTTTAGTCTGGTTCTTCTGCCAAAACGAGGCCTTGCCAGTGTAAGCAGAAAGTTCAAACGTTTAAATGGACACGCGTGTATAAACAACCCAAGACGGAAATTTATGAGCAGTCTGGAATATGTATTGTTTAGTCATTTACAACTGCAAACATAGTTTTGTCAAGTTCGTGTGTTGTCATTGATTGGTTTAACATTGTCTAAAATGCTTGTTTAGATTTGTTGAGTGATTGAGCGTTCGGTTTGTTTCATGCAGGCATCCTTTGTTTGGGCGAAACGTCCCCTTGTCCAGTGGGTCCGGGTTCATCATGTCGGACCTGGGCTTGATTGTGACCAATGCTCATGTGGTGTCCAGCAACAGTGCGGTGTCTGGCCGGCAGCAGCTGAAAGTTCAGCTTCAAAATGGGGATACTTATGAAGCAACAATCAAGGACATTGACAAGAAATCCGATATAGCAACAATCAAGATCCATCCGAAGGTAAGTCATTCTTGTTCAGCTTCTTTAATTAAATGTACATTTTTCTGTCATTCCTAAAGCCGAATCTCTGCAGTCCCACAAAGGAATTAACAGACAGGGATATTATTGTGAGTAATGAAAGAAAGCGATGTAGTAATTGGATTAGCCACATGTCATCTGGTTTTGGCCCATCCCACATGACCCACGTCCTAAGCATGTCCTTGGAATTGGCATCACTGGAAGCGGCCATACCTGGCTTGCTGTAGGTTATTGATTATACTAACCATACGCCTTGGGGGTCTTAGCTAACAACCCCCACAATCCACAATTTGGAGCCTTAGAAAGTGACATTACTGAAAGTGGCCACACGGTGAGAGATGAAAGTGAAGTACACATCTATGGGGTCTAGGCTCAGCCCATTTAACTTTCACCCTCTCATCACAGGGAACGGAAAGGAACATTATTGGCAGCGACCATGAGTAGAAATGTTATGAAATGCTGACCTTGATATCTCAATTCAATTTATTTATTTATTGTTTCAGCTTAAAATATTTTAAGAACATGCAATATAAAAACAACTCAATAAAAGCATGTGCACAGTAATCTATCAATAAATTCATCGGAAACATTAAAATGCAAGTACAATGAAGTGCTAAAAATATGCATTTCCATCAAAGGCACAGCCTAAAAAAAAAACCATGTTTAAATTCTTCAGATAGAGTAAAGTGCGAGTTCAGTGAGAAGGTGCATATTACCATGAGAGGCAACATCCTAAATGAAAGAAAAACATATGCATGACTATCAATTAAAAAAAGCATAAGAACATTTGGGCATTGTCTTCTTTTCAGATGTAAACAATCTGCCAGCCCACCTAGGGAGTAAAAGTGCAGTGCATAAAAATTGTGCAATTTATGCATACGATAGCAGCATGTTCCATTATGGGAAACAACCAGGGGGCATATGTATCAAACACTTTTCCCGTTCGCAAACGGGCCGATTCTCAGAATCGGCCCGTTTGCGAACGGGAAAAGGCCTTTTGGGATGTATCATCCCAAAAGGGCATCGCAAATTAGAGAATCGCAAAAATTTGCCATTCTTTATTTTGCGATTGCATATTCCTTAAATGCAATGTATGAAGCCTAGAAAAATTGCAATTTGGCCGTAAGAAATCGCAAATTACCACCAACTTCAAGTTGGTGTTAATTTGCGATTTCATTGAAAAATTCACTTTTTGGCATTTTTTTAAAGTGCCCTGTGACGCACAGACATGCCCTTAGGGCATGTATGTGCACCACATGTGCATACATACATATTTCAGGGGTGCAACAGGGTGTCCTTTTGACACCCTAGCACCCTTGGAATTGCATTCTCATTTTGCGATTCTCAAATTGCGAATCGCAAAATGAGAATGTCTTCCCATTCATTCCTATGGGCCTCCTAGCCCATAGGAATGAATGGGAAGGTTTTCCTTAATTGCGATTAGCAATTTGCTAATCGCAATTAAGGAATGCCAAGGAATCGCAAAACATTTGCGAATTTTTTATTACATCCTGTTTTGCAATTCTCAAATAGCGATTCCCTAAAAATCGCTATTTGAGAATTGCAAAAACGGAACTTGATACATATGCCCCCAGGTTCTTGGAGCTTACTTACTTAAACATAATCCTAGAATGCAACTCTCTCAGGCAAGACCATGTACCCCATAAATAAGATGCTATGGAGGCGACCACATACATATCATCTGGTTTAATGCATAATGCCATTGCTGGTTTAACACATCTAACCCCATAATATTTAAAAAAGGGGTAGGAACCACCTCCGCTGTGAGGCTACATATTTTGTACAAAACAGAATAAAATGGGTTAGATTGTCCAGACCACCAAAGCTAGAATCACAGCGGTTGTATCTACCATCGAGTATATATATACGTATAAGTGTATATGTATCAGTAACCAGGGTACAGCATGTCTACATATTTTGGACATGGGAGACCATAGATTTTACTGAAATAATTGCTTGCAATCAATCCCGGCTTCAACTACCAGCATTTTTGTATCTGCATGTATTCATGATACCGTTCTTTAATTAAATCTGCATTATCCTGTCTTATACTACCAGGTGGTTCCCACAAAGACACGAAATGCAGCTCCTTTAAAAATGTTTGTACATGTGAAGACCGTGTATGGACCCGGCAAGAGCAGCTAGCTGTAACTTCTTCTAGGCTTTCTAAGTAAACTGCTGTTTTAGGATTTCTTATCAGTCAAACCCAGTAAAGAATTGGCCTGAGGGCGATGATTTCTGATATAGGGGTAAAATTAAGCTCTGCATACAGTGCCTCTAGAGGGGTACCTGGCCCAAGCCCCAGCAAAGTTCGGTGGAAATAATTCTCAGCTACTTGGAGTGGGCAGACATTCCCAAATCCCCATAATTCTGCACCATACAGTGCGCCTGCTCCTGCTCTTTGCTTATATATTTGCAAAATAACACTGACATTTCTGGCACCAGCCTTATGCCTAAACTTTACACTTTAAAACTGCTTCAGCCAGTAGGCTCAAAACTAGCGTAGCCTTCTGTATTTGTCCGCCCCATCGCATAATCTCAGATAATCGAATTCCCAAATACTCAGACTGCTTTACAGTGTCCAGGAGTATACCATTTCGGTTAAAACAGGATGAGGGCCTCAATACCATACACTTTGTTTTGCTGCCATTATTGGTTAGCGACTTCTTGTCGCAGTACTCCACAAAGCATGCTAGTAGCCTATGGGCAGCATTTTCTGTTCATGCTATCAGCACAGCATCATCCTCATATAATAATACTGGCACTCGCTTCCCGGCAATGGTTGGAATAACTATGGGGTCTTCCATCGAATAGTCTACTACATCATTTAAAAAAAGGCTAAATTGCAAGGGAGCCAAACACCTTTTTTTGTCCAAAGGCGAGTACAAGACACTCCCCGCACGCCCCATACCGTACTTTGTTAGTGGTATTAGTATGTAGGACCTTTATGGCCATTACTAGCAAGAGGTCAACACCAAGGTCTACCAGGGATCTCCACAGCTTCTCTCTGTCGACTAAATTCAAAGCTGCTTTCAAGTCCACAAATATTAGGTACAGCAATGACTTCCTCACCACCGTAAACTTATAGGAGATCATATATAACCAGAGAGCCTGGTCAATGGTCCCAAAACAAGACCTAAATCCAGTTTGCACTTCAGTCATAATGTTTTGGGCATAGACCCACCCCTGGAGGCTGTTAAGCAGGACTTTCCCCCAAAAGTTTCCTGCACCCTCCAGAAGGGGGATCGGACGATAATTAGATGGGCTTGATCGATCACCCTTCTTATGGATTGGCAGAATAATAGCTGAGTGGCATGAAAGGAGTACAGCATTACCAGCAAATGCCAAATTAAACACTATAGTAAGTATGCAGGCCCACAAATACTGCTGTTCCACAATATATGTCAATGGGAAACATATTGGGGCCTGGAGATTTATTTTTCTTTGCATTGGTCAGGGCTCTCACCTCCTCTAGTACTAAAATATTAATTGCACAGGGCCCAGAGCAAATTGTCTCTTGGGCTAACAGGGGGACTGTGGGGATAGCACTGTATAAGTAAATAAAGTGGCTAATCCAAACAAATGGCACTATATGAGTTTCTATAATATCTTAACTGCCCCCCACCCTCCACCCGTGATACCAATTGCTAGAATATTATGGATTTTTTTCCCTGTGCGGCCTCCTTCATTTCCCCCCAGAGAATCAATTGGTGCAGCAATTTCTTGGTTCTCAGACGGTGTTTCTAATCATCCCTACACTCGCTGAATAACAATTCACTTTGTGCCCTTTGGTGTCGTACTAGGACAGATGAAACAACTCCTTTCATTCTACGACATTCCTCATCATACCAAGTAACCCTTGTGCTCCTTTTCTGACCATCCAACAAGGCAGCTGCGGGCCTATGGGCTTAGACCGCAAGGCCTTCAGCTCCTTTGCCATCCCATTGTAGGTTGCAAGGAATGCACACTTGTCACAGCAAGGGAGCTTCAAAATTACAAAACCATACTTAATCAATATACTTTCTAGCAATGGCAGTTTTTGTAAATAGTTCTCCCTGCTCCATCTTATCCTCTTTCTTTTATTAGATGCCACAATCATATGTCTATAACCCCTTTCCACTCGTCTATTTTTGACAGCTCCCTGCCTTAGGATCACTCTCCGCTCTCATGACAACTGTCATGTCGAGCACGTATTCCTAACCTTCTATATTAATTAGGATATAATCAATTATTGATGCACTTCTCCCATTATTAAGTTGCCCTTGCAGTGCTTTATGGGGGGTACACCCATTAATAAAGAGCAGATGATAGTTTATCAGAAGCTCAGAACATGCGCCTCTCTTCTTTGTGGATTTATAATTGCTCAAACCTGACTCAGGAATACCCAAACTACGATCTGCCAAAATGACTTTATTGTTGATGATAGCATCTGATGGTTGTGTGTTAAAATCTCTACAAATCAATAACATATACTTTGCCCCTTTACCCTCCCCAAGTAACTTGCGAATAGCCTTATTCTCCCTAATACTATCAATGCAAGTTACAATATTACTCCAGATCATCTCTACCTCTTGCGACCACCCCGTTGGAATATAAACATTCATAATATCAATCACCCCACCTTCTGGGCCCGTACGCTAAATTATCACATGTTGAACATTAGAAGACAGTTGAACATTAGAAAACCTTGATATCTATTCTTCTGAAAGGTCGTGTACTCAGTTATAGAGCACTTTCCCACAATGCAGCAAATTAATTTGCTCTCCCCAAGGAATGCTAAGCTAGACACACCAGTGGTGGCTCTCAATTGAGGGCTCCAGGGCAATGTCCTCTTTTTTTTCTGGCACATTTTTACTATACCAAAGAGTAAATAGTAATCTATTATTCACTCTTAGTATAATAATAAAATGGTACCCAGCAACAGCCTGAGACAGCTAGTGACACTAACTGAAGGCTGGTATATGCGCATAAAAGCGCCTGCAATAGCCATCAGAGAGATTATACTGGTCTGGGGAAACCTCGGCCCTGGCCTCAGGGCCCTGGTACACATCAGTGCCTCCCCGATCTTTGATGTGCCAAATTGTCACAGCTAAAGGCAGCCATGGTGCCGAAGGCTTAAGCCCGCAGTGCCTGTGGGTAGACACCAATCAGCCTGTCACCCCATACTTTTCCTACTTATCACAGTGTTAGGAAAAGGTGGTAGAAAGTAGAGAGACTGAAACTTCGAATCTGATTATTACATATTACCACTTCAATTAAATTAGGTACGGAAAAATAATAAAAACCTACTACTTACCTGCATATTACGCCCTAACCCAGAACATAGCCAAATTGCACCAAAAAACATGGCCGCCTTTAACTTTTGCAAAGTCAGTCATTAGCCAGTGATATAATGCCTTGTCATTGATATGAACCGTGGTAGGATTGCGAAATTACAGCAAAACTACTGGCACAACAATATCACTACGTTTTAGGCAGTTATAACTTCAAATACTAATTACCCTATTTACCTCTAACCCGAAAAAGGATCATCTGCACACCATAACCTATATATAATCCTACAAAATTTCATCCAAATATGACTGGCCATTTTCGCAATACAAAAAGTCGATAAAAAATGCATTGAGGACAAAATGCGTTTTGAGAGCCCCTCTTTTTTCTTTGCACCTCTTTGACCAATCACCAAAAAACTAATAGTCATCCACCAATGTAGAAGGAATAGTTTCATGGAGATTCATCAAATGGGTGCAAAGTAATTGAGGGGTAAATATCCAAGGAATTTCAATCTCTTGTTAACCCTAACTAACTATAACTACAGAGTGCATGATGTGAAATGTTCTCAGTAGATGGCAGTTCTGAAGTCTCTTTTGAAGATCCATTCTTCTGGTGTGTTAACTTTTAGGATGTATACCTGGAGGATTTGTTATTGAAGGGTTTGAGAGGAGCAATCTGTTGTCGGACACTTAAGATATTCGTTATAAACGAAACCAGTAGTTCCCAAACTTTTTAAACCCATGACCCACTTTTTAGAATGACAAACTTACACTACTCACCTACATTTTTAGTGGACATGAGAAGGGGCGATGTAATTAAAGCTTTGGGTGGCAGTTCACTTGTCAATTACAGACAGCACATTTTCCTTCAAAATGGCCACTAAGGGGCTGATTACGATGGCGGTGAACCCGCCTCCGACAGGCTGTCGGTGGTGGGTTCACCACCATTGTGAGGCCATTTTCCACCCGCCATATTATTATGGTGGGTGGTACCGTGGCCACACATCCGATGGGCTCCTTGAGCCCGCCGGTGTGGCGGAGGGCCTCCCTATCCCTGAAATGGCGGCGGTGCATTCTAGGCTCTGCCATAGGGATTATGATGGTCCATCCCCGAGAGCCTTTCCATGGCAGTTCACCCGCCATGGAAAGGCTGGCGGGATGGACTTTGGGGGTCAGTAGTGGACCCCCCTTCTCCCGGGCACTTTAGTTTTGGGTTTTGGGGGGCATTTCCCTGCACCATGTGGCAGGCACCTCATGGTGCCTGCCACATAGTGCAGGGAAATGTTACATGTGCTGTTTTTACATTGTGGTGGGTGCTGCTGCCAGCAGCACCCGCCGCAATGTAAAATATGGGGAGTGCGACCGCCGTGGTGGCGGTCACATTGTAATCAGCCTTGTGGGACCACCGCCTTGTAGGTGGGTGGTCCCATTTCCCGATAATATGGCGGGCGGACATCGTAATCACCCCCTGTGTTATTTTTCCAGGGAGTCTGTTGTCTGGCCTCCTATTAGCAGCACACTCAGACTTGGAATTCACCTTTTTGTGGTGTCACTATATAATGGCCTGTAGAAGCATTTGAAGTGTGTTAGTTTGCAGAACTGTGCACTGGGTTGCCCATGTGTTTTAGCCACGACTATTTTAGGCATGATATCTAATTGACTGACAATTGCTTGTAGAAAAAATTAACCTCACCAAGACGCTGATGAGCAACATTTCGCCAGATTGGCGCTTATTATGGTCTCCATCTCCGTATAAATTGCACCTGACCTTTATTTTCTACATGATCTTTTTAGTCTGGGGCGACACATAGTTCCACCACAAACTTACGCCAGGATTTGGGACACTTTCCATAGACCATACATTTTCAGAGTATCATTCATTTCTTCTATTAAGTGACCTGACCTATACTGAAACCAAGGGTTTGGGTTCAAACCACAGCAAACGGCCTACTGCGTGGACATTAACCTATCTCCGCAGTTTGAATTTGCGTCCATTACAGTATACATCACATTTTGCAGAGGTATTGTTCGTGAGAGCGTCACAGTATATACCCATCACTCCATATGGATCATCCTACATGGAATCTTTGTCAATATCTATATCTTAATCAAAGCCTTGAAAAAGTCTCTGCGTGGCGAAACACGTGTTGGCTGTTGTCCAGTTTCGAAGATGGAGTTTGTGAATATGAATGTACTGAAGAGCACTTAATCTTCTATATCTACAATAAAACATTTGTTTAACACTAGCCCTTACTGTTTGGACCTTATGATATCTCTTAACCCCGACTGGGTGCTATGGTTTCCTTTTTTGTAGTTTATACACATTGGATCAAGTGACCTCCGATAGTAGGGTGTAGGATAGCCAGAAATCATCATTCCAAATATATTTCCTAAATCATTGTAATGAACCCACAGAAATGATATGTTCTAATGAGGTGCAATTTCTTAACCTCTACTATCACTCGTCTTTCTAGAAAAAATTGCCTGTTTTGTTGCTTGGCCACTCAGCTGATCTACGACCTGGAGAGTTTGTTGTGGCCATTGGGAGCCCCTTTGCATTGCAGAACACTGTGACGACTGGCATTGTCAGCACAGCACAGAGGGATGGGAAAGAACTTGGCTTGAGAGACTCTGATATGGATTACATTCAAACAGATGCCATTATTAATGTAAGTATGACGCCCGGATGTGGAAAATGTATTTATTCAATTGACGCAATAAAAGCCCTAATTGTTCTTATTTGCACCATGCAACTGTACTTGTGACAGATGACTAGCTACAGGTGTGATGTATTCTGTAAACAAAAACAAGCCATCATCCAGCACCAGTCTTGCAGAAAAACCTTTTTGTACCAATGTTGTTTTGGAAAGTAGAGAGAAACCATTTTAGACAACTAAGCAAATTTCCACATCAAGTGTCATCGAAGGCCAATATTCTCTGCTTTGCAGATACATTTTTATGCTATGCAAAAGAAACAATTGATGGATGGAATGCTGGACAATGCAAACATTCACCCCCAGTCACAAGGATCTGGTTTTAATGCATCATTCTTTTGCTCACCACACCACCCATGTTTGGGACCAGCCATATGCAAATCAGTCTTGACCCCGTTCCTTATGGGAACAGTCCAGTCCGAACTGCCAAGCCAGGTCTTCCCTGGACCGGAAACAAGCATCCTCGGACCAGTTTCAGGGCATCACCCTTCATCAGCCAGGCTAGCTTGAATCCAGTGGTGTACTGAGCACGGGACCCTTCCCTCTTGGAGCGACATATGCAAAAGAAACAATTGATGGACGGAATGTTGGACAATGCAAACATTAACCCCCAGTCACAAGGATCTGGGTTTACTGCATCATTATTTTGGTATTAAACCCTACTATAGGCCAATCATTGCTTTGATTTCTCACACTCGTGAACGTTCACATCTAATCTGATTTTGATTAATAGATTGTTTGTCAATATCTTCCGCACCTACAATTTTATCAGTCAATTTTAGATTTTGAATGGTACAATGAGATTACTAGTTTCAAAACCATCAGAGAAAATTGGCATGCACAAGTGTAACAGGTATGTTCTGGAGTATGATAACACAAATGCACAGACTGGTCTGCACTAGATCCTCCTGTGCAATACATGTTTCATATATCCATGGGATCTGGATCTACTACTCTGGATCATTGTATCTTTTGATTTTCTGATCAATGGTTCTGGGTGGGATAGCTCCACTTTAATGTTTTTTATGAAAACACCATGGCAACTGCTAATGAGGGTACTTTGCCACAACATCGCTGATATTTACACACAGCACACCGAACAACAAGGGCATTGGAGCGCATGTGTAGGAATGGCAATATTTGGAAATATTTAGTTTATATGAAAAAGGCAAGCATCCATCTACCCATCAGAAAAAGTCACTGTCTATCTTTAAGAGTCAGGGTTGTTGATGTAAAAGTACATGGCAGGAACTCCCCCACCCCCTTTGAAGCTCGGCAGTGCTGTTCACTCTATTGATATCCTCTTTTTCTGTGAACCTTACCTCCCGATTTTGTGGTGAATGGTAAAAAGACTTGCACTTTCCGACATCTAAATTATAGAAATGATCAGTGCCAATATGACAAGAAAGCACACCAAACTATGTAAATAATTTCATATAATTTTATTCAGTTGGAAAAATGTGCTTAGATATATGACAAATTAGTGAGCAATTAACTGCACAAAAGTGAAATAAAATACTGAGAAACGAAACACAAATTGTGCAAGTAGTCACTAAGGAAGTTGAAAAAAATCAGATACCTGGTGCTGTAGCTGGATCAGAAGCTCAGTCTTGTGTGCACTATATCCCATTCCATGACCGGGCAATGAGCCAGGAATGTACTGATGTGTTCCTGACCTGATTGGCAGAAGAAACCTTTAGCCCTGGTGAAGTTCCTGCTCAAGTCATTTTCCTTTGTTTATACATTTATTGATAAATATGATTTTCTAAAAATTCTTTCAAATAGTAGATCTTCATCTTTATTGGAGCATAGGAACCCCGTGCCTGAGGAACCAGACACCAACAGTCTGCACAAACTCAACAGATAAAGAACCCCAGTATGTCATCAACCCCACATTCCACTACAGACGTGACACAGAAGGTGAAGGGTGAAGAAAGACTAAGATACAATATAACAATTATATAACTCCAGCCTTCGAAAAGCCCCATGAGAACCACATGGGATGAAACATGTACTGGCTTTCGTTGCATATCGATGGTGATGTCAATGCTCACTAGATTTAGACTGTGGCTGAAGATACAACACCTACCTGTGTTGGATATTCCCTTTCGTCACAACCCAAAAGCTGAGCTTCTAAAGAGCTAATCTTCTGTTCTTTTAAACGGAGTGTGCTGAGCAGCGACTGGAGCTTAGCAGCTAGATCTTATTTTGTGTCAGATGAGAAATCCTCTTTATCATCGTCTCTTTTGGTGGTGACTGAATAATATTTCCATAGAAGTGAAATCTGACAGCTTCTGGTTTCCATTGAGATTCCTTCTTGCAGTTCCGAAGGCCACTCATAAGTTGCATGGATTCGTGCAAGAGCATCAGCTAATTGCTGCCTGAAGCTTTGTCTCATCATAATAAGTTTCCAAGGGCGACACCGAGTGTGACAAGGATCTTGGGCTCTGCCACTGATTCCAGGACCTTCAAATCGACCAGGATCAAGACCGTCGATGCGTCGCACATTGAGGGGCAAGAAGCTTGAAGGAATGCTCCCTCAAGGCCTTAGGGTGCATGGTGCAGCAGTTCACACAGATCTTTGCGTTGTGGTCGTGCTCGAGGTTCCAGAAGCAAAACACGTGAGGGTCTGTATCGACATCTGTCGGTGACAGGCACCACAGGGCTTGATTCCTATTTTCCATTTAACATCCTGCCTTACGAGGAGAAGATTCCCCCCAAAAAGTCAAAAAAGATCAGTCAAAAAATGACTTGGGGTAGTACTCTCTGGACTTGAGCTGACTGGCGTGGAAAGAAAATAACTGACGTCAATGCGCTGGGGTGGTGGGGCGCCTATATAGGCACTGCGCATGTCACTTCCAGCAAAGACGACACCAATGCCACCAGAAGCAGAACGACGCCACTTACCAGCGCGCAGGGGAAGTGCTCATGAAAACATTTCCGGCTCCAATCTGTTGCCTGGAAAACATTCTAAGGTAGAAGTCTCCATCAGATTCAGAACTCAAATAGTCAAGGAATAGACACAAAAAGTACAACGCAGCCTGGTGTTTTTCTTTATAAAAACAGAAGTGCAATAATCACACACAGACACATAATACTACACATAGGAAATGCTAATTAGCTATATAGTTCTAAGACTGGTGCTAAGGTGTTTTAAACACACAGAAAACGTCAGGTGTAAATCTAGCACAGGTGTGAGTTCACTGTAATATGGTGTAGGCAGCTTCCATGGTTCTAGTTCCAGTAGGCAAGTCTTTATATGTTTCACTACCAAGGTTTTTTTATGGGGATTCACTCCCACTGGGTTAAATAACCAGTGTCAGCAGCAGGAAACGCAGTCAATATTCAAGTTCATGTGGCTCAAGTTGAATCGTGGTTTGGGTGCTTGCAACACTCAAGCATACAGCGCCTGGTAATCTCAGCACAGGAGAGCGGTCCCACATTCTTCAACCCTTAGTGCTAGTGCCTGAGTATGGTGGCTACCATTTTTTTTTTTTATATATATCCTCAAGTAATCTAGATTCCTAGGAATGTAGGGTTTCCACATGTTTATTCATATAGAACTGCGAGGGAGCAGGAAACAACACAAGTACTGACTATACCAGGCTGCTTCCCCTTTTTATAACAGACAGCTCCAAAATGGTTACCTGGTTACCATGTGGCTGTCATTGATGATGTAGCCATTTATATCTTTGGTGTTGTTTCTTGCCCTATAAGGATGCCAAGAACGGCTTGAACAGAGTCCTTCTAGACCAGCATCTTACATGATGAAATCCACAGCAAATGGTGAACTCTGGTTGATCCTCCATGGCCCCTTGGCTAGTCATATCTTTTAAGTCAACGATGATTGGCTGGTAACCAAAAGACAGTAAAGGGAAGGACAAATGAAAGCAAGGTTCTGAAAATTGAGATTTCATTCTACAGACTTAGGTCAATGATCCTTCATAAGTCTAAATAGCATGTGATAAACTGTGGTTTCCTAAATGTTTTATAATGGCATTCTCTGATATTGAGACTACTCAGTATTGCTGGATTACCATTGCAGTAGTAAAATTACTGAGTTAAAAAACAAGACTCTCACTCTCTGAGTACGGAGTGCACAAGATATTTTAGGGAAGACAAAGGCAACTTCTTGAACTAAGGCGGAATTCAGAAGAAATATGAACACAATAGGAAGGCAAATACCATGAAAATTAAGTATGGCGTAAAGAAAAACAACAGTCATCGTACACAAGACACAACCACGGTACTTTTGGAGCATCTGGCTCTTAGCAGCCATATTGCAGGAGATAAGCTCTACCATGTTTAACTCTCACAGTGATATTTATTCCAGAATCTATGCATGTTCAAAGTGCAAAAACAACAGTTGACATCATGGTTCTGCTGGTTTTGAGGGAATAATATATTATAGTTGTATTTATAAAATCGGATTTTATACATGTTTATATGTATTTATATTTATACTGAGTATTTTATGAATGTATTTATTATAAGTATTTATATGAAGTATTTTAAATTCAATTACAATTTTATACATTTTAGTAGTGGGGGGAAGAATTAGTACTATACAGGAAAGGAGAGAAAGCCATTATTTTTAGCCCCAAGCTGCTTAGCCCCAAGCTGCTGGCCCTCATTCATTCACATTGTTTACATTCAATATCCCTGGTCCCGATATTATCTGCCATTTACATAAGCATAATCCATTTCATAAAATAATTTATGCCCGTACACAATGGGAATTATTGGTTATGCTTATTGGTTAATTAAACCCCCAAAAATAGATTACAGTGCATTAGCACGTCACCTATGCACATACATATTGTTGTACTTATAATAACAACAAATGATGTACAATAACCCAGAGCACATAGCACTTTAATATGATTATTATTCGATTTTTGCACTTTCTCTTGTTTTTCTTTCTTTTTTATCTATAGGGTATAACTACACTATTTAACACTAATTTTAAGTGCACCTTTGCATACATTTAGAAATTCAGACCCATTAGGATTGGCAGTTTAATAAAGCATTTAAGCATTTATCAATATGGATACACTGTCCTATGGGGTCTAGGCAACATCACATCATTGGGCTATACAGGGATCTGTATGGATAATATGGATAATTATGTATTGATACATTGACAATGTTTGATCACAATGTAGATATCTATATACATATATTTTAAAATGCATTCACATATATATAATGCAGAAAGATTTTCTACATAATGTAATTATAGTATGTTGTCTATGTTAATTGTATGCAAATTACGCACTGGCACTTTAAAAATGATAATCACAGTTTGAAGCGTGTCATGTGATCAAGGCCGTGAGACGGCCGAAACGCGTCATGGCGGACTAGCTAGGTGGCATACAAATAAAAAATTCAGAAGCACGGATTTGGGTCTACACTCGTTTTTTTTCTTGGAGAAGCGCAGAATGAGGAATTACAATATATGTTTCTATATATATATATTCACTGAAAAAAACATAGGTTTCAGGGACATTATAGTTAGGAATTAGTATTTAAAAAAACCTTAGAAATTCACAGAAAAAACCATAGGTTTCAGGGACGTTATAGTTAGTTGGACATTTGACTTATATAAAACCAGAAAAATTCGCCTGTTATAGTTAGTTGAGCTAACTATAACTCGCGCCCCCGCAGTGCACGGCTGATGACGTCACATATTACATCACTCATGACATGGTCAGTGACATCACTGATGACATCTCAAATGACATCACTGTTTTCTACGAACATACAAGTCTTTTAAAAGCAAAAAACATGCGGCAGAACGTCCAATCTGTCTTACCTCTGCAATCTGATCAAATTTAACTTTCAAAAATTCAATTCTATTTCTATTTTGATATTTCACAAAATCAACAACTTTCCCCATTGCTCCATTCACTAAACCTTCTTCTACATTCAGATTACGCTTCAAAATTACCCAACAGTTTAAACATACATCTAAATTTTTTTCTAAGCCAGCAGTTTTTGATACAGACTTTTTCAAAGAATCCAATTTAGTCTGTAGTTTTTCTGAAAGAACAATTGTTATTCCTTGATGCTCTATTTTCTCAATAGCTTCAATGTGAACGATTTCTTGATTTTCCAATTTCATAATCTCTCTATTAGATGTATAACACTCTTCCACTGTAGGCATTAAGCAAACTATAGACTTTTTTTCTTTCATTTTCTTGTACATTACTTCTGCTTGTGTGTTTTCATTTGTAAACAAGTTCTTTAGTAGACGACTTTGAAAAGCTTCTTTACCATGTTTGCTTAGAACACCAATTCTTACATCTTTTAGAATATTTGCATAATCTTCATCTCTTGCTTGTCGCATATTCTGAGTGAGTTCTTTATATTCAAAATTTAACCACAGATTCACATTTCCAATACTTCCCAGAGATTTCTTTGTGTCTTCATGTAGAAGAGTGTTAAACACTGGTTCTCCTTTTACAGGGGTTAGTTGTAGCAGATCTCCAAATACAATTAAATGTTTTCCTCCAAAGAGAACGTCGTAATCTGTTTTTAATACCTGTTGCATTCTTAAGTGTACAAAAGCAAGCATTAAGTTTGAGACCATGCTCCCCTCATCAATAATTAAAAGTTTCATTTTCTTCAGCACTCTTGACACTTCATAAGAAGCTTCTCCAGACAACTTCTGATATTCTAATTTATTATCATGCTCCACTGATCAATAATCTATGCAAAGTAACTCCTTTAACATTGTGTGCAGCTAATCCAGTTGGAGCTGTTACCACACAACATAAATGTGAACCAGTAGTTTTTTTAAGATAACTGGTCAAAAATTTAATTAAAAAACTTTTACCTGTCCCAGATTGACCACTGATGTACATCAGAAGAGGTTTAAAAGATGAACACAGACATTCTTTTTTTTCATGCAACAAACCATTTTCTATCCGTTCTCTCACTTGCACATATATTTCTTTCTGTTGAACATTTACTTGTTCTTCTAACTTTTCCAATGTTATATTCTCCTTGTGTGCTTGTTGCATTGCAATTTCGACTTGATGCATAGCAATCGCTGCTTAATTTTCCAGCATTGGTTGTCCAAGAGGATCTTGACTACATGGACCACTACTTTGACTATCTTGAGAACTTTCATGAGCTATTTCAGCTGTAATAGTCTTTTCCTTTTCATCTTCATCATTCAACATTTTTAAATATGTAGGGAAAATTGGACATCGAATGCTATCTTTACAAGCATTAAAAGAACCTTCATAGCAGTCAAACTCTCCAAGTAATTCACTTTCGCTACGCCATGGTTTAAACAGCTGCAGAAGTGCTAAATAGTAAAGTTCTCGCTTATCTGGAGTTTCACAACTAAGTTTCTTGTGGTTTATAAGATTACCTTTTGCATGTTTTACTAAACAACCGTGACATTCAACTACTGCAAACTTTCCTTCTTTTAAATTCTCTTTAACATTTCTTTTGAAGCTGTAATGGTGAAGTACTTCATACAGACATAGCTGTTCCAGATGTTGACTCCTTTTCGGATAGTATGTGTCCAACATACTAGTTTTAAGAATGTCTGTACTATCTGGCTCATTTGCTGCTAATTGTTCAATTTCTTCCAATGATTTCAACACTCTATTTCGTTTGCAGGCAAGACATAAACTTACCCAAATGATTCCTCGTGACTATTCTATTGTGCAATTTCTTCCCACATTTGTTTCATCTCTGTTTTTTCAGATTTTGTTATATATGATGTAACATAATGTGCAACAGCAATTGAGTTATCCGCAACATACTGTATATCCATGTTCGCATTCGACATTTTTAAAATGACTGGATTGTAGTCATTGATATACTTTGACACTTCTGTTCTTTTAAAGTTGTAGGCATTCTTTGGAGATTTCCGAGTTATTGTGTGCCTCACAGAAGAAAAAAAAGAATTTACTCTTCCTTTACAAATGACTGGACGGGGAAAACCAAACCGACATTTGGTGTAAAAGTTTCCTTTAGACTTGTATTTTCTTGTGCAGTACTTTCCACAACGGTGACTTTGGAAACGTAAAACTTGCTGTCTCAAGCTTCTATCTCCTCCTTCTCTTGGAATCTCACTTGTCACATACTCTTCGATGAAAGACAATACTGTTTCATCAGAATTAGTTCCAAATTTAGGTGCATCCTTGAACCATAGTAGCATATGTATATGAGGTGCACCTCTTGCTTGGTACTCCTTTCTCCAAAAGAAATCGGTAACTTCGCCAAGAGGTGGATTATTTTTATTACAGATAAAAGATATCATACCTTGAAACGTATGATTAAAATATCTGCACACATTTACAGGATCCAATGAACACAGTTCACCAGGAGTCTTTATTTAAAAAAATGTTTATATTAGAATTCGCTTCTCTTAAAAACTCAAGCAAATCTTCCCATGCATACTCTGCACAGCTAAGTGTGACAAACCATGTTGGTGTACCTAAGTTCCATAACATACAATTGAGTTCTCCATGACGACGATACCAATACTCATTTGTTCCACGTTGACATGCCATCAAATTGATTAACTGTGCTTCTAAATTTTCATGTTTCTTGAACTTTCTCCACAAATTATTTCGCAGAAAGAAGTGATTCATGAACTCCAGTTTTAAGTATATTATTCACTGCATACGATAGAGAAGACAGATCACTTTCAAACAAAAGGTGAAATATGTATGGAATGCACTGTCAAAATCTAGGATCTTTAGAATATAATCTTGTTGACCGATATTCTGAAGCTGGAATCCGTACAGGTCGGTCATCATATCGTCCACCTTCTCCAGTAGGAAACAACAGTGGAAAACAATGAGCTTCCAAGCTTTTCTCCCATACACTCATTGGAGTTCCCTGTGCTTTTTACATTTGAAATAACTCAATGCTACTTCCTATAACTTCTTTTGAATGCAAAGGACATATTGTATAATGTTCATAAATCTCTTCAGTCCTTGACTTGTCCACTTTCTCTATTTGACCACTTGAAATTTCAAAATCATCTTCCAAACGTATTACCTGTTCATCCACATATACATTTTTGTAATAAATATTGTTCTCTATAAGATATAAGGTAGCCTTTTTAACTTTATTAACATCCACAAATTCTTGCCATATTTTCCAACTCCTTGTGGGTACACCTTTACTAAAATAACTACTGCCTCATCTTCCTCTTTCTCTCCAGCAATAGTTTCAATGTTTTTCTTAAAATCAAAAGGTAAGTACACCACTCTTCCTTTCAGCCCTCTTTACCAGTCTGTTGGTGACAGTTTACCTGTTTTAGGCTCCATCCGAATTATAGTTTGAAAAGGATGAACAGATTGAATTAGAACCGACTCATATGTATTCAATTTGGCCAGCTCCTGCGGAATAACTACTAACTCCAACTTATTATGCACTGCTCTAGCAGGCATTTTGTTCTCTTCTAATTTGTTGTAACAATATTTACATATACGTTGATCACTACCTAACTCAAATCGACCTTCAACAAAGAAGTAAGTTGCAAATTCTTCCCACTTACCATTGCTCTCCTTTTCACTTTTCAAATACAAATCAACATTCCTACTTTGACTTTTATAATGAGTACATCTACAAAAAACATAAACATAGTTTGGTATTTCAGAGCACACTACATTAAACTTTCCTATTTCTTCTTCAAACTGATCAGTGCTAATCACTTTCTCATCTCCTCCAACATCTGTAATTGTCAAACTTTCACTTTCTATGAACTGCTCTTCTGAACCAAAATATCGCATTTCAATATCATCACACTTTTTTTGAACATCTAATAAAGAACCATATAAAAGACTTCCATTCAGTTCACTTAAACTTAATGCAGGACTTTTTACATAGTACAGTTTCTTTACAAAGTTCCGCATTTCTGAATGGTGTACTGCTAACATCCTCAAATGAGGAAAAACACTTTTACAAACTTTTCTTGAAAGACAAGCAAGAGAATGCCCATACTTCTCCGTATCTTTTCTTACATTACATGGATCTAGTCATTGTAACAACTTAATCTTCTGTTTTATACTTTTCTGAGTATATTCTCGTAGCAAATTTTGCATTTTATCAATGGATTCCTGTCGAATACTACAAATGCTACTACAACTCTACTTATACACAGGAGCTTGTGGACGTTTGACTTGCACTTCTTCAGCTATTAACTCTTCTGCACTTTTACCAACCATTTCCTCCTTTGGAAGAGGAACACCATCCTGAACTTCGTAGCAACGACCTCCAGTATCAACTACAAATGATAAACTATTTTCCTGGAAGTAACTTTCTTCATTAAAAAAAGGCTCAGTACTAGAAGTATGTCTCCAATGTCCACTAAAGATTTTACAAAAGTTGGTTCTGTTCACAAGTCTTTTTTTTTTTACTTTTGTCTTTCAATACTTTGACTATTTTATCCAAAACTTTCAATCTCTTTAAAATCAAAATGAACAACTTCTTTTTCAAATTGAAAGCAGTATCCACAATACTTTCAATACGCTGCTTCTCTTTGAATTGGAACATTCTTCTTTTATATTTGCAGCATGTTTTCAATAAATTCTGAATCACTCTAGATCGAAAAAGTCTCTGACGAATTTCTTGAAATTGTTTTTGTTTCCGAGTACTAGATACTATTTCTCTATCATCTTTCCTTTTGCTCGTATTTGAAATTGAACTCTGCTTCACCTAACTTTAAAATTCTTCTTTTTGCTTTGTGTGATGTTTTTTTCATTAAATGTTCATAATATTTTTTTCAAAAATTGTCTTTTGCTTTTACTCGAACAGTTTCTCTTCTACATTTTTTTCTACTTCAAGATCTTTCCTTTTAGTCAAATATATATTTTTCTTCTCTTTTCTTTTTTTTCACGTCTTCTAGGCATTTCCAAATTTCAATCCAAACAAAATAATTTTCTGAAAACCAAAAAATAGATTCAATTATTCTTCAATGTTTTCACTATGTTAAAATAATACCATACAATTTCAAAACTTCCACTAATAACTTCCAGACCCAGTGCTGCAACGTGATGAAACACGACAGATGAGCACTAGGATGACAAGTAGTGCCATAGAACATACAGCAAGTATTTATTTAATTATTTACATACTCCTTTCCAATTTATATATAACTACACTACCTCATACTTTTCACCTCTCCACCACACCCCACCACCCCACACCACTTTCTCTGCAACCCACCGCACACAACTTTATAAATAGAATATTTAAACATTTTCATCTATGTACTTAGAATGATATTATCAACCAAACAGCACACATACAAATGTCCATTATTACCTAACAATTTTATCAACAACTTCGCAAACATAACACTGCACCCAGGGCTTTAACTGGAGGAGGTGTCTGTGGGGATGTGACCACCAGCACTTTATTTTTGGGAGCCTCGAAACGGGTCTTTATAGGGCTCTATTTTCCGACCTCACAAACGTAATCCGTTTTTTTTTCTTTTTTTTTCTTTATTTCACTGCAATGACAGTGTGAGAGCATGCACATTGCTCACTACTTAGAAGTGCAGACATCATGCCAAGTGACTCGCATTGTAGGAGAACGGAAATCGTTTTCTCTCAGTATTTCCCTTCTCTTTTTGCAAAGCACCAGCAACATCATCGTGGGGTGATTAGCAGACAGCCCACCATGCGCGCAACGCCCATTGCCCCGGACTCTCTGACACAGCTTCCCGGGCACACACACAGATCCGCACCCGAGTACTTCACCGGTCTTCAAAACCTCATTTTTTTGTAAAGGAGACTCTGTTCTTTTTCACCCCTTTTTACAACCCCTACATGCCCACTCTGCCTATTGCTGAAAGAATTAGGCTCCCCCGAAATTTCCCTCTGGTTGCGCCTCTGCAAACAACCACAACAAGGCAACTCCAGCACGAACCTGCTCTCACCTTACACATGGTCTTGTTTTAGTGCTACGAAAACACACACTTTGCCTGCCTCACTAAGTTCTCACACCCCCTCTTTAATATGAACATAAAAGCTTTCCAATTACTTTTATATTCCAATACTGTACTTCATATGGAAATATAGAACTCAAGGTTCTTACCACCCAAATTAGCTCTCTGGTATACTTTCTCAAATATAAGAAGTACAGGTATTCAGTATCTGTCAGTCACGGCCACTTTAAAACAGTGTACCTATAAACAACTCGACAAAACGTTATGTTTCTAAATTAACGTATTACACTTAAAAGCTCCTTTACATTTCTTTCGCTAGATGTATCTTTGTTTAAAATACCACCAGAGAAGGGTGTTGAAGTATGCTCCACAAATAGTAACTCAAAGCTTTGTTATTCTTTATTAAAAAATCTGCCTGTCAATGCTTTTCGCAAGCCTTTTCAATGCCTTAAGAGGGTAGCTGGATGAGTATAATACGTTGTATTTAAGATCGGGGGCGGACGATGCACGGAAATAAGAACGTATAGTTGAATAAAGGGCGAGTAGATTCATGGCCAGATGCATCAATGGATAGATACATAGATCAATGTATCAATGTATGGATGGATGGAAGGATGAATGAGTGCAAAGACCAGTACTTACGATAGACGGGTGGGCTGATAAATGCTTAGGATTGATTCTGGGACAGATATATCTATGCATATATAGGCGTATCGCTGCATGAATGGCACAGTGCATACTATCGGCGAGTGCGCTCATAGATGCTTAAGATAAGCGGACAAACAGATTTATGTATATATATAAGTAGGAATATATCCATCAATTAAAAGATGGTTGAATGGCGCAGTGCTTAGCATGTATTGATACTGCGCTTTAATTGGGCCAGGTCTGGGGACCGGCACTTATTTTCAGGCAGCCTCCAAGCGACTCTCTACCAGGCTCTATATTCAGCCCTCTCAAAGATAGTCAATTTTTTTTTTTTTGTTACACTGCAGTGACAGCATGCACATCGATGAAAGGGCAATCCTTTAAACAATGTTTTTTTCTGAACCTACGATAATTGAGGAGGATTTTCTAAAGCACACAATGATACTTATCTTGATTTAGACCACGCCCCAACTTGCATAGCCCACCCCCCTTAAAAGCTTTGCCCCCCCTTTTAGAACACCCCTACTTTTTTTCTCCCACTTAGAACCCTAACTACACCATAGTAACAAACAAACAGTGTAACCTTCCATTAAAATCTACAATGGCACCAAGTTTCATAATTTTCCATCAACGCTATCAGCCTTCCACCACAGTACAAGAGTGTCTATCAGCACGAAGATGTCTTCTCCACAGAAATGTTGTGTAATTTCTGTACCTGTCTGCTAGAACACTCATCACCAGAACGTATTAAAACATGGGAATTTGCCAGAAAAACATATACCATATCATAAAGCGATTCATAAATGCGCACACTGCCACTGCACCACCCTCTTCCCCATCCTCCCTTAACTTTACAAAATTAAAGAAAGAGCCACACCAAACCTAGTAAACACACTATACCAATACAAGAACTTAATTTCAACAACCGTCTACCGGAACGCTCATGAGCAAAGCGTATTAAAACATACAAATTTGCGGGTAAAACATATACCATGCCATAGTGCTCCCAGTTGTACTAAATCACCTTCAGTAGCTCGACATCTACACGTTACTAAATTTTGTGTTTTAATCAGAAACATACCCACCTCCCCCACACCCACCCCAGCCCTTCCTTAACTATACGAAATCAAACAGAAACCCCCACCATTCCTAGTAGCGCCACTATACCCATACACCGGCTTAATTTTAACAGTTGTGTGCCGGAACACTTATAAAAAAAAAAGTATTCAAACATGTAAATTTGTGGGAAAAACATAAACAATACCATAGCACGGTTAATAAATAGGCCCACTCAAACTACATTACCTTTACTAACTACACATGCCCACGTTACAAATGTCCGTCTTATAATCAGCAACATACGCACATCCCCCATCCCCACCCATACACATGCTTAACCTTACGAAATCAAACAACGAGCCCCTGCACTCCTGTTACCGCCACTATAGCCATAGATAGACTTAATGTCAACAAGTGTCTGACGGAACGCTCATCAGAAAAAGCTATTAAAACTTACAATTTTGCAACTCAAACATACACCATACCATAAGACGGTTTATAAATAGTCACAGTACCACGACACCACCTCAACACCCGCCCTTGCCTAACTTTACGCAATAAAAGAAAGAGCCTAAGCAAACGTAGAGGCGCCACTATAGCCATTCACAGCCTTAACTTCAACAGATATCTCCTGAAAAGCTCATCAGCAAACCATATTAAAACATGCAAATTTGCGGGTAAAACATATACCATGCCATAGGGCGCTTTATAAGTGCTCCCAGTGGTACTACATCACCTTTAGTCGCTCGACATCTGCACGTTACTATATTCTGTGTTTCAGTCAGCAACATAACCACCTCCCCTACACCCACCCCCGCCTTTGCTTAACCGTACGAAATCAAACAGAAACCCCCACCATTCCCAGTAGCACCACTATACCCATATACGACGTTAATTTTAACAGGTGTCTGCCGGAACACTTATCAGCAAAAAGTATTCAAACATGCAAATTGGCGGATAAAACATTAACCATCCCATAGCATGATTTATAAATGGGCCCAGTCGAACTACACCACCTTTACTAGCTAGACATCTATATGTTACGAAAGTCATTTAAATACTCTGTAGAGTGTATAGCAGGGCATGGGGAGAGTAAACAAAGTTCTAATTCCCAAACTTTTGATATACAGTCCCTTTACTGTATCTATATTAAATATATTAAATGGAATGAATAAATTGACGGGTGTCTCAAAAGGGATAGTGAAGCTCACCATCAGTAAAACACGAACCACTTCAACACCTACATATATTCGCCACAGCGACACAGCCTGACAAATAGTATCACTTATAATCACATGTAGTTCTCTAATGTCAACACAGTCATACAGAAAATATACCGCACATTTACATTTTTTTATCTCTCACACATTTATAAAACATCTCTTCTAAAGAAGCAATCCCCAACTACTTCTATTCCATAAGAACAGACAATAATTAATATGTTTACTAGCATATATTTTAGTATATTTACCTTTTTATTATTCACTAGTCAGAAACTAAAAAAACAATTCACTATACCCAAATGCAAACCAGAAACCATATTCATATTTATCTCAATTTAGGATCACATGATTCAAACTATGCGTACATATAAAAGGAACGTATCACTTTTCCTATCTCCATCTCCTCTCCATGTAATCTCAAAACACTGTAAACGGCCCCACTGTACAACAACCTACCCTGACTTACATTCAAACCTACCTCTCAGTGTCAAAAATAACACCACAACCTGCCCACATACCGTTTCTGCATTTCGTTTTATCGCTTTTAACTCAATAACACATATGTCTCCAACCACCACCCCCCCACCCCACTATTTCCACAAAAAGTATCAGTTGCAAACGTGCGACATTTTCTTAATCTCCCCAAATACATTACAAACTCAAAACAATACAGTCCTATAAAGATGACAAACTACACTTCTTCTCTGTGAAAAATTCCAAAACATATAAAATACTTATATAACAACAGCTCAAATGTTATGCATATTTCATAACCAATATCAAACACCACACTTTACTAACACTATATTACTTTGAAATAAAAAATACTTTCAAAATTAAAAACATCACCTCAAATACTTAATCAATACTATAAAACATAACACACCTTGTTCATTTCTAACTCACCTTTGTAGTTGTTATCCAGATTTCAAATGACACACGCATACAATTCTCTCTTTCTCACATAGTACATGTAAAGCTCCGACTTCATCAAGAATGAAACCAGGAATGGCACAATTTCTTTGTCGCTCCACACATAAATACATGTAAAGAACAAATCAGAATACTTCATTCCTTCAACGACATTCCAAAACTTACCTCCATTGGTTAATTTGGAATTTTCCTTCCGAAAAGCTACTTATTATTCCGTGCCACATACAGGTCACAAGTTGAACCTATTTTATCGCCACACTTTCTGGAACCTTCTACGACACCTGCAGGTTAAAAGTTCGTCATTTTTTTTTTAACCTAACGATATACTTTTGCAACATTTTCTCGAACATTCAACGGCACATACATGTAAAAAGTCCACAATAGGGGTCAGTAGTTCATTAGCTTTATTCCCAACTCCAGCAGCACCTCACCTTACGGCCCCAGCACCATCAGACCCGTAGGAGTCAGTGCTTTCCACTTTCCAAATACCAAATTCATTTCATACACACAAATTTACCTTCGCACTCCCTATATAACACCCCCTAAGCACCATACACAAGTTACAATGTTCAAAACAAAAGTTCCTCAAAGTAGCTATAATTACATGCTGACACTACTTGCACAGATGTGGCACAGCGGCCAGAGCACATGACTTCACAGCATGTGACACACAGTTTGGGCTCACGCTTTCATCCCCGAGTCCGGTAGCAGCTCAGCTTAGCAGCATGATACACTACACACTACCTCACATATTTTCTGTACCCCAGAACTTTCAGACCAGTACGGGTCAGTAGTTCGTCCTAGTAGTTATAAACACATGCTGACTACTTCCACAACTGTACTGCAGCGGCCACGGCACATGACTTCACAGCATAAGACACACAATTTAGACTCACGCTCCAATCCCCGAGTCCCGCACCACCTCACCTTAGCAGCATCTCACTCTAGGCAATACCTCAATTAATTTTTGTAGCCTAGCACTTTCACACCGGTGGGTATGATTAGTTCACTTCGCACCCCTTCTATAGCACACCCTAAATACCCCACAGAGGTTACAGTGCTCCTACCCTCCTATTTCCCACTTTATCCCCTTTTTTCCCCTTACTCCCTTCAACGGAATAACAAAATGTCGGCCAACATTTCCTCCTTCCATGAGACTCTAGACAATACCTCACATATTTTCCGTACCCAGGACTTTCACACCACTACGGGTCAGTAGTTCATCCTAGTAGGTATAAACACATGCTGACACTACTTCCACAACTGTACGGCAGTGGCCAGGGCACATGACTTCACAGCATAAGACACACAGTGTGCCCTCACGCTTTAATTCTCGAGTCGCGCACAAGCTCACCTTAGAAACATCACACACTAGCCCATACCTCACTTAATTTTCGTAGCCTAGAACTTTCACACTGGTAGGTATGATTAGTTCACTTCGCACCCCCTCTATAGCACACCCTAAACCCCACAGAGGTTACAGTGCATCTACCCTCCTCTTTCCCAAATTTTTTGCCCTTTTTCCCCCTTACTCGCTTTTACGGAATCACAAAATGGCAGTCAACACTTCCTCGTTGCAAACGCTCGCAGCGCTCGCAGCCAATCAGCAGCAAGCTCGTGCTCGTAACACCTCAGCCAATCAGATGGCAGAATTCCCAAATATCGATATCTGTAAATTTCGATATTTCTCAGAAACTACTGAACGGATTTACACCAAATAAATAAAAGCGTGCTTTCTAGACCAAGACCCTTCTCCCTGTCAAAGTTGGGGTAATTCTGTTCACCCGTTCGACCTGTAGCCTTGTCTAAAGTTTCCTATGGAAATTAACATTGAAAAAACATGTTTTGGGACCCCCCTTTTTCCTCGGCCCCACCTTGATGAATCACCCCCAAACTTTCAACATAGGAGCTGATCTCAACAGAGAATTTGTTTTGAAAATTTCACGAAGATTGATCAATCGGCGCCAAAGTGATTGCGAATAGAATGTTGCCATTTTCCTATAGTAACTTGGTCCTAACTATAACTACCTACTGGCGACCGCCAGTAGGTAATGTACATATATATATATATATATATATATATATATATATATATATATGTACTATACATACAGATGTGCATGGTGTAATATCCTACTCGTTACTACTGTAGAGTGTGGAGAGGGGCGAGCAGTGATGCCCCTCCCCTCCCTCAAAATGAGTAGTGAATAGTATATTATGCACTGCACACCTTCATATATGGTTTATGCTATGGCATTTTTTTATGGAAATTTGTTTTTGCCAAACTTATTTAACCAAAACCTGAATGCAAAGGGTTACATTTGAGCAGTAAGTTAAAATCTGATTTAGGAGCCTGAGTCAAAGGCCCTGTTGAAAGTGATGGGGATTTGTAATATGTGAGTCAGCAAACTGTGTTTTTCTCATGTCATTTTTCTGTACTGGAGTAATGAACATGAATTTGACTTTAGCACTGTACTAATGCATGTGTAAATGCGCGTTTATCAGTACAATTGCTCTAAATATGTGGGTTAATTTGAGCCGGTGGTTTCCGGTGCTCAGCACCAACATTAATTGGTTTCCGGTGCTCGACACCAGCACTTAATTGACAACACCACACTTTTGACAGTCTGCCACATGATGGTGCTGCTCATTTAATTTAGAGAGGAGCAGAACATGGGTTGTTTATCAATATACATAAGAAAATACTAATACCTACCTCCCCAGCCATTCCTTTAGCTTTGGGGTCCTGGAATAATCTGAACTGTCGCACTGGCAGGTGAGAGAAATGCCTGGTACCGTCATTGACAGCAATGAAAGGGCAATGGCCTCCAGGTCAGGGCCCTGGCAGTTCTTATTTTACAAATTAAGCACTGTCTAAATAACATGTTATTGGGCCACGTTTATTTATACTTGCATGACATAAATATAAATACATATACATACACGTGTATAGACACTTCACATGTATCTGTTAGAAGTAGCCCCAACAGTTTTATCTGTGGCCGTTTGTGTGCCCCTTGAATAATAATTTCTAAAAACATAACTGATGCCACTTGGTCAGAAACATAGGAGCAAATTCATTAAAGCATTTAGGAGTACGAAATGTAGTACCACAGGAGTACTTTTTTATCAACTTTTCCATGCCTTTGTGAATCTCACCACTAAAAATGTCAAGTGCAATGGGTGCACAGTCCTTTCTATTTGTACATGAATATTTTCTGGGCATTCTTTTTTTATTAGCATTTTATATGCTTTGGGGACAATTGGCAAATCCAAGTAAGAGTACTTATAAGAGTATTACAGGAGTACTCATTTATTTACCATTATATGCCTTTGTGAATCAGCCCCTCAGCTTTTACCTTTCCAAACATAAGACTGAAAACTCTCATTTCAAATCTCTTCTAATATCCTCAGTTGAGCCTTCTACTTTCCCACACAAGCAGGGGCAAGGTTGCATTGTCTTGGAATCTTGACAGATGGTAGCGGCAGAGTTCGAAAGCCCATCCAGTTCACCCCATTACTTTGCCTCCATGAATTCAATCTCCCATCAGTCTATCTTCATTGCTGAGACAACAGCCTTGGCGTTATCAAGTGTCAGCAACATCATTGGCATGGGCTAATAGCTAAGAAGACCAGGCATGGCGTAGATTCAAAATTGTGGCACACTGTCAGACAGAGGGAATGCCCTAAGTCTCTCCTGGGATTGGGAGGCTGCTCCCACTCCTCAGCCAAAAACTCTAATCAGAACTTCCCAACAATCTGGCTGAAGGGAGTGGTAGCTGCAAGTCATCCAGTATATGATGCAATACATGCAGACTTATCATTTGATAAATTATGTCTGTCTTACAGGAAACAAGAATTAAACCAACATCTGTTGCAGTCCGGTATCCAGTATTCCAGTATGCACTATTATGTTGACAGGAATACATGGATTTAATTTGTATGACTATTCTAGCTAAACGGAAACTGCCCCTAAGAAACCACAAGCATTTGCAATGCAATCGGCCTCGCCTTTGGGACCTTATATGTATTTAGCTATGCAGCACATTAGCCTGGGTGCTGAAACATCTACTGTTCTTTAACATGGAGGGAATGTAAGCACCAAACTGCGTGACACGCCAGGTATGAGAACACATAGAGGGAAATATTGCCTTTCAGTGGGAAATGATATAGTCCAAAGCTCTGACCTAAAAATGACGTGCAGAATACAAAATTCTCCTAAAAACACAAATGAAATCTGAGGACAATATATTCCTCAAAGGAAAGGGAGCAGTAATTTATGAAGATGCACACCATCGTTAGGGGAACACAAGACTTATAACATAATGCATCCTTTGTTATATAAAACAAGCATTTACAATGCAATTGTTCTCACCTTTGGGACCTTATAAGTATTTAGCCATGCAGCACATTATACTGGGCACTGCAACATCTACTGTTCTTTAACATGGAATTCTTCCCAAAGTTGGGGGTTGCCTAAAGCACCATATTTAAGGGGAAAATGAATGAAAAAGGTATTTATTTTAATTTATTTATTTTAGGAGTTTGATATAGCGCTGACCTGGTGGTATCGGAGCGCTTTACAACAGTGTTTCATAAGACTTACATAGTTGAGCAGTCTTAAACATAAAGTTCGGATATCCAAGAGTGCTGAGGATTCTTGAGGTAGTACTTAAATCCTGAGGTAGCCTTGTTGAGTGCTTTATTGAGGTAGTCCGAGAGTCCTGCGGCAGCCTCATTTTATGCACACTTGACTAGAAGCGGGCTGAGGTGGATCAGTTTGATGCAAAGTCAAAGAACAACGGAGTCAGGGTTGGCGTGAGGGCGGCGGTTATCCATTCGGGATGGAGCGGTTGAGGAGGAGGGCTTTTAGGTGTGATTTGAATTTTGTGAAGGACGGGATAGTTCTGATATCTGCTGGGATGGAGTTCCATATTTTGGGCGCGTTTCCAGCGAATGACCTAGCAGCGGTTTTTGTTAGCGTGTTTTCAAGGGGATGAGAAGGAGGGAGTTGGAGCTCCTGAGGTTCCTTGTCTGACCTGCCCTCTTGACTTTGGTGGCCAGATAGTCCGGTTTTCCTGTGTGTTGGGCTTTGTGCGTGAGGCAAGCCATTCTGAAGTAAGCCCGCTGATCAACTGGGAGCCATTTTAGTCTCTTAGTGCTGGTGAAATGTGGTCGTATTTCAAGTTTCGGGTGACCATTCTGGCTGCTGCGTTGAGGGTTGTTTTGAGGGGAGCTAGGTGGGATTTTGCCATAGTCGAGTCTGGATAGCACCAGTGATTGGGTGGCTTGTTTGAGGTCTTTCGTAGGGATGAATGGTTTAATTTTGTGGAGAACCTTCAGGTTGAGGAAGGCAGTCTTTGCAGAGTTTTTGATGTGTTTGGTCATGTCCAGTTTAGGGTCCAGGGTGAGTTCTAGTGATTTTGCAGAGTTAGCCAGGGTGAGATTACCGTTTAGAGCATCCAGAGCTTTAAGCCATTCTGCAATTTGTGGGCTCTCTTCTTTGTTGGAGACGAGGAGGATCTCCGTTTTGTCCTGGTTGAGTTTAAGGTGATTTTAGGACAGCTAGTGTTGAATTTCTTTTAGGGTGTTGTTTAGTCTGAGGATGTCGTCTGGGGAGGAGTTTTCCAGATAGATCTGGGTGTCATCAGCATATAGGTGGAAGGGGATATTAGCATTTTTAAGTATGGTGGTGAGGGGTTCCATGTATATGTTGAACAGTTGTAGTGAGAGCACTGAGCCTTGGGGCACCCCCCTGCTGACAGGGTGAAGGTCGGATGTAAAGTTTTTGATATTTATCCTTTGCGACCGGTTATGGAGGAAGGAGGTGAACCAGCGGAGGACCATCTCATCGGCACCTACCCTTTCTTGTAGGGCCTTGATGAGAAGTTGGTGATCTACAGTGTCAAAGGCTGCCGATAGGTCGAGGAGAATGAGTAGGCAGCAGTGATCGGTATCAAGTGACATGAATATCACCTGTGATGTTGAGAATCACCGTCTCAATGCTGTAGCCTTTTCTGAATCCCGATTGATGGGGATCAAAAAGGTTGATGTTGTCCATGTGCTGAGTCAGTTGTAAGAGGACACATTTTTCGAGGATTTTGGATAGGAGGGGGAGATTGGAGACGGGTCTGAAGTTATTCAGGTTCGTGCAGTCAAGGCCTGTTTTTTTTAGTAGTGGCGTTATTTGGCCGACTTTAAGGCATTCAGGTATGATGCCGGTTCTCAGGGAGCTGTTGATTTTGCGGGGCTATGGAGAGTTTGAGTTTTTGGGTCAGTTGAGTGGGTATAGGGTCAAGGACGTGAGAAGCTGGTTTGGAGGTGGAGATTAGCTTGATAATCTCGGCTTCCGTGATTGGATTGAAGGACTTCCATGTATTTGTGTGGTGCAGGCATGTGCTTTCAGTTGAAACTGGGGGCGGGCTTTCGCAGGCGGGGTTGGTGGTGATGTCTAGTGAGAGCTCAATCTTGGAGATTTTGTCTTAGAAGAAGATGGCAAAGTTTTCGCACAGTTCCTTGGAGGCCTGGGTAGAGGGTACGGGGGGCTTGGTGGTTTGTTGCTTGAGGATTTTAAACAGTTCGTTGGGCCTGTTTTGTGCATTGTCCAGGGCGGAGCAGAAAAAGTTTGATTTTTCACTAAAGATGTGTTTTTTGTAATGTTTTCGAGCTGCTTTGAGTTGTTCGAGTAGGCTTGTGGAGGGGTTGTTTCTCCAAAGTCTTTCTGCGGCTCTGAGTTGTTTCCTTTCGTTGTTGATGTCCGTATTGAACCAGGATCTGGATGGGATGTTCCTGGCTTTTTTTAGTTTCAGAGGAGCTATCTGGTCTAGAATGGATGTCAGGGATGTGTTGTAGTGGTCGGTGAGTTCTGTCGTGGATAGATCCTCCGTGGAGGTGGTGAGGAGGGAGTTGACTTTTTCTTCTAGGTCAGTCATGTTGATCTGGGTGAGGTTTCTAGACCATTTGGGCTGTTCTTGGGTGGGGGGTTGTAGATTGGTTGGCTGAGTGAGGTGGAAGAGGATTAAGTGGTGGTCAGACCAGTCTACGGGCAGGGTGTGGTTTATCGTCACTGTGTCACGTTTGGCGATAATGGCATCTAGGATTGCTCCTTTGTTGTGTGTTTCTTCTGTGCAATGTTGCGTAAGGTTGTTGTTGTGTAGCAACTCGCTCAGGTTTTGGATTAGCAGGTTGTTATCTTCATTCCAGTGTAGGCTGAGGTTACCCAGAATTAGGTTATTCGCATCTTGTAGTGAGCAGTGGGCAATCAGGTCAGACAGGTGTTCAGTGAAAGGGGTGGAGTTGCCTGGGGCTGGTAGATAAGGTGGCAGGCTAGTGTTTTGTTGTTGCTCGTGCTGATGTTGACTGTTAGGGACTCAAAGGTGTTGTAGTTGAAGGAGTCAGTTTCCATCACGGAAATATTGTCTCTGTGGATGATTGCTATGCCTCCTCCTCTTTGGTCTTTTCTGTCTTTGTTGGTGATTATAAAGTCTGGGGGGACGAGCGTGTCCAGGAGTTGTGGGGAGGAGTCATTAAGCCAGGTTTCAGTGATGAATGCTATGTATATGTCGTGAGTGAGGATGGATTCTGCTAATTCAGTGGCATGTTTGGTGGCAGATCTGCAGTTTATGAGCATGCAGTTTGTGGGGTTTGTCTCTGATTTGGGTTTCTTAGTTAGGGGAGCTGTGGCGATGCTAGTGCGGGTGGTCGGCAGTCTGGGTGATTTCGGAGGGGCTTAGTCTCTTCCTAGTCCGGTGATCACCTGGATTTTGGATTGGAGGGTGACAGCTAATGGATTGTGGTACGAGGAGGTGAGGTCCGCCGCATCACTCTCAGACATAGCGTCTCTAGTTCTTTTGGGTTTCTGTGCCAGATTGGGGATGGGGTTAGCTACCCATCTCTGAGGGGGGACTATGGACGGTCTTGGTTGTGTATGGGTGGTGGAGGAGTGGATGCACCGAGGCTGCAGGGGCGCCGCGAGGTTGGCTAGGATATCACTAAAGCCCCGGATTATAGTAGCTATCTGGGTTTCCAGCCTTGAGAGTCGCTGCTCAGTCTTTGATTTGTTGAGGTATCGGGGCTGGTCCTGTGCAGGAGTATTATTTTCTTTCACCTGTTCAAAATGTCGAGGATCACCAGTGATGGAATGTATCAGCTAGGGCAAGCTGAGAGTGTGCGTGAGAGAGCTTTAGCAAGAGTGTGTGTCTGTGAGGGTGGAAGTGTGTGTGAGGGAAGGGAGGGGTGTCTGAAAGTATGGGCAAGAGAATTAGGTGTGTGCGTTTGAGAGAAAATGTGTGCATGAGAATGTGTTTGAGAAACAACTTAAGAAGCATAATATTTTAGTCCCTTTAAAATCCCAGTTTTCTCTAACAGAGACCTGAAGGTTTCTGAAATGTGGCAGCCCGTTTCTTGGTTATTCCACACCAAGGTTAGCAGCCCCCACTATGAATCTAGGAGACCCCAAATAAATCCTCTATGAATTTTCCAATATGAAGTTGGCAAGTGATTGGAAGAGATCTATTGCATCTGCACAGGAGGGGGCAAAGGACTCAGTTTTAAAGAAATTGAAAACTTCGAAGAACAAGGTCCAGAAATCAAGTGAATGGCGCAGTGCGAGACTGCAATTTACAGACGCTGAGGCCGGATGTCCAGATTTCAGCAAATAAACAGGCCGATGTAAGACAAATGGAACCACTGGGAGCGCGGATAAATACAGATGTGTACAGGACACTAATGTTACAGGGCAGGCCGAACAACACCCCTACAGGATGTGCGAATTCATAACAGTACTGTGACACTCCCACCCCAATCTGCCTCCAACACCTTGAAGCCACTGCGTTTAACAACTTCTAACCCATATGGAGTGGAGACATAAGGCTCATAGTGTGTGTGTGTATGAAAAATGCACTAAACACACTTCTTTTCGGAATGTTATTCCGAACCTAGGTGCTACATTGTTGGCACTACACTCATAAGCAGAGCTATAAGTGGATGTAAAAACTGGGGGGGGGTCTCTTAAATGGGCGTGGTCGATGTAATTAAGGGCCTGACTTCAAAACACAAACTCAATATTGGGCTTAGCACAGTGTGTCGAGCGACTGGTATTTTGCTGCTTCTATTATTGCCTCCACATATATAACACAAGTAAAATTACACAAAAACAAGCCAGGACTAGAGGCTTTGTCACTGGTTGTTAGTTGCATAAGATAAATAAACAACAGCTATGGCATTGTTGTATATATTAGGAAAATCCTTCAGTTCTGACATGATGAGACTGAAAAAGAACTACAACGAGTCTCTTTTGAGTTACATCAAAGGCAGTGAAGGGGGCATTGCTGCAGAGTTAAGATTTTTTTTGCCCCTGATGGTGAGGGTCAAAATGGAGAACCCTATAGAGACCCGTCTCAGCACCTGCTTTTTAGAATTGCCAGTGCTGAGCACCGGCAGGACTCGGCCCACTTAAATCCCTTCTCATAAGGATCTATTCTGCCCCCAACCCCAGACATCTTCGGACCCCTTTTGCACCTCCCAGGAACTTTCATCTAAACCCAGCATTTATGAAAAGACTGAAGTGTCTAAACATAAATTGATATAATCAAAACGGACAAAGTGCTTCGAAGCAGCATTTGGAGACATGAGCGCTGTACAATTAACCTACAATGCATCAATACATATGTTTGCACAATTGTCCCTCAGCTCTGAGAAGAGCACATGGGTTCAGCCATGGCAGAGGACAGCTCACATAGCTTATGCAGACGGCCAAGGGTGTCCCCTAGAAAGGCGATTGTGTGTTCGCGCTCCATGTGCACCGCTACAGCAGTCAGGCGGGTGGCTGGGCACCCAAAAATGGGGGTGCCTCCAGAGCAATGTGCCTGGCCATCGGGCTAGGAGTGTGGTCGGAGCTGCAGGGGTACATGTCCAGCGTCTCTTAGGGCAGATGTTCAAAGCACCATCTGGAAAGTATTAAAAATGATAAAAACAGCAATGGGCGAGAACCAATTATTAAAAAACATTGACGGGCAAAAAACTATTAATAAAAACAGCGACGGGGAAAAGCAACTAATAAAGGCACAGGTAACATGCCTAACATAAATTAAGGAACAGCGTTGCAAGGCAAAAAAAACAGCGATCTCCGAGGGGTCGTGGGGGCGGGCAAACACGGCACAGGGAGATAAGCCTAATATAAATTTAACAAAAGAGAACCCGCAGCGAGCGCGTCGCTGCTCGTTCCCGTGGCAATACTAGCCGCAACGCTTTTAAATAAATATATCATGTTGTGTGCAGTCAAGATCGAGTTAGGAGAGCTGCACTAGTTAAAAAACAAAAGATGGGCTGTTTGGAAAGTGAAAGCGCACATGGCGTGCTGAATGTTGCAGGAAAGCAGTTCGTGCCCGCAGTAGGAAAAACTAGAGTATAAAAAAGAAAGTAGTGCTTAGAGACTTAAAAAGACGTACCATGTAACAACCAAAATAAAGGGGCCAGTAGCCATGGGAGGTTATAAATGAAGACAAGGCCGTACTAAGGAGGGACTAACAAGCCAATTACTGAATCAGAAGTCAGCACTTACGAAGAACAAAGACACAAGCCAATGAAAAATATGGGTAGAGTGTGGGCGGGGCTTCTCTTCCATACTGTACTACAGCAAGTCTCACAGCAGTGCATGTGCGCTGACTTAGGCTTGACCTAAAAAACGTGACAAATAAGTTGTGAAAACATAAAAGAGAAAATGAGTAGACAGGACAGAGCAAATGTACAATCTCAAATGCCACTACTGAAAAATGGAACTATTGTGAATTGTGGCACTAGAGATCCTAAATTACCTAGGGACAAAGAGTTATTAATTTAATGCAGCCACCAGACTAATTGACATTTGGTTGGCTGAACCGTGCTGAATAGCCCCAACTAGAGCATCCTTACGGAATGTTGATCTGGAAAAACAGCATGAAAGTTGCAATTAGCCCAGAGAGTAGGGTATATTTTATTAGCTCAAACATATTGACAACCACTGACTGAGTGATGAACATACCTTTGATGCTCCAGAGCAAAAGAACAAAAGGACGAATTCAGCTGTTGCCAGGAAGTGTAGGTCTGAGCTATTTTTGAAAAGGCAGTAAGTGTAGTGTCTCAGGATTTACGAAAAAGCCTCTAGTATTACAATAGGGCGCAGGTAAGCTTTGTGAAGGGCGAGGAACAGCAGCCACCTGGGCAGGTAAGAGTGGTGGGGCGGATTTCGATGGCCGACGATGAGGGAAAATTAAATAAATAATTAATTTACCCTCGTCATCATCCGTCGAAATCCCCCCACTCGGCCCCACAGCTCTTACCTGCATGGGCCGCGGCTGGCGAGGAATACTTGGCTCGAAAATTCCACCAATGGTGTTGGAGCTCTAAACTATACAAATGGCAGGCTGGGACCGGATGCACCAATGTCCTCCCTGGAAAGAACTTTACCTATATGATCAGAGGAAGCTAGCTTCTTAAGTATTCTACCCACTTGCTGTTGGTGTGTGTGCATGGAGACCTAAGTGTCTAAAAGCCTCAGTATTGATTGTTTTGTAGGTCTGGAGCACAACAGATTCTGAAAAACAACAGATATAGAAGACTTTCAGATAATTTGTTAAAATGTTTTAAATGTGTCATTGGATATCATTAAAGGAATTTTTCCATTGCTTTCCTATGTGCCATTTTTGCTGTCTTTATATTGTTTAATCCACATATCAATTTTTTTCTTTCGTGCTGCATTTTCCTAGTTAAATGTTTACTTTCTAATTAACCCCTAGAAATGGGGTTGTTGGGTGACTGGGGTGTGAGCCCTGGTAAAGCAGCCACCACAGTTCTTGTCAGGGTGAGGCACACGCCACCCCTAAAATAACCTGTGTTCAACTCTCTGATAGCTTTGCACAGAGCATTCAAGCTTAACTTAGAGGCAATGTGTAAAGTATTTGTGCAAACACCACTCAAGAAGAATCCCACACCAGGTTAGAAGAATATTGTAATTTGTAATAAATAAAAAAAGACCAAAACAACAAAAATCAAACCAGTAGAAATGGATAAATGCAATTTTAAATATTTCAGTGAAAATAGCTCCAAGAAGCACAAAGCGCTAACTGTAGATATCTGGTCGCGCCGGACCGGGACAAAGTCACAAGTTCAGGTCAACAGTGAAGTAGGGAAGGGCAGTCACACGGACTCAGTTAGCCTGCTGTACAAAGTACCTTAAATCCTGATTTGCGGTGTGTTGCGAGGATGTGCTTCAAAGATGCGCCGCGCAGCCGAAGCGATGCATCGGCTCTGAGATGCAGTGGGGCTGCGATGTTTGATCCTGCATAGTTGTCAAGGATCCTGTCAATGAGGGTTGCGAAGACTTGTGCCGTGGAATCATCGAAAAGCGGTGATGCGTTGGTTCTGCTTGAGTGTGCGCCGGGAAGCAGCGGAGATACGTTGGTTCCACAGAGGCTGGCAGAGCACCTTGTACCCACTTCCAAAAGTCCAGAACTGGGGTGGCAACACATGGCAGGGTAGACTCACAGATGGCAGTGTCCGGGTGCTGGGTTCACCTGGAGCCTTCTGCCCCTGAGGCTTAAGACAGGAGGCCAGCCAACTAGCCCTTGGAATCATTCTGGTGGTCCTGGGTTCAACAGATGCATGTCCAATCCTTCTCACCCAGGCAAGAGGGAAGCAGGACAGCAGTCCTTCAGAGCAGCAGTCCAGCTGCACAGCAGTAATTTCTTCTAGCAGAGTACACACAGGTCCAGAAGTGTAAAGATGAGTTGACGTCTAAGGCCCTATTTCTAAACCCTGGTGCCCTCGTTCTGGAAGGTGTGAGATGCTTTTAGACAGTGGCTTTGAAGTGCATGGATTTTCCTGACTCCCCTGCCCTGGATTCAAGCTTGATGCAGTGACAATGTTGAGGTGCTAGGTCCTTTGTGTAAAGTCAGAGCACTCCCTAGTCAGTTGGAAGTGGAGCTGTGCTCAGTTCCGCCCCTATCCTGCCAGCAGATGGCGTATTCAGGCATGCCTAATCCCTCTATTGTGTAGCTGTCTGGGAGGAATTCACAAAGTCTGTCAGTTGCACCCACTCATGTGACTAAGGTTGCAGCCACAAAAGGTCTAAGGGCAGCAAAATGCCAACTGTCTAAAAGTGGCATTTTCGGGATTGTAACAAAAAAAAAAAAAAAAAACTTTACAATTCAAAAGGGTCTTTCATTAAAATTTCAAAGACACCAAACATGACATAGGTATCTGCTCCCAGTTGGAAATTACAGCGTATTAAATGCAATATGGAACCTCCAATGTTATCCTACAGTGAAAATGAATTTGGGATTTTTCACTACCAGGAACGGTAAGACTTAAAAAGTACATGTCCAAACTTTTAATTACGCAGCACTCCGTCCGATTGGCTACCTAGGGCCTACCTTAGGGGTGATTTATATGTAATAAAAGAGGAGTTTAGCGCTTGAGAAGGATGTTTTAATGCCAAGTTGATATGGCAGTTTCAAACTGCATTCGGACTGCAGTGGCAGGCCAGGGATAGGTTTTAAGGTGATACTTAAGCTGTAGGTCCATGAGTAGCATTTCATTTACTGGCCTTGGGTATATAGTATACCACTCTACAAGGGACTTATAAGTAAATTAAATATGCCAATTGGGAATAAGTCAATTTTTTTTTTTTAAATTTGTTTATTCAAGTCAGCAAATCCACTACATTACAGTTATGCACATACAGAGCCTCAGGGAAATCAGGCAATTACTGAACCGAGCTGTCACTGTAAAGCCTCATATAAACAGTTATCAGTTTTCATTTTCCCCCAAATACATTTTTACCTAACCTTAACCAAACCAACCAAAGGTACGGACGGAAAGCAGCAGAAATCAAACATAGCACTCGAGCAATCGAGGAGCGAAACCTGCAAAGGAAGCAACACATATGAAGGAGAACACAGAAACAGCAATCATGTTTGTATAGCTGACCATGACATAGCATACTAAAAGCGGGCTTCCGCCCCATTGTGTCCAGACTCAAGGACTAACCATTTGCGACATGCCTCCCTCCCATATGACGAGGCCCAGCCTCAATGTCACCACCCACGGCCGGTCGCAACCATTCGCAGAATCGTCTAGAGTTCAGCAGCATAGGTGAGCACTCCACCTCCCACACCAGTGTCAACCCATATCATCAGAAGGCACTCCAGACAATGAACGTGCAGAGCTGGGGGAAGCAGCCCTATCTCGGGTCCACTGCAGAAAGGGCTCCCAGATGTCCCTGGGCTGGGAAGCAACCGGCAACGTCTCCCAATAGCATGTAAGTTGTGTGTTACCATATGTCACATCTTTCACCCATTCCGTAAATTTAGGCAGGGACCTACGACCCCACCGCACAGCCACCTGTCTCTTAGCATATAGGAGCAGTAGAGCATGCAATTTCCTAGCCTTTGGTGGGGTATCTTTAACATAGCCCAGTAGCCCCAAGTGTGGAGACGGCACATCAGCTCTAAGTAGAATCTGGTTAATAGCATTAAAGATGGCCAACCAGTATTCCTCTAGCCGCGGGCAACTCCACGCCACGTGCATAAAAGTAGCATTGTCGGCCCCACACTTCCAGCAGGCATCATCCTCCCGGAGCCCCATTCGGTGCAGCGATCGTGGTGTACGATAGTATCTGTGTAAGAACTTGAAATGCACCAGACGCAACCTATAATTTGGCGATAGTTCCTGCAGCTGCCCACAGCAGAAGGACCACTGTTCCTCAGACAGGGGGGTCTCCAACTCCGCATTCCATGCATGCAGGGAAGAAGGTATAACAACAGGGGACTGCTCCTGCATACAGTTGTATAACCGGGACACGAGTTTTTTGGGGGATGATTTCGAGAGTAAGTTTTGTAGTGCCTGGAGTCGTGGGGGCTCGTCCGGGAAATGAGGCCACAGCGCTTTGCAGGATTCTTTAAGCTGATGGAGAGTAAAAAGGTCAGCGAAGGTTTCCGGTGGGTCATCCTCGCTCTCCACGGGAACCTCGAAGGTACCCTCTGGGTAAATGTCTGCGAAAGTACGCAGGATCTTCCCCCGAATCACGACGTCCCTCCCACTATCCTGCAAGCAGGGAATCAAGGGATTACCCCGCAGGGGAACAGCTGGCGCATACAAGAGAGGGAGGTTCGCCCTCCTCTGCAGCTCCCGCCATGTCCAACGTAGCAGGGCTACCGTGTCCACATCTTTAGAGGGGCGAGGCGACCGCCCGTATACTGCCACTCCGAGGGGTAAGGGAGCCGCAACCGCCCTCTCCACCGCAACATGCGGCTGATAGGGAGTGGGAAAAACCCAGAAGTGCAGAAATTGCGCTTGCGCACACAATGAGTAGAGTGCCATGTCCGGGGCCCCCAGCCCCCCCTGCCGCAGCGGGAGGGTAAGCAGTGCCCAGGACGTTCTCGCCTGACCCCCAGCCCAAACCAGCGTCAATAGCAGTGACCGCACCCGAGCATGAAAATGCGCAGTCAGGGGCAACGGTAGATTTACAAAGAGATATAAAAATTTCGGAAGGACCACCATTTTTGCTAAGGCTATCCTTGCAACCAATGACAGGGGGAGCTTATTCCAAATTTCGATTTTCCCCTCCAGCCAGTCCACCGCCCTGCCATAATTCAGTGTCCACAAGTCGCTCAGGCTACGGCTTATCCAGACCCCCAGGTATTTGACTGAGTCCGTTTCCCAGCGCAAGGGATAGTCCGATTCCACCTCAGATGTGGCCTCTGTCAAAGGGAAAGCAACAGACTTGGACCAGTTAATGGATACTCCTGCCAGCCCCTCAAAGCGGACGAACTCCCTCAGCAGTGGGTTCAGGTTCTCGGCGGGGTTAGTGACATAGAGAGTAACATCATCAGCGTATAAAGAAATCAGCAAGCTGCGAGAGCTGAAGCCGATGCCCCGGGCTGTGTGATGCTGGCGGACCCGAGCCGCCAGGGGCTCCATTGCAATAGCAAAGAGCAGCGGGGACAAAGGGCACCCCTGCCTGGTCCCTCGGGAGATGTCAAATGGCTGGGAAATCAGCCCATTCACCCGTACTCGGGCCCTGGGAGCGGCGTATAGTAGCCGTATCAAGTTTATAAAAAGGGGGCTAAATCCCATCCTGCCAAGAATCCTAAATAGGTAGGGCCATTCCAGCGAGTCACACGCTTTCGTGGCGTCAAGGAAAATGACCGCCGCCTGTATGGAAGGGTGTAAATAGTGCAATACTGAAAATATCGTACGAAGGTTGTGCGATGTGGCGCGGCCCGGGATGAACCCCGACTGATCGGGTAGCGCCACCATCGGCAGCAAGGGCTGAAGCCTGTCCGCTATCAGTTTGGCGTAGATTTTGACATCTACGTTAATGAGGGATAATGGACGGTACGAGTCCAGAAGCTGGCCATCTTTGTCAGGCTTTAATAGCGTAATTATCAGCGTCTCGCGCATCGAGTCCGGCAGGGAGCCAGTCTCCAGAGCCTCAGCGAAGACCGAGTGGAGTCTAGGGGCCAGTTCATGGACGTAGGTCTTGTAAAAGATTGTGGACAGCCCATCCGGGCCAGGGGCCTTAAGCGCGGGCATGCTGTTTATCACCTGCGCGACATCCCGAGCGGTGAACGGGACATCCATATACTTACGGTGATGGTCATTAAACCAGACAATGGCAATTGAGTCTAAGAAGGCATCCAGGGATGTCGGCGCTGTAGTCTGTCTCGAGGTGTAGAGGGTCGAGTAAAACTGAGCAAAAGCAGTAAGGACTGCCTCGTGCCCCAGCCGGAGCCCTCCATCCTTATCTATTATGGATGGAATAAAATTGGACTGCGCGCGCGGTGAAATAAGCCGCGCCAGGGTTCTGCTAGGTCTATCCCCTTCTCCATATCTACGGGCCTCAGCTTGCCTGCCCAGGAATTTCACCTCACGCTGTGCCTCAACCTCAAACTCCAGCAACTTAGCCTTCATCTGTACCGCCAGTTCGCGAGAAGGGTCAGAGCAGAAGCTCACATCTAGCTCCCTCAACTCCCCCTCCAAACGGCCCAGAGTGCCACGAAGTGCTTTAAGGACACCTGCCTGTCTAGAGATACACTGGCCACGAATCACCGACTTAAATGCGTCCCAAAGGGTTGCCTCAGTGGTCACCGAACCCGTGTTGGCTTCGAAATATTTCACTATGTCCGCTCGAATCTCCTCAGCGAAAACAGGGTCGGTGAGCGCATGCGGGGGCAACCGCCAGGAGAATGCACGAGCGGGGGCCTCAGGTACCCTTGCTACCAACAGGCAAGGGGCGTGATCAGAGAGGGACCTGGCCTGAATGTCCACCTCAACCACCCAGGATGCCACATCCGGCGAGACCAACCAGTAATCCAGGCGGGACCAAGCCGCGTGCTGACTCGTTATGCACGTCCCCACAGTATCAGTAGGGTGCCTGGCTCTCCACACATCCGACAACGCCCCCTCTGCCATGATATCTAGGAGGGCCTGCCGCGCTCTGGCGTGCGTGGACCCTCCTGCACCCCTACGGTCCAACGCATCCGCCAGCACCACATTAAAGTCCCCACCAAGGATAATTGTGGAACAGTCTCGTAGCATAATCTGTGCCCACAGCTCTCTAAAGAAGTCAGGGTCATCCACATTAGGCCCGTACACTGCCGCCAGCACCAGCTCCCTCCCCTGAAGCACACCATGAGTAATCACGTACCTGCCCTCTTTGTCTAATAGAGTGTGGTGTTCCTTCCAATCCAGCCCATTACGTATGGGGATCGCCACCCCTCTAGCATAATTAGAATAAATGGCGGAATACACTCGCGCCCAACGCGAGTGCTTCAGTCTGAGGGAAGGAGTGGAGTTCAAGTGTGTCTCCTGCAGGAAGCAGATGTCCACTTTATGTCGAGCGAGGTACCCCTGCATGAGTCGAGCCTTTTTGTAGTCCCCGAGTCCTCTAATGTTCCATGTCACTAACCTAACGCCTGCCATCCCAATGTCTGCTCTGTGTTCCACCGTCACTGCCTCTGTGTGTAGAATGCATCCCCCTCCTAGCATACCCCTCGTGCCATGTATAGAGTAACATCATGGTATATTGCGAGAGAAAATATCCATCGTACCAAACCTTACATAACATAACCCAACATAACTCCCCCCACCGCCCCCGCCCTCACCAACCCCCCAAACAGGTTGTGACAAATCCCTTCCATAGACACGCAAGGCGTGTTGGCAACTTGAACCTAGAAACAGTGGGAGACACCCCATGGGGCGTGGTGCTCCAAGCGTACCGCCCTGTTGGCACAGGGTGGCTGCACTATAACGGTCCCCACATCACCTCAGCGTCACTCTCAACAATCCTGCCACAGCCCACGCCTCGGAGGGCATAAGTTTATCACAGCACCCCAGCGCGAACGCCAGAGGTAGGCCCCATATTACACCTCAGAGGCTGCATACTGGACCACGAGTGCAACTGCGGGTGGGACGAGGTTGGCATGGCACTCACAAGCAACAGTGTCCTTTGCGAATAGAGCATGCAGCCCACATCCACATGGGTCAGTCATTGTCACTCAAATGGCCATCTACTACCTCCGCACGCGGTAATGTTCGTCTCGCCACCGCACCTCCAAGTTGTTTAGCAAACTTCAACGCCGCTTTGGCCTCAGTGAAGAAATGTGTGATACCCTCGTGTGACACCTTCAGCTTAGCAGGATACAACAGTGCATATTGAACGTTAGCCTGGATGAGCAATTTTTTAGCAGGTAGGAATTCCTTCCGGGCGGCCTGCACAGAGGGAGTGAAATCGGGGTAAAAGGAGATGTTGTTTCCTTTGTGGGTGATTTTGCCCTTTTCACGAGCAAGGCGTAAGATGAGGTCTCTGTCTTGATAATTCAGGATCTTAGCTAGGATAGGGCGCGGCGGCGCCCCCACCGGCGGCTTTTTCCCCAATGACCTGTGCGCCCTTTCGACAGTGAACACCGGGGACAGCGCCGGATCGAAGAGTTCGTGTAGCAGCTCGGACACGTATAGTTCCATTCGGCCAGTGTTCGTCGTCTCCGGGATGCCCGTTATGCGGACGTTGGACCTCCGTGACCGCGCCTCTAAATCATCCGTTTTGGCCCGGAGGAATTCCAATTCTTTTTCCACGGACGTGAGGTGTTTCTTGGTTTCGTCGGCCTCTAGACTGTCCAGTCTGGTGTCGTGCGAATCCACTTGTTGCTTAACAGACTCCAGCTGAGAGGCCATGGTGTCGAGCTTGGCGTCAATGCTCTTGAGGCTCGATCTGACCTCCAACATTAACGACCGGTAATCACCATCAGTTCCCGTCCCCTGTGAGGTAGACTCCGCCGCATCCTGGTCTGCCGCCTGCTGTTTAGCCTGTCTCTTGTGATCAAAGGTGAGCCTAGACTGCTTCGCTTCGTTTTTCCCCCCCATGTCGAGATACCAGCCCCGAACACGAACGAGGAGGTCGTCACAGCACCAGCAAGAATTGTTATGCTGTATTCCACGGAGTCGAAGGCCTCGGCCAGAGTCCCAGGGGCCCAGACACCACTGCGCCTGCTTTCACTCAGTAGGCACCAGATCAGCAGGGGCACAGCGTGAAGCCACAGGGGCCGCCAGATCAGGCTAGAAGGGTGGTCGCTTAACGTCGTTCAGACTCAAGTAAGCTCACTGGTCAGCTGGGCTGCAGCGGACGATCCACTGCGGAGTATCGTAGGATCGATAGCCCGTGCAGCTGCTCACACACGACTTTCACCCCTATACCAACACGAGCAGTCGGGTTCAACGCCGTCCCGTCTTCTCGAATCGACGCACACTGGGGAATCGCCACAATCGCCCAGCCACTCACCGGCACTGCTGCTCGCAACACCGCTCGGTAGTCCACAGCCGATAGATGTGATCCACGCGGCCCCGCAGTCACCACCTTGACCCTCCGCCGCCCAGCACACGATCCGCTCTCGTCCACCTCCACTTTTAGGATGGCTTCGGCCGCCGCTCCCTCTCAGTGATCCACACAGCAACAGCCGCCCATGTAGACTCCCCGCCAGCCTTCACTGACCACTGCCGCAGACGGGACGTGTAGGCGCGGGCTCACCTCAAGTCCAGCTCGGTAATATCTCAGCCGCAGGCAGCCGCAGTCCCGCCTCCCTCGGGGCCCATAAAATGGCGACCTCGTCGTCCGAGTTTCTCCCAGCCGCGGCCAGAATCAAGCAAGCAGGTTATTCCTCAGGCCGGCGGGCAATTATCCACGTCTAGGACCCAGGGCTCATCAGTCGTAGCGGCCCAATGTACACCAAGCACAGCCACGCACGTAGCCCGGAGTCCGCAGCGTCCCAAGGCACGTCAGGCCCGCACAGCCCCGGGCTCTCGCAGCCTGGCCCGTCCGTCTCCCACCGCCGCGGAGGCGGGCGGCCACCGAAGGATCAGCGCGGCAGGGCGTCCAGAGGCACACCTCGATCACCCGGCCCCCGGCAGCCACCAGACTCAGTCCAGCAAGGTACAGAGTGTCGCGCTGCCCTCCGGTGCAGGAATCAGGATGCCGAGTGTGTGTAGAGAAGGATTTTGGGAAGGATTATTGGGTGCAGCCGGCGGAGCTCACTCACAGAGCGGCCATTTCGCTGCCCGGTTGGCCACGCCCCGGGTATAAGTCAATTTAACCATGTTTTTAGGGGAGTGATCACAAGCATTTTAGCACTGGTTAACAAAAATAAGTTCAGCAAAATGGCGGAGGAGGGTCAAAAAGTTTGGAGAGAGACCGCCCTGGGCTGACAGGTGTAACAATAACTTATTTTGGTTAGTTTATGCTTTTTATTTGTCAGACTATTGTTATGTGGTTAGCTGTTGTATATAAACCTCATATATTTTTAGCAATGTAAATAGTGTTTGTTCAAGGTTTCAAAGGGCAAGCTAACACTCCATAATTGATACCCCAATATCATTTGTTTGAGCTGGAATAGGGCATGGAGAATGCAAGAAAAAACTAGTTTGTCAAGGTAATGGGAGCCGAGTCTACAAAGTCTGATCGCAGATTTGGAGCTCCACAGACGGCTGTACTAGCAGGCAAAAATGTACTTCTAAAGACAAGTTCAGGGGTTTGTCTGGACTACATTAAGCTAGTTAAGTTATGCTATCCATTTTGATGTATTAAGGGAAGCCTATTTTCTGTATTACTTAGTTAATGCTTGAGGAGAGCTATAAGTGACTTCCTCCAGTTGAAATGCCCTTAATTATGAATTTTCAGAATGCTAGACAGATGAACAAACCCACCTACGATAGGAATAGGAGCATGGTCTCTCCTTTTGCAATGGTGTACAGCAAAAGGTTAGTTTTTCTGCAGTGGTGAAACCAAGATGCAATGCCTGGAAAAGTGAAATGCACCAGAATGACAAGTGGTTCTTCTTCCTTATTGCATGTGAGCCATAGCGCAGCTCACACATCAGGAAAAACTGAAGAAGAATAGAACTAGGCCTGTTTGCAGTCTACTTTGCACAGCTAGCGATGTAAAGCTATCCTTTCCCACCACTTCCAACTCTAGAGAGCTAGGTCATGGAGATATAGCATTTTACTAAAGTTTGCAGAGGCATCGTAGAGAATTTACAATATTTAATAAATACAGATTCTCTGCTTTGATGGTGTGGTTTGTTTAAAATTGAGGCTCAAGTGCTTGCGTTGTTTGAATCCTGCATCGGAGCCATCCACAACCCAGCCCACTACTTCCGGGAAGTTCCCCAACAGTGACATAAAGTGTTGCCAGTGGGAACCAAAACTAAACACAGAAGAAGGATGAGGAATGCCTTCTGCTGTACTTTAGCACCAAAGGACCATAAAATGAAACAAGTAAGATGGCAGGAAGGGTGAGGGATGGGGACAGGAGCACCAGGACCAGGGGAGTGGGAGGGGCATGCAGCCACAAAGGAGGAGGTGGGAGGGACAAATGCTGCATTAAAATGCAAGCAGCCATGGGGACAAGCTGAACACAGGCAAACAGTAACAGGAGCAGGAAAAGAAAAAAAACTAGTCCCCAAACTACAGATAAACAACCAAAGCATAATAATACAGTACTTGGTCCCTGCTCTGTGGGAGGAACAGAAAGACAAAAAGGAGGGACAAAGAGAAGTATTGACCACTAACAAGCACATATTTTTAAAACACACTGAAACAAACAAATGAAAAGCAGCTAAGCCCACAAAGAAGTATATACTAAAGTATATACAATAGATCTCAAATGCTCAACCTAACAAGAAGTCTTGAAAGCTCGACCTACATAGGGCGCTGTCTGGACCAAAAGCTATCTTACTGCTAAATTTGGTGTAATTCCATCAAGCAGTTTGGGCGATGTTCGTGTCTAAAATCTCAATGGGAATAAACAAGGGAAACAAACAATTTTTGACCCCCCCTTTTCTCATCTCCCGCTTGATGGATCACCCCGAAACTTTCCGTGCACAATAAGACCCACCTTGACACTTGTTTTTGGAAAATGTTGTGAAGATTCGTCAAACAGCACCAAAGATATAGGCAAGCAAAAAAACGTTTTTTCTATGGAAAGTAGGTCCTAACTATAGCTACATACTGGCGACTGCCAGTAGGATATATATAGATATATATATCCAAACGAAAAGCACCCACAATTGAAGGCGCCACACACAGTCTTGTTTTTCTTCCTTTTATTTTGCGGGACAAGCAGGGCAACAGCATCGCCTGTTTCAGCTTCAGTTCTGCCAATATTACCAAACGCGTTTCGGGCGTAGTCACGTCCTTTGTCACTGGACACGGCTTATCTGGAGAAAAGGCAGCAGTCATTTCCATCGCACGCGCGATATATATATATATAATACACATAAATAAAATGGTTTAAAACCTCCCTGCAAAATACATTTGTGTGGTAAAAGCCTGCGTGGTAAAGACACAAATGCGTTATAAAGCCTGTGTTGTTAAGGCATGCCTGGTTCCAACTGTATTGTAAAGGCTGTTTCCCCCACAGGTAATATGACACTTATCTTTGGAGCATAGAAATTTCACTTCTATGAGTGCCAGCCACTGCTATTTTCTTTGCCAGTACAGGCTCAATTTATCAAGCATTGGCAAAGCGAGTAGCAGCAAAAAGCAAGCATTGCCAAAGCTAGACTGATTGGCTTTACCAGTGCTTCTTGACAATGTGCTTGGTTCAAAATTCAAACCTCATCTTGCCAACCATACTTTTGCACTGATGTAAACTTCGGGTTGCTTCACCTTGGTGAACACTCTTTAACAGCCTTCATCAATTAGTTGATTTTTGTTGTTGACTTTAATGCAAGGTGAGCAATACATGAAGCCATGCTATGTGTGGTGTATCTGCTGCCGAGAGCAGAGGGCAGGACACGAGCTGTACCATGTCTATGACAATATAGGATGGGGTATCCTATCCAATAAAGCTTAGGGGAAACAACTTTTACCACGCAGGCATAGAGCACAATTCCTTTACGCCACGTGTTTTTAATACACTTATGCCTTTACCACGCATAACTTTAAAATGAAATGGTAAGTATATATAAGGTAAGTGTGTGCATGTATATATATATATATAGTACGAGAGGATGGCCCCACACCGATAGCATAGGCAGTCCAACAACGTCCTGTCCGCCTGACACGTTTCGAAGCTTAAAATCCTCTTCCTCAGAGGCGTAGACGTGGATGTAGTAATTAGCTGCCGCAGGATACACAGCCCCCAGATGGGCCTCAGTGTTTGGCATTCCTCTCTAAATCCAGTCACAGCATCCCCGAAGGTGACCCAGTGGTTACCAGATCACACAGCCCCCCCACCATGGGGTGGTGCTCTCCCGGCGGCTAGGCTCGCCGCCAAATATGATAGCTTCCAGGTTGCCCTTCTGTAGGAAAGCATTCTGATGCTGTCATGAGTATCAAAACTTTATTAGTATGAGAGGATGGCCCCACACCGATAGCATAGGCAGTCCAACAGCATCCTGTCCGCCGGACGCGTTTCGAAGCTTAAAATCCTCTTCCTCAGAGGCGTAGACGTGGATGGAGTAATTAGCTGCCGCAGGATACACAGCCCCCAGATGGGCCTCAGTGTTTGGCATTCCTCTCTAAATCCAGTCACAGCATCCCTGAAGGCGACTCAGTGGTTACCAGATCACACGGCCCGCACAATGGGGTGATGCTCTCCCGGCGGCTAGGCTCACCGCCAAATATGATAGCTTCCAGGTTGCCCTTCTGTAGGAATGCACTCTGATGCTGTCATGAGTATCAAACCTTTATTAGTATGAGAGGATAGTCCCACACCGATAGCATAGGCAGTCCAACAACGTCCGGTACGCCTGACGTGTTTCGAAGCTTAAAATCCTCTTCCTCAGAGGCGTAGACGTGGATGGAGTAATTAGCTGCCGTGGGGTCTTTCTACAGCAGGCACCTTGTTTGGTCCATGTTTTAGTGGCTCCGCCTGGGCCGCAGAAGGAGCCCCGGTGTTGTTTACAACACTCCCGCAACGACGCCAAATGATGCAACTGCCGAAGGGACAGGTGCCAGTTTATTGGAGAAACAAAGTGCCAGCAGTGAGTTGGAGCCTTTCATCATTACCCACTGTGGATTTATTTGGATCATTGTGATTGCAAGGGCACATCAGCTCATGGTAGTAATATAAAGACACTACAAGTACAATTGGGTCACGGGAGTGGCTACGCCCACAGAGGCGGGATAACGGATTTAACCGGTGGTGTCTTAAAATGCCGTGCCTCTGTAATACGAAGTCCGTTGCCTCTGAAGAAGTGGTTCTTCCACGAAACGCGTCAAGCATTTTGGACAGTACCTTTGATGCTGTAAGTCTTCACCTATGCTGTTCCCTCCAATAAATAAGTGTTGGCTGATACTTACCTGTCGTGGGGTCTTTCTACAGCAGGCACCTTGTTTGGTTCATGTTTTAGCAGCCCCGCCTGAGCCACGAAATGAGCCTCGGTGTTGTTTACAGCACTCCTGCAACAACGCCAAACAACGCCACTGCCGAAGAGACAGGTGCCGGTTTATTGGAGAAACAAAGTGTCAGCAGTGAGTTGGAGCCTTTTATCATTACCCACTGTGGATTTATTTGGAACATTGTGATTGCGAAGGCACATCAGCTCACGGTAGTAATACAAAGACACTACAAGTACCATCGGGCTACGGAAGTGGGCACGCCCACAGAGGCGGGATAACGGATTTAACCGGTGGTGTCTGAAAATGCCATGCCTCTGTAATACGAAGTCCGTTGCCTCTAAAGAAGTGGTTCTTCCACGAAACACGTCAGGCATTTTGGACAGTACCCTTGATGCTACAAGTCTTCACCTATGATGTTCCCTCCAATAACTAAATGTTGGCTGATACTTACCTGTCGTGGGTCTTTCTACAGCAGGCACCTTGTTTGGTTCATGTTTTAGCGGCCCCGCCTGAGCCGAGGAAAGAGCCCCGGTATTGTTTACAGCACTCCTGCAACGACGCCAAACGACGCCGCTGCCGAAGGGACAGGTGCCGGTTTATTGGAGAAACAAAGTGTCAGCAGTGAGTTGGAACCTTTCATCATTACCCACTGTGGATTTATTTGGAACATTGTGATTGCAAGTACACGTCAGCTCACAGTAGTAATACAAAGACACTACAAGTACCATTGGGCCACGGGAGTGGCCACGCCCACAGAGGCAGGATAACAGATTTAACCGGTGGTGTCTGAAAATGCCGTGTCTCTGTAATACGAAGTCTGTTGTCTCTGAAGAAGTGGTTCTTCCACAAAACACGTCAGGCATTTTGGACAGTACCTTTGATGCTGCAAGTCTTCACCTATGCTGTTCCCTCAATTAAATAAGTGTTTGCTTGTCTGATACTTACCTGTTGTGGGGTCATTCTACAGCAGGCACCTTGTTCGGTTCATATATATATATATATTACTTACTGGCGGTCGCCAGTAGGTAGTTATAGTTAGGACCACGTTTCCATAGGAAAACCTCAACATTCTATTTTGAATAACTTTGGCGCCGGTCGATGAATCCTCCCAAATTTCTCAAAATAGGTGGGGCGCTCCGCTCCGCTCCTACCCTGAAAGTCTCGGGGGGATTCGTCAAGCGGGGGCTGAGATAAAAGGGGGGTCCCAAAACGCGTTTTTCCCATGCATTTTTCCATAGGACCTTTAGAACGAGCTACAGCCCGAACGGCTGAACAGAATTACTCAAAATTTGGCAGAGAGGTAGTCCCTAGGTCAAGGAAGTGCCTTTTGTAGGTTTGGTGTAAATCTGTTCAGTAGATTCTGAGAAAATAGCCTTTAAATCAATATATATATCTGAGCCAGCTTACGGTACGCTTACCGTACGCTTACGGTAAGCGTACGGTGGCGTGCGCGAGCGCGATTCTGATTGGCTCTTAGATCTTAGTAAACATTCGAATCGGCCGAAACCAGGAAGCGGCGGCCGCCATTTTGTCTCTCGCACTGAGTGTTGTTTATCAAACATGATGGCCAAAAACATGTTACGGGGCTGTTTTGACAACTCCCTCCCACATAGTCATGTTGAGGGAGTCCACAAACATCCCCCAAGAGCAAAAACGGTTTTATTTTTTTTTCGGCAATTTCGCGGGGTACGCTTACCGTACGCTTACCGTAAGCGTACGGTAAAAAAAATAAAAATAAAAAAAACACTATCCACACTTACCCTACCCCCTGTGCTTTTGGTGGCCGAAGGCCACCAAATGTACAGGGCTTATTAATAGGTAAAAAAAACTAAATTTTGGCAACATGAAATTATAAAATTGAAATAAAAAAAACACTATCCACATTGACCCCACCCCCTGTGCTTTTGGTGGCCGAAGGCCACCAAATGTACAGGGCTTATTAAAGTTGATAAAAACCGTGCATATATATATATATATATATTCACTGAAAAAACCATAGGTTTCACACACGTTATAGTTAGGAATTAGCATTTAAAAAACCTTGCAAATTCACTGAAAAAACCATAGGTTTCACACATGTTATAGTTAGTGGAAATTTTACTGATAAAAAACCAATGAAATTCCCCCGTTATAGTTACTGTAGGCAACTATAACTCACGCGACCGTAATCCTCTGCTGATGACATATGTGTCTTTATGAAAAAAAAATATTTGTAATATATGTATAGCTAAAATTTAATGGAAGAAGACATGGGCAAATAAGTGTCTAAATACAGTATTAGCATCAGCAGAGGATTGCGGTCGCGTGAGTTATAGTTGCCTACAGTAACTATAACGGGGGAATTTCATTGGTTTTTTATCAGTAAAATTTCCACTAACTATAACATGTGTGAAACCTATGGTTTTTTCAGTGAATATAGATATATATATATTCACTTAAAAAACCATAGGTTTCACACATGTTATAGTTAGCTGGACATTTCCCTCGTAAAAAACCAATGAAATTCCCCCGTTATAGTTAGTGCAGGCAACTATAACTCACGCGACCGCAATCCTCTGCTGATGACGTCAGATATTACATCACTGATGACCTATGTGTCTGTCTGAAAAATAAATATTTGTAATATATGAATAGCTAAAGATTAATGGAAGAAGACATGGGTAAATAGGTGTCTAAATACAGTGATGTAATATCTGACGTCATCAGCAGAGGATTGCGGTCGCGTGAGTTATAGTTGCCTGCACTAACTATAACAGGGGAATTTCATTGTTTTTTTACGAGGGAAATGTCCAGTTAACTATAACATGTGTGAAACCTATGGTTTTTTAAGTTAATTTGCAAGGTTTTTTAAATGCTAATTCCTAACTATAACGTGTGTGAAACCTATGGTTTTTTAAGTGAATATGTATATATATATACATATATCTATACATATACATATATATATATGTGTGGGGGTGTGTGTGGGGGGGTGTACATGAGCATGCTAATGAGCGGGAGATTCCGAGCAGCTTATATATATATATATATATATTATATAATATATTATATATATATATTATATATATTATAATAATACTTTTTATTGCATGATTAATTAAAATCTTACAATTCGCGATTTACCAACACTCAATCATTAAAACGTATCTACACAAGAGAGTTCTTAAAATACATTAAATACGTAAGTTCAATTCATCCTTGTTACGATTCATTATTACTAATATTAAAATAACAATTATTCACAGTTGTAATTTCTTTACTTTTGTGCAGTATCTCATATGCAAATGTTGCTCTAACTGTCAGCAGCTTCCAGTCCTAATATGCTTGAATCATTAACTTCCAACTTCTTTCTTACAAGGGTCATAAATTTAGTAAAGATATATATATATTACCTCAGGGGTTGAGGGTGGACCTGAGCAATAAATATTAATATTTGTCTCATCTTTACTACCTCGTGTCCGTGCCTTCGTCCATGGAAGTGCCTGTGGAAGCTGGATTGTTTGGTCATATATATATATATATATATATATATATATATATAGAGAGAGAGAGAGAGAGAGAGAGAGAGAGAGAGGGGTGTTTCACTTACCGTATATATACTTACCCTCTTCATTGTTGTCAACTACCTTCTTAAATAGGTGTGATGCTGTTCAAGAATAGATGGCTATGTGTTTTTTGGGAATCCTGTATCCTACCGTTAACAGGCATAGTCAACTTGCCATGTGGGCCATGGACTACTGTCTCTTAGTTTACCCCCACCTAACTACCAAAGGGCCCATCATACATACCTAGCCTGTCACTTGGAAAGCACACACATGTTGTTTGGTTTGATAGGAGTTTTCCCTCAGTAGTAAAATGCCCCATGCAAATAACAAAAATGCACTTTATAAACACATGCCAACCAGAAATAACAATGCATTGAGTATTATGAAAGGGCTGTACAATAGAGTCGAGTTCACAAATGCGTATACAAGTGAGAGAATGCACAAGGGATGCGCATGAGGATACAGAGTTCACAAACCATATGCAAATGGGTGAGTGCAATTGTTTGTGTCCTTCACACGTTTTGTGCTAATGCCCATAGAGCACAAAGCACTAGGATATAGTCACAACATTTTCTTTGGTCCAGTAGTGAAGAAGAATTCACTTACAAAGATAAATATTGTTGTCTATAATCATTACCTTGGGACCGTTATATATTGCAAAAAGCTTTAAAAAGATATCCGCTCTAATGCAGTCAGATGGAGAATTCATGCTTGTATTCAAAACAGAAGCCATTTTGCTCGGACATCTAACTTTCATATATAAATGAGTTTAATCACTCCTAGAAATAAGTTAAAATCAATTATTGTTAAAAAATGAAAAGTCCTTCTGTAATGCAAGCCCTCTAGCTATGCGGTATCATGGTTGAAAAATGTGCCCATTCATTAACATCAGGCCCAGATCTATTAAGAAGTCACGCAACGCAGGGCAGCAAGTAAAGTGCCTGAGCTGTGCTCCCTGAAAGGGAGGGAGCAGAATAGCATCATATCAATTAAGATATGGTGTTCTCTCCTTGTGCAGGAACACTTTAGGCAAACGTGCGCCAACGCAGGCACCCTTGCTTTATAGTGCAAAGGTGTTTCTGTTGCCTGAAGCACTGGTTTTGCACTGGTAGGAACCCCTTCCAATACAAAATCTATGCTGTACAAAACAATGCAACATGCAGACATAGGTGAAAAACGAGGAGAAATTAACACATTTTTCCTTGTTGCTCCTACCATGAAAAAGAGTACAATTTTGGCGCAAATCTCTGTCTACACTTCTTTGTACCTAGGGATTTGCCTCAAAACCTGTGAGTGGCTCCATGGGAAGCCCATGGACCATTCAAGAAAAGACCCCTTGATGCAAAGTAATGCTAGGCAGCACATTGCTCAACTTTGCGTTACTTTGGGTTATTATGAAGTGCAAATCTTGATCTACATTAGATAGTAAATCCCACCTGAACACTTTGTGAAGGGTTTGCGTTAGAAAAGTAACACAAACCTGACACAAAGCGTATGTAAATCTGGGCCCTGATGTGGTTTCTCTTGATACCGAGATGGTGTTTGCCACAGTTTTATGTGATCATGGAAAAACAATGTCATAGAATACGATCACTGAGAAACTATTTCATCTGAACTGTTTAATGGAAATTTTCTGAATTAAAGGCATTTACCTTTTTGGAGAAACCAGTTCATAGAATGTCTTTTTGGTCGAAATTGGGTTTTGAATGCTTATTTTTTAAGTGCAAATGCAATGGTTGCAGGTCTTACTTTCAGAAACAGTTTTGACTGAGATATTTATTTCAGTGCTTTACTTCAGGGGACAATATATTATATTTATATATTTTACATTGTCAAACAATTACTTTGGATGCTTTTAATTTGCTGACCCATCACCACCCATGAACACCATCCATCTCTAACCCTCACAACCCCTAAACATCATCAATCCCCGCCCTCTAAAACCCCTAGTCACTCATTATGTACACTTATCCCTGAAACCTAAAAGTCCTTTCTACCCCAAATATCCATCATCCCTGAACAATAAAATCACCCACTACCCCTAACTCCACCCATTCTTGATACCAAAACCTCCATTTCTATGCCTTAACCCCACCCACCCCATACCTCTCAAAACACCTCAGCTCGCCCATACTCCACCCATCCATGAAGCCTAAACATCCCACACCGCCCTTAAACACAAGCCATCCATGACCCATCAGAACTCCTCATTACCCTAAACTACTCATCCCTGAAGCCTAAAATCCCTTTCAACATTTAAACTCCACCCATTCCAGAATCCTTAAAACCTCTCACCACCCTTAACTCCACCCCATTCTGAACCCTAAATAAAAGCAAAAAGAAATGGATATAACCCAGATCTGTGACTGGGGGTGAAGGTTTGATTTGTTCGGCATTCCATCATTCATCTGTTCTTTTTACATTTGTCGCCCTAAGTGGGAAGAGTATGCCCAGGCATGGGTCCCGTGCTTGCTATGCCACTGGATTCAAGCTAGCCTGGCTGATGAAGGGTTATACCCCGAATCCGGTTCCAGGATGCTTATTTCTGGTCTAGGGAGGACCTGGCCTGGCAGTTAGGGCTGGACTGTTTCCATGGGAAGCAGGGTCACAACTGATTTCCATTTAGCTGGGCCTAAACTGAAATGGGGTGGAGAGCAAAGAAACAATGGATTTAACCCAGATCTGTGACTGGAGGTGAATGTTTGATTTGTTCAGCATTCCGTCCATCATCTGTTTTTTTTGCATTTGTCGACCTAATTGGGTAGGGTATGCCCAGACATGGGTCCCATCCTCTCTATGCCACCAGATTCAACCTAGCCTGGCTGATGAAGGGTGATATCCCGAAACCGTTCCCAGGATGCTTGTTTCTGGTCTGGCAGTTCGGGCTGGACTGTTTCCATTGGGAGCAGGGTCAAGACTGATTTGCATATGGCTGGGTCCAAACTAGAATGGTGTGGCGAGCAAAACAAAGATGGATTTAACCCAGATCTGTGACTGGAGGTGAATGTTTGATATATTCAGCATTTTGTCCATCATCTGTTGTTTTTGCATTCGCGGCCCTAAAAACTCTTCATGGCCCCAGTCGCTACCCAAAATGGAACCTTATAAACTCTCACTAGCCCTAAACTCTGCCCATCCCTGAAACCTAAAAACACCTCACATACCTAAACACCACTCATCCGTGAACCCTAAAAAATCCCCACCATCCCAACACTTCACCTATTTCTGAATGCTAACAATCCCTTTCTATGCCTGAACTCCAATTATTCCTGCTCACTAAAAACCCTCTCATCACCCTAAACATTACCCATCCCTGAACCCAAACATCCCTCAGTATTCCTAAACACCAGCCAAGTTTAATATAAATTTGGATTTATCCTTAAAATTATTTTTCTTCTAAAATGTTTCCTTTCATTTTCGATTTTTTTGTGTTTACTTGAAATTGTCTTTCTTTAAAATTGGTTTTCCATGATTTGGTTTCCTCCAATGGGGTTTTTCAATTTTCGTTTTCCATTAATTGACACACATCAGTTTGCCACTTTACTACTGAAAACAACGTAATTGAATGAAATTGATCCAGGTAAGTATAGGCCAATACCAGATTTTCTACAGTGATCTATTTTATTATCGATGATCTATTATTACAACCTACTGTGGTTAATTAGCTACAACCCTCGAACTGAATAAGATTCTAGACACCTCAATATGGCTTTGATTTGCACACAAGAGGAACGTCCATGCTGGATGACTTCAGACCTGAGACAGGTGGCAATATTGTTATGGGTGCATTCTACATTGAATTAGAAGCAGGATTTGCAAATAGTTTTTTCTCCTCTAAATATGATAGTTAAAATACACGTAATTGAAAAAGTGGCTAAAAGTGTTCATTCTGAAACAATGTGAACAGTTCATCATGAGTCTAACTGATAAAATGAAGTTTTTTTTTATTGCTGTTCAAACTGCACTTCTGTTGTTTTGAAGCTTTGCAAGTTGCAGGTGTTACTGTTACCCAACTTAATGGTACTCCATTCCATATATTGGCCTTCGGAGGGATGGACTGCTGAACCGGCCGTTGCTGGATTCCAAATATTTACTTGCCTGTCGCTGCTGACCAGATATGTGAATTTCTCACACGAAAACATCCTAGCCAAAATACAAGCTAACAAAATATGACCAAGGTGATCCATTCTTCACCCATCCTCAATGTACTTTGAAGATATGTACATAATGTCACGGTACATACATTTGGAATTAAGCAAAGTAAACCCATATGTACCCACATATATTAACATTAATGATATTTGGGTAGTCAATATTGTGGATTTTTAACAGGACGATATTAACACCACAATATTTTGGTACCACAAAATTGCTGCTTGTTTCAGCAGTTGGCATTCATCTAATCCAGCCATCCTTTCCATCCCCTTTGCTCCTGTTTAGTACATTATAACATGTACTTTAAGTCTTACACTTCACTCCTCAAAAAGGCCTATTCCTGCAGTAGATGGCGTCCAATGCAAGTCAAGCAGGGCTGCTGAAGGTTACCTGTGATTCAAGATACCTGAAAATCTGGTTATTTAATCATAAATGGACAAGCCAGGTTTGATGTGTCAGATGCAAATGATATACAATATATTACAACATAACATGTTATTCCTTACTTTCAAATGTGTAATTCCATTTAAGTTTATTGCATGAAGGAACATTTTCTGAAAGAATCAAACTATTAACATGGCCTTATAACTTGTTTCCATTTGGTCTTTTTTTACAGTATGGAAATTCGGGTGGTCCCTTGGTTAATTTGGTAAGAGCAATGTGTTTTCTTTTCTATCTTGATTCTATATAAAACGTTTGTAGTATTTACAGATAATCGAGAATCTGAGATGTGAAGTACTATTCAGAGTAATTCCTATTCAAAGTGTTTAAAGAAATGCGATTCAACAAATAGCTTTTATAAATAGCTATTTTAATTATACCTGTTCGTTGACATCTTTTTGCCAATGCAAGGAAAATCTACATAAGTTAGTGACAATTTTACATTTATGCCATGTGCAAATAGATAACACATTACGGGGCATATTATCAAGGACGGCGTTAAAAATTATCGCCGGTTTAGCGGCAGAAAACTGCCGCTAAAGCGGCGATAATGGGTTTGATAATATGTCCTTGAGAATTCCAATAGAAGTTCATGTTCTGGTGTGAACATGGGCTTCTATTGGAATTCTCCAGGCCATATTATCAAGCCCATTATCGCTGCTTTAGCGGCAGTTTTCTGCCGCTAAACCGGCGATAATTTTAACGGCGTCCTTGATAATATACCCCTACATTCGTTCATTAAGAGCGAGTAAAGGCATAGTTCAGAAACAACTTAGCCATTAAACCTCAGCCGCGGCCCGTGCAGGTAAGAGCGGTGATGCAGTGGGGCTGAGTGAGGGGGGATTGTGACAGACGACGACGAGGAAAAATTAATTATTTATTTAATTTTCCCTCCTGGTCGGCTGTCGAATCCCCCCACCCGCCCAACACGGCCCAACCGCTCCTACCTGCACGTGCTGTGGCTGTTAAACCTGTGACATTGCAAACTAGTCCTCTTCAACGAAACAACACGGTTGGTGCCAGGAGCCTACAGTCTTTAGTGTACTATAGTTTATGGTATTTAAAAAGAAACATACATAAAACCAGATTACTACATTTACAAATCATCCAGATGGGAAAGGGCACATTTTGGGCATACGCAAATTCACAAAAATAACATTTGCTGCTACCCACAATGAGATGTGTGTCAAGTATGGGTTCCATGCAATTAGTGAGTTCGGGGGTGAGTGAGGGCTGTGGCAAACAGTTTTAAGTACATCACTGCCTCACTCATTCACAAAGAGATGCACTGAGCAAAAACTGAGCTCGAGGCCGTGCCAAGGTGTGTGCCATGTACAGAACCGAGGTGCAGAGTGGACTGGGAACATTGCAGTTCTTGTACTTCATTACCTATGTATTACAGGAACTGTGGAACACTGATTACTGGTGGAGTTGTAAATATAGTAATTGACATCTATGGGCTCTTTAAAGCCTGAACATGCCAATGCTGATCCAACGGGTGACACAAGTATGAGGTTGGGAGTCTTCTGACATCGAAATGGCCACTGGAAGGCAGTGCAGAAGTGAGCAACAGGCAGTTTCGGCTGGCTTGTACCCAGGGTGATAGGTCGGGGCACAAAAAAATAAATAAATAAAATAGACTTACCTTGTATCTTGCAACGCGATGTTCTTCTCCCTCGGGTGTCTTCTCTCCTCACGGAAGCTCCTGATGCAGGAAACTGCATTACCCAATCCTGGTGCTACTTTCACAGCATGAAAGCAGCACCAGGATTGGATTCAGCGGCCTCTCTCAGCGCTTCTGAGAGCCCTGGAGGCCTGCGCTTTCTCTAACTCAGCTGTCTAAGACAGCTAGGTTAGAGAACTTTAAAGTGCGCATTAACAAAGTAGGTCGCACACTGCTCGTCATACCCGCAAATAGCCCCATAGAACTCTGGATAATGTAGTAGCAAAGGTGAGTACGCCTATGCCACGAGTATGTCACTATAATGCCATCCCTGGACACGTGTTTCGAGGTAATTGCCTCTCGTCAGCAGGGAGCAGGTAGGTCTGTGGGGTGCCAAGTAGACTGCCAAAATATTAAAGGTAAAATACCTCTACCAGCGCGCAGGTGCGGAACCAAGGCTCGTCAGCCCAAATCGCTCGAAGGAGCTTAAATACATTAACAAAGTAGGTCGCACACTGCTCGTCATACCCGCAAATAGCCCCATAGAACTCTGGATAATGTAGTAGCAAAGGTGAGTACGCCTATGCCACGAGTATGTCACTATAATGCCATCCCTGGACACGTGTTTCGAGGTAATTGCCTCTCGTCAGCAGGGAGCAGGTAGGTATGTGGGGTGCCAAGTAGGCTGCCAAAATATTAAAGGTAAAATACCTCTACCGGCGCGCAGGTGCGGAACCAAGGCTCGTCAGCCCAAATCGCTCGAAGGAGCTTAAATACATTAACAAAGTAGGTCGCACACTGCTCGTCATACCCGCAAATAGCCCCATAGAACTCTGGATAATGTAGTAGCAAAGGTGAGTACGCCTATGCCACGAGTATGTCACTATAATGCCATCCCTGGACACTTGTTTCGAGGTAATTGCCTCTCGTCAGCAGGGAGCAGGTAGGTATGTGGGGTGCCAAGTAGACTGCAAAATATTAAAGGTAAAATACCTCTACCGGCGCGCAGGTGCGGAACCAAGGCTCGTCAGCCCAAATCGCTCGAAGGAGCTTAAAAACATTAAAAAAGTAGGTCGCACACTGCTCGTCATACCCGCAAATAGCCCCATAGAACTCTGGATAATGTAGTAGCAAAGGTGAGTACGCCTATGCCACGAGTATGTCACAGTGCGCATGTCTGGCTGGCCGGCCCAAGACGGATGGCCAAAGAAACATGAACTTTTTAAAGCGCACAGTTCTCTGCTGCTGCCACTCGGCATCAATGCCCCGCCCCGTCCTGACACTTACTTTAGGACGGGTTGCTGAAAAATAAAACGGTAATAAATGAACTTTTTTTTTTTTTTATTTGTTTATTGAAGTTTTGCAATAGCGTACAGCTTATTGATATATCAAAACAATGTAAACTAAATCATCAACATAAAATAAATCAATGAAAGGTACATTTTAGTGATCAGAAGATATCACAAGTGCATTAAAATTGTCCCGCCCAAATGGCGATATTGAACATTTCGGGTGATGCGGTAGCACAACAATTATAGGTTATTATACAGAGTCACACAGTATCTATATGAGACTGGAGCAGCAAATACTCTCTCAAAGGAGCCCAAATATCCGTAGGTCTAGATGTTGCCGACAGTTCCTCAGCGTAGAGTTCCAACTGCTCATGGCAGTACACCAGTGGCCATATGTATCAATGTTAGATTTTGCGATTCTCAAATAGCGAATTTCTGGGAATCGCTATTTGAGAATCGCAAAACGCTATGTATGTAGGATTTGCAATACATTTTGCGAATCCTACATATTCCATAATTGCGAATTGCAAATTGCAATTCGCAATTAAGGAATACCTCCCTATTCATTCCTATGGGCCTAGAGGCCCATAGGAATGAATGGGAAGACATTCTCAATTTGCGATTCTCAATTAGAGAATCGCAAATTGAGAATACAATTTCAAGTATGCCAGGGTGTCAAAAGGACACCCTGTTGCACCCCTGAAATGAGCATGGGTGCACATGTGGCGCACATACATGCCCTAAGGGCATGTGTGTGCGCCATATGCCACTTAGAAAAATGCAAAAATTTGCATTTTTGAAAGAAATCGCAAATTAGCACCAACCTGTAGTTGGTGGTAATTTGCGATTCCTTAAGGCCAAATTGCACTTTTTTTGGTGCTTCTTACATTGCATTTAAGGAATCGCAAAAGTTGCGATTCCTTAAATGCAATTGCAAAATAAGGAATCGCAAATTTGCGATTCCCTATTTTGCACACAGATTTGCTTTCATACATACCACTTAGCAAAATTGCGATCGCAAACGCCGAAATTCGGCGAATTACGGCGTTTGCGATCGCAATTTTGCTTGATACATATGGCCCCAGGTCTTTAATCCAGTAATCAATTTTCGGAGCAAATTTACTCTCCCATGTAAACAGAACTTGCCTCTTGGAGAGAAAGAGGGCCACTCTTTCAAACCTACCCATGGTGGCCTTCAAGTGAGGAACATACCCAATAAGGCACTCCAGGGGCGTGCACTGCAGCACCTGACCCGTCATAGTATGTATACGTTTGATAACAGTCTCCCAATATTTGAACACAGGGGCACACTGCCATGCAAGATGAAGAAAATCAGCACTAAATCGACCACAGCGCCTACATTGATCAGAGTCCCTAAGGCCCATTTTATATAACTTAACAGGGGTATGGTACATTTGGTGAATTAATTTAAAATTAATAATACACAGATTACCATTCGGAGTAAGGCGACCTGTTAGCATGCAAATTTGTTCCCCCTCTTTTGGAGTGATCGGGGGAGTCACTATTGTATTCCACCTCCCCAAACTGTTATCCGGCCCACGTACCGTTTCATCCTACACCGCCTTGTACAGTTTGGTAATCAGTTTTTTCTTGGTCGGGGCTACCAGCAATAACTGAAGCAAATTAAGTGTGTCCGATTCAGCAGGAAAGTCAGTGTAGTGATCTCACACTGCACGCCTCAAGACACAGCAGGAGTACTGAAAGAGCAGAGTGGAGTTTTGGATGTAGTTCAGGTCATCACCTGCAATGTATCTACCCCCCGGATAGAGGTCACTCATGTGTGTGATGCCAGACTCACTTAAAGCTGTTATGGGCCCTTTTTCCTGAGTGACAGATAAAGCTGCGTGCCCAGCGAGAGTTAGCGCAGGAGCATATAAAGGAAGTTTGTGCGCGCGCTTGCCAATCGCCTGCCAGGCAGCAATAGTGGTGTCGATTGTATTAATCTCAGTCCTGGGCGTCTGCCTATGAGTATGTGTGAGGACGCTTTCCAGTGATATAGGGTGAGCATCTCCGTCCTCTAGAGCAACGTGTGGAATATAGTCATACGTCCTGAACCAATAATAAGCGTATTGGGCCTGCGCGCAGAGACATAAAAATCAGGAGCAGCGAACCCACCTTTATCATAAGCAAGCATTAATGTGAGCCAGCTAATTCTGGGCTGTTTATCCCCCCACACTAATCTCAATAGCTGGGTTTGCACTGTTTTAAAAAAAAGTTTGATCAGTTTGATCGGAATATTACAAAACAGATATAAAAACCGTGGAAGTATGACCATTTTAATTACTGCGATACGGTCCACAAGGGACAATGGTAGATGGGAACACTTATCCACTTGTTGCACCAAAGTATTGTAGGCTTGGCCATAATTCTATTTGATCACGGTATCAGGGTCGCAGTGCACCCATACGCCAAGGTATTTGACTGGGTCCGCGGTCGATATCAATGGGTATTCTAATTGGGGCGGAGACGTGATCAGCGTTAGAAGAAAAATAACCAATTTTTCCCAGTTAATCTGGAGTCTAGAGAACAGACCAAACTTAATATATTCTCAGATAATCGGAGACAAATGAAGCTGGGGATCGCGGATAAACAAGACCATATCATCCGCGTACATGGAGATCCTGACCAGACAGTGATTAAAGCAGCTTCTCTGTGACATTGCCGGATTTTACAAGCCAATGGTTCTAAAACAAGGGCAAAAAGGTGGGGGGACAAAGGACAGCCCTGTCTAGTACCACGCTCTATATTAAAAGGTTCTGATGTGAGTCCACCCACGCGCACTCTCGCTGAAGCGTCAGTATACAAGACCTGTATCCAGCGCGTCAAGATGAGAGGAAATCCCATTCTGTGCAATATGCGCAACATAGACTTCCATTCTATGGAGTCAAATGCTTTGGCTGCATCCAACATGACCGCAGCAGTAGATAACTCAGGATTAAGAACGTGCAACATAGCAAAGATAGTGTGCAGATTATGGGAGGTGGAACGTTCCGGAATAAACCCAGACTGGTCCGGGAGCACATGAAGAGGCATTAGAGGTTGGATTCTTGTAGCCAGAATCTTCGCCAGTATTTTTGCATCGAGCTTTATCAACGAAAGGGGGCAATAAGATTCGCAACGCATGGGTGATTTATCTTTTTTAAGCAGGATGATGATCAGGGCCTGGCGTAGGGAAGGAGGAAGTATCCCGGACTCATGGGCCTCTGCATACATTTCCAATAGGTGGGGTATGAGGAGATCTGTGTAGGCTCTATAGAACTCTGCCGTTAGGCCGCATTATTAGGAAGAGAGAGGATAGCCTCACTGACATCAGTTTCATCTATGGGCTGGCTCAAATATTCTCTGTGGGCATACAATAGCCCCGCACAGGCCGTATCAGATAAATATTCATCCATGGCTTCATCGTCCATCCCGCCCCGTGTGGTATACTTAGATGAATACAATTGCTGAAATTGACCCACTATAGCGTGTGGAGTACAGTGTGCAGTCACGTGAGGGTCGATTATGTGGTCAATTAAGGGATTGTCAGCTCTAAAGTGCAGCTTAAAGGCCAGACTCCTACCCGGCCGCCCCCCTTCACTATAAGCTCGGGCCACATGACGTCTAGTTATATACCTCGCCTCGGTGTCAGCTAGTGTGTTGTATTCTGCCAATGATTCATGAATGCGTGACAGTGTGTCTGAAGACGGTTAATGCAGGTACTGTCTCTCAAGCTCCTCCAGAGTCCGTTCCGTTTTGGACAATTGGCCCCTAATGTCTTTCAGGATCCCCGCTGTGGTACCGATACACACCCCCGTATCGATGCTTTGAATGCTTCCCACAATATGGCCTGACTGTCCACTGAACCCACATTTAAGTCAAAGTATTGTACAATAGCTGTTCTGATGGCTTCGTTATATATCGGATCAAGCAATGGCTCAGCTTGGAATCGCCAGGTAAAAGGGCGGTGGGGATTTGTGGGGATGCAAATGTTAAGAACAACGGGGTTATGATCAGATAATGTGCGCGGGAGCGTATGGACATTTATAACCCACCCATTAGCTTCTTCGTTCAGCAGCCAGTAGTCCAGCCGGGAGCAGCTATTGAATGCAGGGGTGATATGCGTACCCTCTAGAGCCCCCGCATTGCGCAAGCGCCACATGTCAACCAAACCCATTTCCGCCATGGCATCCCTGATACACTGGGCAACTTTGAACGTGCGCGAGCCTGATGGATTGGACTTATCCACTCGTCGGTTAAGATGGGTGTTTAGGTCGCCTCCCCATATGACCGCAGATTCAGACCATGCCCGCAAAACATTGAACATTTGTAAAAAAGGTGTCGGGTCATCCACCACAGGACCATACATGTTCACTATCATCAATAAGGACATTCCCAGCTTGCCCTGTATTATGGCCCACCGGCCCTCTGTGTCCATACAGGTATGCATGGGCTGAAATGACACTCCCTTTTTAATGAGGATGAGCACTCCCCTGGAATATGTAGAGTATGAGGAGGCCAATCGGTAAGACGCCCATCTATGTGCTACCCTGTCTTCTCTTTGTTTACTCAGGTGTGATTCCTGTAAGAAAGCGATTTGCACTGTGTGTCTATCTAGATATGCTAGCACTTGGCGGACTTTCTTAGGGGTGTTATGACCATGGATATTCCAAGTTATGCAGTTATACGTTACACCCATTATCAATACAGGTAGACTGACCACACCCCCGGATGTTGGACTGTGTATGGTTTGCACAGATAGTGACAGATACCACATTTACAACTTGAAGTCTGATCATAGTGCCTTCAATTTATAAGGAAAAAGAACCCTTCCCCTCCCCCACCCACTTTAGCAACTCCAATTTGCCAAAGACAAATCCCACCAATATAAACAATCCCAACAAAAACAAAGTGATGCAACACATCAAGTGGGGTATACCCATTGGGGGATGTAGCGGCAAAGTCCGCTCCCAGATAAAGTAGGGAGGGGGCCGCCGATGTGACGTGATGGTCTCCTACCCATTAGCCATCTTGCCGAGCTCGTCAATAAGGGCATGACGGATGTCACTGTATGCAGGATATCATGTCTACAGCATTAAGCTTATGAGGTGTAGCACACCAGGGATAAGGAGTACAACCAGCCCTGTGGATCACGGAGATTGCATCCCACCCGCACCCAGCAAGTAAGCATAAAAAAAACATGAATCTAATGTGAAACGACAACCCTGGGACGCTCCACCCCCAAACATGCAATGTAAGACTACAATATCCCACAAATGTTCCCATGGGCTCATCAAAACAAACATGCAATACAGCCCTGCTTTTCAACATAGTGCACTAAGCTAGAATCATCTGCAGTCGGATACAGCAATCAGAGTACAGGGCCTCTTACTATTCATTCATCAACGTCCGACGTGAGGGCCGGAGAGTTTCCCCGGCGGCGCAGAGATTTGGCGTATTCCATCGCCTGCTTCGGGTTCGTGAAGATCTTGGCGTCGTCAACCACGCCTATGTGCAGCCGCGCTGGATATAGCATGGCATATGGAACTTGTTCCTGCATGAGCAGTTTCTTAACCCCCTGAAACTCCTTTCGTGCCGCCTGCACTGTAGCCGTAAATTCAGGATAAAATGATAACACATTGCCCTGGCAAACATGGCAGAAAGGTTATCAGTGCCACAGATATCCCGCAAGAGAGTCTCTATGTAGTCTTCCAGGCGCCCAACATTTGTTGACTCCGGCAGACCCAAAATGCGCACATTGTTGCGCCGTGAGCACGCTTCGATGTCCTCATTCTTCGCCTGGATGACAGCCAAAAGTTTCGTGATGTCTGTGGTTTTAGCAGCAACTTGCTGGAGGCCATCTTCGGCATCTGATATACGCTGTTCCGCCTCTCCGATCCGCGACGCGTGTTTGTCTAAAATTGCAGACAAAAATGGTACATCCGGCCGTTGAGGGCCTCAATCTTGCCATCAATCGCTTGCAGGCTGGCCTGTATTGCAGACAATGACTTTTCCAGCGCTGTGGGGGCCTAGGCGGTCAAGTCCATCTCCGAGTCCGAGACTACAGTCTGAGAGGATTTACCGCCCTTACGTAACTCGAAAGTTAGCCGAGGCTGGTTTTTCTCAGTCTTGCCCATTGTGCCCACAGTAGAAGGAACCCTGACCAGATAAGATGCGACCGATCATGTGGTGGGTGACGAGGAGGAAAACATATGCTGTGTCCAAGGGAAGGAGGTACCAATCTGCATGGTAGAGGTTAGATTGTTTTGAGCCCAGAGTTTGCACAGCGATGGCGTACTCCACAGAATGGGGATGATCCTGAAATCCAGGGGCAAGTGAATATGTCACTGTGCCCGCTATCCCCAGCTCTCTGTATCAGGGGGAGTATGATGTGACGTGTCCCCCTCCGCTGCAGTTCAGAGCAACGCGGCGCCAATATCCACCACCGTGATATAGTGGTCCAGGCCTGCCCACGCTAGTCCCCCAGCTGCAGAATCAACAGGCTCCAGATATTTCTTGTGGAGGGTCGAGAGATGCGGCCAAGATAGCTACCAGAATGTGTGCTCCATAGACCAGTACTCAGTGGGGATCTAGACGCACTGCACAGGTATCGCTGCCCCGTTTAGTTAACCCTTACCACCATGAAACGATAATCCACAGGCAACACTTAATCCAAATGCCGCATATCATGAAATCACTTAAGGGAATGGGGAGCCTTGTTGTCTGAACCCTCGCCGGTGTAGCAAGCAAAGCGACGCCTGTAGTTTAGTTGCGGAGGCTTCCGGCAGGTGTGGGGCGCAGTAGTTTAAGACCAGCCGCCGCGATCACACCGCGGCCTGCCTCCAAAACCGGTGCCGGCCCCTTGCATAGTGCAGAGCACCGCCTGCGCCACAGTGTCAGCACTCGCTCAGCGTTCGCCGATATCCGACAGATCTCTCGTTCAAACGGGAACGCACCTTCAAACACAGTTGCAGAGGTCCCCACAGCTCTCCGGGCCTGCCCAAGCTCCACCGGCGGCACAACAGCACCGGCCAGGCGCTCACAGGAATCTGCACGGCCTCAACATCGCAGCCGCCATCATGACCGTAGATAAAGAGTGCCGCAAGCTCTTCACCGCCTCCGAAAGCAGCTCCATCACCAATAAACAATCCGACAGAACGCCCTCGATGTCAGCAAGCACTTCTGTGCTCAATATATCGGCAGATAGCTCGGTAGGAGCAGGATATTAAAAGGATTCATTCGGCGGCCGGCAGAGCAACACTACTGTGCGGCCATCTTGCTGAATGCCAGGCCACGCCCCAATAAATGAACTTTATCACCATTTTATTTTTCAGCTCTGATGCATGGAAGGCGACGCTTCCCACTCAAATGGAGGAGCCGGCCCTGGCAGCAGGCACAAACCCCCTTTGTCATGCATGTATACCTGGACTGCAAATCCAAGCACAGCCTCTGCTGACGGTCCTCCTCCTGCCCCTAAGTCCAGATCATAAATTGAGTCTTGTGAGCATTCACAAGTTAGTTAATCTGGCCACTTGCTGAGCCAATTAGATCACTCAGCTGTGGACTCTTCTGTGACACTGATGATCTGGGTGATGGTAACAAGCCTCAGGCTCAGGTTTGCCGGAGCTGCCACCTCATTCTAACCCATTTACTCCACCACACTAAACATGAATATGTGGCTCTATTACATTGTGATATGACAACCTGTGGGCTATGGGTGTAGACCACCCCTCACCCCTGTTCCTGTGGTCTGCAAGCTTGGTATGTTCTTGGATGCGTAATTAATTTTGCAGACACAGATTAGCATAAAACTGTCACAAGTGTCATGTGTCTAAAGACTTACAGGAAAATCACTTCCCTGCTGCCAGTCAAGAGTCATAAAACAGACTCATGCTGTTAATATATTTACAGTAGAACTGGAGTTCAGTTGATAAAAACCACAAAGACCACACTGTACGTAATAAAACGGTAATGCAACAAAATAAAGTGATAAACCAGCACCGTTGGATATAAAGTCTATGAGCTTCATTCAGGCCCTGACTATGAGGTAGGGCCGAATTCCTAGGGGTGAGCGTAACTTGCGTAGTTTGCTGTTACATAGATACACAAAATTACTGCAAAATTCTATGAGATTATGCAAAATTATGGAAGGAGGGTATCCCAGCATTTAACACTATTTTCTTAGTGCAAAATGCACTCTTGTGTCTAAAATAGACACAAGGATGCATTTTGCCCTAAGAAAATATATTTAAATAGAATAGAACACAAATAGCAGCAGCAGTTAGTTTTTCCTGTTCTCCTGCAGAAGAAGTTTTGTGTCAACTAGAAATGTTGTGCCAATTACATGAGCAGGTGTGATTGTATAATTTTCAGTAATTTCGTTAAAAAAAGAACGCAATATTACCGAAATTAATCCACTTACTCCAGCGCAATTAACATTTCGCCTAGGGCTTATTCCAAACCCTATGACAACACACATTTGCACAGGGAACAGAATTCCTAGTTCTGCAATAATTATCTCATCCCCACAGTTTTCCCAGGCAGATTGTGTGCATTGTCCTTTTTGTGCTGCCCTCGAATTTTGAGAACTAACTTCCTCTTAAAGATTAGTTTGAGAACATCTTTCTTTCTCCCAAAGAAATACATTTTGATGGTTCTGTCTGTTGGACTCTGTCCGTTATTAGGCTGCAGTTCTTATCGCTCCTAAACTCCATGAAGCTGTATATTTATCAGCACTCAATAAATAGTTTTGAAACAATACAGCATGTTCATTCAGATTCTGCTGCACTGTATAGCTGGTGTTAGTCGTAAAGTAACTATCTGGTTATCTGGCTATCCATGTATCTTCAGAAGATTTGAATCTTGAGAGCTTAACTCAGTGCTTTATTTGTAATTAAAAAGAAAGATAAATGCCGGGTCCCTGTCAGGAGCTCATTTTAGTTTGCACCACCCATTGCCACACTGCCAATTACAGTACCTACACAACTACTGACCATCACACTGCTACAAGGGTGCCAATTCAGACTCTTGAGGCCCAAGCTAGCTTGGGAGGCAGGTATTAGTTGTTTTTAATGGATATTGAATTACTAAACAACTGTTGTTCTGCTCATCTCTAAATTACACAAACAGCGCCACCAAGTGGCAGCTGTCTTAAGTTCCAGCATTGACAATTAAGTGCTGGTCCCGAGCACCAGAAACCATCAGCTCAAATTAAGCATCAGTACTACTGAAGACAACGGAGTGGCTCAGTGACAATCATGGCTCGTTTAGGCTTTCTGCTCCAACATTCCTACTTTTGTCTTTTTTATCTCCTTTTTTAATTTAGAAAATCCTACCCTCAGTGGGTTGAATGTTCTAAGAGCCTTGTAACCCTTCTGCCTCGGTCTATATCAGCTGTTAAAGGGCCTCTCCTCTCCCCATATTAAAGGCTTGTATACAACTCTAGTTGAGGGCCTTTAACAACCAGTAAGGCCATCGGCTGAAAGTCTATGCTATGTGCAAAATGGCAACTGACACTAGACCAGAGGAAATATACTAGAAATACAAATGATGCCAGCAGATATCTTTAACCTCAATATAAATCTGCATGTATCAGTGTGCTGCTGGTGACAAATCATTCAAATAAAGTTTTGGCTTCTCAGCTCTGTAATAATGTGTGTCATTGTGATTCACCTTGCAGTGACCTATTAAACTCTCAGTACAACATGCAACACTGAAGGATCCTGAGATACATTCTAAAATGATAAGTTCACTAACTGTAACAATTGGAATGGATGCACCCCGCAGACTGTTCAGATGAATCACTATCACAAACAAATGTCTGATCTGTTTTTAATCAACTAAAGTGCATTGAATCTGGGACAGCAACCAAAGACAGCTTTAAAAATGATCGATTTACTGGAACTCTGAGTCAATAAAGAAGGTGGTAATCTCTTCATGTTATCTGCCAAAATCATCAGTAAAGGAGATGGAATGGAATGCTGTTTTGGGAAGACTGGTTGAAATTTTAATGCGATAATGAAATCCGACTCAGACAGAGTGTTAGGCAGAAAGAATATGTTCTCAATTAGTTATATGGTGATCTATTAAATTACAGGACATGCAGAATGTTGTCCACTATGAAGCCCAACAGGATATCTGAATGCAGTTTAAGTTACCAATCGAGCCAAAATATATGGACACTCTGCATAAATGTCATTCTTATAACAGGAAAAGTAACTCACTAGGAAGCAGTGGTAAGCTGAATCCCATTGCCAGGAAAAACACCTACATTGGGTCAAGCATCAGTCTCAACCTCCCACACTGCACTCATATCACACCACACCTGACGTAGCTCCACTGTCTCCCCTTACACAAATAAGCACAATTCAAACTCCTAACCCTCACTTTCAGGGCACCGCATAACACTGGCTCAGCATACCTCAACCATCGCATCTGCTTTCACAAATCTTCCAGACACCTCCCCACGTGCGGATTCCTCCTTGCACGCCTCCCATGCATAAGGAAAACCAGATCCAGTGGTCGAGCCTTCTCCTACATTGCTTCTAAAGCATGGAACGACCTGCCACTAACATAAAAGCCCCCCCCTCACTACTTAAATTCAGCAAGAAGCTGAAGATGTGGTTTTTCAAGTAGTCCCACTTGACCCTAGGTTTGTCTAGACTCTCATTTGCTCAGTACCAGGATACCCTCCCGGGTGATAGAGCGCTCCACAAATCTGTTCAACATAACACAACATCAAAGCTGTGAAAAATGTTTAGCAATATGTGAACATCCAGATTCCATGATATATGGTCCCAGAAGTAGGCAAGACACAGATTACTATTGGGGATAAAGGACACTATCTAAAGAGATTGACAAATAATTGAACTGCATACAAACATGCAGTCACCCTGGTGAGATACAGGCAGACTAGCACTGCATAACAAGTAGTCTTGACGGACTTATTTTATCCAACACCGGGTCAAGTAAAGAGAAGTATTTATAACCTTTTATAGGCATACAGCAGGGTTGAGACAATGAAAAATATGCTCATAGAATCCTCCTCTAATTTTCTTCAAGCCACTGCACATGTCCGGACACAACCTCACTGAAGACAAACTTTCAGATGAAGCTGAGTTCAGGCGATCCTAGAACAAACAAGCCATTTAAGAAAGAGCAAAACTTGCAGGCACATCTGCATGGATTCCGCCATTACAAACCTCATGCAACCCAATGACACAGATTTAACAGACGTACAAATATGTTTCAAATACTGTTGTAAATTTATTTTATTTAATCTCGATCGCCGCACAAACTGCACGCGTGCACTCCTCTCGTAACAAATACACAACTCCAAAGTGCTTAGGAAAAGTTTTATTTCTCGGTACCAAGCCGGAACAAACCCAAATTATTTTATTTACTGGAGGAAATAGCCAGAAAGGCACTGCATAGTATCAGTGACTCCTCTGCCCTGGCAGAGTAGCATCGCCCCTCCTCCCCTGCTGAGAGCCAGCTGAGGGAAACGCGAAAAATAAAATGATAAGAAATTGGTTTTATCACTTTAATTTTCCTGTTTCCCTCTAGAGCCAGGCAAGTCTGGGCAGGCCATGACGAGAGCAGGGGGAGGAGTAGTGCACACTGTAAGTACGCATGACGCTTTGGCCGGCCATCTTAGACCAATCCTGATGCTGCTCTCATGCTATTGAGAGCAGCACCAGGATTGGGTGGGGAGCCTGTGCTGGTGTCCTAGGCACTGCTGGGAACACCTGCTGGGAACACCATCCGGATAGAAGAGGAGCACCGAGGCGGCTGGCGGCGTTGGAACTGGTACATTTTTTTAAATTATAATTATTTCCCAAATCCCCCATCCCCTCCGCCCCTGACCCCCCACTTGAGTTTTGTGGCAGCCACCACTGCTGCATAGGAGAGACTCTCCATAACTAAGGCGTCAGAGTGATGATCACAGATGTACCATCTCATTTTCACAAAGCAATACTAATAGCACACTCCATCCAGGGTGCAAACACACTATCTAACACTAAAGGACCTATCATTAATTGTACTGAAGAGTAGAACTGCGACAAGGAAAGACGAAAAAACCTGGTAACAAAAGTATAAAATGTGAGCCTGTCCCTTTATGGTAAACATCAGGCTTGGCTTTAGGGAGGTGCGACTGGTGCAGCCGCACCTGCCAATGACTTTGGCTTGGAATACTGTGTTTAAAAATAAATTTTGATTTAAAAGCACATGAACTTCCTTGTGCATCCTGCAGTTTTCAGGCAACAATAAAAATGTCAAGAAAACTGGTGATTAATGTTCCTACTGGTGAGGGATCAGAATTGTGTCTAGATGCAGTTTAGACTCATCCTAAAGTAGTACAGAGGGTTAATGTGCCTGCTGCAAATAACGTGTATCATGCTGATCACAGAACTGACTATGAGTGAACTATGAGTAGCACTTAAAAAATAACTAAATGTACGTCAGAGAGAGTCTGTGGAGAGATGAGGTGCACTGTTGGAGAGTGGAAGTGGTAGTGGGGAAATTCATGGAGAAAGAATGTCATGGTTCAGGGGGCACCAAAAAAGACCAGGCGCTACCAGCGCTAGAGCCAGCCATGGTAAACATATAATAGTGCACCATAGCAATGACGAAATATCACTGCCAGTGAACGACCAGGGCATCTGGAGGAAATTCTAAGGCCACCAATGACCACCCTCCATTAAGATGTATAGCTTCTATAATCGGCTGTGGTCAACTGCTCCTGAAGGATCCTGAGCTTCTCCTTTCAGCTATTGACAAACCTTCCCCTAGGCCCCTTAGTTCCTGTATACAGCTGTTGTGAACTGCTTCTGAAGATGCCCATCAGGCACCCAGGAATATTAGATGAAACGTCCTTCCAATCGCATAACCCACATCCTGCACCCTTTATCATTTAACAGCTGGTCATGTATTTCTATGTTGGTGCTGTGTTGCACTTTTTAAATGGGTGAAAATACAGAGGGATGTGGCACTAAGGAAAAATTAGCAATTGTGGTGAGTTGCTTATTTTTCATCAATGCAGTAAATGGGGTTGTACTTTACACTGTGTTTTTCAGGGCGCTCACCACAAATATGCAATCCAGTATCAGAAGTATGCAAGTAAATACTGTTTTATGTAGTCACGCTGAATAAGTACAGCTATTCTACCGAGCCAGGAAGCAAACTAGTACAGGTATTTGTGTACAGGATTAAAACCATATTCAATGAAATCCCCAAGCAATATTAAAAAATGCTTCACCAGCTTTTAAGCTACGATGCAGTCGTGTTATTACATAAGAAACTGGTAAAGAAAATAGGTCCGGATTTGATGTAGTTAAATGTATTTACTTTGGTAATGCTTGTGATTGTATATTGAATAGGAAAAAGTAATTAACAACATTTTCAAGGATTAGTCCTGGAAAGCACTAACTGGTGCTAGTTTCCAGATGTAACCTGGAAATCTTTTATGAATTTCTGAAATGAGTAAGTCATCATCCATTTGAGGTAGTTTTAGAAATGGCCAACTTTTGCATGGTATCCCCCCATTTTTTTGCCTTGTTTTGCTCAACTGTTTTTTGTTGGCCTTAGGACTCTGCACACTTTACACCGGCTAACCAGTGGTAAAGTGCTTGTGTTTTCCTTTCTAAACATGTAAGAATTGGCATACCCCTAATTGGCATATATGATTTACCGCATGTACCTAAAGCCTGTAAATTAAATGCTACTAGTGGGCTGCAGCACTCATTGTGACACCCACTAAAGCAGCACCATAAAACATGTCTCTAGGCCTACCCCTGCAACCTGGGTGTCCAGTTATAAGCTGCCAGTACAATTGACTTTAGCACCCAACTTCTCGAACAAATCCTTCCATTCTGCCTCAACCATAAAAACATTATAGTCATTGGTGACTTCAATGTTCATTTCGATTTAGCCGATAATTTCCTAACTAAACAACTTACCACAGACATGGAAATTCTACAATTATCACAGAAAATAGCTTGCCCCACACACAGAGCGGGGCACATGTTAGATCTTATATTTACAAACATATCGAAGACCAACATTACGGATATAACCCCTTTGACATGGACAGACCACTATAGGATAGATTTTACCTTAAACCTACCTCTAAAAACCAACAGACCGCTAGCCCAGTCGGCCAACTCCACTAAATGTTGGAGCAAATTCTCTTTGGAAAAATTCAAGGAAGATTTTTCCTTTTCTTCTAGCTCTGAAATGACATGCGAAGAAAATATTTGCCTTTTACGAGAAAACATAGAGAAAGCACTTGACCACTGTTCACGGTCTCGCGCAACCAATCGATTTAAATCAAAAACCTCAGAGAAATGGTATGGCCCAGACCTAAAAATTGAAAAAAGAAAATGCACCTCACTGGAGCATAAATGGAGAATAAGTAGAAACGCCGAAGACAGAGCCTTTTACAAACATCAGTTGAAAATATACCACACTGCCATACGCAAAGCAAAGAAAGACTACCTTTCTCAAAAAATTCTAGAGAATAAAAATTCGTCCAAGGAGCTTTTTAAAATTGTAAAAGAACTTTGTAATCCTCCTTGTCTTACATCCAATCTGACACCATCACAAGAGAACTGCTCAAAAATTAGTGATTTCTTTTGTGATAAAATTGATAAAATATATGCCTCTTTCACAAACAACGCTCAGGCCCCTGTGGAGTATCGGATTGACCCTACTTTGCAAACCAACTGCTCTACCTTTGGCCCATTTTCAGAAGATGAGATCACTAAAGCCATGTCAGAAATTAAATCTGGCTCACCATGGGATGTTTGCCCACACTTTATTTTTTTCCAACTGACTCCCATAATTGGCCCCGCAGTCACAAAAGTTCTTAACCAGTCTCTGGAGCAAGCTGTTTTTCCAGAAGTTTGGAAAAAATCGGCAGTAATTCCATTACTAAAAAAGGTGGGTGCGGATATAAACGACCCAGCCAACTACCGCCCCATCTCACAGCTCCCCTTTTTATCGAAGGTTTTAGAAAGACTGGTAACAAAACAACTGTCAAGTTATCTAGAGATCAACAAACTTCTCGATGTTTCCCAAACAGGCTTTAGATCTAATAACAGCACAGAAACAACGCTTTTGGCCGTAATGGACGACATTCGCATGCAGGTCGATAAAGGTAAAACGGTTGCCCTGATACTTCTCGATTTATCAGCGGCATTTGATACCGTGTCCCATAAGCTGTTAATCCACATACTTGCCGCAAAAGGAATACAAGGTAAAGCCCTAAACTGGCTGGAGTCTTTTTTATCAAACAGATCCCAGTCTATTTGTCTAGGCAACTTTACCTCTACCCCCCGTAAGATTAAATATGGAGTTCCCCAAGGAGCTACATTGAGCCCAACACTGTTCAATGTATATGTCTCCTCTTTGGCATCGATTGGCAAGAAATGGGGCATTAATGTCTGCTCCTACGCTGACGATACTCAGCTGATGGTTACCCTAAATGGAGATAATGACGCTAAAAGTAGACTACACAACTGCCTGTCAGAGCTATCCAATTGGATGCACGACCATTATTTAAAACTGAACGCTGACAAATCAGAAATTCTACTTTTTGGTGGGGCCAAACAGCTCTGGGATAACACCTGGTGGCCAACTTCCTTAGGTTCTCCACCAATCCCCACATCGTCTGCCAGAAATTTAGGAATTCAGATGGACACCACTCTATCAATGAAATGCCATGTCTCCTCAATATGTGGCAAAGGATTTGCCATATTAAAAAGATTGAAAAGGGTCTTCCCCTGGATCCCACTTGAATGTAGACAGATCCTAGTCCAGTGGTTACTAGTTAGCAGGCTGGATTATGGCAATTCACTATTTGTAGGAATGTCGGACTACTTATTTAGAAAATTACAACTGGTCCAGAATGCCGCAGCAAAAGCAGTTTGCAATAAGAGAAAGTACGATTCTGCCACAAGCTGTCTGAGAGCTTTACACTGGCTGCCCATGAGACAAAGAGCCATGTTCAAAATGCTATGTATTGCCTATAAAACAATTCACAATACAGGCCCTTACATTCTACGAAATAGAATTAAGTTCTATGCCCCAGCGCGGAACCTACGTTCGCAAGCCTCAGCCAAAGCAGCCACTACTCGGATTAAGCTTTCCAGAATGGGCGGAAGTGCTTTTTCACACATTGCTGCGAAATGTTGGAATGAACTACCGATCAACCTCAGACTCACGGATTCCTACCCCACCTTCAAGAAAAAACTAAAAACCGCACTATTCCCTATTTCAGAATAATCAATATGCTCCCAGGTTACTGCCTTGGTTTTACTGTTATTTCTTGCAGCGCCGTGATATCCTTATAGGATGAATGTCGCGCTTTACAAATACACCTAACAATAACAATAACAATTTCTACCTGGCAAAACAAACCTTTTGATAGGCCTAAACACTCTGTTTTAATCTTATAGGTCAACCCTTCTTCATACACCTGCTGAGCTTGTGGAAGATCTGCGATTATCATCAGATTCCTTGGTACCCCACAGAGAATCTGCTTGAAATGGGGTGTCCTGTTTCCTTATGTCACATGAGGTGCATGAGACTTGATGAGGTGATAGAATCACAGCTCGTCAAATGTCACTGTGCCTGAGCATGGGACCTTACAGAGTGTGTGGCACTAGATGATGTTGCACATGCAGAAATCATGTTTAGGGGTAGACAGAATTATGCACAACAAACTCCGTTGATGATCAGACCGGCCCGTTTGGGTATATTAAATCCACTCAAGTGACCTGTTTTGAGCCTCAGTTAACCCCTTCGGTGCTCATGACGGAACGGTTCCGTCATGAGCCACGGTTGAGCTGTGCTCATGACGGAACCGTTCCGTCATGACCACGCCCGCGCAAGATTCCGTCAGCACAGCGGCGGAATTTGCGCAGCATGGAAGGGGTTAAATCACCAAAAGAGCATTACATGTTGTTTTCTCAGGAGTGACTAACAAGAGACTCAAACACAGTCACCATTAAACCAACAAATGAAACTTTTGTGGCTGTGGCGTGGAATGACAGGGTTTTGACCTTTAAGACGTTAGAGCCTCTGTTAGAAAGATACACTCTCAGTGACACCCCTTTAACTTGGATGGTGATGTTGGACACCCAGGGACTGAAGGGTTAAATAGGTAAGAGGCCTCTGAGGTCAGCTGGCTGTTCCGGGAGGTCTCGGCGGCTTACACAACCCTATCTGCAGTGGAAGAAGTGGACAGGATGGAGAAAACAAACCATAACAAAGTGACCACCTGACGTGGGAGAGGAAGGCAGAAATTTGATTAAGCAGGGGAGGGTGAATCCAGGACAAGATGGGGCCACTGGTATAGGTCGTAAAACTGCACTTTGGAGGAAGGACAAAACTTCACCTGAAACCAAAAGGTAGACGAACAAAATAAGCAATTTTATACAGAAAGGAGCTAGAGCTGCTCCACGTGTGAAAAGTCTGTATAATATACCCTGCTCAGACAAAATCAAATACCTGTGGCGCCTCCTTTGGTGACTGCACAGGACCACTGAGTGCAATGACGATCTGTGGTCTCTTCGGATTCCCCAAAGAACTTACCACTAGTCAAAGGTGACATTTTTATTTCAGTTTTATATAACGTGAACTCGACCCAAAGGTAAAGGATCGCTTTACCTGAGCACCAGTAACATTACGCAAGGACATTTTTGTAGGCACGGGGAGATTAAGTGATTTCACCAGAATCACAGGATGTTGAGCTGACGCCGACACTCGAACCTGGTTCATCAGCTCTTAAGTTGGCAGCTCTGGCCATTACACCAAACTAATCAGAAGATGATCTCGCGAAATCTGGTGTCAAGGCATGACTAGATTAATGGAATCAGTCTTTCTACACGTCCCCATTTCTCACTATATCTGAAGCAGTGTTGGTGTATTGGTTTGATTGTCTGGGAAATTTTTCTTCACTGATTTTTAGCTCTGCCAGGTACCACGCATCAGAAGTTAGATTGACGCATGTGAGTGCTGGTGCTCGCATCATAGCACTAAAATGCATTAGTCACGCATTCTAGCATCCCTGGGTGCACCACACAAGGCACACTAAACAAGGTTGCATTTAAGCTAAAATTGTTTTGCTCTGGCAGTGCCTGCTGCCGAGAGTCTGACACTTGACTGAATCAAGACTCAAAATAAAATACCTTAAGACATCAAGCGCTGGCGTGTGATAAATGACACAGTTAAAGAGGCCTATGTGGTCTATGTGAGCACGTGGTCTGTGGTGAACACAACACATCCGGACGTTAATCTGCCCTCATGTGATGTGGAGAAGATCTTGATTCCATCCAGATCCGTTGGCACCCGCCCCAGCAGTCCCCTACGCCACACTTTGGCCGCCTGACCAGAACTGTATGGGGAACGAGGGGGTGAGCATTATATGCTGATGTACACTGTTGCCTGCTCATAGTCCATTATGTTGAGAAGCAAAGTGCATGGTAGTTTACTGTTATGATGGGCCCTTCGTAGTCATCCGCAAGTGACTAGTCTGGTACAGGAAGGTAAACAAAGATGGCGCGCCGATGTATTGCCGTGACTTGTGACTAGAGTTGCCCCAGCCTGGTGGAGGGGGTGTCCGCGCCGGGGCACCACCGGCCCGAATTCGAAGGTCTTCCTTTCATGTGACGAGTGGAATGTTCCAACTTGGTATGTCATGGAACACTGGCTGTCGCGTTGTTTATCCGAATTGCGTACAGTCTGTGTTTGTAACGGTCAGAGCTGAAGTAAAAGGCAATGCAATTAGTAGTGGAGTAAACAGTACCCGTTCAAGCATATACTCCGCTTCGGGTCTTCTTTCCTCATATTTTCAGTCCAACTCTTTGAAGTGAACAGATTGTTTAGCCCACACAATAGGGCTGCATTCATTTCTCAGATACAGCGGATCTGTAAGGTGCATCGAGCTGTCCACACACGGCTTTAAGACGAGGGTGGTATTAGAAAGACTGCGGAATAAAATGAATACCACACTGTTTTCCAGGCCTGAAGAAGAGCCCTGTTCAGGTGGGCATGTCATATTTAGTGTCAACAAAACATGTTACTAGTTCTTAGTGTTGGCTGCTGAAAAGAAGTTGTTTGGAAGAATGCTAGGATCTATGTCTGTACCATAAGCTAGGCAAAGAGGAGAACCGACACAGAAAGACGGGCACGCACAGATCTCTGCCACCCGTGTTCCACCCAATAAGCTATCTTATCGAGCGCCACACCAGTGTAGAGCCGCCATGCCATCAGCTGTGGCAGGGGTTTCAGATACCACAGCTTTAATCATGGGAGCTGTCTTACAAAACACTCTGGTAGGGGAGCAGCTGCAATTTCAGAAGTACAGAGATCACACACAGATTGAGTCTAGTTGAAAAGGGGGCCATTTCTGATATTTTTGTGTTTACAGGGACTTCATCTTTTGGTTTTTACTTGCAAGAAAGTGTCACTCGCAGTGTCACACATTTGGCAGTAGAATGTCACTCATTCAAACTGCAACCAAGGAAATATCACACATAAGCAAACCGAAAACTTGGCAGCTGTGTAGCAGTCCCAGCAGTGAACCTTCCAGAGAAAGAGGGCGCAGTCTGGTTGTATCAGATAACTGAAACACCCCCAGCTGAAGCCAAAACAAGTGCTCAGCCACTGCTGCCCTGCAGCAGACCCCGCATGACTCACTGCTGTGAGAAACAACGCTTCGCACGGGCTCGAGTCCCACGCTTTAACCGATTCTTATGATGGGCTTTGCCTGCCCTCATCTACAGAAAACCACAAGGACTTACGACAGACCCCAGCTGTGGAACGAGGGGAGGAAACTTTAGATTTAGGAAACTCCCAAACTACCAAACAGAGGAGAATAAAAAAACAGAAGAAAACATGGCGAGAAGAATGGAAGGAACAGTGAAAAGAGGACAGAAGACATAGAGGGAGATAGTAAGGAAGACTACAAGGACAGGAGAGGAAAGAGTAAAGCAGCAAAGAGTAGGATTATACAAAGGATGGGAGAAATAGAGATGAAACTAAGGGAGAGAGAACATGAAGTTAAAGTGCGCTGGGGAGGTAGAAAATAAGTGAGTGAAAAGAGGAGGAACAGCAGGGAGACAGAAGGATGCAAGACAAAGAAAGGGAGAGTAGGAAGGCAGATGTAGAGGGAAAGAGGATGTAGCACAGGAGGAAGGTGTAGAGCATAAGAAAGTAGGCCAGGAGAATGAGGAGATATTAAGACATAACTTGGAGAGAAGGGAAAATAAGACAGGGTGAGGAATATTTACAAGCTCCTATCGCCACAGCTTAATTTAGCGCCAGGGCAGGGAGAATCGCATGGGTGAGCGTAAATACTATGCATCCCTGCATTTCTAAAGTAACGGCGTTAGCAATTTTGGAGTTAACCCGCGCTCTGCCACTTGCTTGTAAATATGCCCCTGTGTTTTATGTTTGGGAGAGTTGAGAATTAAAGGAACAATGAGGCAAGTGGAAGTAAGGGGATAGGATGACGTGAGATATGGAGGGAGGGGGACATCGGAAAAAGGGTGGGAGTGAGAAGAGCAAGTAAGAAGGGTATTAGAAGCAAGTGAGAGAGAGGATGGCGTAAGACATAGAGGGAGAGAGAGGAAAGTAAAGCAGGGAGGAGGCAAATGGAGAAATTAGGGCATTCAGGGATAGAAAGAAAAGTAAGATAGTGAGAAAAAGACCAATGGGAAGATAAAGGGAGAAAAAAGTAGGAAAGGCAGGATGAGTAAATGAGGACAGAACGAGACCATGGTAAGAGGAAGTAGTTAGCCAAGTATAAAGAAGGGAATTAGTGAGAGAGGATGAATTTATGATCTGGATAGAGTCCAGTTCATTTCCTTAAGTATTCAATATCCTAGCAACCCCAGTTATTTCCTATGGTGCACTAGCTCAGGAAAGGCACTGAGCAGGTGAGCCATGGGAGGGATCAGAGGGTTGCCAGATGGTAGAGCCTGAGAGGAACTAGAGCTGGGAGAGAGAGAGACAGGATGGACGGGAGGGCAGGCAAGAGGCAACAGAACACATGTAGCCTAACAAAGCCCAAGAGGAGGCAGGAGAGGCAGCATCACATGGCAATAAAAAAAATGCTTAGCTCTCGTCACAAATCATTTTTAATTTCATTAAAGGCACACAGTTGAATATTGTGTTTTGTCTCTTTACTACACTTCAGAGAAACAAAGTAATCTAAAAATTGCAATGGGGCATGGGAGAAAAAGGACTGGAGTGTGTCTATTGACTAACCAATTCAAAACGGCCATAATAGCCCACATAGAGACAACACCATTTTGACTGCCTCTTTCTATGCAGCATCTAAAGGCGTCCAGCTTGAACAACTCTATCCTCTGGCTACAATCAGGGTTTACAGAAGCGTCCACATTGTCAGTTTATCAATGCTGCCTCTGTTCTGCTCCTGCAACAAAAGCTTGTTTACAAACGTTATCCAAGAAAGTGGAGCGCCAGTTACCAATTAAAACGGGAGGAAAAACATTGCATATTTCCTAACTACATTATTTCATCTGACGACATGATCATTATAATATAAGCACAGTATATAGAAACACAGGGAAAAGGGTGAGCCGCCGGTGCAGTTTTTGTCGTTTACCCTCCTTGAACTTAATAGAATTGAAAATTATTTGTCATTAAAGCTAGAAAATGTTTTATTCTATGGCAGAACGGCAGGCATCAGAATGTATTATTTAAAGCTGATTAATCACAACAAAAGTAACATCTACACCTGCCCTAAAGAAAAACGTTATTTGTAAAGGTAGAATCAGCTAAACAATCAGTGGCATTCATGATGTCCTCTAATCTGCTGCCTAATGCAAATCATGTCGAAGATATAGCTCCCTTTGAGTGAGCACCAAAAATATTCAAATCAATACCTGTTTCTTCTATAAGCCATATTAGAAGCCTAGATATTGTAGCTGAGAAAAAGGAGAACAAAAGTTATTTAATCACCAAAAAAGCTACCCTCTATGACTTGATTTGAGTTCCCTGGTACTATCATCATATACCTTGAGGTTCTGCACCACACATATCTTAGGGGGGTCTAGAAATCTGAGCTCAGTGATACTCCTGGAGTTCATTTGGTTATTCTACAACCAGTAAAAGAGATCCCATAGGGTGAAAATAATTTGCCTGCTAATTCTATGGTTCTAATATCCAAAGGCACGTATGCAGGAAATTGACAACACTGACATTGCACAATACTGTTTATTTGAGTTTTAGTTGATAGGACAAACTGATTCTTTCAAGTAAATAGGTGCTCTCCTATTGGCATGTCACCAAAGTAAGCCGGCCCACTGAGTTGGCTAATTTACAAGAGTTCACCATTCTGTAAGATAATCTTTCTGATGCTAGTTATGCAAGCTATGATAACAAATGTATGACATGGGATACATTCTAAACACCAACTAACCTTCTCCACCAAGATGAATAATTCCTCTTATGTGTTGCTGTAGGATCATGCTTGCTTGATTAAAAAAACAAAAACAAAAAAAGCGGCAACCATGTAGTCGAATGAACAATTGTAATAAATGTGTAAAAGAAAGACAGTGTTCCACTAGGAACTATAAAATAATTATTTTACATTTCAGCCACATATGTTATCCTTGCTATACATACAGACAAAAAATTCAATTAAGTATGAGGTTTATATTATATTGCCTACATTTCTTGAGTGCATCATAACAGACAGTTACAACATAGAAAGGCGGTCCTAGTGATGATGCAGAGCAAGTGACAAATAGTGAACCAATATGTTACACAGTGTACAGACAATATATACATAAGACCCAACCTTTAGTACATATTTTCATTAGAATCAAGACAAGTATACGTTCAAGATTTCAATAAGTCTAGCAATTAATGAAAGGTTAGGACCAAACAATCGACGTTTCGACCACTCAGTGATTTTTAATGGGGCTTCCTTAGGACAGAACAAGCAGGTAGTAACCTACAAGAAACGTGAGAACTGTCAATGTCCACTATCAATGTGGCCAAGCAAAAGCATGAGACAAACAAAAACACATGTTCATCTGATCATTGGATTCTGGTAAATGATAACCTGTATCAGTCATCGTGGCCTGAAGAGATGTATAAATGCATCTAAGTTCAACCAAAAGAAGGCCAGAAAATCAAATGAGTAATTCCGAACTGGTAAAACCATTACGTGCTGACCATAACCAATATGGTATGTGAGCCCTCTCACAAAACTAAAAAGGAAAAGTATGTGAAGTATCTGCCATGTCTATTTCCATTCCAAGAAGGGCATTGGCTAGCGGTACTGTCAAACAGTGCACATGCAGTAATCCTAGATGCCCGAGCAGGCAGGGTCCCACCCATGAGTTGAAAAAGCCTTTCTAAAAATGTGCGGGAATAGCTATGTGTGTGCATCCATACTACAGCTCCTAAGGAAACACTCAACTTGGCCCATAAGTTTAACAGTGTGGGTACCAGATAAAGAACACACCACATAGTGCCCAAGGTCACATACTGCATCCTGTTAAGTAAGTCGGCAAGATAAAAACATTCCTTATATGTATAAGAAAGGAATGAATCACTTGCTCATGGTGTAAATACCTTAAATGCAGCATTCAAATTTCTTTAAAGGCTCACGGCAAACAATTAAAACCAGGACACACGAGTTAAAAGGAGACATGAACAAAGGATAACCAGAGGTAGTATGAATAGTGCGCTTACCACAAAGTGAAGGTTTTACAACTCATGCACCATGGAGCTGCATCCACTGATGTGTCAGTGGCAGACAAGATTTAAATTTAAAAAGGCATTGGCAAAGCCAAAAGGTCTCACCTATCCAAAAAGCTATTGGCTTTGCCTATGTGTTTTAGGCATTACACCAGTGTGGCTGCTGTTCAGCATGCCTAAAATTTAGTGATATAAAGTAGAATTGCGTGGAGTGCCATAGAATGGAATGGCAAAGAGTGAATTAGAGTGTATTAGAGTAGAGTGGCAGAAAGTGTTGTGTATTGGAGAGCATTAGTGTGGAGTCACGTAGAATCGCATGGCATAGAGTAGAGTGGACCGGTGCAGCGTGCATTGGTGTAGAGTGGTGCAGAGCATAGTGGCATTGAGTGTAGTGACAATGAATTCAGTGGCATACAATGCAGCATCATAAAATGCAGTGGCGTAGATTAGACAGGTGCATAGTAGAGTGGAGTGGTGTAGAGTGGACTGGCACAGAGTAGAGTGGCACAGATAAGGGTGGTGCAGAGTGCAGTGATGTAGAGTGCAGTGGCGTAGAGTAGAGTGGTGCAGAATGGTGCAGAGTGGAGTGGCATAGAGTTGAGTTATGCAGAGGGCAGTGGCACAGATTAGAATTGCGTGGCATAGACTGTAGTGGTATAGAGAGTAGAGTTGAGTGGCATAGAGTGCAGCCGCATGGAATGGTGCAGAGTAGAGTAGCATAAAAGTGGTGCAGAGTACAGTATAGTGGCATAGAGTGGAGTAGTGTAGATGCAGTAGTGCAGAGTAGAGTGGCATAGAGTTCAGTGGAGGAGAGTTCAGTTTTGCAGAGTAGAGTGTCAGAGTGCAGTGGTTTAGAGTTTAGTAGAGTGGCGTAGAGAGCAGTGTCGTAGAGTACAATGATGCGGAGTAGACTTAGTGGCATAGAATGCAGTGACATAGTGTGCAGTTGTGTAAAGTGCATTGGTGAAGAGTACAGTGGTTAAGAGTCGAGTTGTGTAGAGTGCATTGGTGTAGAGTACAGTGGTTAAGAGTAAAGAGTGCAGTGGCATATAGTGGAGCGTGCAGAGTGGAGAAGAGTAGCGTAGAGTAGATTGTTTCAGAGTAGAGTGAAATGACGTAGAGTGAAGTGGTGCAGGGTAGAGTGCTGTTGTGTAGCATGGCATAGAGCGTAATGGCATTGACCAAAGTGGCAGAGTGCAATGGTGCAGAGCAGATAAGAGTGGTGTACAGTGGATTGACGTAGAGTATAGGGTCATAGAGTTGGGTGTTACAGAGTTAAGTATATTGGCATAGACTGTATTGTCATAGAGTGAAATGGCATAGAGTACAGAGTTGCAGAGTGGCGTAGAGTACAGTAGCATAGAGTGAAGTCGTGCAGAGTAGATTGGTGCGGTCTAGACTGGTGTGGTGTAGAGTGCAGTTGCATAGAGTGCAGGTGTGTAGAGTAGAGTGGCAAAGAGTGCATTTGCATAGAGTAGAGTGGCACAGGGTAGAGTAGAGAGGCATAGAATGAAGTGGCATAGAGTGCAGTGTTGTAGAGTAGAGTGGTGCAGACTGAAGTGGCGTGGTGTGGCGTACAGTGGAGTGGTGCAGAGTAGAGTGCAGTGGCGTGGATTGGTGCAGAGTAGAGTGGAGTGGCGTAGAGCAGAGTATGCATGGCATGGTAGTGCACTGCCGTTACAGACAACACATTTTCAATTGAAATGATCATTACATTTGCACATACATACAGTTTTACTAATAAACTATACAGTGCAGCACAAACGAAAATGTGTTGATATTGCATCACCTAGTGTAATGATTTGTTTTGATTATATTAAAGTATTTGTTTCCAACTTACGTCAGAAATAACAAAACATGTGCTTCATTTGTGTTCCCAATTCTGATATATTCTGAAATACTTACACAGTTCATTTAAATGTTGTTGTGTACTTGAAAAAACCTCTTTCCTTCACCCAGTATCCAACAAGATTGTCAGATAAATCCTCTAAATTTGCAGTCAGAGAAAGAAAGGTAAACAATCTACCTCAGAAGACAGTGCCTGACATTTGACCTTGGTCTTTGAATGCACAGCAAATGTGAAAAGATATGAACAAGATTTAAAGGCCTGTTTACAGAAAGGGAGTTTGTGGAAGAATACAGTAAACCTGCTTTAGGCAATGGGAGGGACAAACTGAACCAGGAGAGTCTAAAGCAAATAAAGCCAGCAAATAGAAAGACAGAAAATGTGAGTTACAAACCACAAAGCCAATGGTAATCAACGAGGGGAATGCATGCCTAGGTCAAGTTTCTGAAAGTCCTCAAGATTTCTTTGCTAACCAGATAGTTGTGCTGTCGGGTAGGCTGCAAACTAAAAAAGCATGTGCGCTCGGGTCAAAGGAGAGGAGTCAGCCAAGCAATAGACTAGCAACATGTTTATGAAAATGTGCCCAAAGTCAAAGGAAGTCACCCGGGGAGGAAGATACAAATTACTTGTTGTCAAAGCCAACAGCTGCTCGACTTTACCAAAAAAATTAACCGCATGCCAAATACTGTATCAAACAATATGTGCTTGTTAAACTAATTGGCAGTCAGGTAGACAAGTAAGCACAGGTGACAAAGTAGACTGTAAACAGTGAAAATTGACTAATGGAATTAATTCGTCACAACCCATCAATGAGAAACACATCAAAAGGAATGCAGTGAAAATAGACTAAATAATTGAGTCACTCACAGTCCATCAATCGATGTACAAAGCATGCACTTATCTTCACTACTTAGTCACAAAAAGAGGAAGTCAAGAATATGTCATTTTTGTTTGAACTGGTGGAGCCGGTTATTATTATTTTTTTTTGTCCTCATTCGCCAATACCCATAGTATACAGACCGTCTGTACATTCCCCTTTCCAATAGGCTAGGATGACATGGGCTCTTCCCTCGGATTCTCTCGATACCATCAGCCCAAAGCCTGAAGGGGTGTATTTCCAGACCAAAAAGCCACTTCCCATCGATTTGGGGAGGTTAGGTATCACTCCAGATGGATCAAGAGCCCCTGTGGACCCTCTCGATGCCCCATAAACTGTGGGCACATCCAGTTTGGTCCAAGGAGTGTCTAGTTGGCATAATCATTGGACCACAAAAAAAAAAAAAAAATCATCTCCACTGCAACAACAAGTCCCAGTATGCGATATTTTTCCTGCTACATACTCTGGTCATATCCATTTTAGATGTTTCATACAAAGAAGTCAACCAGTCCGAGTGTTTGGGAGGGGCAGAATCTACCCAATGTCTACATATTTGTCTTCTTGCCAGTAAAATTGAATAGAATAGAAGGAGTCTGGCTGGTCCTAGTACCTGGGTATGTAAGCCAAAGATTATTAGTATTAAGTCAATTGCAATTGTCACTCCCAGTATACTCTCCAATGTTTTTTGTACATCTTCCCAGAATGCCTGGATGGAAGGGCAGTCTCTAAACATATGGAGGTCCGAGGCTTCTACTAATCTGCATTTTTTACATCTGACTTGTGAACCTTTAACAATTCTTGATAACCTGAGAGGGGATAGGTATGCACGATGAGCCGTGAATAAGTGATTCCTCCTCAACCATGCTGGTTTCACGATGTTAAAAAGGATTTTGAAAGATTCCTGCCATAGATGATCACACTGTTCGTTAGGCAGCAATCCACCCCACAGCTCATCAGCCAACTTGAATTCCCCGTCAACCTCCTGTTCTATGGCCCAATACCAATAGGAGACCTCCTTTTTACCTGCTGGCCTTTCCACAAGCTGTTGCTCCAAACTGGTTCCCTCACCAATGCTTTTTTCTTTTTTGAACTGGGATTGTATCCAACTGTGTAGCTGGATATATTTAAATCTTGAGAGGCCACTACTAACTCTCCTTTTTAGATCCTCCCATAAGATGAATGTTTAATTGCGGACTAAGTCTCCCCATACTTTAAGTCCAGCGTCTCTAAGTGGGATTGCCAGCCTGTCACGAAGGCATTCTGGGGAGCCTGGGGAATCCCAGAGTGGTGCCAGTTTGGAGAAGTAACTGAGACCTGTCGCCTTCCTTAGTGATACCCATATCCTGGCAAAACCCTGCAGGACCTTGAGTTAAATTTATTTAAAGAATTTTTGATCACCGAATTTAAACATAAACCCTTCTGCCGGCAGCCCCGCACCTTTCAACATGGCCAGAAACATAGTTCCTCTCCCTTTATCACTTGGCGTTTTCAGTAACATACGAGAGTGAGTGAGTTGAAATGCCTAAGCATAGAATTGTAAATCAGGTAACACCAACCCCCCTTTCTCTCTCCTACGCCTTAGTTTCTTCCATGCTATTCTGGTAGATCTGTATACCCAGATAAAGGAGTTTATTTCTCGTTGAAATTTTCCTATAATAGCTTTGTCAAAATGGAGAGGGATTGTATTAAAAAGAAAGGTGACCTTAGGCAGTACAGACATTTTGACTAGATTAACTCTCCCCAGAATGTTTGTGGCAATCCCGGAGGACTCACGATAAATTGGTATCTGCCAGTTTATTAATATCCTGGGTAATTGTAACCCCAAGGTAACGCATATTGCAGCTTGTCTAGTATGCAGTGTGCAGGATGTTCCAAGTCATGACTTCTGTCTTGCCAGCATTTATCTCGTAACCAGAAACCTTACCAAACTCTTCCGCCAGTTTAATTACTACCGGGAGAGTTCTGTCTAGGTCTGCTGACAATATCAAAATATCATCCCCTTCTCTCCAAATCCCCATGTCTAAAGGATTGTATATCAGGGTTATCCCTTAATTTCTGTGTGAATGGTTCGATATACATATCAAACAGCAGGTGGGAGAGAGGGCAACCCTGTCAGGTTCCTCTGGTTATGCCGAATGGCTTTGTAAGACAGCCATTCACCAGGAGCTTAGCCGTTGGGGATTTATATATCGACTGTATAGCGCGGCAGAATATTACGCCCAGGTTGAACTTCTCCATGACTTCCGATAGGTAAATCCAATTTACTCTATCGAAAGCCTCGGTGGCATCTAGGGTCAAGGCTGCGAGGGGGAGCGAATAAGTAGAGGCGATGTCTATTGCACCGACCAGGTCATAGGTAAGGTCTGCTACCTGTCGCCCTTTCACAAACACCTTTTGGTCGGGGTGGAGAATATCTCCAACCACCTCCCCCAATCTAGTAGCCAAGATGGTTGTATAGATTTTATAATCGGCATTCAGAAGCGAAATGGGCTGATAAGACCCACAACTGGAGGAGTTTTTACCTTGTTTCAGAATGAGGACTACAGTAGCATCATTCCACGTTACCGGTGGGCTATTTCCGTCCATAAAGATTTTATTAAATAGAAGAGTTATTGTTGGAATTAAACTCTCTCCAAGTGATCGATATAATTCAATTGGAAGCCCATCCGGGCCGGCCGCTTTACCCCTTTTCCCACTCGTCAATGCTTTCCTCACTTCCTCCTGTGTGATGGGCTGCCCCAAGTCCAGTTGTTGTTTGGAACTAATAGGTGTTAGAGTGATATTCTCCAACCAAGATTTTGCCTTAAATGTATCATCTGTGGAGGTCTCTTTATATATCTCCTGGAAGTAATCCAGGAAGGCCTCTCCTACACCCACGTCTGAAAAAATGGGGAATTCTCCATTGCCCACTGAGATCTCCTTTATATGGTTCCGGAGCTGGTCTGCCATGATTTTCCAAGCTAATAATTTTCCAGCTCCTTCCCCATACTCAAAATGGGCCATCTTGCTCACTTTCCACCTGTGTATAAGCCCCTGGAGAACAGTCTCCATTTGTTCCTTCAGTTTACAACTGATTTCCCAATCTTCCTTCTGACCGATTCCCTCTTGGGCATTTAGTTTTATCTCCACGTTTTGAATATCCCAGAAGGGAAAGTGCGTTCCAACTTAAGAAATGTTATGGTAAATCTGTTAAAGGAAGCCCCCCCACTTGATGACTCTGCAGATTCATTGATAAAGGACATACAAAGAATCCACAGGGACCCTTTTCGTTTAAATCCAAAAAGGACTAAGCCGAAGAAAATCCTCATCAACTTCCTAACTTATGCCGTGAAAGAAAAAACTTTGAATCTGACATTAAAAATGAAAACAGTGAGAAGCAAGGACTTCTCCTTTGAAGTCTGCTCAGATTTGTCAAGAGACACATTAGAAAGACAGTGGGAGCTCGGAAGAAGAATGGACAATTTTAAGAAGATTGGTGCTGCGGTGCAACTTAAATTTCCTGCCTTTTTTAAGGTAATGCACGATAACAAAATGCACAATATCAGGTCCATTCAGGAGGCAGATGAACTACTGGAGAGCATCAGTAAAGGGCCCCCGTAAGCCAACCACTTACTAAGCTATGTTTTGGTTGTTGAGGTGAGGGTTACAGCCTATGGTTTGTGGAAAAAGAAAAAGAAAGAGAGAGGAGAAAGGAGGGGAGAGATAAAAAATATATATATATAAAAAAAATATATATACACACAAAAGGAGGAAACAGGGAAAAGACAAAAAAAAAAGGGGAAAAAAGGCTTCAAAACATATAAATACGTATTTTGGGGTACGATGTAGGGTACAATCCCTCCCTTTTTCCTCATTTCTGGGTGGGTAACACATAGGTGTAAATAGGTAGAGGAGAAGGAAGCTACGGACGCCATATCTGGATAACAACTAGTCCAGGTAAATGGGGGTTGGGTTTTCCAAGGGGGGCATAGGGTGGGGGGTTGTGGAGCACAGGGGAATAATACATAAAAATACCTCAGTCATCTTATTTTGTTTAGGTTGCGTTGACCAGATAGTTTTAGTTAGACTAGAATTGACTGGTGGGCTAAAGTTAAGGTGTAACTGCTACATCGTATCTAGGAGGGTGTGGTGGGCGGAGTACTATCTTAAATGAATACCTTGCAGATAGTGTCCTGGAATGTGAATGGCTTGGGGGGGGGGGGGTCGTTTTGATGAAAAAATTTATAATATCTGAGAGATTCCCTCGCCCAAGTCTTGGTTATCCTGGAGACTCATCTTCTTGAGGCAGAAACTAAAGATATATTAAAATCACAGAAATGGGTAGATTCTTTCGCATGTACTGACTAGACGGCAAATATTAGGGAGGTGTGGATCCTTTTTAAAAAATCAGCTAAAGCACAGATTTTACAATACAGGGTGACCCAGGGGGAAGATGGTTGATACTGAGAGTCATTATCAGAGAGGTTCTCCTTACATTAGTCGGCTATTACAGTCCGAATCATGATGACCCCTCTAACCTCCAAACTATTTTCTCACACTTATTGGACTTCCCCGAGCCGGTGATATGGGAAGGAGATTTTAATATCTTTCTTGACCCTAAATTGGATAAATCTCCCAATAGTAGAGCAATTACCCCTTCGAGATCAAGGGTATCTCTCCTGGCAATAATGTCCGAATTGGGCCTTAGCGATATTTGGAGAGAAATGTCAGGGCAACAGATGGGTGTATCGTATAGGAATCTTAAGTACAAACACAAGTCACAAATTGACTATATGCTGATTAGCCATACTCTCAGAGATAGAGTAAAGGACATAACATATCTGCCATCGCATATGTCAGACCACTCTAGTATTTTATTGACGTTACAGAGCCTACGGACTCAACAGGCCAGAGCGTGGTCTTTTGACCGTACTCTGCTTCTAGAGGAAGACAAAATGAGTTTTCTCTCCTGGGAAACAAACCAATTTTTAGATACCAACTTGGGAACTGCCGACATCACTATAGTTTGGGACTCTCTCTAGGCTTTTCTGAGGGGTATAATAACCAACAAGGCAAGCTATAGATGTAAGAAATATAGAGAAGAGATCATGGGTTTGGAGGAAGAAATAAGGAGCCGGTTATTATTGTTTGTTCCGTAAACACACTAGCACTTTTTCTGCCATTCCTCGTCGGATTTGTAGTTTAATATGTTGGTTACTTTACTAATGTGTAGTTTAGTTAATATAGGGATTAGTCTTCATTCGTGCCAGAGAATGTCTTCATCAAGAAGCCATCTTGGATCCTCTTTTTAACCAATGAGGTTCGCTGCCAGTGTAATCCGATTGGATATGCTGTAGCAGTACAGTTATTTCTGATGCTGGCTCCCTGCGATGTGGCAGCCGCTTTGTAAATTATTGCGAACATCCAAAAGCATATGAAGCCACCAACGTATAAACCAGCAAATACAATCAACAATAATAAAATATGTGCCTGGACAAACCAAGGTAAAAAACACATGCTACCGCCAACAAAGTGAAAAAAACTGACTACATTTCCCAGTTAAAGGAGGAAAGATGAAGACATCAAGGAGGAAAGATGAAGACATCAAACGAAGTGCCATGGGTGTATTCAAAACATGATGTACAGCTCATTGAGCCAGTACCTGAAGGGGGCTCACCAAAACAAGCTAATGACTACCGGTGGCTGAACAAAAGCCCTTTTAAGCATGTTGTGTGTATCGAGCGGGTTGTGTGTGTTGTGAGGTGCAGTGTGGTAACAGGAGGCCTTGCCAGACAGCTGCATCTGTCAGGCCAAATACTACCCACCAACAGAGACAATGTGCTCATAGAAGTCTGAGCATGAACTGGAAAAGCAGGTACTGGCTGAAGACAAAAAACTGCTCACACTACAAAATACATCTGGCATAAACATTAATTTATAAACGTGTATACTGGAGGAAGTATGCTATAGAAAATAGAGGTCCAAAAAGGAAGCACTGTTGCACAAGCCCTTATCAGCAAACAAGAGTGGAGAACCAAGGTTGTTCAGTTCTGTGGCTTTATAGAGAGAACATTAAGTGGCACATTTACTAAAGCTTGCAGTGTGCTCTGGTTTGTGAGAGGGAAATAGCAGAAGAGCTCAACCTTCTAAGAAAAAGCACTACTGCTCTCTTGCCTAGTGGTGGCACACTTTCATGTTGCCTAGCTCCTCGTACCATAGTATCTAACATAGGTTTTGTACTGGAAGGGGACCTTTATAGTACAACATTCTATACCCAAACATACTAGGGCAACACACAAACATTTGCACCATAGTACAAAGGTGTGTTGTGATGTCAAGCACAATAAGGTACCCTTCCAGTACAAATCGGTATGGCTAGACTAAGGTTAACACTTTTCCTACTTTGTATGTATGCGGTACAGTGCAGCACATGAGTGAAGTTAGAAAACTTTACAGAAAATAGGTTTTTCTCCTACTATGTACCTTCCTCAAGGAGGCATATTTTTTGCTTCAAAGCCCTGTGTCCAAATGTTAGTTGAAAGTGCTTTGTGTCAAAAACCATGGTAGTAGCATAGGAACACCTGTGTAGGGCAGGGTATTGCTTTTAGAGAACTTTCCAGCAGAAACAAAATTTGCAATGAAAAGTAAATATATTATCAAGACTTTGCACTGGTTTGCACTAGCTCAAAGCCTTGATAAATCTGACCCTAAAGTTTAATATGAACAAAAAGAAAAGTTCTGAATAACTGAGCACAGGTCATTGGGTGCAAAAATAGAGGAGCATATTTATATATCTGTGTGTATGTTTTGGTATTGCTAAAGTGTAAACATAGCTAGTTAGCAATGGAGCATTGTACAGGTGGCAAACCCTAGTGGGGACACAAATGGGGAGTGGACAGTGGCAGGAAGGAGAGCTAGTGGGAGAGTTGATAAGTTGAACTATCAAAGGTATTGTACATTGAAGTAGTGAGCTTTCAGTTTCTTCATAATTGTAGGAGGGTTGGTGCTCTTGTGATGTAGGATGGTTGTTGGTCCAGATCCTGGGAGCATAGCCTGAGATGGCTTGTTTTTTTGTTTTCACCTTCCCGCAGAGTTTAGTCTCCAGTCTGCCGATGTCTATACTTCTCTTCTGAATTTGTCCTCCAGATACTGTTAGTTTGTTAGCTAGGTAGACAAGGATCTTGGTCTAGAGGGCCTTGAAACTGGCAGCTATTAATAAAAAAACATTTCTCTACTGGCTTCTGGGTGACATTGTATACAGCAAAAATGTAGCTTAAGTTGTCTGTGATCTCAGTTTTAATAGTGAGGTGAAAAACAACCCCTCTTATCAGTAGCTTCTTGCTTGTCTATAATTTTACATGGCATGTAGGATTCATATCAAGCCATTCCATTGATCACCTATGGAGGGAGATTGGAGCCTTCATTAACATGTACAATGAATGCCATTCATACCCACATCGTTCTGTGCTTCTAAGTCCCAATTCAGCACCTATCTCAGATCTATGGAGATCATAGGGAAGAATGCAACTTTGAGATGGTGGATCATATGCTGCCATTACACCACCCACTTTGGGTCTCTGAAGACTCCATACAGGTGGGCAAACATTGTGAAAGTAGCCTCTTTCCGGTATTTGGATGTCATAGCATTGAAAACGCTGTGTGGGTGTTCACCGTTGTAACACTGCAGCAGTGATATATATTGTGAATCCAGTATGGCTGTTGATGGGTTCCTAAGGAAGCCATTACAACACAAGGTTGTAAACAAGGCCGAAGCTGAGAAACTTTCACCAAAGTCAAGAAGCTGAATTTGTAGTTTTATGATTGACAATGCCAATGTAATAAGAAGAGGGTCTGTGAACCCAAGAAAGCACCACAGCAGTGGAAACGAGCATTTGCAATGCAATCGGTCTCTCCTTTGGGATCTTATACGTTTTTAGCTAATTTGTGTGAGAGTCTATTACACACATCTGCACAGAAATGTTGTGTTTATGTTTCATGCAACATCTATAAATTAGTTTCTTTTAGATCAAATCCAGGCCTCATATATGTGTACATGGAGGGTGTCACGGAGATTATTTGCTGTAATATTAGTGAGCTACTGCTGCATTACTGTATTGAAAACACACAGTAAAAATTTAAAGATGGTCAAATGACTTGGTATGGATGGATGCATGAAAAAAGAACAACTATGGGTTATTGATAGTATGAGTTGTTGAATGGGGAATTTATTTGCAATAAAATGAGGTTTAAAGGTGGGGGTGAGGGTTTTACAACTGGAATTGATGGGGTATTTTCGTATTTCATTTGAGGACCGTTTTTTACACACTACAACTATCCGAGTAAAGTGGCTGTTTCTGCTCAGTAATGGATATGGTCATTTGCGCCATCTAGGCAGCTGATATTCTCTTAAAGTCCTGGGCCTCTCTTCTATTTATACAAGTCGATAAAGTGATGAATTGTCAATATGTGGCGGCCAGGGCCGCATATTGGCAATTCATCGGCCAGCACATGGCGGCAAGGGGAAGGTTTCAGAGAAACCACAGCAGTTTAACTAGAAAGCCCGCTTTGTATCCATGCCACCGTTAATCCAAGATTCAGCCGCAGAGATCTCCCCCTGTACCCCTGAGCAGACACTGCAGGGAGCCCGAGAGGAGGCGCGAGCCATTTTGTAAGTGCCGAGACGGCTGTTGTGTTGGGGCCTTAGGCCCACATGCTGGTAAGGACGGACACAGACACCAGAGGTTATGGTACTGTAAACTGGCCACGAGCACGTGCACTCGGGCCCATTTATTAGCCGGGTCACGTCACTTGTGACGCCGGTGATGTATGGGTGTGGGGTATGTGTGTGTGCCCACTCCCATAGGGGTGTGGCTACTAAATCAGTGCCTGTCGAGACACTAGAACGTGTCTCGCAGGACACAACATTCCTCCAAAATTTTAATAAAACAAAAGTTCTATAGTTCAACCTGTAGGGATAAACAGTAATGAAATATACACCACAGGGTCCATCAGTTTCTCGGGTCCGGCATCAGGAAGACGGCAGACACCGGCTGGTGACTTCGACGGTGACAGGACACTCAGCAGGTATTCATCATTTAACCTGATTGGTTCAGGACACGAACTCTTGCAGGAAGATGTCATTTGCGCAGTAGTAACGTGCCGGTGTAAGCATGTTCTTTAGTTCCATGTAGCTTCCGTATGCTGACCTGGATGATGGTATGTGGTGTGTAACAATAGTTCTTTAACTGGGCGTGTCAAGATCATGGTGGGAGTCCATGGTGAAAGTTCACTGGATGATTTCTGAGATCGCCTGAAGTCTCTCTTAGGCTGTCTTGCTGTGTCCAGTGACCTGTCGGTGGGGCAATGTCTCTTCCAGCTCTCCCGCCTGGGGAGGCCCTTCATCGGGCTTGCCACGGTTCTGCTGGTAGGCTGCGATGGGCCTGCCTGTGTGCCGGCTGGGGGCAGCTGCAAGCCACCGAGTAGCCAGTAGCCAGTCTCTCGCACAAACCTCAAGGGTGTATGGGTATTGGTCAGGACATGCTCTCTTTCCGGCAGATCAGGTGCAGACCAGGTTAGCAGATGACCTCTGAGTATTCTTGGTGGCTAGTTTGGCACTAATGTGGGACTCCACTCCATGTGTATTCGAGATGATGTCGGTTGACGTACTTGAGGGCTGGCATGGTGGCATTGCCAGCCGTGTGGTGAATCTGGACGATGGCGGGTGATGACTTGCATTGATGGATGCAGACGTCTAGTCTGGAGTCGATCACCTGAGGCAGGGAGTGGCCAGGTACCTCCATGTTCTCTGGGGAGGCACTTGCATTCATGTACTTGTGCTTCTTGGGCTGTTGGGACTTTGATGACGGAGGAGTGATGAACACGCTGAGGAACGTACAGCTTGAGACCCGGTTCGCGCAGGCTGTGTGGGTTACTCTCGAACTACCACTGTGCGGCTGCCAGTTCCTTCTCGGGTTATCATCCTCTTCCCTTGCTGTCGCTGTGTCAGGACTCACTCCTGTTGTAGCTTGGGTTCTCTTCATCGTCCGGCCCTGACAATCATGACTTCCCCTTATGACCTCAATAGGTTGTCCGATTCTTGGTGCGGACCCTCCGGTCACACTTCCACGTTTCTTGCTGAGTGCAGTGTCATGCACATGGCACTGATAATGTAGTTGCCATAGGGCCTGGATGACAGGTGGCGATAATTAACTAGGAGAGGAAATTTCTGGATGGACGTCGTAGCCACGTGACTGCCTCTTCTGAGTCTTCTCTTGCACCACTGGCATTTGCGGCCAGGGGCAGGGATGCCGTTCAACTCCAACTGCCGACACTCTGGGCTGGACGGTCTCACTGTGAAGCGATGGGAGCAACGCGGTTTGCGCTGGCTGCGGCTTACGTGTGGTTCTCCCTTGGTGCTGTCGCCAGGGCCGTCGGTCTGCCTTGGTGGTTGTCTGGTGTCTTTGGAGGTGTTCCTGGCTTGTGGTTCTATGAGTCCCCGTGCTTCTCCTCTTGTTGTCTTTGACACGCCTGCGTTTGTCCAGCTCTTCTGGGTGACACGATCTCCACTCTTCTTCTGCTTCGGGTGCAATGACATTCACCATGTTCTAACAAGGTCAATGGGGCCGCTGAACTTCAAAGGTCTCCGGACCACTCAGGCGAACCTTCAGTCGCTCTTCTCGGTTGCATGGCGAGCAGCCACTCATTTTTTCAGTTTCTTAAAGCTCCTGCTCTGGGTGTTCTCTCACCAGGGAATGGCTTCCACAGGCAGTAGAGATCTGTGATGGCAGCTGGCCACTTGTGGTGTACGATTCTCCTCTCGTCAGCCTTAGGTCACTGACGACTCCTGCTTGAGGCAGTGTGAGGGAGGACACTGTGCTGCGTTTGGCACTTTCCGGGCTCCGTTGCTGCTGTGGAGATTTAGAGTATCTCCCTGCTGTCTCCAGCAGTGCTTCTTCGTTGCGACCGTCTAGCGGGTTGTCGGCTCTTTTGGTGCGCATCCGACTGCGCCCTTCGCTTTCTTCACTGGACGTGCTGGCTGCACATTGTCTGCGGTCTGTCACTCCTGGAACGGTAGCAGCTGTCCCCGTGCTGCTGTGCCCTTACTTGGCGCTGTTTTCTCCTCTTCAACCTCGGTGCAGTAGAGATGTGGTCGCTCTCTGTACTGCGTTCAGCAGTGCTTCTCTCTGTGGAGACGTCTTTATCTCCTGGGCGCATTCCCGTGCTGCCCGGGTCACTTGTGTGACTTTCCGCACGTCTCTGACTCCACACGCTCCGTCTTCCTCTCGGATGCCTTTGGTCTTTGTGCCTCTTCTGGATTGTGGTTGGTCACCCAAAGTTTGGCTGCCTTTGGGTCCACTTCCTTAACTGGACGTCTCTTGGCGGGCAGCTTTGAACGTCCTGCAGGACTTGCAGGCTTCCGCTGCCTCGGCTGATGCACTGCTGCTACCACTAACTATAATAAGGATCCTTGGGAGGAAACAATGGGGGCCTGGTGCTTTGTACAGATGGAATCCCGTTCCTGGTGTTGGAAGTGGAACTCGCACATTCTTTCAAACATGCCCAGCCCTGAACGCTCTCACCTTTTGATGCCCGGTGCCGCCAAGCTTGTTTTCCTGCAGCATGGGTGTTATACACTTCCAGTTCAACATGCAGCTCACGAGGAGGGCATGGATTAAGGGTGATCGAATACTGTTGCCCAACACAAGGAACTGTAAAAAACAACAGTTGGTCGCCCTTCGGTCAGGGCGCATAACATTCATAACATATAGTACACAGAAAATGTATATTTAAACATTATAACATGTCAACACATACCTAAATGCTTGTTCCCTTTAATTCCTGATGCAGCGGCTGGTCTTGTATCTGTGACCGCTTCCTGAGAACGGAGAAGCTGGGCCAGTTGGGCTTGGTGACCCATCCGCACGGGCACCAGCCTGATCACCGACAAGCTCGGCAAGTAGCCCTTCGACACCTCTTTGTGACTGCTTCAAAGGGCTTCCAGCCACTAAGACGATGTCTACTCTGCAGTGCCCGGTAGCGGAGTCCATATAGGTTCTGTGTACACTCGTGAGATGCCATTATTCCGTTGCCGTAACCTCTACGTGTGACAAATGGACGTATGAGCTGAAAAAAGTACAGCGTGCCGCCTGATGATCAAGGGAAACATACAAAGGCCGCAAATATGTATTATACTATGCCCAGAGGGAAAGAGGGGCAGATTTACTTTAAATTCATGTAACGCAGTGCAGCAAGACAAGTTGCTGCGATGTGTTGCGTGAATGGGAGAGAGCTGAAAAGTACCATATCTACATAGATATGATGTGCATCAGCTACCATCCTGCGCTGGCGTATTTGTGGCTGCCTAGCACGAACGCAGGCTTTGGTACAGGTGGGATTTTTGTGTGCAGAGCAAGTAACAAGGAGACATAAAGATCATTGCCACTAACGGCTGCTTTTCATGCATTCCCAGGTTTACAATTGTTTTTAAATCTGGCTTTGTGGGGTCTTAATAAATGCCCTAAAGGATTTTACATCAGCCATAAGTTATGCAATCCCGACGCAAAACCTTAGTAGCTATGCCCCAACATATGGGAGGTAAAACAAGCAGAAGGCAACAAATATCAATAGTTAACACAACACATTAAACCAAATTTAATGTTGAGGTACTCGTTACAAAGGGTAAACGGAAAGCATTATATAAGGTGGGAATAATCCCCTTAAATAGGCAGCTAAGCAAAACAAACAAAAATATAGCCCCAGCTTCTTTAACCCTGTACTGGGAAAATAACAAGTGTAGTAACAACCAACTTAAATAATCATAGTTATAAAAGAAAATATATTAAACTTAGTAATTGATTGGTGAGAATAGCAGCTGGATCCGGCAGCCATTACTGGACCTGTTGGTGATAAAACGTGACATGGACCAATGAGTGTGCTCCACTGTAGGAACACTGGAATATCAACAGGCCTGCCGCAATATAATGATAACAAGGTGAACGAGAAGTGTATAAAACAAACACTCTATTGTACTGGAAAATGTAGAAGAGTTGTATCATAGAGGGAACATCACATCTATTAAGCACTTTAAATAAAACAAAATGTCAGCATCTTCAGCAGGAAAGTAGTGATAGCTCATCAAAGTAATCATAGAAAAAAGACACCAGCACCCACAAACATACCTGCCAACTAAAACTGAAATTTTGCAGTGTGAGGAGGGGTGTGGGCCATGGAGGGGCATGGTCTCTGCCCCCCAAGCACCTGAGAGGCAGTTTTGCCCGCGCCCCACCTCCAATCAACTCCAAAACCAGCGAAAAAGCTTCCTGAGGCTTGTGCCGATCTCCTGAGGTGTTTTCACACCCCTTAATGGACAGGTTCAAAGCATCAGAATACGAGTTGGAAATCCACTGCTTACAGCAGTCATGGCAGCCAGAATAAAGAGGTGGTAGGGCGGGTGGAGGGACTGTGGGGGAGCATGGGAGGGGGAGCACACGGGGGCTATAACAAAAAAATAATTAAGAAGAAAATCTTATGTGGAGCTGCCTCCCGCCTCCCATTTGCACTTGGCATAGTCCATTCTGGCCCCAGCCAGCACTGGGGCCATGTCACAGACTCAGCGCGGGGATCGGTCAGAGCGGGCAGGAAAGAAGCCCTGCTCAGTCCAGGGAGTCTGTGCGGTTTCTCCAGCTCAATGCACCTGGGCTCGAGAAACCTAAGTGCGCATGTGTGTTTTGGACAGCCGGCCAAACACATATGCGCTCTTAAAGGACTGCACATAGCACTCCTCCTCCCCATGCCCTGCCCCTCCCTTCGCAAGCTGGCTCAGAGCCGGAAAATGAAAAATAAAACAATGACATTGTAATGTTTTTCATTTACTGGCTCTGAGCCAGGCAGTGGGGCAAGGCTCCTCCGCCATTGCGACGGAGCCGCCACTGGTTTACAGTAGTTTTTGTTGCCACCGTATGATATTGGCTCCTCACCAGATGACGGGAGCCAATTTTGTGTGTTGCACGGTGGCACCGTGTGAGTTGGCAGATATGCACAAGTGAAGGGTTGTAATCCTCCTTGCTAGTCAATGCCCTCACCTGTAATATCACCCCTACTCATGTCTGCGGCCCACTGACCCAAAACTCATTATAAATGACAGGAGGGAGAAAAAAAGGTGTTGAGTTGCAACTTCAATGCTGCTTTAAGGGCTCCCTTCAGTTACCTGTGACCTATCACAGACACAGGAGCAGGGCTCTGGTTGGAAGATATTAGCTATGAGATGTTTTGACTGCCAAAAGTTCCAATAGAACAATTAGTCACGCTGTCTTTTATTCAAATCCCTATGAAATTTGTTGCTAACAATGATTATTGGTTGATTTTTTGCTTTAGGACGGAGAAGTAATTGGAATAAACACTTTGAAAGTTACAGCTGGGATTTCCTTTGCTATTCCTTCTGATCGCATCACACGGTTCCTCACTGAATCACATGACAAGCAAAACAAAGGTAAAAAGATAAAGCAACATTTACCCTACAAAACGGTCTTCGTTTCACAGTCCAATAAATGTTAGGCAATATTATGTTTTTTCTATTTCGAATTAATAGCACAGCTTCTCATAAAATGCTTTATAATGAGGAAATAAAAATGTATTATTTCCATGGTTGAATAATGTTTGTATGCAGCCGAACACACTCAACAAGCACTCATCACTCCCGCCAATGACCTTATGTGACATGAGTAGAGTGATATGTTTGCATTTGAGCACAAAGGGTTACTAGTACTGATTTAAAAGGTTTCCTCCTACACTTAAAGCCAGATGATCAGAGGGGTTCACTTTCGAGACATGCCATGGCGATATCTCTGTACAGCTCAAACTTGGGGGTTGGTTTGAGTAGGGGAGGTTGAATCAGAACATTTGTTGATTTGGGAACCAAAAGTGAGTTCAGCTTCGAAGAGTATCCCCGGAGCCCTTGTATTTGGGCAGATTTAAAATGGGTACCAAAACCTGCGAACCACTCAAATGATTTTTAGTAGGGTTCAAAATATCAATTCACTAGATTCATAGTTTAGGTTCCGAATCCTTTTGAGAACCAGTGAAACACATGAGGTGTGAGTGTTTGCTGGATTCTCAGGCCAGCTTTCCAAGTGGAAGTGGATTTGTGTGTAATCAAGGTATATTTTGATATGCTCCACTTACTGGTTAAGAAACAGTGATGTGGCGTGCTCAAATGTTGAACAGTAAACAAGATAGCGACGATACTTGGGGGCATATATACAAGAACTTAACGCCTCCGTAGCATAAATTTTTTTAATGTTATGTCGGCTTTTTTATCGCCCTATTTACAAGTTGCTGCTAACTGCAGTTAGCTGCACTGTTCCGGCATAAACGTGAATTTTTAGATCGCCACTTCTGTTAGCGGGACTTAATGAAAATGAGATGCAAGGTGGGCGTTCTCATGCAAAAACTGCAACTAACCCCACTTCACGTCCTTTACAACGAAATTCCAGTACGGCGATAACCCCCCAAAACTGCCGCTAATTCCAGTTAGAGGCAGTTTTAAAGACCAGAAAATAGCTGGTCTTAAAATTAGTGCAAACACTTGGGTCCACATATTAAATGTTTGGGTGCTGGACTGTGCTGCAAGGCACATTGCTGCGCTGCCCTGCGCCAAAACAAATGATCAGGGACGCGCCTTATCAATACGATAGGGCGCATTCCTGGGCCCCATTCATGAAAAGTGTTGCATTGCTGCGACAAAACAGTGGTGCGACAATTTTCATTGCACCCTCTTAGCGATACCATGGATGCGCCGTATTCAATTTACAGCGCTCCATGTCGTGATCACTGACAAATACGTCTGGAATCCTAACATATCTGGCAGTGCTAAAGTAACTCATTGCTACAGTTCTGTTGCAAGCATGACGCAACTCCAGCAATGCATGGGACCATCCTATCCCTATGGCACTGCGTCACCCTTAAGCCTGCCATGAGGCAGGCGTAAGGTTTTGATGCAGTGGTGTCCTAGAATTGTCACAGTGAAATCTGAGAGACTTCACTGTGCCAATCCTACAAGACTTTGTTGCGTGCAAACGTCCATCCTGCATACATCATACCTGACACAGCTATAATGTGGCACAGGGCTTCACAAGGTCACGCATATGACTAGATGCGTCACTTTGTAAATATGGCGCAACGTGGTGCAAAATTCATGTTGCCAGTACGACAAGAAAATGATGCACCGGCGGCGTTAAACTGCTGGAAGGGGCTCAGGATAAAGTCCTCCTGTCTTTTCCCCTTCGATGGTGCACAAAGGCTGTCATGCACCAATGCAGGCACCCTTGTGCCATGGTGCAGGGGTGACTGTGCTGCGGATTTGATTGATGGTGTGGCTCCATCTCTTCTCGAGAGGTCTCGCGATGCGTCTGGACAAGTGGAGGGTGGAGTGAACCAGTTGGCCTTCTTGGAGTGTTGTTTGCCCGGTTCATCCTTGAGGGGTGCCAGTGTGTCAGCGCAGTTAGAGATCTATCGGTGGAAGTTTTGTGCTGTGGCGTTGGTGAAGTTGTGGTGCTGAGGGAGTTGATTAGAAGTTCTTCTGTGGCCTTGATTCAGCTGCAACCGGAAGAGGGCAATGATGGCAGTGATGTACGGTGGGCGTGGTGAAGGTGTGATGTATACAATGATGGTTGGTCCAGGAGAGTTTAGTGGTGTGGCTTTAGTTGAATGTTCCTGCTGACTAATAAGACGGGGTTGAGCGTGTGTCTGGTTATGTGGGTTGTTGCGGTGAGTAGCTGCTTGAGTCTGATGTTGGTGAGTTTCTCCAGGAGTATGGTGGTGTTGTGGTCACTGGGGTTGTCCAGGTGGAAGTTGGGGTCTCATAGTAGGATGTACTCCGTGGATGGGAGAGCCTGGTGTGCGATGAGGTCTACAATGGCATGTGAATGGGGGGTCATGGGACGGGGGGCCTGTAGACAAGGGTGCCTGGTGAGGGTGGTGTTGGGCTTGGTCCGGATCTGGAGTTGGAGGTGTTCTAGAGACTCCGTTGGGTCATTAGAGTGCGTGATCAGTCGTAGTGTGCTTTTGTAGATGATGGCAATGCCTCCTTGTAGTGTCATTCACTTCTGCTAAGACAGTCTTGTTATCCTGTGGAATGTTGACATTCATGTGATGGTTGGAATGTTGGCATTCTGGACTCTAGGAGTCAGTTGGGCTGAGCAAGTAACATACTGCTCCTGGTGGGGTCTCTGCATAAGCTTCCGTCTTCTACTTGGAATAAACTTATAAATATACTACCTCGTCTGATTCCTGATTCATACACCATCACTACACTCCTCCTGGGCGGTTGGGATGGTCCTTGTGGGAGATGTTGTAGCCGTCGGAGATGGCGATGTCCGCTCTTGAGCAGAGGTTGGTCCAGATTTACTTGAAGGAGGGGATGTCTGAAGAGTTGGCATTGAGGAAGACCCAGATTTCTGTGGCATGTTTGTGGAGGGACCGCACGTTGAGAAGGATGTAGTTGAGCCGGTCGGGTGCGCTGTTGGTCGGTGAGAGGCGCTAGTGTGTTGATGTGGCAGAAGGTGCGTTTTCAGTTTTGGCAGGGTGCAAGGGTATTCTTCGGTGATGCTAGATGACAGGCGGTGTGGCATCCAGGGTTGAGGGCAAGAGGGCGCTGGTGTCGTAGCAGTGGAATGTCTGAGAGCCAGGATCCCTGGTGGTGGGCACGGTACAGGGGCGGATGACGCAGACAGGCTTGCCTTCAGCGCACCAGTGGCATGCCCGTTGCACATGGCTGCACAACGTTCGCCGTTAAGTAGTGCTGCAGAGGGGGCTCGACAGGTGGGAGGTGGGAAACGCGGAAAAGGACACTGTAGGGTGCGGGGACACAGGGGATTGCAGCAGCAACAAGGGAGAGGACAGGGAAAAGGGAACTGAAAAAAAGCACAGGAAAAACAAAGCCAAACAAAGCAAAGATAAAAAAAAACAAAGGTAGAAAAGCAACGGAGAATAGCAGAAAGATGGACAGGAACAGCAGAAAACAGTAACAGGAGGACAGTTAAGCTGCAGAGTAGTGACACTCTACCACTGGACCATCAGGGATGAGGCGCAGGCAGGAGCCTGCGGGTGGAGGAGGGACACGTACATCTGACCTCTGGGTCAGAAGAACCAGCAGCAGCAGATGGGGGCAGCAGCAGCAGCAACAAGACTGCGCAGCACTGTGGGAAGAGGAAATCCCCTAAGGAATAGTCCCCCATACACCCAAAAGGAAACTAACAGGGGGCAAGGAAAGGCAGCACCACCCGGTTGCCTCTTCCAATCTAACAGTGGTGACCAGATTCCATGTTCCCCAGCGAGTAACGGCGGATCAAGCTGCATTCCCAAGGACCTGGGCTCGCATCAGCTCCTATGCCCGGCACCCACTGCCGCCAATGGCCAATCTCAGCGACTTAAGCCAGTTAGTGGAGTCCCCCATCAATCTTGTGCGGTGCCCTCGCGGATGTAGGTCAGCCACAGCACAGGGATTTTTTTTTTTTAAAGGTTTTATATAGCGCTGGCTAGACCCGGAGGTATCAGAGCGCTTTACATGAGTATAAGATCATAGTTGCAAGTTACATCGTTACAAAGGTTACACAGTTATTAGAGCATGGCAACATAGTTACTTGCAAGGTCGAGATAAACAATAAGCACATATACGTAAGGGAAAAAGCAGGCAAGGGGAGAGATTCAGGGGAGGGGGTTAGGAGCAGGGGAAGTAGACAGAGAATGAAGGAGGGAAAGAGGAGGGGAGGGGCAGAGACACAGCGTGGAAAGAGGAGGGGGAGGGCGATGGGGACGCAAACCGGTAGACGAGTCAAAGCTGCGTCCAAAGTCCAGTAAGCTGTGATCATAGGGGAAGTGGTATCATTTCCCCATCTCTGTTGCGAGAGGCTCCCTTTACGCAGTGGACTCTCTCAGCGGGGTCTCTGAGACTCCAAGGCTTACATACTGGATCCTTCCCCAAAAAGGGGAGAGGGAGTGCTTTGGCAAGGGGGGGCCATACCATACCTCAGTTGTGAGTGGCTCCCTTGTCGCTGTGGACTCTCTCAGCGGGTTCGCTGAGACTCCAGAGTATAAATATTGGATCTTTCCCCAACAAGGGGAGAAGGAGTGCTTAGTCAAAGGGCACAAAGGACAGGGGGCTAGGCGGTGTAGCAGGTAAGGGGAGAGATTCGGGGGAGAGGGGATAGGAGCGAGCGTTTTACATGAGGAACACTAATGTTATAATTTTACATCAGTGACAAGTTACATAAGTATCAAGAAAAGCATTTATAGAACATAGGGGACAAGGTTAATGGAGCAAGGAAGGGTAAGGGGATAGGTTAAAGGGGTAGGATGAAGAAAGGACGTAGAGACGAGGGGAAAATCTGCCCAAGATCCAGCTCAGGGGGGGGGGATGAGTCCACAACCATGTAAATGTCCATGTGGGCGGCGGGACACGCTGACTGGGGATTGCTCAGGGCACAGTGTGTGTCACCCACAGGCGCTAGGCCTGGTCCCAACTAGACCCCCGGGCCTCCTCCGCTACACGTTCCACCTTCTCCTCACCTGGACATTGACACCGGGTCTGCACTCTCTCCAAATCTGTGACTCAGTCAGCAGGAGCCTCAACCAGGCGAGATTTCACAAGCCTGGGTACAGCAGTCACCGCCAAGTCCGGTGGGGAACCTCCCAATGCAGGTGATGCAACAGGGCCCCCTTTGGCGTGAAGTTGCAGTGCTCCCGCCACACAAGTGCTCACCCTCCACAGCATCCTGCCAGCGCAACAGCCTCCGGCCAGTGATGCAGAGAAGCACGGCCCACCATTGGTGATCTTCTCCATGCATCACAGTGTAGTGGTGGCGCAAGGTATGTGATGCAGACCTTCCGACATTGGTGCCCAGGAGTGCCTCTACTATCACAGCTCAAAGGGGCGCCAGCCATTCTACTCACACAGGTCAGCAACGTGTCGCCATGCGACCTACCAGACTTCACCACCAGGTAAGGGCGATCGACAACGCCCCAATGTCTACCGCCACGGGCCAGCAACTCCACAGCACCTCCGCCTCCCACTCCGGGTCACAGACACAGGCCCAGTGAGGCCTCCGAGGACAGTCTGCGCATTCAAGGTTTTGGCTGCCATAGTGTTGAAAGGAGGGTGCTATGAAAAGTGATGCATCACTGGTTTTTCCTAGTGATGCGCCCCTTTTCATAAATGTAGCCCTCAATCTGCATTTCCTCTTCTCCTGGGACTCTGGTTGGTCATCCTGGCTGTTGAGGGGTTTGTGGGGGTTGTTGATCTGTGCTGCACTTGGCCCTGGCTGCTCCATTCTGCATTCCATTGTTTTAATTTTATTTTTTTCATTGAAGGTGGGCTTATAGGCTATTTTTGCCTCTAGAGGCAAAAAAGTGACGTTGTGCTGACTAACATAAGTTTTTTTGCTGCTAATTGGCCTTTCGTCACTTTTCTGTCACTAACGTCAAACTTTTTATCGCCTTGATGCTAGTGTTAGTGATAGTTTTCACAGCAACTAGCTCATACTATTGCCATGTAGCAACCTATTGTAAATACATCGCTAACAGGGCGATAGTTTTTGGTGATAGGCCGCATTAAGAAAATTAAAAAATTGCCGCTAACGCTAGTTATCGGCAGTTCTTGTAAATATACCCCTTGATTTTCTTAATTTGACTGCATGCCACATTGATACAAATGGATTTCTCGATGGCTTTGTGATTAGGCCTTAGTGATTTTTTTTTTACAAAACTTGCAAGCAAAAAATGTCCCAAACTGTTATTTACATAGTTTTTCCCATCTCTGAAAAACACAAAAATACGATGGGTTATAGTACCTCAAGGTGCTATTGTGGTTTGCGTGGGGGATGCAAGGGTATAATATCTGTGAAGAACACTAAAAAAAATCTGGGGTTCATAAAATACCACCCAAAAAGTGAAGAACAACATTTCTCTGGGGGCAGATTTCACGTTTCACATTTCAATGGGAATGTTTCACCAATAACTAAATGTAATAACTTCCTGTATGCCTCTTCCAGCGGGTTAAGTCCTTTAAAGTCTGAGACCTATGCCATAGTCATTTCAGACCGTAATTGGGAGGTTTCTGATAGGCCACTGAATCACTTGTTAGTGTATTTGAGACTGATCTTGGCTGTTCCCGATTTTGCATGTGCTAGGATGTGTAGGGCAGACAATATGTTAAGGTGCAGCTTATTAGTTGTTAGGAGTTACATGATTTTCACAGCACTGAAAGTTGATTAAAACTCCGTAGTGCGTATGTTTCTGAAGTGCCTAATGGCAATTGGGAAGTGTTGTCTTTTATGTGGGTGGCAGGTATGTAATTTAAATGTAACAGGTTAACGAAGCTGATCGAAATAATCATATCATAACTGTAAGACACTATCATGTTAGAGGTTTTAAGGTTGTGTGTGACCATAATGTCTAATGCATGCCTGGCTATGTTTGTTGAGATACTCAACACTTGGGTAAAGGTGAGGGCTCGCATGGTGTGAAGGAGTTTTATCAAAGGTTTGAGGCCACGCCTTCGGACCCATGCGTTGATGTCTACTGTGATCAATAGTTTCTTGGTTTAGATCTGCACGTGGATTGTCAATTTAAGGAATTCTTCCAGAAAGGCAAGCTTGTCAATGGATAGGCCATAGACTACTACTGAAATTAAATAACTCTTTTAATTAATGGTGCAGTTGAGTCCTCAAACAATTAGAATGTTTTGTTGGAAATTTCATTGCAGGACAGTTTTCTCAGAATGCTTGTAGCGACCCCTTCCTTACCATCTCTGTTTTTCCAGATGATTTTGCTTCAGAGAGGAAATATTGTATTGTAGCCTAGCATTAGTTAGCCCAACCATGTGATACTTAGGGGCCTATTAGGATGGCGGGCGGACTTCTGTCCGCCTGCCACCCTAGCGGTTCTGGGACCGGCTGCCAGTGGTGTGGCGGTCCCGCACAGGCAATTAGGATGCCACCGCCACCGTGGCGGTGGCATCCTCTATTCCCAGCATTGTGGCGGGCGGTGCTCACAGCACCGCCCGCCACAATGCTGGGAATACACATCGTGCATTGACATGCACAAGGTGACATGCACCGCGCGGCGCCTGCCCCTTTGTCCATGCCATTTGCCCCCCCAACATCCTGGGGGCTCGCAAGGGGCCCCCAACTGCAAAATCTGCATACCTTTCTGTGGCGGCAATGCCGCCACAGAAAGGCTGCCTCCCGCTCCCATTGTAATGTGGATGGCGGTGTCTAGCAGACACCGCCACCATATTCAACCCTTTTTCCACCTGTCGACTCGTCGACCGGGCGGAAAAGCGGCAGACGGTCTTCCCATCTGCCACGGTGCCCTCTGCCATCATAATATGGCGGGGGAAATGAGAGGCGGGCGGAGGATGATGTCAGGCGGATCGCCACCGCCATGCGGGCGGTGGCGATCCGCCCAACATCATAATAGACCCCTTAGATTCACATATACTTTTGTCAGTGTCATTGGTTTGCTTCGGGCTGAGCAGGAGTTTAGTAGACCAGAGTTTAAGTAGGTTCTCTGTTCATAAGGTGTGTGAAAATAATCGAAAATAAGCTACACAGGGCTTAGTGTTGGTATCTGATAGAGACTTTTAGCCACAGATTACTTACCTTAGAATTATCCCCATGCATCAGACTGGATCCAAAAATGTTTCAAGGGCAGTACCCCTGCGCGCTGAGAGGTGGTGTCAATCTGCTCCGCGTGGCGGCGTTGTCTATGCCAGAAGTGATGTGAGCAGTGCGTTATATAGAGGGCACCCCAGCACACTGCCATCAGTGCTTTTCTTTCCACACCAATTAGCATACATCCAGAGAGAGCTACCTCATCAGTCACTTTTTGGCTAAGCTTTTTTCGATGTGTTGTAGAAGTTTTTGGAGAATTATTTTCCAGGTGTGGCAGCAATGTCCAGTAGGAAGGTTTGCTTAGCGGCGCTTATTATCAACAGATGTTTATGATGCACCCGCATCTTTTTTTGCCTCTGGTGCCTAGTGCGCAACCACGTCACAAAGACATGCGCTGATTGCTGCGCCATGCACCCCAAGACCTCAATGGTGACGTTGTGGCAGTCTCAATCCCGCTTTAGAGGAAGGCCACGGGATCGATTACAGAGTCCAAGACCCTTGTTGCATTCCAAACCATTGTGCTCCTTAGGTAAGTCCCACAAAAAGAAGAAAATTAAGAAGTGGAAGTGATCCACGACTTTGCCTCGTCCGATGGCTGATGAGACGAGGGAGCGTCGACATTCGAGGCCTGGCTCCATGGTTGCCCAGTGCCTGGGTTGGCTCTGTGCTTCCCCGCTCGACTCCAGGAGTTTTATGAAGCCATCTGCCTCATATTTGAGTGGCCCGTTCCAGCTGCTACGGGTTCGGGAGGGGCCCCTACTAGTTCCTTGCCGGTCAGGCCCCTTTGAGCCACAGATGGGTCCAGGCTAGCCCCGGTAGTACTACCCCCACCTTCCCTGGGGCAGGACCCAATACCGATGCTCCAGGCACTGCCGGCACCTCCAGCAGCGCCTCCCCATTCTGATCCCTGATTCCAACATGGAGGGTTGTCGTTCGACACCAACTCATGCACCAACTGGAGCTATGGATTCCAGGCCAGAGCCTGATTCCTATCCCTTTGGGCTAGGACTTGGGGAAGATTGGTAGGTGGTCACTTGACCCTGAAGTATACCAACCTTTAGATCACCAAATGGACTGGTGTGAGGACTTGGTATTCGTTAAGGGTGGTGGTATTATTAATAGGTAATAGGCGCTTGTGAGAAGTTGGCCTGGTATATGATGTTCACTAGTTAAAGTGACCACCTTGTAGCATGCCAAGCAACCCTTATGGTGTGGTTGTAAGTCAACCTTTTCGGACCAGCTGCCCTAGTGGTAGCGTAGGCTAAGCAGTCTTTGAGGCTAAACTCGTGAAACGTGTTAAGCAGGCTGTTTTACCAACTGTAACCCCCTTTTATACCAATGAAAGGACACCACACAGATATATATTGAAAATATATATGTATTTATTTCTCAAAGTATCCCCTAGACTCTTTATGAGCACAGGAGCACAAATCGTTAAACAAGAATACGTTAGAATACACAGAAGTTGCACGTTATATGGATAGGCCCTGGTGGCCGCTCAAACCATATACTAAAATAGTGGTATAAGTACCACGAACAGAAAAGGGAAAAGGCCTAGGGCCTCTAGAATCGCTGGGCCTACAAGGAGCTAACTTTAGTTAGTGACCAGGAAGTCCACGGGTTGCGTGTGCAGGACAAATAGTCACACGCGGGCTCCCATAGGTTTTCAATGGGTGCGTAAAAGTTATAAAGTTACTGCAAAAAGGATCTTCCGGATGGACTATGAACTCAAGATTGGAAACACAGACACTAGAGATGATACTCTACACTTGGGCACCGGAGTGCCAGCTTTACCTCACCCACAGGGAGCGGGTGCATAGGTCTCGAAGTGCGTCGGGTTTCTTCTATCTGTTCAATGGAGCCTGAAGACAAAGATGCTGCAGGCGGTCGGTCCGGAAGAGATGCGGTGGATCCCAGAGTGGATCGAAGTTGTAGAAGACCTGTAAGCAGAGGGGACAGTGTTCACAGTCACTAGCCAGTGACCAGCGTGGCACCAGGTGGGTACCAGGCGATGTCGGGTGCAAACAGGAGGAAAGGTGCAGCTTGTCTCTGCAGCCACGTGGTCCCTGAAGGTCGACGACGTCCAGGAGTCGGTTCACGAGCTGTCCCACGCAGGCTTTCGCTGTCGGCGGTGTCGGCGACTTGATCGAAGCAAACAAGCCTTGGCAAAAGCAATTGTTGTGGCAAACGAAATGAGCTGATGGTTCTGACCAGCAAGGTCAGAGGGACTGCTCCTTTGGAGGGGAGCAAGGGCCAGTCTGGAGCAACCAGACCAGCGGTGTAGTTCTTGAAGTTCTTCGCCAAGATGGCCACTAGCCAGCGGGCCAGCAACCGGTTAGGCGCGTCGAGTGGAAAAATGCAGAAGGGCCCCACGCAGATCGTGGAGATGCTGGAGGGCTCACCTTTGGTGCAGATGCTGCTCGGGTGTTGGGCTTCTCAGATCCCAAAGCACAACTTGGAGGGAGCCTCGGTTGTCGCGCTTGCAGCTTGTCGTGGTCTTTTCAAGATGGCTGGCTCCACGTGTCTTGGTGCCTCCACGGGTTCCTTCTTTTCAGGGACTGTGGATCGGGCGGTGAGAGGTCTGAAGGTCCAGGTCTTGTCAGTCTCTGGGCTCGGGCTCCGGCGGGAGGCGGCGGCAAAGCAGACGTTGATTCGCTGGATGGTGCTTGCGTTAGCAAGGTGGTCACTCCCTGACCACAGGGGAGATTTCCTTCAGTCTTCTGTGCAGCAGAATGTCGAAGTTCCCGTCTTCTTCTTAGTTTCAAGTTAATTCCAGGATGTCTGAAGTCTTAGGACACAGCTCCTACCTTTAAGCGGATTCTAGGGGCCGGACTACCTGCTAGGTCCCTCCCTATGGGTGGGACCAGGAAGGGGGGTGGTTACACCCCCAATCCTTTGTCCAGCTCGCCCCAGGTCCAGGGCTGGTGTGCCCCAGGACCGGTTTGAACTGGCATATGCACCGAGGCTCCTTGTGAGCCTCAGGCATGTCTGGTTCCTTTCAAGCCCTACCTGACCAATACACAAAATCCTGTCTGGGGTGGTGCTCGCACCTCCCCTGGCAGGAAACCCTTTGTCCACACCTCCCAAGCTGGAAGGACTCCCAGCAGCAGGAGGGCAGACTTGTGTCTGTGGTGGCAGCATCCATTTTGTGGAGCTGAGGCTATGTCTGATTTTACCCGGGTTTCAGGTACTGTACATGTCGTGTCCCTCTAGAAGGGTGGAATGCTAACCCCGTCGCCAGAATTGGCGAGGGGTTAGTATTCCAATTCGTATGACACCTTACTCGACATGTTTTGATAAAGCCAAACCAAAGATAGCATTTAACCACGAGGTTCATAATGCATTTAAGAGTATATGGTATGGCGATATCTGGAAACAGTAAAAGGAAGTGGTTCCGATCACTGCAGACAGGCTCAGCTCATGCCAGAGCACCATCTCACATGAAACCAAGCACTCTGCCTTCAGGATTGTTAAGGCCTGCCATAGGAGTGACTTATAGGTTAACATGTGTCCCATTTACGGTTAGGTATAGGTATACTACACCTAAGTAAGAGGTGATTACACCAACTTACCCCAGCTGAGTGATCAGCCAGTTGTGTCAAATTGTTAGGCCAGGCCAGGGGTGGCATAATACATGCTTCAGCCCCTGGTAGGCCTTAGATACACCAATGCCCTGGGTACCTAGTGTACACTGGTACAAGGGGCTCACAGGGTGATCTAGTTACAATTGGTTATGCACCTAAAGTGCATAGTGTGAATTTAGTAGAGAGAACAGCAGGCTGGGGGTCTGATTAGCAGGCCCACAGCCTCAATATGTCAAAAACCAGTGAAGCAAAAAGCAAAAATTTGGGGTGACCATAGGATAGCAGACCCTACTCTCCTACACAACCCCCCCCCCCAAACGCAGGGACATTAAACTAGCCTTGACCAGTCTCGTCTTCATGTCCTAAGTGGAAGTACCTGGAGAGACCATCTGCATTCCCATGGTCTGTACCTGGCCGGTGCTCCACTGTAAAGTCCATCCCCTGTAGGGAAATGGACCACCTAAGCAGTTTGGGGTTTTCACCCTTCATCTGATTTAGCCACAAGAGGGGCTTATGGTCGGTCTGTATCTTGAAGTGAGTGCCAAACAAGTAGGGCCTCAGCTTCTTCAGGGCCCACACCACAGCAAAGGCCTCCCTCTCAATAGCTGACCAATTCTTCTCTCTGGGGGTCAACCTTCTGCTAATAAAAGCAATGGGTTGGTCTTGACCATCTACATTAAGTTGTGACAGCACAGCTCCCACACCCAACTCAGAAGCATCTGTTTGGACAATAAACTCTTTGGAGTAGTCAGGACTTTTCAGGATAGGTGCAGAGCACATGGCCTTCTTCAGGCCATCAAATGCCTTTTGACAGCTTACTGTCCACTGAACCTTTTTGGGCATCTTCTTGGATGTCAGATCATTAAGAGGAGTCACAATGGACCCATAGTTCTTAACAAACTTCCTGTAGTACCCAGTCAAGCCCAAGAAAGCTCGAACTTGAGTCTGGGTGGTTGGAGGAGACCAGTCCTTGATGGATTGTATCTTACTCTCCAGTGGTTGAACTTGGCCTCCACCTACAAGGTGGCCCAAATACACAACCTTACTCTGCCCTATCTGGCACTTAGTGGCCTTGATAGTGAGGCCTGCCCTTTGCAGAGCCTCAAGAGCCTTCTTCAGGTGGATCAGGTGATCCTCCCAGGTAGAGCTAAAGACAGCAATGTCATCAAGATATGCTGCGCAAAAGTCATCCAACCCAGTAAGGACTTGATTCACCAACCTTTGGAAGGTGGCAGGTGCATTCTTCAGACCAAAGGGCATCACCACAAATTGGTAGTGCCCACCTGGGGTTGAGAATGCTGTTTTGGCCTTGACTCCTCAGCTAACCTGATTTGCCAATAACCAGCTGTCAAGTCAAATGTGCTCAAAAACTTAGCAGAAGCTAGTTTGTCTATGAGCTCATCTGCCCTTGGAATAGGATGTGCATCTGTCCTAGTGACAGCATTGAGTCCTCTGTAATCCACACAGAACCTCATCTCTCTCTTGCCATCTTTGGTGTGAGGTTTGGGGACCAGAACCACTGGGCTAGCCCAGGGGCTCTCTGAGGGTTCAATGACACCCAATTCCAGCATTTTGTGTACCTCAGCCTTTATACAGTCCCTGACGTGGTCAGGTTGTCTGTAAAGCTTGTTCTTTACAGGCAGACTGTCACCAGTGTCCACCACATGGGTACACCAGTCAGTTTGGCTAGGTATCAAGGAAAACATGGGTTGAAATGATTGTAGAACTTGTCTACATTCCATCTGCTGATGATCAGTGAGGTTGCCTCCAAGGGTCACTCCTTCAACTGAACCATCCTCAGGGTTCTGAGACAACAGGTCTGGGAGAGGGTCACTCTCTTCCTCCTGTCTCTCATCTGTAGCCATGAGCAAGCCCATGTCTGCCCTGTCAACATATGCTTTTAACCTGTTAACATGGAGTACCCTGTGGGGACTCCTGGGAGTTCCTAGGTCCACCAAGTAGGTGACCTCTCCCTTCTTTTCCAGGATTGTATGGGGTCCAGACCATCTGTCTTGGAGTGCTGCTGGGGCCACTGGCTCCAACACCCATACCTTCTGTCCTGGCTGATACTCAACCAAGACAGCCTTTTGGTCATGCCAAGCTTTCTGTAAGGCCTGGCTTGCCTCAAGGTTTTTGGATGCCTTCTCCATATACTCAGCCATCCTGGAGCGGAGACCAAGTACATAGTCCACTTTGTCTTGTTTAGGCTTTTTGAGAGGTAACTCCCATCCTTCCTTCACTAAACACAGTGGGCCTCCCACAGGGTGCCCAAACAACAATTCAAAGGGGCTGTAGCCAACTCCTTTTTGTGGGACCTCTCTGTAAGCAAACAGAAGGCAGGGTAGAAGGATGTCCCATCTTCGCCTGAGCTTTTCAGGTAATCCTTTGATCATACCCTTTAGGGTCTTGTTGAATCTCTCAACAAGCCCATTGCATTGTGGGTGATAAGGTGTGGTGAACTTGTAGTTGACACCACATTCCTTCCACATAGCTGTCAAGTATCCTGACATGAAGTTGGTACCTCTGTCAGAAACCACCTCCTTAGGAAACCCCACTCTGGAGAATACTCCCAGCAGGGCACTGGCCACAACAGGAGCTGTAGTGGTCCTAAGGGGAATTGCCTCTGGATACCTGGTGGCATGATCCACTACCACCAGTATAAATCTGTGCCCAGATGCAGTGGGAGGATCCATGGGACCCACTATATCTATTCCCACTCTTTCAAAGGGGACCCCCACCACAGGTAGTGGTATTAGGGGGGCCTTTGTTGTGCCACCTGATTTGCCACTGGCTTGGCAGGTCACACAGGAGCGACAAAACTCCTTTGTATCTTCATTCATGTGAGGCCAGTGAAAGTGAGGGACAAGCCTGTCCCAAGTCTTGTTCTGGCCTAAGTGTCCTGCTAAAGGAATATCATGGGCCAAGGTAAGAAGGAAGCCCCTAAATTGCAGAGGTATAACCAACCTCCTGGTTGCACCAGGCTTGGGGTCTCTAGCCTCTGAATAAAGGAGCCCTTCATCCCAATACACTTTATGGGTACCTTGAGCATTCCCAGTAGCCTCAGCAGCAGCCATCTGTCTGAGGGGTTCAAGAGATGGACAGGTTAACTGAGCCTGCCCCAAGTCAGCCCTGGAAGGCCCCCCTGTCCCCAGAAACTCAACCTGATCAGGTTCAAGCTCTTCAGGGACAGTTCCTTCAGGGTTCTCTAGATCATCTTCCTGGGAAGGCTGATCATCACTTGGAGGCAGGGGGGAAGGCACAGCCTTAACCCTCCTGTTCTTCTTCTTGGAAGGTGCTTGGTCCATTGTTCCAGGATCCAAGACCTGAGGTTCAGTGAGGCACTTTTTGGCCTGTGACCTGGTCACAGCAAGGACATGTGATGATATACCTAACATCTCTGCATGAGTCCTGTACTCCACTTCTGACCATAGAGAACTCTCTAGGTCATTGCCCAACAAACATTCTACTGGGAGGTCTGCACTAACCACAACCCTTTTGAGGCCAGTTACCCCTCCCCATGAGAAGTTAACAACTGCCACACTATGTGAAGTAGTGGCATTGCTGGCATTGGTCACCAGGTAATTCTCACCTGGGATGTACTGTCCAGGGTCCACAAAGCCTGGTGTCACCATAGTGACACTGGCACATGTGTCCCTGTAGGCTTGAAACAATGAATCAATCACCTGATGATTGACGCTGCGCACTGTGCTAATTGTGAGCTACGTCACTAGTGAATAATCTCAGTTCACAAAAGTTTATAAGAAATTATCAATCAAAAAACATCCAACACAGATTCTCGTTTAAACATATATTTTCAACATATATGCTGGCTTCGGTTTCAGATAAATAATAATGACATTATTCATGTCTCAACATTTTTTCAAAAAATGGTAAACAACTGTCATAAACAATGCACAATATAATATTTGAACATGCCACATAACATTTCATGAGATCACGTGAAAATGCTTGTGATGAGCCCAATGCATTTCGGGACTTGGTTGTCCCTTCGTCAGGGGCGTTCTGTAGAAAAAATACATAATGTTACACATACAGTACATAGTTACCCTGTTTTCACAAGGAAGAAAGATACATAGTGACAGATTACTTGATTCACATGGTCCTCATGATACAACCGTGATATTTTGTGTTAGTCAATCAACGTTTCTTTTTTTGAAAAATAACCGCGAGTCTAACCAGAAGAAATTCCATCACCCAACAGTGCACGTAAAAAAAGTTTTTATGGTAACCATAGCTCCCAAAAAAAACATTTGGAAATCAGAATGGATAGAATAAAAATAAAACTGTCGAAAACACAGAAGAAATGCTCAGAAAGAACTACGTGTATTCAGCATGTCAGTTAAATGAAATAATGATGCTAGCTCACCTCAAATGCTATGTAGGTGTGGCATTAATGAGAAATGGAACGAAATAAGCCGGTACGCTGATGCTAAAAACCAAAAAGAAATGACTCCATGAGCACAAATGCTCAAAACCACTGACACACTGGTAGGCGTTATCTATATAACATAAACTTACCCCCCGTAAACAGGTGGAAATTTAAATGTTAAAGCGGGTGATACAGCATCTGAGTCTCTCTAACAGCATATGAACCCGGCGTGAACACTTCGTCCTCAGTGAGACATTCTACAGGCAAAAATGATAACAGAAGTGAGCGTAAAGAATAATAACTGTAAGCTGTCGTATTTTAGCTACAATGTGAAGACCTGCAACTCAATGTAAAACGATGAATGAAACTTACTCCAAACACGCGACGGAGTGCAATCGGCTACTAGCAAGTGGCGTCCTCTCCTCGGCTCGAAAAGTTTTCGACTAGTAAAAATCGCGCCAAATTTAAACCAATTACAGCAGCTGGGCCGATGTGAGGCCCATAATCATAGATAGAGGACTAACAGGTAGCGCCATAGTATTTTACGCTGAGATAATGTAATTCTCTTGCCAACCCCGCGATGTGCTGTAGTACTCTAAGTCTCCAGATAGAGACTACCAATAAAATAAATTAAAACAACAGAATAACTGACATGTGGTGTGTGCGACCGTCGGACTGATACGAAGTGTCAGCAACGAAGTGTGGAGAATATGAACAGTGATACACCTTGAGTCAAACGCCAGAGTGAGATTAAAAAAATGATGACAATGCGAGTGAAAACACTCATGACAACCGAACGTACACACATGGGGTAATGCCATGTAAACTAAATGTAATGACAATAAATCAAAAAGCAACAACGCTTCATGTACAAATGTTGAAGTCACGGTGAATACTCCACTCCGTAGACAATTGTAAACATTACGCGTTAACCAATAAAGTTCTGAGGCATTGAAAAAAACAATATGAAAATTTAAAAAAGTCAACATCGACATGTGAATAGTAAAGAAAGTAATAGTAGATATAAATTAAAAAAATAGAAAAAGGGTGTAAAATCTATGCAGACACTCAATATGGTTAATGATAAAAACAAACAAGCACTGGTTAAAACAATCCTCGGGTTTCGAAAATCCTATGGAATGACTAACATGGAAATTGCAAATAACTTTTACATTACAGAGACAAAACATGAAAATGCTAAAGTTCATACGCTTGGCTAACAGGGTTACAGCGATCAATAACAAGTGTGATTATAGGAAGCATGAAAGATCTAAACGATCATTAAGGCCACTGGGGGCCAATGTCTGAAGTCTCTGAATCCAAAAGAGCTCTCTGCGTAGAAGAACATTTGAGATGTCCATTCCAGGTTTCACCTCCATAGACTCGATGATTTGAAAACGTAGTTGGGAAATCAAGTGTTTGGCTTCTAGCCAATGCATGGCTAGACTTGAGGTGCTGTGCTTATTCCTGATTCTGGACTTGTGCTCAGTAATCCGTGTTTTTATTTTCCTTTCAGTCTTACCTACATAGGCTTTGCCACAAGGGCATTTTATGCAGTAGATAACATGAGTTGTATTGCAGTCACTGTTGTGACGAAGAGGGATGTTTAAACCAGACATGGGATGAGTTAAAGTATTCCCAGTGATGACATTATTACAATGAATACATGCATGGCATTTACGGGTACCATGATAACTAGTAGATTTATCCATGGTTTTAGAGAATTTCAATAGGTTCCGCAAATTTTTGCCTCTTTGGTAAGCAAATATCGGTTTTTCCAGATACAGTTGTTGGAAATCCTGTTCTTGTTGTAATAATTCCCACCGTGTTAAGATAATGCTCTTGATTTTAGATGAGGATGTTGAAAAGTTACTGACAAATACCAATCTAGTTGAAGGAGTCTTGGGTTTCTGTTGGAGTAAATCAGTCCTCGGGATAGATAAGGCTCGTGTGAGACAAGTTTGTAGAACCTCTTCGGGGTACCCTCTTGCTGAAAACTTCTCAACAGTTGTTTGGAGTTGTAAAGTACTGTTATCAGGGTCAGAACAAATGCGACGTATTCTTGTGAACTGTGACATTGGCAAATTATTGATTAAATGACGTGGATGAAAACTCGTGAAGGATAGCAAGCTGTTGCGGTCTGTGGGTTTGTGGAAAACAGTGGTGTGGAATTGGTTCATGGATGATTTGGTGACTTGTACATCCAGATAATGAATAGAATCCTGCTGGATATTATAAGTCAACTGAATATGGGTATGTTGGCTGTTAAGTGTCTCTATCATGGAGATGAAAGACTGCTTCGAGTCGCCCCAAATCAGAAAGATGTCATCTATGAAGCGACAATAGAGACGAATTTTTGGCCACCAATCCGGGTTGGAGATGATGTATTCCAGTTCATATTGAGCCATATAGATGTTGGCATAGGCAGGTGCACCTGAAAAACCCATTGAAGTGCCATTCAGTTGAGCATAAAATTTGTCTTGATATTGAAAGTAGCTGTTATGTAAACAGAACTTCAAGAGTTGCAGAATCAGGACCTTCTCGATGTTCACATCTTCCATTTGAAGTAATGCCCACTCTACTGCTTCAAGACCAGCTGCATGAGGGATGGAGGTGTAGAGCGCTGTAACATCTACGGTGCATAAATATACAGAATCCAATGGTCCAATTGTTGTTTGTTGAAGTAGTTGTAAAAAATGAGTAGTATCCTTGATGTAGGTTTGCCAAGCTTGTACAAACTTTTGAAGAAAATAATCCAAAAATCTCCCAATAGGGTCAAAAATAGATTTACATCCAGAAACTATTGGACGAAACGGGGGGTCTTGAGGATCCTTATGTATTTTAGGGATCATGTACAAGTTGGGCCGTTGTGGGTTAGTAGACAGTAGAAAGAGACGTGTTTTATTGTCAATCCATGTCTGTTCGAGAGCATCATTGAGAATAGACTTGAGTAACTCCAGAAGCTGTGATGTGGGATCACCTGCCAGAGGTAAGTAAGTATTGGTATCAGAAATATGTGCTAGGACTTTGGAGTGATAATATTCTGTATCCATCAGCACTATCGCCCCACCTTTGTCCGCCGGCTGAATTGTAATCGACGAATTCTGTGATAATTTAGATAAGATTAGTCGTTCATGTTTAGACAAATTGTTGTGATGTTTTGGTTTATAGTTGAGTTTTTCCAAATCTTTGTTGACCAGCGTCTCAAAACTATCCAAAGTTTTGTGTGTTGTTGGTGGCATGAAGGTGCTCTTAGGTTTAAAGGGATGATGTGTAAAACTCTCATCTGTTGTAGTATCAACGTCAACTTCATTGAAAAAATGTTTCAATCGTATGATTCGCATGAATCTATAGAATTCACCTTGTATCTGCAAATGGTTGGTATGTGTCGTTGGAACGAACGAAAGGCCACGTCCCAAAAGTGATTTCTCTTGATAAGAAAGACTGTAAGATGATATATTGATGACTAGGTCACCGTTTTGCCGCTGCGCAGAGCTTTGCCGCTGCTTTCCTTTCCCTCTCCGGGTTTTTCTTGTGGAGTAGATTTGGATGTCTCTTTGGTGGAAGGTGGACGTCCTTGGTCCGCTGCCTGTGACAAAAAAGTAGATGTAGACGATGTAGAAGCTGAACAAGTGGTACTCATTGATGGTTGATCCCCCGATGTGGTGGAACCTGACTGACGAGCTGTATGTAATGTAGACGCCGGTGTACGGCTAGTAGTGGTCTCTTTCTCTGACGCTAAACTTTCATCTGAAGTTGTGGGTGTCTTCTTAGTATCAAATCTCTTGCGAGTGTATATCTCTGCCCACGTATAAACCTCATTCAGTTTATAGTCAATAGTATCGCGTCTATACTTTCGTAGTTTGCCTTCTTGGAGTTCCCTCTCGTACCCATCTAATTTCTCGTTCAAGATCTCCAGATGTAATCTCCAAGAGTCAGCTTCCATACGAAACTCTAATTCTGTTTTTAAGGAAGTAATTTCATCCTCTAGGTCTTTAATTGTTTTAGACAATTCTTCAATAATAAGGAGAATAAGATCCAGTGAACACTTATTGAGTATTGAATACCACTTCTCCATAAAGCCTGTATTCAAATGGAAACGAAATAGCATCGGTTTAATGGCCAAGCGTAGTCCACGTGGAATTCTCTTAGCTTTATGGTATTGAACAAGCGTAGAAGCATGAAGTCTCTGGTTAAGCTGTCTCCTGGTTATGAATTCCAGTTGACGTAATTGTTGTGTGATTGACCCACCATGTGAATCAGTAATCTTCACTTCTTGTATGAGGGAATAAATTTGTGAAGCCTCATCTGAAGTATAAGCTTTTGTATTGGCTCTATTGTCCGTTATACTTGTGATTGCATCGAAAGACATGTTTAACTGTTGGGTGCTGCTGCCAGGACAGAAAAGTAATGATGCAAAGCAGTGAGAGCAGAGCACTCCTAATTTACTACTCAACCCTTAGGTTTAATCATAATGATATAGGTGCTGCAGCGCTATGCCCGCTGTCTATCAGGCATAAAAAAACTAGAAACAATGAATCAATCACCTGATGATTGACGCTGCGCACTGTGCTAATTGTGAGCTACGTCACTAGTGAATAATCTCAGTTCACAAAAGTTTATAAGAAATTATCAATCAAAAAACATCCAACACAGATTCTCGTTTAAACATATATTTTCAACATATATGCTGGCTTCGGTTTCAGATAAATAATAATGACATTATTCATGTCTCAACATTTTTTCAAAAAATGGTAAACAACTGTCATAAACAATGCACAATATAATATTTGAACATGCCACATAACATTTCATGAGATCACGTGAAAATGCTTGTGATGAGCCCAATGCATTTCGGGACTTGGTTGTCCCTTCGTCAGGGGCGTTCTGTAGAAAAAATACATAATGTTACACATACAGTACATAGTTACCCTGTTTTCACAAGGAAGAAAGATACATAGTGACAGATTACTTGATTCACATGGTCCTCATGATACAACCGTGATATTTTGTGTTAGTCAATCAACGTTTCTTTTTTTGAAAAATAACCGCGAGTCTAACCAGAAGAAATTCCATCACCCAACAGTGCACGTAAAAAAAGTTTTTATGGTAACCATAGCTCCCAAAAAAAACATTTGGAAATCAGAATGGATAGAATAAAAATAAAACTGTCGAAAACACAGAAGAAATGCTCAGAAAGAACTACGTGTATTCAGCATGTCAGTTAAATGAAATAATGATGCTAGCTCACCTCAAATGCTATGTAGGTGTGGCATTAATGAGAAATGGAACGAAATAAGCCGGTACGCTGATGCTAAAAACCAAAAAGAAATGACTCCATGAGCACAAATGCTCAAAACCACTGACACACTGGTAGGCGTTATCTATATAACATAAACTTACCCCCCGTAAACAGGTGGAAATTTAAATGTTAAAGCGGGTGATACAGCATCTGAGTCTCTCTAACAGCATATGAACCCGGCGTGAACACTTCGTCCTCAGTGAGACATTCTACAGGCAAAAATGATAACAGAAGTGAGCGTAAAGAATAATAACTGTAAGCTGTCGTATTTTAGCTACAATGTGAAGACCTGCAACTCAATGTAAAACGATGAATGAAACTTACTCCAAACACGCGACGGAGTGCAATCGGCTACTAGCAAGTGGCGTCCTCTCCTCGGCTCGAAAAGTTTTCGACTAGTAAAAATCGCGCCAAATTTAAACCAATTACAGCAGCTGGGCCGATGTGAGGCCCATAATCATAGATAGAGGACTAACAGGTAGCGCCATAGTATTTTACGCTGAGATAATGTAATTCTCTTGCCAACCCCGCGATGTGCTGTAGTACTCTAAGTACTGTAGGCTTGAGCCACTTTTTCATTAATTAAAGGAGTCTGTCTGTACTTGCCCAGGTTACTGGGGCTCACAGTCAGGGACAAATCTATGTCCCCATCACAGATCAAGACTGTGTAAGGGTTCTGTCTAAGTCAGAATCTCCGTCAGTTCCCATAGTGATTCCCACTACACCCTTTGTTTGGGGACCAACACTGCTAACAGTAGTACTGGGAGCAGGTGCCTTAGGGGCAACAGTGTTGGGGGCTCCACCCTTCCTACAATCACTAGTCCAGTGAGTTGTATTCTTGCAATGATTGCACCAGGGTTTCTTTTGACCTTCTTTCTTCTTTCCCTTGGATTGTTGTTGGGACCCACCCTCCTTAGCAGTAGTTTGGGGCCCTGTTGAAGACTTCTGGTCTTTAGATTTCTGATCTCCACCCTTTTGGTCTGTTTTCTTCGGATCACCCCCTTGGCCCTGGTTCTGGTTCTTTTGCTTAACCCTGGTTCTGACCCATTTGTCTGCCTTCTTTCCCAATTCTTGGGGAGAGGTCAGATCTGAGTCAACCAAGTGTTGATGCAGTTGCTGGTTCTGACAGTTATTTAAAATCTGTTCTCTCATCATCAAATTGTACAATCCTGTATAATCAGATACCTTACTTCCCAGCAACCAACCCTCCAAAGCCTTAGTGGCACATTCAATGTATTCAGACCAGTCCTGAGTCTGTGTCTTCTGGGTGTCTCTGAACATTAACCTGTACTGTTCAGTGGTTAAACCTAACCCATCAACTAGGACACTCTTCAGGACTCTGTAGTTTCTGACATCCTCCTCCCTAACAGTGAGGAGTCTGTCTCTGCCTCTTCCTTCAAAGGAGAGCCAGAGGATTGCTGCCCACTGGTCTTCAGGAACCTGCTGCACTTTGCAGGCTCTCTCAAGAGCAGTCATCCATTTGTGGATATCATCCCCACTTTTGTAGGGGGGCACAATCTTGGACAGGTTCCTATTATCAAAGACCCTATCCTTGTCCTTAGGGACAATGCTGCCACCAGTGGGTATAGACCCACTCTCTTTAGGTTGCCTAGCCTTACTCAGTTTCTCCTCCATGAGAGCTACTTCTAGCTCCTGTTTCCTGATTCTCAGCTGAGCTTCCTGCATTCTGGCCTCATGCTCCCTCCTCTGAGGGGTGGTCATCCTTCTCCTGGAGTGACCTTGAGAGCCTCTAGAGGTATGAGAAGCATTAGAGCCACCTGAGTGGTTCCTTTGCCTCCCAAGCCCCTGGTTAAGTCCACTGGGGAGATCCAATGGGATGATCCCATTGTCAGTCCCCAATAGCCTTAGTTTAGCTGGGCCAAGTATAACACTTGGCACTGGGCTATTTCTCCCTTCATCCTCACTACCATCTGTATCCCTATCACTTTCATCCTCTGTAGTATGAATCTCATCTAAGGGGTGACTATTGGAAAGGGGTACCTCGGTGGCATCTTCAGAAGGGGGGCCTCCTGTTCCAGTCCCTAAGGGGCCTAACTGGGAGGCTTTCCTGAGAGCTTTCTGATCTTCATCAGCCTGTAAAAGCTCTCTGAGTTCAGCAGAAGTAGGATTCTTGGGCTGTTTAAGGCCCCTGATATTTGCCAACTGCCTGAGCTCATTTTGATTTAGGGTAGCAAAGATGGATGGTGCCCTCTGGGGGTCACTCTCAACAGAGATGGGTACATTGGACCCCTCTGCCCCAGCCATTGCTCTTAAGTGTGGGTGGATGTGTTGCAATCTACCTACACTTGGGTTTTCCTACTAAACCTATCTAGTAGTTGTAGTCAGGGTGTGCTACTCCCTTTGCTCTACAACAACTAAGTTCAGTAGAACTTAAGTATATCTATTCTTGTTTTATATGTACCTAAAGGTACCTGTATGATCTTTCAATTGGTAACAAAGAGATTACAGAGGTAAAACACAGCAAGCTCAAATCCAACCGCTGCTCACCAATGTGAGAAGTTGGCCTGGTATATGATGTTCACTAGTTAAAGTGACCACCTTGTACCATGCCAAGCAACCCTTATGGTGTGGTTGTAAGTCAACCTTTTCGGACCAGCTGCCCTAGTGGTAGCGTAGGCTAAGCAGTCTTTGAGGCTAAACTCGTGAAACGTGTTAAGCAGGCTGTTTTACCAACTGTAACCCCCTTTTATACCAATGAAAGGACACCACACAGATATATATTGAAAATATATATGTATTTATTTCTCAAAGTATCCCCTAGACTCTTTATGAGCACAGGAGCACAAATCGTTAAACAAGAATACGTTAGAATACACAGAAGTTGCACGTTATATGGATAGGCCCTGGTGGCCGCTCAAACCATATACTAAAATAGTGGTATAAGTACCACGAACAGAAAAGGGAAAAGGCCTAGGGCCTCTAGAATCGCTGGGCCTACAAGGAGCTAACTTTAGTTAGTGACCAGGAAGTCCACGGGTTGCGTGTGCAGAGCAAATAGTCACACGCGGGCTCCCATAGGTTTTCAATGGGTGCGTAAAAGTTATAAAGTTACTGCAAAAAGGATCTTCCGGATGGACTATGAACTCAAGATTGGAAACACAGACACTAGAGATGATACTCTACACCTGGGCACCGGAGTGCCAGCTTTACCTCACCCACAGGAAGCGGGTGCATAGGTCTCGAAGTGCGTCGGGTTTCTTCTATCTGTTCAATGGAGCCTGAAGACAAAGATGCTGCAGGCGGTCGGTCCGGAAGAGATGCGGTGGATCCCAGAGTGGATCGAAGTTGTAGAAGACCTGTAAGCAGAGGGGACAGTGTTCACAGTCACTAGCCAGTGACCAGCGTGGCACCAGGTGGGTACCAGGCGATGTCGGGTGCAAACAGGAGGAAAGGTGCAGCTTGTCTCTGCAGCCACGTGGTCCCTGAAGGTCGACGACGTCCAGGAGTCGGTTCACGAGCTGTCCCACGCAGGCTCTCGCTGTCGGCGGTGTCGGCGACTTGATCGAAGCAAACAAGCCTTGGCAAAAGCAATTGTTGTGGAAAACAAAATGAGCTGATGGTTCTGACCAGCAAGGTCAGAGGGACTGCTCCTTTGGAGGGGAGCAAGGGCCAGTCTGGAGCAACCAGACCAGCAGTGTAGTTCTTGAAGTTCGTCGCCAAGATGGCCACTAGCCAGCGGGCCAGCAACCGGTTAGGCGCGTTGAGTGGCAAAATGCAGAAGGGCCCCACGCAGATCGTGGAGATGCTGGAGGGCTCACGTTTGGTGCAGATGCTGCTCGGGTGTTGGGCTTCTCAGATCCCAAAGCACAACTTGGAGGGAGCCTCGGTTGTCGCGCTTGCAGCTTGTCGTGGTCTTTTCAAGATGGCTGGCTCCACGTGTCTCGGTGCCTCCACGGGTTCCTTCTTTTCAGGGACTGTGGATCGGGCGGTGATAGGTCTGGAGGTCCAGGTCTTGTCAGTCTCTGGGCTCGGGCTCCGGCGGGAGGCGGCGGCAAAGCAGATGTTGATTCGCTGGATGGTGCTTGCGTTAGCAAGGTGGTCACTCCCTGACCACAGGGGAGATTTCCTTCAGTCTTCTGTGCAGCAGAATGTCGAAGTTCCCGTCTTCTTCTTAGTTTCAAGTTGATTCCAGGATGTCTGAAGTCTTAGGACACAGCTCCTACCTTTAAGCGGATTCTAGGGGCCGGACTACCTGCTAGGTCCCTCCCTATGGGTGGGACCAGGAAGGGGGGTGGTTACACCCCCAATCCTTTGTCCAGCTCGCCCCAGGTCCAGGGCTGGTGTGCCCCAGGACCGGTTTGAACTGGCATATGCACCGAGGCTCCTTGTGAGCCTCAGGCATGTCTGGTTCCTTTCAAGCCCTACCTGACCAATACACAAAATCCTGTCTGGGGTGGTGCTCGCACCTCCCCTGGCAGGAAACCCTTTGTCCACATCTCCCAAGCTGGAAGGACTCCCAGCAGCAGGAGGGCAGACTTGTGTCTGTGGTGGCAGCATCCATTTTGTGGAGCTGAGGCTATGTCTGATTTTACCCGGGTTTCAGGTACTGTACATGTCGTGTCCCTCTAGAAGGGTGGAATGCTAACCCCGTCGCCAGAATTGGCGAGGGGTTAGTATTCCAATTCGTATGACACCTTACTCGACATGTTTTGATAAAGCCAAACCAAAGATAGCATTTAACCGCGAGGTTCATAATGCATTTAAGAGTATATGGTATGGCGATATCTGGAAACAGTAAAAGGAAGTGGTTCCGATCACTGCAGACAGGCTCAGCTCATGCCAGAGCACCATCTCACATGAAACCAAGCACTCTGCCTTCAGGATTGTTAAGGCCTGCCATAGGAGTGACTTATAGGTTAACATGTGTCCCATTCACGGTTAGGTATAGGTATACTACACCTAAGTAAGAGGTGATTACACCAACTTACCCCAGCTGAGTGATCAGCCAGTTGTGTCAGATTGTTAGGCCAGGCCAGGGGTGGCATAATACATGCTTCAGCCCCTGGTAGGCCTTAGATACACCAATGCCCTGGGTACCTAGTGTACACTGGTACAAGGGGCTCACAGGGTGATCTAGTTCCAATTGGTTATGCACCTAAAGTGCATAGTGTGAATTTAGTAGAGAGAACAGCAGGCTGGGGGTCTGATTAGCAGGCCCACAGCCTCAATATGTCAAAAACCAGTGAAGCAAAAAGCAAAAATTTGGGGTGACCATAGGATAGCAGACCCTACTCTCCTACAGCGCTTATGGTTGATTCACCTGTTATCTAGTGGAGATTGCGTTATTTATGGTGCTAAAGGGTTGGGGAGAACCACCAGCCTCCCTAAATTATTGTGGCAGAGCAACAAAACAGTCTTCAAAAAGGTAAACTCAAGCACACGTCAAGTATCATTTAGCATACCGTAAATGATTTTGCATTTATGCTAAATGATACTTGACGTGTGCTTGGGTTTACCTTTTTGAGGACTGGTGTGAGGACTTGGCAGAGGCCAGTGGACTGGACACGTCTCCAGATACTCACATGCTTTCTCTCCCTACTGTGGGTATGGAGGAGGGAGCATCCTTTCCAATGTTGATGAGAAGGGTGGCCGAGGTTAACTTGCACTCTGTGGCAGTCAAGATGAATGTCTTGATGGAGGTGCTTCTGCTGGTAGTCAACCCCTCAGAACCACTTCTCCCATTCAATGAAGCCCTTACTGATGTACTGCTTGGGTCCTGGCCCAAGCCCAGCATAGTGGCTCCTGTGAACAAGACGATTGCCCGCCGCCACTGGACCCAAATTTCCTCACACAATACCCCACCCCGAAGACCTTGCTGGTCCAACCATCTACTTCCCATGTATATCCTGGTGCATTCCCTACCGCCCCTTTGAATATGGAATCCAAGAGGCTGGACACCATAGGGAAGAATACGGTTTCTCCCACCAGCCTAACAATGCGGTCCATGAACACTGCGTGCCTTTTTGACCATTGGCGCCATTCGCGATGAGACTCAGTTGCACAGGTGCTGCCCATGGTCCCGGAGGAGGCCCGGGCCATACTCTCCCGAAGCGAGAGACAATTCTAAGTTCACCATCAGATGTGGACTGGATATCACTGACTAGGTAGGCAGAGGGGTTTTATCGACAGTGGTCTTACTGCGCCATGCCTGGCTGAGGACATCTGGCTTTTCAGGAGATGTCCAAGTATTGCTCATGGACATGCCATTTGATGGCTCCTGTCTCTTCCGAGACAAAGCGGATTCAGCACTAGAACTTTTTAAGGACCGCAAGGCTACAACCAGGTCCATGGGCCTTTCCATTGGCACTTCGCCATCTGCCTTTTGCTACTTTCTTTGCCGCGGTGGGGGGTCCAGCCACGTCTGTACCCTCCCTGCCACTACAGCACACAAGCTTCCCAGCCTCTGTGTGGCTGCAGACGTGGTACCCACAGACCTCGTGGGTTGCAAAGCCAGAGGTGGGGCCAGTTCACCACACCCCAGCAACAGCAGCCTCCGAACCTTTATAATTTACCCTCTTACCATCATGGGCACCCATTGGGAAGTCAATAACATCAGACCTGTGTTCTTCAAAGTTTCTGAAGGGGCTACTCCCTCGCCGACGTAACTACACCTCCACCCATGCCACCTGCTTGTGACAGGCTGACGGAGGACCATCTAACCTTGCTCCACCAGGAAGTAGTCTCTTTTGGCCAAAGGAACCATAAATGGCAGAAGTACGATGTGGTTACTATTTCTGCTACTTTCTGGGGCCCAAGAAGGACAGAGGCCTTTGTCCTATACTAGACCTGTGCCCTTTCAATTTCCTCCTCAAGAAGGAGAAGTTCAAAATACTCACGCTCGCTCAAGTCCTGTCTGCCCTGGACCCAGCAGACTGGATGGTAGCGTTGGGCTTGCACGATGCATACTTCCACATCCCTGTCCTGCCTGTCCGCAGCCGTTACCTAGAGGTCACGGTGGCCCACAACCACTTTTTGTTTGCTGTGCTACCTTTTGGCTTTACCAGCGACCCTCAGGTGTTCACCAAGATGACGGTGGTGGTTGCAGCTCATCTGTGGAGAGCAGGGGTGCCAATCTTCCCCTATCTCAACAACTGGCTGTTGAAGGCGGGCTCCAGCTTATGGCAGACCTCTTGCATTCAATGGGGCCACCTATCAATGTGCTGAAGTCACACCTGACTAACTCTCAGATGCTCCCTTTCATTGGAGCGGTTTTGGATATGGTGCAGTTTTGGGCTTATCCTCCTGAATGACGAGTCCAGGATATTCAGGCTATGATACCGATGTTTCAGCCTCTATCCTTGATTTCGGTGAGACTGACTCTAAGGCTGCTGGTACTCATGGCCTCATGTATCCTGCTGGTGACACATGCCCGCAGGCTTATGCGGGCTCTGCAGTGGGACCTGAAGTTCCAGTGGGCGCAGCATCAAGGAAATCTCTCCGACATGATCCAGATCTCGAAGGGAACTGCACAAGTTCTGCAGTGGTGGTCAATGAACTGTGATTGGGTTAGCTGCAGACTTCCTCTCTTGCCAAGTCAGATCTGACAGTGGTGACAGATGCATCACTCCTCGGATGGGGTGACCATTTGGGAGAGATGGAGATCAGAGGCCTCTAGTCTCCGGTAGAATCCGGGCTCCATATCAACCTTCTGGAGCTCCGGGCGATCTGGATTGCACTGAAGGCCTTTCTGACCTCCATCAACAGAAGGCTAGTGCAGGTGTTCACGTACATCAATAATAATAACTTTATTCGGAGGCGATCAGCCATCTATCAAAGCAATACATAAAACAATAAAAGTATAAAAAATATTAAAAGGACACTGTACAATTCATATATTCAGCTCAGATTCTATACATCACCACTGCCATGTGGTACTACAACAAACAGGGCAGGATGCAGTCGTGGACCCTTTATCAAGAGGCCCTCATCTCTAGGCATGGCTGGGATGGATGTTAGAGTTTTTCCCTGGTGGTTTAACACCTCTCTGAAAGCCAGGGTGGATGAAAATAGCCAATGATGCCTTGCGGATCACGAGTGGCATCTTCACCAGGAGGTGGTGCAAGTTCTCTTTCAGCAGTGGGGAAAACCTTGGTTAGATCTGTCTAACTTTTTAATTTAGAACATTCTACCCCTAGTAGGTGGAATGTTCTAATAGCTTATAGCCCTTTTGCCTTTGGCTGTACCGTTTGTAAAAGGCCCTCTTCCTCGTTATAAGCCCTCACCTGCCGCTCAGGTCTTTTACTTGGGTTCAGGGCCTTCAACAACCGGTATAGCCCTCGGCCATGGTCTATAAAGCTACCTTAGAACATTGGAATGTTGAGCGCTTCAATGAATACAATGAAGTGGCCCAGGGCTGATAATGATCAGTAGAAGCATTCTCCTCCAACATTCCAATGTTTGTCTTTCTGCTTCTCCCTTAATAATTCAGAACATTCTATACTTAGTAGGAGTAATGTTCCAATAGCCTTATAGCATCTTCTCTCTTGGGCTATACCGGTTGTTAAAGGCCCCCTTCCTCATTAATAGCTCTCACCTGGGGATCCAGCCTAAAACTCAGGTTCAGGGCCTTTAACGATGGGTATCGCCCTCAGCAGTGGGTTATAAGGTATATTATGCTTTGATGAATGATTTATTTCAACATCCTACATTTTAGGGTTGAAACACTGTTGTTCGTAAAAAGGGCTTGGAGCTTGCCTATTGTTTACCATTTGTGTGCTTCAGCGTCACTCTTATTTGCAAGGTGCCTAACTGGCTAGCCCTGCTGAAACGTCACTTCCGATGCTTACTGCGGAGCAGGTACCAAGCACAGATTCATTCAGTGTAATTAGTGCCTGTCCGCTGCTCCCGATGATACTGAGGTACTATTTCTTCCCCCTCCCTCTCCTGCATTTTTCAAGCAGCTGTTGTGCTAGATTATCTCTATCAGCTGTTAACAGGAACAAAGGTGTTGCAGCCACCGGCTGGAAACCGAGAACATTGCAGCTTCATTTCACAGTAAATAGCACGTTTACGTTTGTATGTATTACAATTAATGGAACAATTACTGCTGTGCGACGGCTTAAACTTCCTGAATTTGAGGCATGCATGGAAACATATGGCTCCCCCTTTTTCCAGCGGTTTTAATTACATCCCCATTATAAAGTCCATGGTTTGTCCAAAGTATCATTGTGCAGACATTGCCGGAGCTTTGGACCTCTCTGGGCTTTCTGGTCCGTTAATAAAACAAGTGGCTGCTTTCTTTGGAAAGAAGAGCAACAATTAGATAAAACAATAAAGTGCAGGGGAATAAAGACTATTTAAAGGTGTAATGTACGAAAGGCATCCTTTCCATTTGTTTGTGCGGTAAGTACCTGCTGGTAGTAGGACTCCGTTTAAATGTACTCACATACTTGACCTCGGAAGTAAGAAAAGCTTGGTTAACAGTGGCATAATGAAACTTGAGGGGTCCCTCTGCAAAGTACATGGAGCCCACCTCACCTCCGACCAAGTCAGGAGCTCTCAGGCCAGGGGTGCTGTGCCTGAAAGGGGACCCCTGGAGCCTCCCCCCACTGCAAGAGCTGTGGGGGCTAATGTTATGCCACTGTTGGTTAGCCCTGGAAGCTTTAGAATGCCTGACTTACACCTGAGTCGCAAGACATCAGCAACAAGTGCTGAAATCACTGAGCCAACATGGGGCTAATGAGTGATTCACACTCAAATGAATCGTATTCATGTTATAAGCCACAGATGGATACACAGCTCAGTCAACCATAACTGCACGCTGTTGAGCAGGTGCTTACCCCTCCGCACTATTAAGTGTCAAGCATTGGCAAAGCCAAAATGTACTCACCTATCCATGATCTATTGACTTTGTCAATATTTTTTAACCATGTTGGCCGCTCTGCAACAAGGCCGAAGTAAAAAAACTAAGCGCTATAATGTGGTAAGTGTTGACTCCATCATACCGCTTTAATTTTCTTTACTTTCAGCCATGCTGAACAGCTGCTGCGCTGCTGTGCAACATGGTAAAAAAAAGCATTGACAAAGCCAGACACCCATTAGCATTGCCAATGCTTGTTATATGTATATGCAGCACATATGTCTAACATCCATTATGGCTATATTTGGTTTTGAAGAGCACCGCCTGACTTGAGAAGAGAAAATGATGGCTGGACCACCAGTAGATGAACAGTGATCTGCTCTAACTACCTTGTTGTGTGTATTACTACGCCGAATTTTTGAATTTCTCGATTAAACACAAGATAATTAAAATAAAGTTAAACAATATAAAACCCTAACACGCAGAACAGAAAGCCTCCCCTATTGGCATATCCCTTGCTACTTGAATTGTTCGTTTGACACTTGAGTAAATAATTTTTGATGGCAATGATCCAAGCACATACATGTTGATAAGTTCCACTGAACTTATCCAGACGTATTTTACAGATGTTTCTTGAAACCTTAGGACTCGTCAGGATTCCTTGGTGAATCCTTCACAAACAAACATTTAACTTTGTAGCAGATACTGTGAGAGAATTTGTAAATAATGCTCATTTTGGGTATTTTGTTTAGGTTCTATACTTGCATCAAGTTAATGTGTTTTAACACTGGTTTGTTATGTCATGAATAAAGGTGGCGCTTACGTCATGAAAGCTGTATGCAAGAAAATGTTTCTTGGAGTGATCATCATATTTTCTTGTTTTTGCAGATGGAAAAAAACGCTTTATTGGTATAAGGATGTTGACAATTACGCCTTCGTAAGTATCTGGAGGCCTGAAGAGGTTTGGGTTTCTACTCAGAATTTATCTTAGCAAAAGCCAGGCCAAAATGAACTATCAGTAAGGAGAATGTCTGAAACTTCTTAAACCATTTATTCATGAAGATCACCAAAGATGGAGCCTGGGCCGTGGAAGGGGAAGCCGAACCTAATAGAGGACCGGGCCAAACGCCCTCCAGGGGCGGGAAGCCGCTCTTCCCCCCACCCCCCAAGGGTGCAAGCCCGGGAAAAAGGGGCAGCCGCGATTGGTCACCCCAAAGCGAACGCGCCCCACCCCCAATATGGGGAGCAGGCCGCTAGCCACGGAGGGGGTCAAGAGGGCACAAACTGCCCCTTCTGGCATTCGATCCCCTCCGTTTGGGCTAGTAGAGGAGGAATGCCACCCACCCACACACCCCAAAGAAAGGCAGAAAAGCGGTTGTTGCAGCTGCGTGAGGGTTAGGGGAGGCGGAAACCATCCTAGAATGATAGGGAAGGAAGAGAAATAGATAAAATTAGATGGAAGGCTAACGCAGTGTCCTTGGAATGCCTCATGGCAGGGACACTGAGGGAGCGAACCGTGGCCAGTAGCCACGGAGAGAATATATGGAAGGCTCCTGCAGGGCCCTTGGGATGCCTCACGGCATGGGTACCAAAGGAGCAAAAGGTAGATCCCAGCCACAGGCTGAATGGTTGGGATGCTCACGGGGTCCTTAGGATGCCACGCGGCAGGGATACGGAAGAGCAGGGTGGGGCGAGGTTGGCACTGAAGGTAAACGGGATAGCACTTGTGGCCCGGGCAATTCAGGATGGAAACCCACCAAATCTGTAGCAAGTTGCAGCCTAATCCCTTGGTCAATAGTAGCCGTGGTATTTGGGCCCCACCCCCAGAAGGTGATCTGTCTAAAAGCAGATGACAACCAAAATGGAATGAGTCAACAATAATGTTAGTCATCAACATATGTCATTGTATGAAATGTGAAAATGTTTAATAAACTGCGACCTTTTTTGGTACCAAGCAAGTTGTCCATAATGTATTTTAAGGTCGAAGAGCGCAGTTGGTAATGATGAGGGGAGGGGGAGGCAACTCACCACCTGGGAGGGGTTTGAGCGTATTTTATGCAGTTATGCCCTCGTTTTAAGAAACGCAGGACTCTACGTGGCCATAAAATCTGATACCACAAAAAGATACAGCACTTCCGTGATGCTACGGTACCACACCATTCCAACTTTTCCTTCATGGAAAGGAAAATTAGCATAAAAATATATGTTTCTGCCCCAATTTCCACAGGTAATTTTTCCAGGTACATGTTCCACTAGATTATCACCAGCAAATATGCACTCTCCAGAGTGTGGCAATATCATATATGGTTTCACATATGTACTTCTATAATAAACACAAATTGGCAGGACAAATAGGTGTGGCTTATGAGTAAAGTGCTTTTTGTGTCATTGATTGGCTTAGTCGCTCCATAAGTCATCATCTACACACACTGTCAATCATCTTTGCACTCATGCATCCATTCACCCATCCATATCCACTGACTCATTCTTGCATTTGTCCTAGGACACTACCTCAATAAAACACACAGTAACTCAAACTCAACTAAATATACAAGATAGGTTGAATGAATACAAGTAGGAAAAAGAAAACATGCTGTTGCCTAAACATGTTGTGTATAATAAAGCCAGTGGCGTAGCAAGGGGGGGGGGGGGGGGGCGGGCAGTCCACCCCTGCGGCACTAGTTTTGGGGGCGGCAGCTTTCCCCCCTTACTTGCAGCCGTCACTGGAATCGCCAGCACCCCCAAACACCCCCTACTCTTACCTGCGGCCATCGCAGTAATCGTCAGCACCCCTCCCCCCTGCTCTTACATACTGCTGTGGGTGGCAAATGCAGGGACCGCCACTGGCGGCATATGGGCTAGCTATGCCACTGAATAAAGCTAAACATAGCACAAGGAATCCATCTTGCTATGGTATTATACATAGTCTATAGTTGTTGCAAAGTTACAGCATTGCTGCCACAATTGGAGCCAACCGTTTGGCCACCTTGGACTGTTAAAACAGTGATACACTATATAAGACAGCATTCCCTAAGTATTAGTCTGGTTTAGAGGGAGAGGCCATATGGGATGCAGTGCACTGCAGATGAAGTGAGCAGCCAGCAAGTGGCCCATTAGCACTCTTTGACGAGCTGGTGTATTCTCTTAGTAAACAATAAAATAGAAAGAGAAGAAACAAAGAAATTGAAACGGAAGTATAAAAGGAAAAACTTAAAACAAAAAGACTGGCCAACCAGCCCTGACACAGAAGCACAATTTTTTTTAGGTGGATGTGCACATAGAATCCATAAATGTTGCCATTAACTGGGCAAAAGAGCCAATGACTGATGTGGACTGAATCATCAGATGATATTTGTTATGCATGGAAGCAGAATGTAAATGGCACTCAGGCAGACCAACGCATGTATCTTTGCCTCAGATAAGTAATACTTACCCCAAACTGATCTCACTGAAGTTGAGTTGGGCGTAGGTTGGCTTAATGGAGGGTGTGTTTGACACTGCAAGTCCCTTTTTTGCTGATGGAAAACAAAGAAAGATAGATATTCCAAGGATAGTTAAAGAAATAGGCCTTAAGCTGTTTAGGAACACACATTTGGGTGAGAATTATTTTATTCATGAGAAAGGAAAGGGTTCAGACACAAAGAAGCTTGTGTAAAAGACTCAGGACACTGGGAACCAATAGAGTGCGGATTTATATACACCTATTTGCTGCTTATCCCATCTAGACTGTTTTTGGTTTCAATATTAAAAAAAACTAAAATATGATGCACAACTCTAGTTAAGAGACCATCGTGTATTATGAAGATTAAGAAAAAAAGACTTCCAGAAATTGACCTGCGAATGACTAGCTGAATGTGTGACCTCCAGTAAGGGGAGTTGTTCTAAGGTTAGCATATAGTATTACATTTCACAAGCGGATCTCATTCAACAATCCATCTTATTTTAATATGTTTCACGGTTTGAATTTTGCATTTCATTGTGTAATTTGGCTATCTTTTCTGTCATGTGCACCAAGGTTTAGACACTAACGGACCACATAGTCCCACAAAAAGTGAGCCCGATAAGAAAAAAACATGAATGTGTTTAATCACAATTGCCATAAACCCTTTCTTTACTGATTTTCATTTTCCTCTATATTGTATCGTTTTTTAGCCTAGTGGAAGAGTTGAAACTTAGCCATCCTGATTTCCCTGATGTCACCAGTGGAATTTATGTTCATGAAGTTGTGCAAAACTCCCCCTCTCAGAGGTATGTAAAAATACATTGGAAATGTTACTTACTACTAACTGAAAATGAGTCATAATATTGCTTTATTCCTATCAAAATATACCATTCATTTATAATGGAAAGGTGGAGCTTTAGCAATAAGAAATAACTACAGTCCACTGCCTGAAAGAAAACAATTCCTAAAGTCAGCTGTAAATTAACGTTTCTGTTACATCTCTCAGGTTACACAAATATTTTTAATTAAATACATGAGCAGGCTCATATAGTGTGGCCATTCTGACATGATCCATTTGAAGGATTTTGTAGACAACTAAGCAATGGAGTGTACAAAGCAAAGACAAATTTTACAATCAAAATTTAAATTGGGGTTATTGATGCAGAAATCTTCAGATATATGATAGATAGGATAATCTCATTAGGGTTAGGAACCTTCCCATCTTTGACTTCTATTTTTAAATGTCCAGCTATTTTAGGATTCTAAATAACGCCTGGAATAGTATAGAACCTTTACAATATCGGTGAATGGAGATTTCCAAAAGGTGCATTATTCCAGAATTTACTCTTGTGCTTTCTCTATAAAAGTAGTCTTGATATTGGTAAATTGTCTTCATCATGCCCTGGGTGTGATGTGTCTACCGTAGGTGACTAAGGATTCAGCAACAAACTGAACAATTGATTTAACAGGTGCGCCCGGTGCAGGTAAGAGTGGTGGGGCCAGGTTGGGGGGGGGGGGGGGACTCGACAGATGACCACGAGGGGAAATTAAATAAATAAATAATTTTCCCTTATCGTCATCTGTCAAAATCCCCCCGCACCCGGCTACACCGCTCTGAGCTGCACGGGCCGCTGCTGCGATTTACAATTTGAAATAGGTCTAAGTAAGTGCTTGTTTTCCTCATATGATGTCGACCTTTTCCAATTTGACAGCTCCTTAAAACGATAAATACATTACAACTTTGTCTTTTTTTAGCTTTATAGAGAGAGAGAGAAAGAGATGGTCCACCATTCAGTTTCATTCTCAAATATTGCTGAAATATATTGGTGACAGTTTCTAGTCTTTGCATGTGAACCAGATGTGTAGCAAATGTTGCTCATAAAATACGACAAAAAGTCTACTAAAGATTTTTGTAAACGAAAGGAGATTATTGCCATACTTGATTGTTAATTGACTTTCTTTTCTCATTAGACAACTAAAGTAAATGTCTGTAGCAAACTGTGACCCCCAAGGACTTAGACAAAATCACAGGCATTATAGTAAAAACATTTTAATATCTTAACAAAACCTTGTGTACAGTAACACAGTTTATACACATCTATAAATCTCAGTAACTGTAAAGATTTTTAGAATAATATTGCTTTGTCAACAATATAGTAGCAGTAAAGTAAGGCTCGTCGATCAGCAGGACACAATTCTCTATTTAGTAATACAGAAGGCCTGATTTAGATTTCGGCCGATGGGTTACTCCATTACAACAATGACGGATATCCTGTCCGCCGAAATATAAATCCCATTATGTTCTACAGGATTTATACTTAGGCGGATGGGATATCCGCAACCGTTGTGCCGAAGTAACCCATTCGCCGAGATCTAAATCAGACCCAGAGTGTCTAAGAGAAGCAAATATGTCTCAAAAATAAGCTTCAGGGGAATAGAGAGATGACCAATTAATTAAACTGTTTTAGGGTCTCTTCGTTTTCATTGCAAACAAAATATAGTTTAATTGGCCATATAGCTTCCTTAAGATGAGGTCAGAGTAGTATTCCTAGGTGGAATACTGTTCCGAATAATTCTATGTTGCCTGACTACCATGCACTAAATATCGTGCCTGAAATCTATCATAGCCAGAATATCAATACAAAAATATAGTGATGGTAATTTTACATAGATAAATATAGATTTACAATACTTAACTCCACTTCTGTGTACCTTGGTTATAGACATATCGTCAAGGTACTCAGGGCCAGATGTATGAAAGCTTACTGAATCTATAAATATTTGCAAAGTGGATTGTGACCACTAAAAGTGGCTTTGCAATGTACTAAGAGTCTTGAAATAGGGATTTAATTTAGCATACCGATCCGAATAAATAAAGAATCACTAGTTACAGAATACGTTTACTGATTCCTAATTTAGAAATCAAAAATTTAGATGCATAAATGACATGGATGAAGTAATTCTTAATACTGAGTCCTAAAAAATATAAGCGTTCTGCATTATCAAATGGTAACAATGAAAAATGTTTTAGAAACGTTTAAAAATATTGAAAATGTTCTAAAAATGACTAAAAGTTGATGAATATTATTTTCTATTGCATTATTCTAGGTTTTGTAAAATTTTAAAATATATATAGTTATTACATATTGAATGGAATGAGCCTCAGAAACGTTGCGCAGTGTTCTCTGGCGGAGAAGTGTGGCTCAATGGTTAGAGCGGCAGACCCTGATGCAGAGGGCTGGCCTGGGACCAGAGTTCAATTCCCCACCACGGCAGGTCTTGGGCTCAAAAATTCCACGGACCTGATAATTCTCGTCTCAGTGCCTATTCCAATCATGGAGTCCCACTCTGCAACTCTGGGCAATAGCTTGCTTAATCTCCACAACAGCCCCCACAACACTAAGGATGCCTGGCCTCCAACTTGGGGGTGCCCAGGAGTGGACACCTCACAGGGAAAGCCAGGATGGGTTCCACAGCGGTATTCGTACAAGCGCCTTTAGACCCTTGCGGGTGAGTAGTGCGCTATACAAGTATCAATTTACATTTACATTTTTTCTCAGGCCTATCGCTTTATACAAGCATTATCAGGTGTTGAAGTTTCCCATTGTGTAACTCTGCTTCTTCATGCTCTAGAAGGTCAATACATTCTGAATAATCATGTATGCCTATGTCTCTATGAAGAAGTGAAACCAACCTGGATATGGCTTTTAGATTAACCGAGAATGATATTTTAAACTCTTTTTATTTCACTGGTTAATTTTGTGTATTTATTTTGGAGTTTTTACTTTGGCCGTTCACTGTCGAATAAAGCTGATTTTGATTGGAATAGAGTTAAAAATATATTCTTATTTTTAAAGAAATGTTTTTATTAAAAAACATTTTTTAATAAATTTTATTTGTTACTCAATTTGCAAGAATGCATTTTAAAATGTTTAAGTTTTTATCATTTATAAAAAAAATACCATACATCAATGTTCATTTAGTGAAATGCTTTGAATCATTAATAACGCAAAAATATTTTATCATAATAAATAAGGGAGGCAGTAGCATGCTTAGAATAAGTGAACAATATTCAGTATAGAAGTAGTGCTAAGTCGGATTCAGGCACACCTAGAAAGCAACTTGTGGAAGATTGCACCTAGGGGAGTAAATACTATTTTTAGAGACAGCAGCAGTACTTACCATCAGCAGAGTTGTCTGGACGCTTTGGAAAGAAAGAAAACAAAATGTGTGTGTAGTTCATTTGTAAGGTTAGTTATAACGAGCATTACACTTATATCCATCCATATTCAACCTGTTACACACTTTGACTTCTTGGTACACAGGTAACCACTTCATAGTAAATCTGAACTGCCTTTCACATCTGTGCAAAAGCAACTCATTATTTTTGTTCTCAAGTCTTTCTCTGTCATTCTAGCACAATCTGTTACCCAATACTGGGTGACACAATGTTACACAGTTGTGGTTCTACACTTTACTATTCTCTGATGCTGCTGCTTTCTTGTAGCACTTAATTACCTTGAAGGGACAAGATTAACTGTCATGACGTTCTGTAATCTTATAGTAATTTGATAATTATGGTATCCCAATCTTACATATTTGTTTCTCATATCTACTCGCTGATCGTGAACTGCTTTATCATGTTTACAATTCACACATGTCCTTTTATCTTCATCACATGGGTCTGCAGTTTTAACATGACTCAACCATTCTGTGTTTGTTGGGTTATGTTATTGCTTTACCTCCCTGGCATACCTTCATAGGCATCTCTCCAGTAGTGGGAATGGGTTTTTAAGTTTGGACTTTATTTATGTTCAATTAATTAAAATAATAACATCTGAGCATAAATAGCAAGTATAAAACATGAAAAGACATAATTTATTTTATTTTATTTTATTTAGAAAGTTTTCTATAGTGCGAACATGACCACCAAGGGTATCAGAGCACTTTACAGTTAAATACATCAGGAAGGATATAAGAGGTAGAAAACAGTACGCACAAAGAACAAAGTTAACAGTCTTGTAGAGCTGGGTGCCCTCGGGAGCTTTGGTAGCTGGGACTCAAACTTGCGAGGGTGTCCTCAGTCTCCTTGGAAGCACCCATTCTAAGCCAGAAATGTCTTCATCAATAACACTTTGACTTCCTTTTTGAAAAGGACAATAGAAAGATTCAGCTTGACTTCGGGGGGGCAGGGAGTTTCAAATCCTCAGGGGGATACCGGAGAAGGCTCGTTTGTAGGTTTTGCTTTTCTTTACTTTTTGTGGTTTGAGCAGTAGAGTGCTGGCACTTCTAGAAGCTCTCGATCCACTAAAAACAATATTTTATAAAAGAGGAAAATATCAAGTTTGTGATCCCCTTGTGAGGCCTCAATATACCCATTCCTAGTTAGCTGACATAGCACATGTGCTTTCGCCTCACACAAGAGCTTAGTCATGGAAACTACAAGGCTGCACACAGTTCTAAGTTTTTGCCTCACTCAAGCCTTTAATCATGGAAACCACATAGCAGCATACAGTTCTAAGGTGCTGATAGATGAAAGTGCTTCCTAACTCTGTGCTGGTAAAGGGTGGCCCAGAGAGACAAGGTGCTCCATACATAATCAGTCGCCAGTATAAAGACCAGACTCATGGTGGCCTCAAGGCCACACGTATTTATAAAGTGCTTAGGACTAAAAGGGCTTTCTAGTTCAACATTACTGTGCTGGGCTAAAGTGCTCCATGCTTGTAAAGTACGACCCAAAAGATCAAAGAGCTCCCTAATTGGTAGGCAGCCTGAATAGGGACCCTCATGGGGCGATTTAGATAACCACTTACTACTTTCTGATTGGCCCCCACTTGTCCAAAGTGCTCCGTGCCAGTAAGGTACAGTCATGAGAGGTCAAAAGTGCTTCGTGCTTGAAGGGTAAGGCCCATATGCCATTTTGAGTTACCAGTTGCTGTTTTCATTAACTTTAATAAGCGGGTTTGGATGATTGCCTACATTACGATCTGCATTCTGTTCCTGAACTATGCAGCCCACGCCTCAGTGTGTGCCTCATAGCTTCTGTTATAGTGCACTGTAGTTTCATGACCAGTGCAGTAATTCATCTTTTTCTGTAGATTTGGTGGATTGTTCACACTATGACTGCACTGTGATACAGCCATTCAGTGCTACAGTATGTATTCTCTGTCCCTAAACATACACTGTAAAATTAGTCACATCTACCTGGCCTATTTCAGTTTAGAATAAGGCCATGGAACGTTGGTGCAAGCCATGCACTAGTGGCAAGTCATTTACATGTCATACGTAGAATGCAATGTATATTTACACCAACAAGATTTGTGTCTAAATTGTATAGCTTCAGAGAACACCATTGTGTCCTGGTGAGACTGTAGTATGAAATCACTGCAGCCACATATTCCAAGGAAAAGTGTTTTTCCGTGTGGAATCCTACTTTTATACATTCTGGCAGATTACTAAATGCCCATAGAGCTAGATACTTAGGGCCTGATTCACAAACGTAAGCTTAGACTTGGGTGTAAGTTTATACATTTTTCTTATTCACAAAGGTGTTTTGTAAGTAGTACCTTTACATCTGCACAGTCTACGCACATAAAAAGATAGGAAAGTCCTATCTTGTTGTGTGGAGTCTCAGCCGCCACAAGTGCAGAGATTCCGGAGTCGTAAAGGTACTACTCGTAAAATACCTTTGTGAATAGGAAAAAATCGTTAACTTACATAAAAGTGTAAGTTTACCTTTGTCAATCAGGCCCTGTGTGTATAAAAGTGGAATATAGCACACAAAATATAAAAAAGACAAGTTTGTCTCCACAGTAAAAAATTGCTGAAAACTGTTTGCCACTATCTAGTTCAAGTAACATTTTACCCTGACCAGTCCTATCTCTAAAGGAAAGCTTATTTTTGCAACGTGGACTCGGAAAAAGCTTTTTTCCACTTGTCAAAACTATAATAGAATGTTGTAGTAGATGTTTGGTAGAAGAGCAGTCTCAGATTTGGTTAAGCTTCGTCCGATCTTGTATTGGCGTAGGTTATGGACGACTCCTGTGCTCTCTCATTACGCCGAGGGTTTTTTAGACATTATAAGATCTGATGTATACCACAAAATTGGATGGTTAAAATCACTCAAGATATCACTGACCGAGCTTGGTATGTGCTCACTTTGGGAAGACCCGGCGAGAGCAATTTTTCCATCTAAAAGTCTTCTAAAGAGGACTTACTGGGAGATGGTTGCATCCCGGCATTGGAGTAGCTCAAGTGCTGGTTCCATGACTGGAGAACTCCTAGAGGCTAAGAATTATCCCTGCCTAGAACCCTACTGGGACATTATAACTAGGCCTGGAGAAAGGAAGCTCCTCTTCCAACTCAGAGCAGGTGCACTTCCCCTCAGATTCTTGACAGCTAAGTGGGTAGGTGGATCTTGTGATAGCTGCCCTGTTTGTGGTATTACTAGAGAAACCATCGGTCACATTCTATTTTCTTGTAAATTTTATGCGGTACCAAGGCGTATCTGGCTGTCCCCGATGTGTAAAAACCTGGGGACAACCAGTAGTATTGTAGCTTTGCGTATTATATGCACTAGCACTTTGACTTGGATCTCTGTAGCCATCGCAAAGTATCTAGGATGGGCGTGGATGATTAGACAGAGACTGCTAGCCATTTGACTATTCTCTTGATTAGACAGAGACTGCTAGTCATCTGACTATTCTCTGTTATGCCATTTTCCTCTGCATTTTTACTTCGTATGTCACTTTTTAAATTACCCTTACCCAAACTATTTTATCACTTTTTATAATACACTATTGTTAATAGAACAGTACGTTTTATATAAACATAGGTTTAGTATCCAAGTCAGAAAATTGTAAGAAGTATGTCTTGTACTCTGATGTCTTTAATTGGAATTTCATTTTATTTTTAAAATGTTGTACGTATTTGTCTTTTATTGTAAATTTGTATTTTGCTTTTATGAATGAAATTCGAATAAAGCATACTTTGACTGACTGACTGTAAGTGTAGTGGAATAGTAACATTCAAGCAGTGTACTTAGCAGTGCCTAAAAAACCTGTTATTAAAACCAATTTGAGTAGCTGCCTCCGCTACAGTGGCTGTAATTAGCATCCCAGTTTAAGGGTGAATGCTGACTTTTCCTAGAGAAAAATACTACTTCGGAGAGCAGGAATGCTGATGTAGTGTAAACACTGACCTCCGACCATGGAGGAGTCAAGTGAGTGGGTAGAGATGGCAGTATAGGTGACAGGACATCCACAACAGCCTCCTCTTTCAAGTGAAAACCCCAAATGTCAGATCCACATGACATAACTCGTTTAAAATCAGAGCTCTTTAAGACATTTGCCACTGCAAAGGAGGAACTGGTTTCAGCACACGTAGAGAAGGGGTTTCTTATTTTTAGTAGGAGTTGACCTGAAAAGTGAATGTCAGGCCTCTGCAAAGGGAAGCATGTTAAGTCCATGTTGAATAGGGAACTTTGCAAAGGTCTGCACTAAGTTGAGAGTGAAAGCGCTGAAAAGGGTGGTCTGTTTTCCAAATGAAAATTGACAACTACCAGGCACCTGGTTTGCACAACCCAGTCACTGGCTAGTGCACAGTTTTAGAACGGCACCTCACTACCTCCTCCTCAGTACATTCCTGTACCTGGAACATGTTTAGATGACTCTGTCTGACCGCTGGGGAAAATAAGTAATTACTTTAACTTTTACTGATACCCAGGGTAATCCGGTTGTTCTCCTGTTTGGTCAACCACAACCATTGCCTTTAATTGATATTTTCTGTTTTCTTCATTGCTCTTACTTTAAAACTTTATAAATCTAAATACTGAGTTCCCTTATCCAATTGTAATAATGTTTGTGTCTCTTTGCTCATGAAGTTTTCCTAACCACTTATATTGTATTAGGAACTTTAATGTTTTGTGTTCGTAATTTTAATATTGTTTAGTACCAATAGAATGTAACACACTTTTCTCTGGAGTCTTGCCTGCAGCCTTTTCCATAGTTACCAGGGGTTAAACAGAGATTCACTTAGAACTGTATCTAACCATTTCTATTAAGTTGATAGGGACACCTCTACAAATTAATAACTCAGATTTTGTCAGACATGTTAATGTGTCGTAGATAGATTAATCACGTGTTGTATAATGGCCTTCAACTACTACTTTTTCCTAGAACACAATTGATAGTTATTATCTATCAGCAACTCATGGGTCATCCCTCGATGTAAACACATTTCCTAGGAATACAGCCACTTATGTGGTAGTCACAGTTTCAATACACAAACTTCAGACCACTTTGAGTAAAGATCCAAAACCATGAAAAATAACTTCATAAAAACTACCTTCAAGTTCACCGATCCAAGAAATTCTTGTCTAATTCTTTTTAAACACCTCCTGAAACCAAATGGGTAACTCGTATGGACAATTCTTTGATACTCCCAAGCCCTCTAGCTGGTTTGTCACTTCTACAGCTAATTAACACTTGGGGCCATATTAGGCGTTGCGTTGCTTTTGCACCACACAATGTGGTGCATGCATGACATAACCCCAAAATGCGATTCATCAAGTCATGTAAGGCCACTTTGCTTGGCCCTGAGTGGCTTGTAAAACTCCAGCGTAATGCAGCGCAAATTGCTGCATTGCGTTACTTTGCCCCAGGAAGGCATTCCATGGGTGTTGCCTGTTTTTTTTTTTAAACAGTCTCGGTTATGATAAAAGTCACTTCCCAGCAGTTGCATAAGCTACCATCACAAGCAGAAGAACCTCTGTTTCATTAAGAATCAGTGCAGAGAAACTGTTGCAGTAAAATGAAACAAAATACATACTAAGCTGAAAATAACTGGCTTCAATAAATGGTGAACCTAAAATCGATCTCTCTTTAGGAACTATTGGGACCTGTGATGGAGACAGGTCCCCTTTTCTCAATATACTCTGAAATCCCTGGTTAAAATACACCATTTTTTCCTGCTTAGAAGTGTAAAGGGGAGAAGGTTTTTGTCATAACAGGCTCGCAGACACAATAGCTCATGACTCCGAAGAATCACAGACTCCAGGTTCTAGGTCAATTGATTTATTACAAATACAAAAAGAACTGGACATACAACCACCTCAAGATGAGGTTGTAAAAGTACATCAGTACTAATACAAAGCCAAACCTATGGTCGAAATTCAATCTCTGGAGCATGAAAAGAATGACGAATTCCAAAACCAGAACACAGGCAATAAGTTCCCCCACGTCAAGATCAGTCTTCATTCAGGGTTCGTAAGTAAGAAGCATTAGTCTGTCCCTACACTACTACTAACGTGACATTCCTACTTAGCATTTCCCAGGCAAGTTCAGGAAAAGATGTCAGCACGTGAAGACTTCCTAAGAAGTGCACTAACGTTGCATGGGTCAAGCAGCATAAAGCTACAGAGCTTGTTCTAAGATGGGTGAGAGGATGTAGCCTTTTGGCTACAGGGGTCAACCTCGAAGCTGGGGAACCGGGTTCGAGTCTCGGCAACAACACCCAACATCCTGTGATTCTGGGCAAATCACTTAATCTCCCTGTGCCTAACAAAAATGAATGTATCCTTCTGTAACAAAACTGGTGCTCATGTAAAGTGCTCTGATACCCGATGTCTCAGGTCTAGTTTGCGCTTTATAAAACTCTTTAAAGAAAAGATACTCCTTCTCTCTCCATCTATCTCCTCTCCTCTCCTAATTCAACCCCCAGGGCACTGTCCCTAACTCCAACACCAAACTCATAAGACATGCCCATTACTCATCATGCGATCGCCTCCTCATAGGTGATTTTCCATTTAGTTTAAATGCTCCCACCTTCAGGCTCGATGAACTTGATTCCCAGGCCTTCTCCAGTGAGAAACAACACATTTGATCACATTATCAGCACTCCTTGCACAAATGTATCCTCTCCTGCCTGAGCCTAACTCCAAAAACAAAAGCGTTATTCCGACTAACAAGGATAAATTCCTCCACCTGCAACAGAAACGTCAGAAAGAAAAAGATTCAACATGCACATGAACATTACGAACAAACCCCTTTTAAGAGAGCCAGGGAAATACACATGAAGCCTACTGCAAATCGACTAACATAAGAATCGCCATGGAACTTCATTAAACACGTATATATGCACACATCAATATGGTGCACATTTAAATCAAGGCATTACATTGCAGTAAATAAACTGCATTAGTCGGTTATAAATGAATACTAGGATTTACATAATTTAGAACGCAATTGCCATTTTAATCTCTTCACAATGTACGAAATATTTCTATCATTTCACCTTTACACGTTATTACATTTCACATCCTAATGACCAAATGTTAACACAACAAAAGAATAAATGCAGGTGCAAACTACTCCTGATTAGGGTGCACCCCTACAAATGAAAGACAAGTGTCATCACAACCAATCACAATTCCCTGTAGAAAGAACCGACCTCAAACAGAAGTTGTAGCAAGTCTTCCCTGATGGAATCTTTTTAGACTTTTGCGATTCTCATAGTGACTGTCCTGCGGTCTCTCCATTTTCCTCGCCCACTCTTTAAGAGATCACTCAGCCTGCCCTGACTTTGTTAATTTGTAAGCCCTCACCATTCCAATCAAGAGAATCACACAAACTACTACTAAAATGATGGGCTTCAGAATGTAACTAAGAATTCCCTTACCAAGATTAGCAAACCAACTCCCAATCTTTCCAAATCCTTTCCCAACCTTGTCCCAAACTCCCTCAGTTGCCAAGTCATGTACTTCATGATGAATCTCAGTGATCTTACTTATATACTTCCTCAGATCCTTGCTTTGGTCTGGGATATAAGTACAGCACTGTTGAACTCTTAACATTTTAAAGAAATTGCCCTCTTTTGCTAATAACACATCCAATGCAAGACGGTTCTGCATCACCATGGCTCTTATAGACACCATCTCTCCACTCACAAGCAACAAAGACTGAACTGTATTCACTGACAACTTATCCACAATAGCTGACAATCTTCTAATCTCCATATCGTTCAGAACCACACCCAAACTTGCTATCATTGCTCCAAATACATCTCCCAATATCTCTCCTGCACTTGCACCTCGCTTCACTCTATGGTGTAATCCACCTTCCAACGGTCCCAGATCTTCAACATGGTAAATCTTAGGAAACCCAACAGCCACATAACACGGCCATACCAATTCAGTGGCAATCTCACATACGCATTTTTCCCACACACAAAATACACATTTGGCACCACTTGCACCGCTTCTTGCAGAAACATCTTTGCAGTGAATTCAATTGTGAAAACGTGTTCACACTCACTCTGTCCAATGAAGATCGTATCATAATAAGTCTGTGCCTGTCTAATGCAAAGTTTCCCTTGCTGTTCAAAATTCAAAGCTATTGGACATAGCTCCCTTTCACCTTATGTGCTAACTCCTCCATGGTCCACTGGAATTTCCCTTCTCTGCTATTAAGCTTAACTGCTAATTGCTTCTGTCTGTCTTCTACTTTAACTATGAACTTCTTCTCTACGTCGGTTAGCATGCATGTCAGATTATGATGATGAGCATAGGCTGTATCTAATGCTTGCAATAATCATACTTATTCAGTTGCTTACAAGCTGTAACTTCTGAAAGCGCTACGTCATAGTTAAACAAGTGATATTCTCATTGATACTTACCATAAAATAAACTAAGCAATAAACTAAATGTAATACAATACGTCAATGGCAGGTGGTGATGACGAATCCCCTCCTCTACCGATGCAGGCAACTGCATACAGACATAACAATCTCTCACATCCATCATGTTCACAAACTCTTATAACAACTTCGCATAGGCATTCAAAGTATAATCACCGTTAGACAAATCTACATGTAACATGCAACCAGTTTGATCTAGCATAGGCTTATCTGCTCCTACTGTACCCTCTTAAGTGGTAGGTGTGGATATCTCTTGCATCCCCACCTCATCAACTTCTGCTTCATGTGAAATTTTTACAGACACAATAATAACTACTGCTATCACTACTATCACTCCTACTATGAGTGTACCTATCACACACTTTGTTCTACGGTTTGGATTTCCAGACTCCATTTTCAACTGACTTCGGTTCAACACAGCCAAAGGAACAACGCAAAGTCTCTTTCTCTGCCTCTGATTGCTGTTCAACAAAATTCACACACAGCTCGTTGGAGTCCAGGAAATCAAATTCACAATTTGTGGCACTCTTATTTACACAGTTCAGAAAGACTTCCTTAGCCCTCTTTCTTCTGCGAAAAGTCCCTAATTTTAGTCTTTTTCCACTTGGACCTAGGTTATCTTCTTCAAAGTAAGCATTTTATTTACAATTTACAGCTCAATCAATAGTCTCTCACAAGTTCAGAGCCAATTTCATCAATAACACACTGTAGAATCTCAAGACGAACTGATGCGATCTCCTGTGCTGGAGGCTGATATCCAAAAGTTGGAAAAGACAATTCTCGCAGAATCAAAACCCGCACCCTACTCAATATCGGAGGTCTTGGTACAGTCACTGTCAGAACTCGATTGGCTTCTATTGCAGGGACTATTCAATTTCAATGATCAGTGCTGGAACTCTGCTGGCCACTCGCATAGACCTCAGTCTTTCTGTCGCCCCTGTCCCCGGCATCTGTGATTAGATAAGTCCACTCTGGGGCAGCATACCTCTGGTAGGGCACCTTTGTTGTTCTTGATCTTGTCAAGCCCTCCTGTGCTTGCTCTGTGTCACTTAACTCTGATTCAGACTTTTCAGACACAGGGGCAAGATCTCTTTCAGATGCCAATGTCAAGTTTTGCCTCTTCTGTCTTACAGGCCACAATTCCCTTGCGTATTCTGCTCTCCTTCTCTGCACCCAATCACCTTCCACTCCAGTTCCTCCAGCTGAGTCTGACTCTGTACCACTCGCAGCATTACCGTCTCCCTCCGAGTCAATACCTGGGCCTTGTGTAGCGTGACCCCCTCAACTTGCTCTGGTGGGCAACTAGTCTCGTCAGTAACCCCCACAGCTTGACTTGTCCTCTCCAGTGGCCTCGCGGCCACGGCTGGATTTCCTTCTGGAAGAGGAGCTGTTTCTTCCGAGGGTCCTGAAACTCTGTGAGTGTGGGAGGCGTGAATCCAGTTCGGCAAGCCTGCACACTTCACAGCCGTATGTGTCACCAAAATCACTTTATATGGACCTCTCCAGCAAGCATCAAGACAGTTCTTCCTCACATGCTTTCGAACAAGTATCCAATCACCTGGACACAGATCATGTCAGAGGTCCTTCGAGGTTGGGGCAGTAGCAGCTTCAACCTGGTGAAACACAGAACAAACCACGTCAGCCAGTCCTTTGCAATAATCAAGGATCAAATCAGAGGTGATGTTTATCAACACTGTAGACGGCACTGCTGGCAAAGGCATCACCCTCCCTATTAGGATCTCATGGGGTGAAAGTCCTGTCCTATCGGGGATGCTACGCACACTCATCAACACCAGAGTTAATGCATCAGGCCATTTCAGAGACATGGACAAGCAAAACTTTGCCATTTGCATCTTAAGAGTCCCATTAATCTGTTCCACAAGGCCTGATGCCTCTGGTCTGTAGCTACAATGCAATCTCTGATCAACTTGTAAGGCAGTAAAAAGCAGCTTCATAATTTTGCTGTGAAGGTGCGTTCCTTTATCCGACTCTAATGAAGTTGGAAATCCGAAACGTGGTATCAACTCTCAAAGTAACAGCTTCGCCACTGTGAGACTATCGCACCCTCTTGTTAGGTATGCTTCCACCCACCGGGAGAAAACGCACACCACTACCAGATTGTATTTCAATCCAATGCACCTAGGCATCTCGATAAAATCGAGTTGGATCCTATTGAAGGGACCCCAGATCTTCAAATGTGACTCAATGCAACCACTGTTTTCTTTCCAGCAATCATTTGTTGACATGTAACACAACTGTGACATACTGCTTCAGCAAATGCACGAAACTGTGGGTTAAACCACGTCTGTCTGAACACTCGCACCATGGCAACTCTTCCAATGTGAACTGCTCCATGAATCTGCCTCGCCATATGGCTCAGTAAACCATTGTTGCAGGGATTCTGCACATATACAGAAATATGCGCAGAAAACCAGGACCTCAGTGTGAAGTGGTGTACCAAAATACCCACCTCGGTACCCAGATCCCCTATCCGACTAGCTATCGTGTCTGATTCGTTCTCCGTGCTACAGCGAAGCTACCAATGATTAGACATCCTAGAACATGTTACTCCCTTCTCTCAGGATACGTGGGAACAAGAACACTCTTTCGTTCAAACACTCGTACTTGTCTACAACATGAGTAAATAGAGTCAAAGTATAGATTAAAATGTTTATTTTAACTAACGTGCTCTTTAATGCAATACACAAGCCAGTACTAGCAGCAAAATGCATAGGATAAAACAAATCAGCATAGTTACAATTCCATATAGAACAAAAGGGGAAATCATATTATAATGATAGTGTAAACAGGACCATAGCGCCTTGCCACCCTCCCCGTGCTAGAAGCTAGTTTATTATAATTATGGAAGACTTCCAGGCTTTGCCAGGAGACCCCATACCTCCAAGTTCAGATGCAGGAATTTACATCTCCGGACAAGCCCAGCTCTTCTAACCTGGAAAGTGTTTTCTCCAAGTGTGTTAACATGCATGCACAGCAATATTAAAAGCACCAGATTTCTAGGTTTGCAGCTGTATTCTATGTTATGGATAGGGACGTGAGACTGACCAAAGCAATTCAACATAGCTCATTGTTTTTTTACCTTGAACACGCTGTGCAGACGATGAGCAGAGTGTTCAACTAAATACATGAAATACAGACAGTTCTCATGTGAAAGCAAGCGAGCAAAGTGTTTACTAGAAATGTGCCATATAGTAACGTGAGCAAAAGCGGCAAAATGGCGTCCAACATACGCTAACTTAGCAATGTCTGCAGGTGTGTCCTCATCCTAACTACACACTCCCCTTTGTCAGTCCATGGGACAGTGGTCTTAGAGAGAACACGGTTTTCAAAAGTCTGAGCAAGAATCAAGAGCATTTGTATCAGTGATACCTATGATTTGCGAGGAATCTTCGGAAAAAGAAAGAAAACAAGAGAACAAAAATAGTTGGTGTTCGAAAAGGCCACACATTAAAAATTAAAAATCCAACATGGATACTGTTGCTGATTCAATCCAGCAGGGTGTACAAACAGTATGTTGCAATAGCCTCCAAGACGAAGTCATTGTTCTCAGCAGAAAAAAGCGTTGCCATCCAATTAAGTAGAGTGAATAAACATATATGTTCTTTAATTACGGGCGCTTCCAGCATCATGTCAGAGGTCCTGCGAGGTTGGGGCAGTAGCAGCTTCAACCTGGTGAAACACAGAACAAACCACGTCAGCCAGTCCTTTGCAATAATCAAGGATCAAATCAGAGGTGATGTTTATCAACACTGTAGACGGCACTGCTGGCAAAAGCATCACCCTTCCTATTAGGATCTCATGGGGTGAAAGTCCTGTCCTATCGGGGAGGCTACGCACACTCATCAACACCAGAGTTAATGCATCAGGCCATTTCAGAGACATGGACAAGCAAAACTTTGCCATTTGCATCTTAAGAGTCCCATTAATCTGTTCCACAAGGCCTGATGCCTCTGGTCTGTAGCTACAATGCAATCTCTGATCAACTTGTAAGGCAGTACAAAGCAGCTTCATAATTTTGCTGTGAAGGTGCGTTCCTTTATCCGACTCTAATGAAGTTGGAAATCCGAAACGTGGTATCAACTCTCAAAGTAACAGCTTCGCCACTGTGAGACTATCGCACCCTCTTGTTAGGTATGCTTCCACCCACCGGGAGAAAACGCACACCACTACCAGATTGTATTTCAATCCAATGCACCTAGGCATCTCGATAAAATCGAGTTGGATCCTATTGAAGGGACCCCATATCTTCAAATTTGACTCAATGCAACCACTGTTTTCTTTCCAGCAATCATTTGTTGACATGTAGCAAATGCATGAAACTGTGGGTTAAACCACGTCTGTCTGAACACTCGCACCATGGCAACTCTTCCAATGTGAAGTGCTCCATGAATCTGCCTCGCCATATGGCTCAGTAAACCATTGTTGAAGGGATTCTGCACATATACAGAAATATGCGCAGAAAAACCAGGACCTCAGTTTGAAGTGGTTTACCAAAATACCCACCTCGGTACCCAGATCCCCTATCCGACTAGCTATCGTGTCTGATTCGTTCTCCGTGCTACAGCGAAACTACCAATGATTAGACATCCTAGAACATGTTACTCCCTTCTCTCAGGATACGTGGGAACAAGAACACTCTTTCGTTCAAACACTCGTACTTGTCTACAACATGAGTAAATAGAGTCAAAGTATAGATTAAAATGTTTGGACAACTTGCATGATACTCAAAATAAGAACGTTGTAGGAAATCATGTGCTGCTGCAAAGATATCCCATTCATCCAGAACTCCCGCCTCCGCTGCGCAGGCCATAATCCCAACACCAGAACATTACTGCTCATGGGCCACTAAGGAATTCATTAGCAGTTCAAAATGAGGTGAAGGAAATGCAGTATTGGAGAGGCAAAGATCCAATGCCCATTCAAAGGGACGGACAATCCAAGCAGTGGAAGACAGGTTGCATGCAAGTGAAATAGGCTGCACAAAAAGACAATCCATAAGCCACGCTTAGTGTGACCAAGTGCAGAGCACCATAGCATTCTAGCATGCGACTACGGAGTATCTGCAGCCGGAGTTCGCCGTGCAGAGCCATAGGAAGCGCATCCATTTCATAGCAGGCAAATCAACAGCAAGAACCCAGCGGCTAAGGCAAGTATTAAAGGAAAGCCGCCGAAGACGCTGGAAATAATAGAATGAATAAAAGCTGGTATCACACCAAATATAGTTTGGAAAGAGGTCACAAGGCCAGAGCCCACAACTTAAAAAAAATGGGCAATGCCAGAGTGTTAGAAGCATAGTGTGAATTAACGCACCAAAATGGAGTGGGAGGTCGGTATTAAGAAGGGATTGGATCTCTGTACGGGTGTTAGCCACGTGAAGGACGAATGTCTCACGGGCAGATGTGAGAAAAACTTCTTTTTGGGATAACAATGCTCTTATTCTGCTCAACTTGTTGAAATCTGCCTTCAAGGTCGGACTGGAAGGCCAAATCGAGTTATCGAGTCTCTCGTGTGGGGGTGGAAAAAGAACATGTTTACAGCAAACCACACGCTGAGAACCAGTTACTATGTAAGGGATGCCGGCTAACATACCACAGCATTCCTCATTATTTAAAACTAAATATCTACCATTTGCAAGTAGTATGAAAGTCGATGTTATAGACGGCACGGGTATACCTTTCAAAACACATGCAAGATTCAGGGCCGTAAGGTTACACACGCCGTGTAATTTGATGTTTTTACAGACAAGGGAATAACCTATTGTGTTTTCACATGATTCCCAAGTAAGGTATACTTCTTTGTCATCCTTAAGGCATCTGTATGTGAAAGGCAGTGACCATACTTCGTGTAAAAATGCACTTCTGAATGGTTCATAGCAGCCTAGTGGATAGTGTTTCATACATGAGGTAAATTTAAACAAGGAAAATGGAAGAGTTATCACCCCATGGATGAGCCAGACAGCAGAGTCTGTTTCCGCCATAGAGAATGGTAACGGGTCCAACCTTTCAATATGCAACAGATAATATGTAGCATCTTTCATGGACATAAACTGTTGTTTTGTTGTCAAGTTAAATGGCAAAAATAACGATGACGCATTAAGGTAATCCCATGGAACTTTACTCATCTTCAGAGTCTGTAAAGTCCAGGTAAATTGCATAACTGAACGCAATTGATTCGGACCATGATACAGAACAGAAACATCCTCTTGCACGATGTCAACAACAGACAAAACAATATTGTCCAATGTATAAATGTGGGAAGAAAGGGTGTTAATACTATTATCAACAACAGCAAGCACTTTTTCAAGATTAGCCTGATCTATTGTCCTTAAACACGAAGCTGCTTTAATTGTTACCAGTTGTAACCAGTTTCGACAAAGTTTCCCTACCGAATATGTGGTAACCGAATGTGTGTTTGAAAAACGAGGATCTGGCGTTTCCTGTGTGTAACCAGGAGCCCTGGTGAGGAAACGAAGTTGGCAAGCATCTGAACTAGTCTGCCAAACCAACCAACCTTGGGGGTCCAGACTAAACAAATGAAAGGTGTCATTTTTAAAAAGTGATTGTAATTCGTCCATGGAATAATTAGTAAAACTGCTCCAGTTCTCATAATCAGCCAGAGCAGGGATAGCAGGGGCATTCATCTGTTTAGAAGTGGCCAAACCAAAACAGGTAGTTTGATAAATTGAGTCATTTAAAAATAAAATCTGTGCTGGGACAAGGCAGGCAAGGTTTAACGCCTCTGTGCCTCGCACCTGCCAAGATTTAGAACCCCAGACAGATTTAAGATCAATTGTTGACTTCTTCCACAGCTCACAGCCCCCAACTGTTAAATCATCTATAAAGAATTTAGAATATAATAATTTATTAGGGGTGAGCATCACCTTAGAATTAGAGGAAGCATTCAATTTAAAATAGAACAAACCAGGGTTTGATGTGTCAAAATCTGTAAAATAGGTGACTTTTTTCAAAACGTATTAGAGCTGCCTTTCAAAGGAGCTGGGCAATGTTCCAATTGTGTATAATTAAAAACATTTCTAAATGTATTGGCTTTATGCAGATAATAGTGCTGGAAGCAAAACAAATCAGCATAATTTGCAGTATTCAAATACAAATTTTCAGCATCAAAAGCAGCATAATATTTCAAATCTGCGAACAAGAATTGAACGGCTTCTACGTCCCAATCATCTAATCTTATGTTATGTTTCACGACATCCCCCATTGAAACACGAAGTACATTAGGGACATTAATTATCTCCGTAGGGCCATGGATTTGAAAATCTACTGTATCCCAAACAATGACGTTGATGTTTGAAGAAGAGTGCGGAGCCAAAGTTCCATCCACCAGTTTAACAGCAAAGCGTTCTGGGAGATAGTGGCCATTGATCAGAAGAAAAAAGAATGTTACAAAACCAATGGACATACACAAAAAAATTGCGAAGAGCACCAACCAGATGTAAGTCCAAGGTGGAATCAAATAAGTGCGTCAAAACCAGGCAACAAAGATGCAAAATTTAGAAGGGGCCTGTGATGCTATGGAATGTGAGTCAAAGGAAAAACGTGATTCATTACTGGCCTCAGGCAGCATGCCAGGCAATTACATGGAATTGGAATATGCATATTCTGTTTCCTCATTATGTGTTGAAGCAGTCGGAAACAACAAGGGATTGTTAACAGAATCCATCTCAATGGCGGTGTCATCCTGCGCGGTGTTAGAAGCGGTCACACCTGGATCTCTAGATACTGTTGTTGTAGATACCGCTGGTGTGATGCTATTCAGGATCGGCCAGATGTTGTAGCTTGACATGGTCAACTCAGATGTGGTAAAATGACTGTATGAGTACCCTGCACTCCAAGCACTGGGACCAGTGCTCGATAAGAGGGACCAAAATCTTTCTTGTGTTCCACCTTCTCTCGGACCAGGTATCCGATTTTTGGTAGCCAGCCGAGTACAGGAATCTGCAGTGCAGCATCAGTGGGTGAGGGCAAATGTTCCTTTGCAAGGCTGTCACGGGTCTCTTGTAGATTCTGTAATACAGCACAATGATTATCTACATCAAAGGATGCGGCAGACGCCGCAATGTCAGGACCATCAAGGTCGGGCACAAACATCTTCATGCCGAAGAGCATTTTGTATGGGGTCCGCCCACCCAGACATCTTCTAGGGTGATTATTTAGTGCACGTTGTACGCTATACAAATGGGCGAACCAGTTCATGCCAGTCCCCATGACCCTAGCTGTCAAGGATTGCTTTAAGTCACGGTTCATTCGTTCCACAACTGAATTGCCCTCAGGCATGTATGGAGATGAAAATTTGACCTGCACTCCCAAAGACCTCATGGTATCCTTGTACGCCTTAGAGGCGAACACGGGACCCTGGTCCGAATGGAGAGTGCCACATGCAAAAATTCCCACAAAGACACGCAAATCCCTGGTGACAGTTCGGGCGTCAGCACTACATTGTGGCCAAACCCATAGAAAGCGTGTGCATGAATCAACTGCAACTAAGATTAATTTATAGGCAGTATCTGAAGAAAAAGGACCGGAGTGACCTAAATAAATACAACCGAAGGTTTATTAGAAATGCATAACTTTGTTTGTGGTGAGCGCGTTGCTGTGGACGGTTTAATCTGCTGACAAATGTCACAAGAAAGCACGTAATTACGGGTTTGTTTATATATGCCTTCTCAGTAGCAGCTATTGCTGCCAAAATGTCGTTATCAATCTTATTCATGGATCTTGTAACTGCTGCAACTGAACACGTGGCTACTGCTGATTTGGCAGCTTCATCTGCCAAACTGTTGCCAACAGCGCGTACTCCTACGCGCTGATGACCAAGAGTGTGAATTACTTGTGTGAGAGGCAGACGGTCTTTAAGATCTGCAACTCGAACCCAAAGCATTTTATGTTTAATTGCGCTGCCCTTAGAATCACGATAGTCATTTTGAGACCAAAAGAATAAGTTGTCATTGAAAGACTGAACACAGTAATAAGAATCGCTTACAATTAAAGTAGTCACTTTTGGATCTGCCAACTCCAGAGCCAGTACCAAAGCGCGCAATTCGGCTAGTTGGGCGGTACAGTCACCTAGTGCCTGTTTATGGACAACATTGGACTTGAACTCTCCATTCACTATGGTACCCGCCAATATAGCGCAGGCCGCAGAGTAAGAATGTTTAGACCCAGTTGCTGGTTGCGCTGAACCATCAGTGTAAATGACACATTGGTATTGCTTAAGTGGGCGCATCGACAGAGGAGGAGGATGAATAAACTCATTCTGCAAAAACTCTTGCGTCCGCAAAGAAGAGTGAAAAATAAAGGTGACATCTGGAGAGATCAATGATGTGGCCCATTGTGTCCAATGTGGATGCAATGCCTTTGAGTTTGTTACACTTGCCTTGGTCACCGCTTCAAGCGCAGGACATGGTGTTACAACCAGAATCCGCTTCCTTGTGCCAGTGCGCGTTCCTTTAGGATCGCCATCTGGACAGCTGTCAAAACTTTTTCAATGTTGGAAAACCTCAATTCTGCTGAAGTGTACAAATGCGACTTGTAAGCAATAGGCACTGTGTCTCCCTCATTAAACATCAAGTACGTGAAACCCACATGGCCTGGGATGATTCTTATCACCAGGTTAGTGTGGTTATCACGAGTCAATAAGAATTTGGATTCCATAAGATCAGACTGCAAAGATTGCAGTATAGTGGAATGTTCCGGAAGCCAGCAGGACTTTGAAAAAGAGGGTTGTATCAAAGCATACAAGGGCTTAATACGCTGGGCATAATCGGGGATGTAAGTCCTACCGAAATTCAAAAAACCCAGTAAAGACTGTAATTTTTTCAGTGTAGAAGGAGGGCGCAAACGTGCAAATTTTTCCAAGAAGTGAGGCGTTAACCCTCTTCCTTCATTATTAAGCTTGTAGCCCAAAAACAATACTGTGTACTCTGCAATGTGTGATTTAGCAAAGTTAAACTTGTAACCGTGGTCCGCAAACAATACTATGATGCGATCCACGTGACAAAGATGAGGCCACAACTTGTCGTCTGTCAGATAAATGTCATCAACGTACGAGTAAGCGTCTTCGTCTATGCTGTCTAACAAAGAGACAACACAGGCGGCGAAAACACCAGGGCTATTTTTGTAGCCCATTGCCAAATGCAATTTTTTTTTTGTTTTCCGCCCGCAGTGAAGCTGGTCCATTGACTGCTTTCAGGTGATAGATTGTGCGTGAAAAAACCGTTGGAAATGTCAAGTGTCGTTTTATATTTTTTACAAACCAGACTGTCGACTAACGCTGAACCATGGGTATTCCGCACCGCACAAATCCGACAATGGGAGCTCAAATGTCAGTAATCCCAAACCAAGCGGTACAACCAATAGGGTTTAGCTACTGTAAATAGAGGGTTATTCATTGGTGACACACATGTCTCAAGTAATCCCTGATACTCTAGCTGATCCAGAATATCTGCTACGGGAGTCTTAAGATATTGGGGTTGTGGCTGTGGCATAGACCGTAATGGCATCTCATGCCGGGGAGCATCTTTATCCCAGGCCACCTGATTTCGGTACACGGCTGGTGCAAGCACCAAAGCCCACTCCTCTGCAAAAGCCATAGCTTACTCCTTGGATAAGTTATGTGAAGAACTGGGGAGTATTACCTCCTCTCCACCAGGTGCAGCTAGAACAAAGGGTCAATCTTTTTCTGGCAAAAGTATGTCATACGAAATCCTTTTTATTACATGTTGTATGTCACCTTCAATGAGAAGAACTATTTCATATAATCTGTCAAGGGGAGCCCCTCGGGTGTCAGCTGTCTCAACTGTGATGAAAATTTCAGTTGCTGTCGCCTCCAGAAACGGACGCAGTGCTTGCTGCACTATGTTAACTCCCTCTGCACTGTCTAGCAGCGTTACTGCCCATGTTAGGTTCTGGAGCCGTGTTCTCACCGTCTGTGGCATATCTCACTTTTAAAGCGGCAACTTTCTTTTTCTGAAAAGGCAGGCACTGACAAGGAAAATTGTCTTGTTTCCCTTTGCCATCAGTCAGGCGAGGTTGCTCAAGTCCTTGCGGGGCACCTCGACCTCTGCCTCCATCCTGGTGTTCCCCTCCACCGGCTTGTGAGCCCGATGTTACCTGTGAAGAACGAGGAGAACGCTGATCAGGAACCTGAAACCTGTCAGGAGACCTAATTTTCGCGCGGTTGCGGAAATCATAAGTGCGCTCAGAAAGTTCAGGGACCGGTGACGCTGCACGCGACCCCTGTGTCTGTTGTTGCTTCCCCTGTTTCTTATTTTTGGGAAAATTGGGACGGTCGTCCTTTGCAGTCTGAGCCATCTGTGACTGCTGTTGTGCAGTAATTCTAGCGAAAGGCTTAACACCCAAACTATTGCGCCCAATTGTTCTTTAAGCTTCTGCAATAATTTTTGGTAATTCGTGGGGTTTCTCCTCATCCCGGACAAGGCGCAAAGCATTAGACACTTGAAAGTTAACTGTATCTCCCTTGACATTCGCAAGGATCAGATCAGCAATTACGTCAAACACTCCGACCAACTTCATCCCTAACACCACAGCCGCCTCCGGTCCGTGTTCATCCTGAACACGTTTAATCACGGAGGGAAGCACAGTCATAGATGGTGTGCCAAAATATTTCACATACACCGCCGCGAACACTTCACCCCAATTTTCACAATCAGTCTTTCTGCAAACTAATAGTAAGAATCCTGTGTTTCTCCACATGAGTTGTATTTGGAAATACTGCTTCCACCTGGTCAAATTTCTCGGCAAGCCAATAAGGTAAATCTTCCTTATTCTGTGGACACTTGCACATAACCGAATTAACCACAACTGGACTAATAGTTAGTCCAGCAGGTCCAGCTGGTTGCACAGCAACCCCAGGTGCTCCCACCTGAAGATTGCATGAGACGTATTGTACTGGAGCCCTGTGCACCTCAATCAAGGAGGTGTGTAAGACGTGTGGCCACTAGATAACGTGGATGTGATGTGTACCCAGCCAAAACTGGCCCCAGGAATCGACAAACGGCCTAACCGGACCAGGGTCACGGTGTGGGGTAGGGCGCCATTAAACCAAATACGGTGTTGCCATGCTGAAATCGGAATCTCCAGTGTAGTATATGGCCGATACGCTATAGTGATTGCAGTGAGAGAGTACTTATGGAATAAGCCATCATCTCCATCCACTGCTCGAAGCATAACCCAAGAATAAAAAACCTCAAATGGGTGAGCCACAGCAGCTCCTACCACAAAAATGAGTGAGAGACCGCGTTGGGCACTCCAAAAGCAGTCAAATGACAATGGAGAGCCCCACAGCAATGTGCCACAATATCCACTTCGGCAATATCGAGAAAAAGCTGAACAACTTAAAGCGTGGCAGCGCAATGGGTAAGTAACTCAATAGTAACTATAAAACCTTTTTATGAATCAAGCTTGAAGAAAAACCCATAAACACATCAACGTAGGTAGGTTATGCCGTCACAGCTATTTACCAGAAAACAGAAGCAAGGGTATCATAGACAAGCACAAGAACTACTAAAGCGTCTTGTAAATAAGAACCAGACCAAACGTTAGGTGTGCTATGTTGCAGGGAGTCTGCACATATACAGAACTATGCGCAGGAAACCAGGAGCTCAGTGTGTAGTGGTGTACCAAAATAGCCACCTCGGTACCCAGATCCCCTATCCGACTAGCTATAGTATCTCATTCGTTCTCCATGCTACATGATTAGACATCCTATAACATGTTAATCCCTTCTCTCTCTCAGGATACGTGGGAACAAGAACACTCTTTTGTTCAAACTCTCGTACTTGTCCACAACATGAGTAAATAGAGTCAAAGTATAGATTAAAATGTTTATTTTAACTAACGTGCTCTATAATGCAATGCATGAGCCATTACTAGCAGCAAAATGCATACAATTCCATATAGAACAAAAGGGAAAATCATATTATAATGATAGTGGAAACAGGACCATAGCGCCTTTCCACCCTCCCCGTGCTAGAAGCTAGTTTATTCTAATTATAGAAGGCCTCCAGGCTTTATCAGGGGACCCATACCTCCGAGTTCAGATACAAGAATTTACATCTCCGGACAAGCCCAGCTCTTCTATCCTGGAAAGCGTTTTCTCCAAGTGCGCTAACATGCATGCACAGCAATATTAAAAGCACCAGATTTCCAGGGTTGCAGCTGTGTTCTATGTTATGGCTAGGAACATGAGACTGGCCAAAGCAATTTAACATAGCTCCTTGTTTTTTTACCTTGAACACGCTGTGCAGACGAGGAGCATAGTGTTCAACTAAATACATGAAATACAGACAGTTCTCATGTGAAAGCGAGCGAGCAAAGTGTGTACTAGAAATGTGCCATATAGTAACGTGAGCAAAAGCGGCAAAATTGCGTCCAACATATGCTAACTTAGCAAACTCTGCAGGTATGTTCTCATCCTCACTACACCATCTGGCAACACTGCTTGACCAGCAGTTGAAACCCAAATACCATTATCCCTTTTCTCACAACCTGCTTTAATCCATCCAGGATCTTCTTGGTCTGACACTCCTCCCTGCAAATGCTTTACCTCCTCCCAAGTGTCCGCTATGTCTAACATTATGCTAAGCTCCATTCTTTCTGTGCTCTCTCCAGTATATTCGCCATTAAAAATGCACCCTTCTTCAGCGCCAAAACTTGCAACTTCGTCTGCATACCTATTCCTGAGGGTTACAAAGTCCACCCCTTTCTCGTGTGCAATGGATTTAACCACAGCTATTTATTTTGGTCGTTGTAAGGCTTCCAACAATTTTCTCACATATTCCCCATTTCTGATAGATCCTGATGATGTTAGGAACTCCCTCTGTGACCATAGATGTCCGAAATCATGAACCACACCGTACCCATATTGACTATTGGTGTAGATGGTGACTTGGATCTGATCAGACATCAGGCATGTACATTTCAAAGCAGTGATCTCAGCTAACTGTGCGGAGTGTACTCCCTGTAAACAAGCAGCTTCCACAACTCCAGAAATAGTACAGACAGCAAACGCTGCTCGCAGATAACCCACATTGTCTCTTAAGCATGAACCATCTACAAAAAGGATTTCATCTGATTCAGGCAGAGGTTCATCAACAATCTCAGGCCTTGATTTGGCACAAAGTTCAGTCACATCGAGACAGTCATGGTCCTCACAGTCTTCATCTTCAACATTTGGAATGGGCATCAAAGTAGCAGGATTCAGTACAGAACATCTTTTCAAAGTCACATTCTCTGATGCAAGAATGACTTGCTCATAGTGTGTGAGTCTGTTATTAGTCAAATGTTGTGTCTTGGTTCTCGTCATCAGGAGTTCAACTGAATGTTGAACATATACAGTAAGAGGATGACCCATTACAATGCTCTCCCACCTTTCAATACTGACACCTGTTGCAGCAACGGATTTGAGACATCCAGGCAACGCTAAAGCTACAGGATCTAATGTAGCTTAAAAGTAGGCAACTGGTCTTTGGACACCTCCATGAGTCTGTGTGAGTACTGACAGTGCACAACCTTCACGCTCGCAACAAAATAACCAAAATGATTTATTGCAATCAGGCATTCCTAGAGCCGGAGCGCGACAAAGGCTTTCCTTCAGCTCCAGAACGGCAACCAAACAGTCGTTATCCCATGGTACCAGATCACTCACATCCTTGTGTGTCAACCACTGCAGAGGTTTTGCCTTCAATGAAATGTTGGAATCCATTGACAACAGTACCCATCCACTCCCAGAAACATCCTGACTTCCTTTTGTGTGGTAGGTGCATTCATTTTCATGATCGACTCAATGCGGTCTGGTGACACCTTCCTCTTGCCTTACTCAATGGAATGACGCAAATAATGGACTTCAGGCAAACAGTACTGGAGTTTGCTTGGGGACACCTTGTGTCTATTCTCTTCCAGGTGTTTTAACAGTGCAACAGTATCTATTCTACAAGCTTCCTCCATTTCAGAAGCAATCAGGAGGTCATCAATATACTGCATGAGAACTGAACTCTGTGGCAGTACCAGACTCTCAAGAATCTTTTGCAAAATCTGATGAAAAATTGAAGGACTCTCACTATATCCTTGTGGGATATGATACCACATTAACACACGATTTTCCAGACGGAAAGCAAATTGGCTTACCTCGTGTAAGGGTATCGAAAAGAACACCTGACATAGATCAATCACTGTAAACCATTCAGCCTCACAAAGGAATTTGAAACAAATCGCAGATGGATTTGGTACCACAGGACAACATGAAACTACAATCGTGTTGATCTTTCGAAGATCTTGCACGATTCTAAACTTCCCACTGGGCTTCTGCAGTCCCATTATAGTTGAATTGCATGGGCTCCTCATTATGTGCTTCAGAATGCCCTATTCGATCATAGACTCAATCACAGGCTTGATTTCTGCCACCGTTTCCGGCATCAGGTTGTACTGTGGCGTTTTTGGAAACTCAATATTCGGCTTACTCTGTATCTTACTTAGCTCAACCCCTCGAATCAGTCCTATCTCTTCTCCCGTAAAATTCACACCACTGGAGAGACTGAATCTCTCAAGTCATATAGCCGATCTTCTGTGGTCAACACGGGGAACATCTCTATGCAGAGATTCTGATTCACCAATTTGAATGCTATATTCATTTATACTTTATTTTGGCCTCTAGGGCCATTAAAGTGCATCAATAAAACAGAAAATATACACTTCTAATTATAAACAGTGAGTGCTGTCAAAAATCTTCTATACAATAATTCACCCACAAGTGAAAGGCACAGAGCACAGACTACATGGGTACAGCAGGGATGTGAGAACATATACAATGACATAAGCCAATTAAAGTACAACCAATCATAGGTAAAATTATTTAAAAAGGCATCCATTTAAAAATAAGCAAGTTGTAAAATTTATGCTAAAATGGAAATATAGGACAGCGATGCAGGGCATAGGGCCTGGTTACAAAGATACTCGCCTAACGCCGATTCATACAACTCTTTAGCCCCCTTAAACCTCCTTTAAATACTCATGACGAGTGTGCCACATACAATTTAAGAAAAGCGCTACGGTAAAACAGTTTGTGGGTGAGTGTCATACCTTAGGACTCTGTAAGCCTCTATAGAGCGTACAAATCCAAGATTTATACATAGTTAGATTAACCAACGCTTGCGCGGCCGCCGATAGGCGGGGCAGAGGAGCAAAACATGTAATTCAGACTCCGCCCTGTATTTACATGCAGGACATTCACCCGTTTGGTCTCTCACCCATTTGCTGGTATGTATAGCCAATGGAAGTGTCCCCAGTCTCAATTGCATGTACAGTTTCCTGGCAAGTGAGGGTTGGACAAAGGTTTCCCTACTGTATACGTCCTTTACCATTAAGAGCAGTTAAGCGACCACTTGAGGTGCTTTCTCGGATAGACATTAGCTTGGCCGCTCTATAGGAGTTGACTAGATCTAGCCTGGAAAGCTTAGCACACGATATCTCGGCCGTTCTCCAAAGCTCCAGCCTGCCCAACTTGGAGGCGAGGTCCCTTATGTGGCAGAGCCATGGAATTTTCTTTATAGTGCACGTAGATAAAAATGCAATGTCATCATCATTGGTCTGCAACTCCACTCCCTTGGGTGTGCAATAGATGGTACAATTTCATTTACACAAAAGGTCTCACCCCAACAAGAAGACTGGACTTGAATCGCACACAACAAATTGGTGACAATCCTGAAAAGGTTCCTATTCTCATAGGTATCTCATCAGTCAACGGTTTGGCCATTCTCTTGGTAGCAACTCCTACAACTTGGATTGATTGTCCTGCGAGGGGTAGGTTTGGGACTACTGCGTACCTCACCGTAGAATAGGTAGCACCAGTATCAATCAAGAATGTAATAGGATGACTGTCTACATCTGCCTCCACAAAAGGTCCTCTCTGGTCTACCTCTAAGACTGCTCCCGGGGTACAGTCTTCCTCTCCCCTCAGGCACCGTAATTGCAACGGGTCTGGATTGAATTCATCTAGAGTTTCGATAAAGGGCATCTGCTGGTACACTCGATTTCCCAGCGGAGTTCTCGGAGGTTGGGGAATTTGCACTTGTGAACTCTCCGTGTACGGACCCTCCGTGTACGGACCTGGGCCTCATCACAGTATTTGCAACCTCAGGTACCTGCACTATTCCCTCATCTTTGATCTGAATCGCTGGATTTAATTGACACTTGCGCTTCCAATCCCCGATTTTGTGACAAAAATGACATGTAGTGGTTCTCTTCAAGGTACCAACCTCAATCCCTGTTTCCGAATCTATGTGTTTCCCTTTTCCCTGACCTGCGTGAACAGGCGCGTTCTGGGCTCCTCCATGGTTGTATCCCTGCTTCCGTCCCAATTTTCCCCCACTCGACTGCACTTGGTCTACCCTATCTGCCTCCCTCATCTGGACTAAAATCAACTTATCCTTTACTTTCCTATGCTTTGAATCTACCTCATCACTACAATATCTGGCGTACCATAGAATATCATCCACAGATTTGTTTTCCAACAGATCAGATGCTGCTGGATCATAAAGCTAATCTCTGTCCTCAATCCAAGGAAGAACATGAAAACGAACTGTCCCATGTCCTTTGAAGCCAAAGTGTCGAACCCACTATACTGCTTGAAGGCATGTGAGAGCCTTTCATAGTAAGCATGTACTGATTCCTTGGGCTCTAGGGTAGTCCGATCTATTTTAACCCAATCAATATCTTGCGGTGATATTTTGGACTGTAACCATGTGATCACCTGCTCAAACTTCTTCATAACCATCGTTGAAGGACCATGCATTATAGGGTCTCGGTCGGGTTCAGCATATGGCCATTCAACTGCAATTTTACAAGCAGACCACAAATCACTCGGTACCACAATTTCAAACAGAGTATTCAAATCAAGCCACAGTATTTTTGAAATCTTGACAAAACGATCAACTTGTTTGTATCATTCAACAGGTATCTCCCTCAGCTGAGGAAAATCATTTGTAAACGCTGCCAAATCACCCTTGCTCCAAGGCACATGTACATACCCTCCACTTGGTACCTCTCTCAATGGTTAAGCCTTTACTCCTGCTGTACCCCTCCCAGAGGGGCAGTATATCCTATCCATTTCTTGACATTCTTTTTCTTGGACCACCTTTCCTCCCACTTGTCAAGCATGCTCCAGGCGTGTGTCCCTACTATCAATTCTCGAATATGGGTCTTCAATCATACAACTCTTTTGTCCTCCAATTCTTGATCACTATAATTTAACCTATGACTTCCTTGTAACATTTTGGTTTTAGACAAATCCACATCATACTTTTGTGCCACATCTGTCAGCTTCTCATGTGCTCTCCTTGCCTTATGAGTAATATCCTTTGCCACAAACAACAACTTATCTTGCTCGTAGAGTTGCTCATAAAGAACTTGCTCATAAAGATCTATCCTTTCCAGGGGCAAATTTCTGCTTATTAGCTCATCAACTTCTACCTTCAATCTTACTACATCTAACACCTTCGCCTTTACTGCAGCCTTCATTGTTCCCTGACTGCTCAGCTCTCCGCTTTCACTACTCTGATTCCTGCGGGGATTTCCTTCCGCTGTGTGCTGCGGAACATACTGACTCCCAGAAGCTCCCTTATCAACTCCTACTCCTGTTATCCTCCCATGGATCCTGTAACTGGAGCTTCCAAAATCCTCAAGTCCGAATGTGAGTCTCCCAATGACGCTGATCTTACTGCACTAGACCCAACATGCATCCTAGAAGAGTCTGCAGTGGCTGGCAACGGAGTACTGGCTTCTACAGGCACCAAACATGACCATTCCTGCTCACAGTATCATTTCCTCCAGAAGTAATCCTTTCTCTTCCTCCTGACAGGGGCTGAGTACTGTTTTTTCCCCTGCCCTGGGTCATACTGTGATACTATAGGGCCAATAGTGACCGGCATTGTAAAGGCTTCCGGAAATCCCGTAGCAGCATTAACTCCATTCATCTCTGTACCTCTCGATGCTGGCATCCCTGTTCCTTCCATTCCTGTTGCAATCTTTCCCACTACTCTCTCACTAGTGCTCGTCTGTGGTTCCCCCATCTCCCTTATGAGTGCTCGCCTTCCCTCATCGGATTGTATGGAGGAGGACGTTCTGCTAACAACCTATCTAACAAGCTGTAATCAGTGTCACTATCATCCTCTTCCTTTCTCTTCTAAGCGTCTCCTGTTTTCACTAATAGTGGAAATAGCCTGTCTCCCTCGATGGTGTCTACCCTCCACTTCTTCAATTAAGCGTACCACCACGCATCATGATATGCTTTCATCGCCCCTTTTATCCTTCCTTGACTTCGCTCCCTACTCTTTGCCTGTGCTGCTCTCATCCATGCATCTAACGCCTCAAACTGTGTTGGTCTAGGTAGAGGTCACAATGAAGACATCACTCCCCTCACCTGATACAGCACCTATAACCTAAATTAACTATACATGGAAAAGCAACATCTCCCTCTTTTTCAGTCATCTTATGCCAATTTTGAAGCCAAACTATGGTATGAAGTCGTACATTCAAGGTCATGTAATGTGCTGGGGTGTGCTTGGGTGGTGCTTCCTCACCCACTCGAGTGACTACTCCTCTATCTCCCCTGCAAAGGTCTCGTAACACTCTAAAGCATTGCATGATTGAATCAAATTATTTTACCCACAAGATGTTTTTGTTTCAACTTCCTGATGACAATCCACCAACCCCAGCACAGTTTTACACCAACCGGCCTAACGCAGCACGGCACACTCCAACGTCACTCTTCCTCCTCACAACGGTTCACCCTCCTTCACAATCTCACCTTATGCATTCACACACTTCACTCATAGAATATAGTAACTTTCTGTCTGCGAAATGACCGGACAGGTACATCTCCGACTGTCTGTCCACAAAACCACCGGATAGTCTCGAGTAATTGTCCGCCTCTCCTCAAGCAACTGTCTGTCCATGAAATGACTGGACAGTTTCATAAATCAGACTGTCTGTCCACGAAACAACCAAACAGTCACATAAATAAAATCGATAGGATCCAATCTTTCAAAATCCTTAACACGCTGTGACCCACGGCCTGTGCTAGCCACTCTAATCGTTGTGGTCTGCACTTGTCCGCTATGCTTCCCACCTGATTCTGACAAGCTCTCTCACACACGTTCACTATCTCCAACATGTCATCAATAGCGCTTCACGACCCCCGACAATCACTGGTCAGACAATGACATCAACTCGGTGTCTTCTACACCTCAAATCTATACCGGGATCTTAGGCTACTCCTTGAGCCTGACATCAAAATCAAATCATATCTTATGGAGCGCTCGTGTTCGGCCCAAAACCACATTCACTCGACTCTCATCCCAACCCCGCAAGACATCACACAATCATATCATCACCGCACACATCCCTAGTCATACTCACTCCACCGTGAACCACAGTTCTCGCCGCACTATAACTGTTTGTCGGTCTCAGACAAAGTCCGTTGTTCTCCGCTCTCGATCCTTTGGGCTCTCATACTTTGGACTCTTTAGGGCTTTATGGGCTAAACTTTCCCTAATTTTTCTAGATTCTCCCCTCATTCCAATAGGTAACCATCCGACAGTGCTACTAAGTGATGGAGCCGGGTTCCCTTTTCTCAATATACTCAATGGACCGTTTGTACCTGCTTAGAAGTGTAGAGGGGAGAAAGTTTTTGTCATAACAGGCTCGCAGACACAATAACTCATGACTCTGAAGAATCACAGACTCCAGGTTTTAGGTTAATTGATTTATTATAAAGCCAAAAATAACTGGCCATACAATCATCTCAAGCTGAGGTTGTAAAAGTACATTGGTACTAATACAAAGCCAAACCTGCGGGCAAAATTCAATCTCTAGAGCATGAAAAGAATGACGAATTCCAAAAGGAGAACACAGGCAATAAGTGCCCTCAGGTCAAGATCAGTCTTCATTGGGGGTTCGTAAGTAAGAAGCATTAGTCTGTCCCTACACTACTACTAACATGACATCCCTACTTAGCATTTCCCAGGAAAGTTCATTTAAAGGTGTCAGCACATAAAGACTTCCTAATAAGTGCACGGGTCAAGTAGCATAAAACTACAGAGCTCGTTCTAAGATGCTCCTTCTCTCTCCATCGATCTGCTCTCCTAACTCAACCCCTAGGGCACTGTTCCTAACTCCAACACCATAATCATAAGACACGCCCAATACACAATATGTGATCGCCTCATCCAGATGGACACCTCCTCATAGGTGATTTTCCATTTTGTTTCGATACTTGCTGCTTCTGGCTTCGCAGGCCTTCTCCAGTGAGAAAGAAGACCGACTCGCATTATCAGCACTCCTTGTACAAAAGTATTCTCTCCTCCCGAGCCTAACTCCTAAAACAAAAGCGTTATTCTGACTAACAAGAAGGAATTCCTCCACCTGCAACAGAAACGTGAGAAAGAAAAAGATTCAACATGCACATGAACATTACGAACAAACCCCTTCTATGAGAGCCATGGAAATACATGTGAGGCCTACTGAAAATCGTCTAACATAAGAATCGCCATGGAACTTCATTAAACACGCATATACGCAAACATCAATATGGTGTACATTTAAATCAAGGCAATACATTTCAGTAAATAAACTACATTAGTCAGCTATAAACGAGTACTAGGATTTACATCATTTAGAACGCAATTGCCATGTTAATCTCTTCACATTGTACGAAATATTTCTATCATTTCACCTTTACACGTTGTTACATTTCACATCCTAATGACCAAATTTTAACACAACAAAAGAATAAATGCAGATGCAAACTACTTATGATTATGATGCACCCCTACAAATGAAAGAGCACAATCCCACTTTATCATCTGCACAGAGCAGAACACATTTCAGCTGTTGAAGAATGGATTTATTTGTGTTTTGATCTTAAATCCGCATCAATAATTCTTTAATGACGAGCAGGGTAAAACGCAATAAGAATTTGCACAGAGGGATCATAAAATAATTAAATTTTGAGGACGACCAGTGCACCAAGACATCAACGTAGTTAATGTGGCTGTGAAATAACACCATGTAACACTAGCAAACAAGTGATAAGTTTACCCCATTTTACATATGCAGCCTTGCCTAGTGCACTTTGCCCATAAAGTGCTAATTCCAGTTCCTGGGGCCTCTCCAAAGTATATTTTCACAAATAGGCGAGGAAGAGAATCTGTATTCAAGCACAGCTTCTTAAACTAAAAGTGAACTCACAGTGGATGCTGGAGTAAACTTCTACTAACAATATTATGTACTAGTTGTAATATCCAATGTAAACTGGAGGTATCCAAAATATATTGGAGAGGACGCCTCACCTACAACTTATCATGGCATACTTCATGATAGGCATCCTCACCACACCACAATAGGTGAATTCCACTCTGGCAGACCTCAACCAAATTGGAAGTTCTTGTATAATTCTTGCTCAGGACTTAAGCAAGGATACAGTGGTAAAAATACTCAAGGGATTCCTTTTATTAGTGGGTACTCTTAATATGAATAAAAAAAAGTCTTGAAAGGATTTTAGATGAAGTTCAATGGCTCATCAAACTATTTTTCTGCCAACATGTTTCGACCGCTTTCGTGTGCGGATAGAGAACAGGTTCGTCTTCAGGGCCTAATCATTCCCTGTGTACCCGTTTCATACATTTGGTGCATAAATGTGAGGCATAAGGCCCTCATACCTGTCTTGTGCTATCCCCTATTCTGAAATGTTATGTAGCACCATGATCATAACCAGGGTGCACCTCTCCTGTAATAACACATTCACTAAGAAGAAGGTGCGCTTCTTGCACCTAGGAAGTTCCCCATTATGGCATTCATGTTCCTTGAAACTGAGCCAGAGATTCCTACTTTCAGTTCTTGTTTACTTTGAATATACAGTGGCAAAGGCGTTGATTGATTTGTACTTTGGCTTCCCATCATATACAGCTCAAGATTTGTTCGCATTGCATATGATGTTGGTTGGAAGCCATACCTAGAAAACAACCAAGTTGTTGTTACCTACAGCAGTTCAAAGCAATAGAATATGTCGTATGCAAAGGAGTTATAGAACTCAAGCCAGAGAATAAGGTAGACCCGCTATGAAGTACGATGGATTATCCATTTTGTTTTGTAATGTTCCCTGATAAATTAAGCCATTATTTTATACTTCTTTTGACTGGTATATTTTTGCTTACACAGGGGCGGTATTCAAAATGGAGATATTATTGTAAAGGTGAATGGACGCGCGTTGATGACCTCCAGTGAGCTCCAGGAGGCGGTGATGAAGGAATCTCCTCTACTGCTTGAAGTTCGAAGGGGAAATGACGACTTGCTGTTTAACATAGAACCGGAAACGGTTATGTAGCCAATGGAGGAACTGTAGAATACAGAAACAGTTTTCACCTCCCTCTATTCTTGAACATGAGACACATCCTCTTTTACTAACTATAACTTTATGTCGACTAGTGACCAGGTGGACTATCTGGATTGTCTGAGCCAGCCCGAATTTTACCATCCACCATTTAATTCATTTAAACACAAATCGGATACAAAAGCTCTGCAGATGAGAAAAGATGTATGTTCCTTTCATTAAGAAAGAAAAGGCAGAGCATTTCTATCAAGTAGTCGAAGAATCCAAAACAATCTATTTTCTATATTGCTTTTTTGCAAGAAGCAGGTTTTGAATATATGATTAAGCTACATTTTGTTTTGTATATACATTCCTAAATCACAATCTTGATATGAGTGTGAAATGTTTACTGCCAATATGTGACCTTTATTCATTTTGTGTGGAAATCCTAAATACATTTCCATGATTTTTAATGGTTGCTCAATTGAACCACACTGGGGTACAATGGGCATTTATGATGACCGGGATCTCCCCAGTCTCGTGGTTTTTATAATGACAAATCACCACTGGCCTTTAGCAAAGAAACACGAGTCCTAAAAGGGGCTACGTGAATGAGATAAGTGGAACAAGGAAAGAATTTTAAACACTGATTAAGACACACGAATCATAATCGCGGAGTCTCCAAATTAAACTGTCGCTGAATCCACTAGCTCTTAGCAGGTCAAAGTATGACTTTGTGACAATTTAAACAACTATTTAACATCACAAACCTCGGATCTGGAGAGTTGGAAGAACTTCTAATGGACACGTGAATGATCACCTCATGCTACTGAATTTTCTCTAAGGAACATTTTCAATTATAAATTTGTTTTTATTAGGCTGTTTCATGCCGTGTCACTCAAATAGAGACAATGCAAATAAGGGCATGATTTGAGATTAGAAAACATTATAAATTATACATTTGATATCTACGACCTGCGAGCTATCCAGTTAAAATGCATCCCTCAGTTAAGCAGGATGGACTTCCATGTGCTGATGTTGCAAGTAAAGCATCCTTCTAATGGTTAAATTGCTCCAAATTCAAGATGTTTGGATTTTACTGTGTGTCTCTTTGGAGTAAATGCCTGTTCATGTCTGAAGTGTGCTCAATTGCGAATCAGGAGAGTTATAATACGATTTAATATAAACAATCAATATTTTCAAAAGATTTCTGAGCATAAGGAACGCAGTTTACTGAATGACATCAATTAGAAATCATCATAGTTTAAAAAACATACATATACTATTGAGGATGGAGTCAGTCAAAGTACTTGTGTGCTTGTTCTACACACGCTTACACATTTAGTGTCCGATTATGACTTTTGGCAGAGTGGTGACGCGGCGGGACAAACCTCCGTACCACCGCTCCATCAAAGGTCGCCACCGCCCGTCTGCCCGTCCGCATGCCTGCTAGATTTCGACTTTTCCGTGGTCTAGTGGGCAGGCAGCATGGTGGTCCCAAGGCGGTGCCTCTTTCAGAGGCGACGATGCCTTTGAAAAAGGCACCCCAATTTGACTGCACTACAAGGTTCCTGCACAGCATAGACTCGAAAGTCCATGCTGTGCAGGAACCTATGTGCATGCACACAGGGAGGGCACATGTTATGTCCCCCCTGTGTGCACCCACATGCGGATGAGGCAGTTTCCTCTCCTCCAAGGAATACATGGAGGAACAACCTCCATGTAAACCCTGGAGGAGAGGAAGCCCGTAATATGCTTGGCGGGAACATGGCGGTCCTGCCAAGCATTTTGTGGCCTCTGACTGCCATTCCACTGCTAGGGAACGGCGGTTCCCTGGTGGAGCTGGCAGTCCGACTGCCCAACTCCTAATTTTAGCATTCTGATTGCCTGTGCTGCGGTGGCTGGATCCTCCGCACTGCCACAAGTCTAGCGGTCCAAGACCACCAGACTCGTAATAGGGCCTTAAGAGTTTCGATCATATTCCCAAAGAAAGCTGTAACGCACACAACACTACAGAAAAATCACACATGGTTGTTAAATTAGCTCAGCTGAGGACCAGGTTAGTTGTATTGTAAGTTCTGTCTTAGTTGGAGTAAAGCAGCTTCTAAGCGCCACCAATCTGATAACGGAAACACCTGATCATTGTCATCAGTCAGACTGCTATAATTCTCGTTTGCAGTAAAAACATCTTTCGCCAAACCTTACAAAAGGTAAACAGCCAGCAGAATGGGTGGAGGCGAGACATTGTATTCTTATGGGAAAACTGCAGCTAAAGTATATGGATTACTTCTAGCTGTAGTCCATCCTCATGCTAGTCTTTATAACTGAGACCAGAGCATTTTTACAAGTCTATATTTCCTTCATTTTGAAAAAAAGGGCTCAGAGCATTGGTCAGAGGAACGAATCCATGTTAACGTAGAAAAAACTAAAACAATTCTGTCTTGAGTGCCTATTTTCAAAACAGAGGTAACAAGTTCTCATCACTACAACTGCAAACTTGGCCAATTCAAACAAATCTTAAAAACTTTGCAACATTGCAGGCCGAACACTTGTTATGCTAGTTATCCCCTTAACTAATCCATCAGGAAGTACCTCATTTATGGATAACATTGCAATTTGCTTTAGCTATGCATTGATGTATATTCCATTGAGTTCTATGATCTTAGTTCAACTGTGAAGGTGTCTCACACATTATGAAGTTTTGTAGATTAACCTACAGAAAAATTGAATCTCGAATATCAACTACAACAATAACGTCAAGGTAAGTATATATAACTGTAACTGCACAGTTTTCTCATCAATAATTTTACAGCAGTTGTTGCAGTGGTATTATCAATGATTTCATAGAAGATCTCATGAGTGTTGTAATATGTGGGGCAATTAGCAGTGCATGGCGGGGGTGCGAGTTATAGTTACTAGAGATAACGCTAATTATAACTGATGAATTTCTATGGTTTTGTGTGTGTAAAATCTGAACCTAGCTATAATGTCCCTGTAACCTTTGTTTTTTTTAGTAAGTTTCTAGTTTTTTGTTATTCTATTTGCTAACCATTACGTCCCTGTAACCTTTGTTTTTTTCAGTGAATTTGTAGGATTTTTTTAACATAAAGTAATATTTAATTACCATACGTTAATCCAACCACCACCGCGCACAGCCTTTGGCCGTACCTGGTGGGGGGTTGGCTTCAGGGCCTGGACTTTGTATGCAGCTAAGTGCACATGCATGTAGCTAACCCCATGCTACGCATCACCTTCTGCCACGCACAGCAAGGGCTTTCCCACAGGGCTGGTGGCCAGTCCCTGTGGCCAAGCCCTCAACGGCAGCCAACCCGGAAGGAGGACACACTGCCCTACTCCCCAGGCCCATTGTGGCCCTGAGGACCCCATCCCCAGGGGCCTGGATCATTTTGTGTGGGGAGGGTGGGCACAAGTCCCCATCCCTGGACTAATTTTGGCCCCAGGGACCCCATCCCTTGGGGCCCAGTGCATTTTTTAGGGGAGGAGGTACGCAGCCCGTTCCTGGTCCGATTTCAGCCCTGGGGACCCCAACTCCAGGGGCCCGGCCAACAAAGGGTGGGGGCCCTGGTGCCTATTTAGGGCACCCACCTAATCCTGGTTGGGGCCTGTGGGGGGACTCCAATGCCCCTGCAGCCCCAGTCGGCTCCCCACATCCAGTGGGAGACGGTTTTGCTCCCACTTGCAGGGATCAGCTAAAAATGCTGCTCCCTATGGACAGGAGAAATATTCAGATATGTTTCCCTGCCTGCATCACTGGGCAGGGAAACAGGATCTTTGAAATTGCTCTTGCTAAGTGAGAGCCAACACGAGTTTGCCCATGCCAGTGCAGGTAGGGAACTGCTATGTCCAGGGGGTGGGCACACCCAGGCATGGCAGCAGATGGCCCTGGGAATGCAGTCCCCTGTGTCATTAATGACTGTGCGGCCCCTCTCTAATTGAATCCGGGCCCTGGTGAATGGGGTCCCTGGGGCCTAAATCAGCACGGGGAGGGAGGCCACACTGCCCCCTCCACATTACAGATACAGCCAGGCCCCAGGGTTGTGGTCTCTGGGACCATAATTGACCCAGGGAGGGGGGATACATACCACCTCCCCTTCTCCAACTATGGCCAGGCCCCGGGGAACAGGGTCTCTGGGGCCAATATCAGCCCAGGAGTGGGCAAGCATGCCTTCCTCCCCTTTTTAATAATGGCCAGGTCCTGGGGCCGTGGCCCCCGTGACCAAAATCTGCCTGGGATGCGCCCTTTCCCCTTCCCCTATATTAATATAAAGAATTCCCCCCCGGACCTGGTCCACCCGGGGGCATAAAAAAAAGACAAGTACGGGAGACAGGCTTGTTTTAATTTTTTTATTTTGCCGCTGATCCAAAGAACGTCTATGAATTGACAGCAAAATGTAAAAAATAAAATGTTTTGACTCCACCACCAGGTCTAGGGGGTCAGAGTATTCCTAACCTGCCCCCTTGTGTTTATTTTTGCATTTGTCCCAAGTCCCAAGATGGCTGCTACCACTGGGGCCAAAATTCATAGAAGGAAACAAAAGTTGAAGTGATGATATAGTTAGGTATGATAATAAGATCTTTGCTTACGTTGAGAAAAAACCTCTAGAAATTCACTGGTAAAAAAAAACAAAGGTTAAGTGAAGTTATAGTAAGGTGTTGAAATGAAATGAGAACTAACATTTAAAAAACGAAAAACCATTAAATTCACCAGTCATAGTTTAGTGAACCATCTAAAACTTGTGCCCCCTTTAAGCATTGCTTATGACTTCATATATTACATCACTCATGACATCATTGTTTAGGCAGTGCACTTGCAGCTGGCGCGTGACGATGTAACACAAGTTAGGGAATCACTGATCACACCTCACATGACATAATTGATGACATTACTGATTACATCATCCAGTCATTGTGACAGCGTCCTATAGGGTTTGTGCACTTGAATAATTTAACACTATACACCTGTGCCCAATTTTCTATCACCAATTAAGTGGTAATGGATATACTCTTTGACCAAATGCTCAACACATACCATATGTGTCAAGTCAACCCCCTGCCTCCAGCCTCACTGCATATGGCCTTCAGCCAGTCCCTGTACTGAACCCGCTTCAGAGTGGCCAACCCCTGCTGTCCACTGCTTTTCGGTCAGGCAATGCTCCTAACCTACTGCAGAGAGGGCATCCTTCGATACTGCATTGTCCTGTGCGACACCCTCTGAGAGACGTCAACTACTGCTGGCCCCTGCGTCTAGCCCCTTGGGAGCAGCCAACCCTTTGGCCATGTGCAGCAGGGGTTGGCGACAGGCCAGGCCAGTGTGCACAAGCCCATGCGGGCAGCCAACATCCAATAGTCATGGCCTTTGGCCGTGCACATGGTACCCTTTGGTAGTACCCACGGTTCTATCTGCCCAAAATATTTTTTTATTTTATTTTACTTAATCAAGGGTCTCTTTTGAATCGTCCCCCTCCACATGCTCCACAGTGTACCCACCATCGGCCCTCATGTGACCTTTCCATTTTTTTATGATTTATGGACCAAGTCCCTGCTCCCTATAATGGTAGGTGCAACATCTTCTGCAATGTTACAGTCCTTCAATCAGATAATTCGGTACTGCTGTATCACACAGGTTGACACGCTGGATACCATGGTACCAGATGCTGATGCCATGGTACTGGCCACCGGAAATAATTATTTTTTGGGCATTTAATTTAACTGAGGTTCCTGTAACAGCAGCCTCAGTATTTTCTTTAGTGTGGGAAAAAGCCAATCAGATAATTCAGTATTGTGGTACCGGAACCGGGACAGATGAACTGAAATGACCGATGAGAGAAAAAGCTCCCTCAGCCAACCAGAATGGTCTAAAGCTACCATAGGAGTCTCGTTGGATGAAGCATTCATATACACCTAACTTTTTGTAAGCATTAGCCCATTCATGCTCAACCTGAGCCACTCTTGAAATGTTAATTTATCAAAAACAGCTTAACAGATTCACACCAAATCTCAAAACAAGTTCTAACTTTTTGCCAAATCTGATGTAATACTGTTCCATCAGAGAGTAAAGTTTCCTATTAGAATTAACATGGAGAATCACACTTTTGGGTCCCCCCCCCGAGATTCACCGGCCCCCCACTTAACGGATCAGTACAAAACTTTAGATCTATTTATGTCTAGCAACAACCGCCTTCATTCAGGTAAGGCTCACCAACACCTGCTACAGGTAGTTTTCAAGCGCTTTTATTCAGTGCAAAGCACAGGCACAGATTAAAAAGAAAAAGGTGGTGAAACCACAATGATTATCGAAGTTGAAGTGAGAGGCATTTGAACTGCTTTCCCTTTAAATTAACATGAACACTTCTCTTTGAATTTGTGCACTCTAAAAGAGGTTGGAACTACGTTTTATAAATGACACGTGGTCAATCAATGAAAAGAGACTTTCACCCATGATTAAGGCTTTAAGAAGCAGACACGCGCTGGGTTCTTTTTAATCTGTGCCTGTGCTTTGCACTGAATTAAAGCGCTTGAAAACTACTTGCAGCAGGTGTCGGTGAGAGTGAGATTGTTGCTGGATGTAATGACGGGGCACTCCATGTCCATGACACTGACCCGCCCTTCTGGGCTTGGATACTCGTAATGTGGAGCCTCTTTGTAGATATATATATATATATATATATATATATATATATATATATATATATATACATGCATAGATGACTATATTTGTAACAATAGTAGATCTATATGTTCATATGTAGCCTTCCCTTGAATTTATATGTATAAACATACATATATATATATATATATATATATATATATATATATATATATATATATATATATATATATATATATATATATTGCAAACAATCAATCCTTCGTTTTCAAAGATTGCGCCGAGCCCTAATTCTTTTCAATAAGCGTGCTTTATTTCATTTTCAAAGCAATGGCAAACACTGCCCGATGCGTTTCGGAACCAGAGTTCCTTGGTCACGGGTCAACCAGACGTTTACGTGTATCACATGATATAGTGCAAAAAAGTGTCAACAATACAAACAAAGGACTACATTGCTGCCTTGACTGTGTGCCTACTAGCGCCACAATTTTAGAATGGTTGTTTTATACTGGATAATACCTATTTTGATAATATCCTTATCCTGAGCATTTATGATACAGTCCACGACTTTAAATCATTTTCAAAATAATGAAAACAAAATTGTGGTTTCACACTCAATAAAGTAAAATTCAGCCCATAACATATTCAAATGGCAAATTACACAGTTTGTGAATCATATTGGTGCTCCAAATCAACTTATCATGTTATATTAAGCAATTCTACCCCAGTGGGTGAATACTCGCAATTATTGTCACAATGTCAACTGCTCATTACAATCCCGCCCCTGTGGTCTAATATCCCCAAAAAACGTATTTCCAGTTCATATTGAGTGTGAAACCACAATTTTGTTTTCATTATTTTGAAACTGATTTAAAGTCGTGGACTGTATCATAAATGCTCAGGATAAGGACCCGTGACCAAGGAACTCTGGTTCCGAAACGCTTCCGGGCAGTGTTTGCCATTGCTGTGAAAATGAAATAAAGCACGCTGATTGAAAAGAATTGGGGTTCGGCGCAATCTTTGAAAACGAAAGATTGATTGTTTGCTGGATTTAAGGGTCGCAACCTTGCCGGCAGCCCACCACCGCTAAGAGGCAGAGGTCAACTGCAACGGAAGGTTTGAACAATATATATATATGTATATATATATCAAACAAACTCCAGGTTGCCCTGCTAAAGAGACGCCATCACAGGTAAGGAAAAGTCCTTTCTTTGTTGTGGGTAACAGTAACAGCAAAGGACACCCTCCATCGGTAACACTGCCAAACATGTTTCGGGCTCATAAGCCCTTGATCACTGGCCGTATGCAAAAAGTCACTGCAGTTGAGAGGACTTTTGGGATTTCCTTGCAAGTCTGCTTTCTGGGTCTTGAAGTCCTTTAAGACTTTCTACAATGGATGCTGCATAATTATTAAAACGGGCTCCGTGCACAACAATTTCATTCCCCAGAGTGGGTCCTCAGGAGGGGGAACATCACAGCAACTGCCCATATTTAAATCCCGCAATTGTGGCTCCTCACCTCCGTACAGCACACTTTTGTTATATATATAAATATATATTCCAGATCCAATATTTCTGTATTTTTGTTAGTCGCTGTAGAAAACTTGATATTTTGACATTCAGTCCTGAGCAGTAATCATGCTGCATCGAAAAATGCAGGGATTGTTTTCACACTGTGTATAACAGAACAATCCAAACACCTGCTCTTTAGGAAGGAGTGTCAAGAATTAATATAAATTGTAATTAGAGAAAGAAGGAAAGGAATTGACCTAACTTACTGACCAGATGAAATTCATTCAATCAACTGCATTCAGATTCCTGCCACCATATTCAAATCACACTGTTTGTGTCTATGAGATCCTCGATGTGTAGTGAACATCCAACACTTTTAGCAAAGGTAAGCTATCACATCACCTCATCTGCAATCTTATTTAACATAGACACATAATGCTCTATCTAGTACAGAACACAAGAATGCAAAGGAAAACTAACACAGAATGAGGCAGAGAAGAAATGTCTTCAAAGTTTTTTAAAACATTTTACTACATAAACTTCATATTTTTGCAAACCTATGAATAAGTTGGAGGACCTTACACAGTAGAAGTGCCTTACAAAGACTTTTGTATGGGGCACATTTATTTCACACCTTGTCTGCCTGCTGTGCAGTATGAGGGCAACTGAATATAAATATACCATAATAATCTGATGATTTAATATATATTGTAGTATTGGACACATAAATCTGTGAACATGTTGTGCGTAGGTTCCTACCAAAAAGTAGACACATGGAATAGCTTGACAATAACAACAGATCCTAGCAGGTTCCACCTTTGTCATGCATCTCTGGATTAAATTACATGATTCTTATAGAATTATTTGAGAACATGAATACAATGTGCAAAATAAATTCACTAGTATACAGTAATATACAATAGTTTCTAACATTATCCTTAAACATAGTGTGAATAGATTTGCATCATATTGCAAAGTTTTTACTTATTACTTTATGACCAATGACAGTTTTGTATATTTATGTGCACCTGCTGTGAAATAAAATTTGCAAGCAAGATGTATATTGAATTTCAGACATTTATTTTTGTTTTTGTGTTTAAAGATCCAGTTAAAGAGGTAGGTTCTAGTTGCATTACCAAAAAAGAACATATATTTAATGTCATATGTTATAGTGCTTGCTGGCCACTCCTAAATGACACATATCTTGCTCAGAGGCTAAATGTTTTTTAGCAGATGCATAGCCAGATGTAACATTCACAATCCCTTATATTTGGCAAAGAAGGGCAGCCAATGTCCAGGAGATTCAGATTCATGCTATATTTCTCGGGTAACTTCTGCCCATGTAAATGATTTCCTCTGGGGCTAAGCTTAATCAGTGAGATTCAGGGGTGTGAATCTCAAATTTCCAACCTTGAAAAGTGCTGGACTGCAGGGTAGAGGGTTGAGACGGCCAAGATTTGAGATGGACTTTTCCCATGAGGACCAGGGTCAGTACTGATTTGCATTAGGAGGGTCTCTTTTTACAGCGGCGCAGTGGGTGAGCAAAACGTGTTGCAATGCTGCTCAGCAAGCCATCTTCCCATCACCTTTTCAGTGATTACCAGTAGTATGCCTGGAAACCTGAGACTGGTGCAGCATTTCAAGCCTACTACAAGCCTACTACTGCAATGTTTGTCAATTCCAAAAAGTAGTACATTTGTATCCATTCAAGGAGTACTTCTATGGGTGCAGATTCACTATTTGTTCGTGAACCAGTCACTATATATAAGCTTCTTCTCCGAACAATGAACAAGTTAAAAGCACGTATTGAAATGAGAATGACAAGGAAAATCAACAGGCATGGCACACCCGACTCAGGGCCCCTAGACCCAACTACCAAGCAAAGAATGCATTTGATGTTTGTCATGCCTCAAGCAACCAACCCCCCTAACTCCACCCCCCAACAATAGGCCTCTGCCCATCCCACCCAGGCATCTCTGGGAGATCACGACTATGGTCACATACAACACAACAGCCTGAACTCCCTGCCCTGGTAACACATATTTAAATGTATGTTCTCTACATGCACTCTTCTTAGTCTCTTCTGCAGGAAGCCTTGATGGTAGAGTTGTCTAATCGCTGCATGTAGGCATGGCTCCATGGTTCCAGTCCTTGCCTTTTGCAAATCATGTTATCCAGTGCATCCAGGAAGTTTGCCAGTGCTTGGGAAGACAACAGTAGAAGCATATCTTTGTTGTTATGGTGTTTTACTACTATCTCCCCTGACAGGCAATGCAGCGCAGCAACTTTGGCTGCTGCACTGTGTTGTGTTAGAAAATAGCATATTTGTCCCATTGGATCTATCGAAATGAAATATTTATTGAAAACAGTTACAGAGACAGAAAACTATACCATTTTCATCTTTGTAGTTAAAGATGAAAATGAAGAAAAGTAATTTATGATATTGTGGTAAATAAAATAAATATTACCGGACTGAATTTCATGCGGAATCTTAAATTAAAGTAAAATAGCTCAAAATAACGAGAGGCAGAATCCGTGGTATAAGAGGTTTCTAATGGGCTTTATTCCATTCAAAATGGCCGACTCGAGTCGCGGCCCTCAGGTTCCGTCACCACGAAGGTTCAGGAAGTGAAGTACAATAATTTATTAACAGACATGTATTTTTATAATAAGTACATTACAATGAAACGAATGTAGAAGGCGTAACATTTGATAAGAAAAATGACGTGACAGTGACATAATCGAAACTAGGCGTAATAAGGAATAAAAGAAACATGATTGGTTAGAATTATCAGACATAGGTGGATCTATAAGATAATACTTGGCATAGATGCGCGCGCGGCAGCATGACGTGTAATTGACGTGCAACTAGGGGGTGAAGGGGACTTGACATTTAGCTCTACATGTGGAGACGAGAAGTCTGGGGTCAAGTCATCCTAATCCCAAATCATATCTAACATCCTATGTTTAAAGAACTATGTTATCCACAAGGAAGAACTCTCGGACAGAATCTATTCTATACTGACTGTGTGCGTGTACAAGCGTCTAAGTGTCTATATGAGATGCAAGGGGCAGAAAACTTTCCATGGCAACAGGGCTATGAATCACTTGCAGGAGGACGGAAAGGCTGAGTCCTTTGCTTGTGAGCTAAAGGAAATGTTTACCTAAATCACTGGACAGGAATGCATCGGCTGAAGAGTAAAATAGATAATTCGAAGGTGAAATACAACTTCTTGGCAGACAGGCGAAAACTGGCCGAGGCAGTCACCGTTAGCTGCACAGGGAGTAGGACAAAGTTCATGGATACAGATGCGAGCTCAAGCTGAAGCTGTCAAAGACAGAGAGCAGGGAAAGGCTTTGAGGACAGAATCGGGCCTACTCGCCTGAACTGTAAAGATGAAGTAACTTAGCCATATAAAGTCGGTGGCTTTTCATACTTAGGAATCGAATATCCAACCCTGTGATGGCGGATCTGACAGAGAACATGTCAACGGTAGACACACATATGTTTGCGTCTTAGAAACTGGAACTGGAGGGAACATACATGTACTTGTGACATGCATATAGAACCGTTGGGGTCCAAGATAGGGGACATAACTGATCAGGAAAATCCACATTTCCACATTCCCTCCTTGTCCCCTTCTTGCCCTTCACGAGACATCAATCTTCATCATTCCATTGATTTGCTCATGGAGCATCATTTCTTCTTCTTTCTTCTTCCGGGATCTTGAGCGAAAACCTTGATGTGGGATACACGATGTGGCACACAGACCACAAATCGCTGGTCCACATTGCAGGCATAGACAACAACTGAAGAGCATAAGAAGGCCAATACCTAGGAAGGATAGAACTCTCCATCCCCAGGCTGATATCACACTCCTAAACCACCCGGACCACGTCCAAGTGCCTGGATTCTCGTGTATCTGGCTTACAATCTTATGAAGGCGTGTTATAGCTTTATATACAGATGGCGAATTTTCTGGTATGAATATGCAGCAGCTGGATCCGATGACCCTGCAAGCTCCGCCCCTATCGGCCAGGATGACGTCAAGGACAAGACGATTCTGGAGAACAACAATTCTCATCACTGATTGTTCCTCTGTCAGATTGCCTAGGGCGGCTATAGTCTCGTTTACTACAGCTTCAAGAGTCTTGGTGAGTCTGCGTATCAGCTTACTATTTGATATAGTACCTATATAGGGAAAGATACCTTTATTGAAATCTACATACTTGTCCCATGATGTCTCAGTATAATCGACAACTGGGAGATCTCTTTGCTCTCTATTGTGTACTAAATGAACATTTCGATAATAATCAGGGGGAGCTAGGAAAACAGGTGGCAAAAGGAATGCTATGTAACAGGTACCATCCCAATCTGGAGGCAGACGCATATATGCAGTCTGACCACATATGAAGTAGGAATGGCGAGAAGCTCTAAATGAAGATTTACCTTGATCACTATATTCTACTGTAGTAACGCATTGGCTATGGCCCATGTGTTTGGAACCAACTTTTCTAACACATAATTCACCCTTAACTGGAAATACTGACATAGTGGGCAGAATTAGTTCAACTTCGGATTTGACATTCAAAATCATAAGATTAGGTGTAAAATTACCTAATTTATACACTTCATTTTCTAGATCAGTTCCTGTTCTACTGAGGTGACCCTCCTTATTAGGGTGACAGACTTTGAATAAAACTAGATTCAGATTTCCCCATATCCAATGTTGTTGATAAACTGCTGTGTCTGGGTCTATGGAATTTAATAAACTAAACCATGCTCCACAGGAGCCATTGTGTGTGAACGGATGTGGAAAGAAAGGCAGAACTCCTTTGTTATTCTGATAGGGAGGGAGTCGGCCACACACCCAACAATTGGTCGCATTACTAGTCTGATGGGAATGATGTAACATACTAATGAATGTGTTATTGCGCAGCGCAAGTCTATAGGATAATTCATGTGGCGGTAGGTCACTAAAAGAATGTTCATCAGTTATATTGAAAACACGTTTAGAAACAGGATAATACATATGCAACAATATACTTGCAGTAACTATTAAAAAACTCAATAAAAACAAAATTAATAATGTCACAATACAGTGGTTACGCAGTAATTTACAATAAGCATGTCGTTTCATTATGATTCTGGACTCTACATGATTCAGACCTAAGGGGTACATGTCGGGACAGATTCAACCGCTTCACCTTGGAGAGGACTTAAACAATCAAATCATCCGACAGTTTAGATCTGGACCTGAGTTTCTGTTTATAGAGTTCGGTGCTACTGGCCTCAGCCAAAGGTAGCTTTGAGTCTATGGGGGAAGACACACGGGCAGTACTGTCTGTGTCAGGAGGAAGTCCATGAAATTTTTTTACGTGACTGGAATGAATCCACCCTTTTCGTCCCTCGATCTTCACGGCTGTTCTTGTGGTCAACAGGACCAACTTGGGTGCTTTCCACCGGGGCTCCAATTGACTCTTCCTGTCGAAATTTCTCACAAAGACAAGATTACCCGGAACAACGTCATGGGGTTTCGCCTCAGTGTTGTCGGGAAAGGCTGCAGCTACCTGTGAACGAGAAGATTGTAGTGCAGACATCAAGGAAGCCAGGTAATCTGTCAGCATATTACAGTCAACATCAGTTATTTTACGTGGTATAGGCGTCCCCCACATATTCGGCGGTCTACCAAAGATCACCTCATACGGGGATAGCCCTGTTCTAGAGTGTGCTACCATTCTCATGTAAAAGAGTGCAACTGGTAATGCTACTATCCAGTCGACACCTTTCTCTCTACATATTTTGGACAGTCTGATTTTCAGTGTCTGGTTATGTCTTTCTACGAGACCTGCTGCTTCGGGGTGTCGGACACAGTGGAATTTCCACTGATATCCCAACAGGAGTGAGACATGTTTCATTAATTCGGATGAAAAAGGCTGACCGTTATCTGAATATACAACACGTGGTAAACCGTACCGTGGGAAGAATTCTCGAACTAGCTGCTTGGCAGTAGTCGAGGCAGTGTAATCTGATACGGGATACGCCTCTGTCCAACGGGAGAGAGCGCAGACAACTACGAGGACATATTTGAATCCTCGACAACGTTCCATCTGAATATAATCCATCTGGAGGACTTCAAAAGGATGGTCAGGAGGCTGAAATCCACCCTGCTCTACGGGAACACTCTTTCCTGGATTAAACTGACAACATATCATACAGGTACGAACTTTTTGTTTAGCTGCTGCTCGTAAATGTTTGTTGAACCAAATGTGCTGAATGCTGTCTAGCATAGCCTTCTCTCCTAAATGTGCTGGACTGTGAACTGTAGCTATAATGGCTTGAACCATGGAATCGGGGAGAAACCATACAGATTTCTCCTTCGTCATCCATCCTTGATCTGTCTGGATCCCTCCTAGTTCAGTCCATTTCTTTATTTCTTCTGCTGTGGCATGTGTCTGTATGTCAATTACGTCAAGTGTGGGATCCTTAATTGTCATACACTGTGTTGGTGTCTGAACTATTGGCTTTGTCATGTCTAATGTGCGATTCTGAGCAGTCTGTTTAGCTGTTCTGTCAGCTAAATCATTGCCTTGAGAAATGGTATCAGTAACCTTCGTGTGTGCTTTACATTTCATAATCGATATAGCAGTGGGTAGATGTATTGCGTCTAACAAGGCATGAATGAGGGGTCCGTGCTGAATATGGGCACCATGGGACGTTAGATAACCTCTCTCTCGCCACAGCACACCGAAGTCGTGTACAACTCCGAATGCATAACGTGAGTCAGTGTATACATTAACTTTCTTATTTGTGGCTTGAATACAGGCTTGCGTTAGAGCAATAAGTTCTGCTGCTTGGGCTGACAGAATATCTATACAATGTGTCTCAATAACTTCAGTGTCTGTTGTGACTGCATACGCGGCCACTAAATCTCCTGTACTTGCTCTCATGCATGATCCGTCTACATACAACGTCAGGTCTGGATCTAACAATGGAACGTCTGTCAAGTCTTGTCTAGGTTTCGTCTTTATTTCAATGATTTCAACACAATCATGAGCTAGTGGGTCTGTTCCAATTACAGGTAATAGTGTAGCAGGATTCAATGTATTACACCGTCGGATCTCTACGTGTGGTTGAAACAATGTCAGTTCATAACCGGTAAGTCTTGCTATGGTCAAGTGTTGCGTTTGTGTTCGGTTCACAAGAACCTCTACTGCATGTGGTACTTGAACTGTCAATGGGTGTCCCAATACTATGGCATCGCTTTGTCTGATTGCTAAAGCTGTCGCTGCCACTGATTTCAGGCATGCAGGCAAAGCCTGAGCTACGGGATCTAATGTACTGGAAAAATAAGCACATGGCTTGCGTGATCCTGCTTGATCCTGAGTGAGTACTGACAAGGCAGTACCTTCGCGTTCTGTAACAAAGAGTGTAAAAGGTTTGCTATAACATGGTGTTGCTAAAACAGGTGCTTGACATAAAGCTTCCTTTAGGCTTTCAAAAGCTTGTGTATGTTCCTGAGTCCAAGGGAGAACAGTCGATGTGGCTGCCTCCTGTGTGGTTAACTGAATGAGTGGTTTTGCTAGAAATGCGTACTGAGGGATCCACTGCCTACAATATGAAGTGAGGCCTATGAAAGCCCGCACCTCCTTCTGTGTCTGGGGTATTGACATGTTAGCAATTAACTGGATACGATCTGGTGTAAGCTGCCTTCCCTCCTTGGACAGCGAGTGACCAAGATAAATAACTCGCTGAACACAGAATTGCAGCTTAGAAGGGGACACCTTGTGCCCCTTGTCGGCTAGGAAATGTAAAACTGTCAGAGAAGCTTTTTCACATTCTGGCTCGCTTCTCGCGGTGATCAGCAGATCATCGACATATTGAAGCAGTGCAGTATTGACTGGCATGTGTATACTGTCAAGTTCTCGTTTCAGTGCTTGGCTGTAGATGCTGGGGCTTTCTGTAAATCCTTGGGGAGCGCGTGAGAATTTAAAGCTGCGCCCATTTAAACTGAATCCGAACAAGTATTGGCTTTCCGGATCTATTGGGACGCTGAAAAAGGCATTCTTGAGATCAATTACAGTAAAGAATGTTGCTTCGGAATCAATTGCTGTCAACAATGATGATATATCAGGGACCACAGGGAATTGTGGTACAATACACTTGTTTAGTTCACGCAAATCAATAACCAATCGGTATACTGGCGGAGCAGTAGGATCAGTTCGTTTAAGAATCGGAATTATCGGTGAATTACATACATTGGAGTCTGTTTCTACAACTACTCCCTGGGCAATTAGTTCATCAATGATTTTCAACAAAGCCACTACAGCATCATGCGGTAACTTGTATTGTCGCATTCGTGGTAGTACCACTCCTGCTTTCAATGTAACTCGATAGGGTGTAATGTTCATGCAGCCAACATCCGTAGGGCCTTGTGCCCATAGATGTGCTGGTAAAATCTGTAGTCGGGGATCCATGTCTCTAGACACATAGTGACCTTTAAAATCACGCAAAAACAACCTTACTCCTTCCGGAGAACAACATATTATGGCTCCTAGTGCTTTCAGAGTTTTAATTCCTAACAAATTTTCTGGGCATGGTTTAGTAAGCAATAAATCTGTAATTCGTGTCAAAGGTCCTATCGTAAGTGGTAGAGGCTGTGATACTTCATTAACAATAGGTTTTCCTGAAAAACCAAGGGAAACATTTTGAGAGCCTGAGAGGGGTGCCCCTGGAACTTCACTACGTTTTATGGTTGTTCGACTTGCCCCTGTATCGAGTAAGAATTTTCTATCTTGACCTAATAATTCACTATGTACATAAGGTCCTTCTTGATCTACCGGAATCTCGATAAGCGGTAAGTCAACTTCCCTCTCTAGGCTGGTTCATGTGTAACGCTGATACTCAGGGTATTCATACTGTGCAGTCTGATACATTTGTTGTGTTGTGGTTTGTGTGGCAGTAGCAGGCAACGGTGGTGCAGCTGGCACAAACTGTATGGGTTGCTGTGAGGCTGGCATAGACTGTTGCTGAACTGGCACGGACTGTCCATGCTGCATAGCTCCTTTTTCATCCTGATCTTGTCTAACTAATCGTGGTCTCTCTTTTGCAATACCTATAGCTATATTTCGTTTCAGGACTTGACAATCATGTACATAATGGCCTAGTTGTTTACAGTAATTGCAGGTTCCTTTTACAGGAACTGCAGAATCACCAGAATGTGTCACACCCTTTTTGTGACCATCTGCTGGTACTGTCTGAGAAACTAGCATTTTCATTTTTGTATCCTTCATGCGTCTATGCTCGTGTTCTTGTTCATCCCTAATTCTATTGTGATGATACTGTAACATTTGTAGCATTTGCGACGGAGTGTTACTTTGCCAGGTACTCTCGAATTTCAATATTCTATTCTTCACTGGAGGCAATGCATTTTCCACTAATTTTGTCACAAATAAATGTGGATATGAGTCACTACTTGCTTTTATACCACTATTTATACCAAAACATTTTTCAAATCGAGCATAATAATCGCTTGTGTCTTCATCTTGCTTTTGTTTACAGGCTGTGATTGCACCCCAATCTTCCTTTTTTGTAGTTAATAAACGTGGCAGTACCTGTACTAGTAAACCTGGTAATAGTTTAACTTTATCTCCGAGCCCTGAACCTGCGGCTCGGCCCCTTTCTTCCTCTGCTAATGCTGTCCAGTCTATCTTTTGGTCTCCCACTTCCCACTCTTTTTCTTTCAGTTTTTCATATATGCCAGCAGGTAAAAGCACTTTTAAAATCGTCATAATATCAGGAAAGGTGTACTCTCCCATCAGTAACATGTCTTTAATTTCTCGGTGGAAACCCGCTGGGTCTTTGTCATGACTAGGTACTACTTTCTTCATTTCTAATAATTCCATTTTTGATATGGGTGTGTAAACAAATACACGGTGAAACTCATTGTCTTCGCCTTTTATTGGGTGCACTTCCCGTAAAGGATTTTGTCTATCCATGTAGTACGGTGCTCTTTCTCTGGGGGGCAGGGAGAGAGAATCTGGATTTACAAAAAGGACGTACTGCTTACGTGTCACTAATATCTCTTTAATTAGCTTGTTACTAGAACCTCTCCATCTGTACGTAAGTAGTTCCGTTAATATATCAGGTAAAGGACCAGGGTCAGCATGTTGGCTCTTATATAATATGAGGAGTTGCTGAATCATATAGATTCCAGCTAAACGTTGTTCATCTGTACTGAGGTTGAGAAACGTGTGTGCTACGGTCTCATCACCGTATTTTTCAGGACTAACAATCCAGTGAACGGCTGATCTGGCTAATTCTTGCTCATCCATGGAATCGAGGAGGTGATAACCCCTTCGTTCTCGTAGTATTTTATCTGCGGCTTGAAACGAATGTTCAGGAGATTTCAGATTTATTACAGGCGTCGGATACGTTCTGCTATTATTTGGACATACAGAGTGTATTGGATCAGAAAAACATCTAGTATTTTCACAAGATCTTCCTCTGCCTACATAGGCTATGGTCTCTGACTGTCTTGCAGAGTCCCCTGATTCGGACACTTCATCTTGCTCAAACTCGTCTGTTCCCAATCTCTCTTCATGAATACGCTCTATTTCTTTACGTATTTTTCGGCACATGGCTATTATACAATTTTGCTTATCGTGTCTCCCTTCTGATATATTCTGACTCCATCTTGTAAGAATAAGCATTGCATTCCGGTCTACCCCCGGACGATCTTGATTTCTGATCACACAGTTTATGAGGAAACGTAACAGTTCCCCTTGTATCTCTACTTTCTGGAATTCCATAGCTCTGTTAATACATCCTGGATCTCGTCCTGTTTGAACAAAATGATATATGTTATCTAGATGCGTAGCCATCCCTGGTAACCTTGCTAAATACTCTGCGGCTCGTCTGATACGTAATGATGCCAGGACCATTTCGTCCTCTTTACCAACCACCGGGTCATATCTACAATTTACAAGAAGTTCCTTAAGCGTACGTTCATTTACGAACTTAGGTGTACGTGAATGTGCTGACTCTTGAAAAACAAGTTTATTTATTCTAGGTGGTGTAAAAATACTGCTAGCACCTCCCGTGGCCCCATCTGGGGCGTCGGGTGTGAAAGGGTTCGTCGAACGTGATACAGCAACTATGGGCGTCGATACCCCTGTAGAGTCGACTGCGGAGACAGATGCGGAAACAGATGTGCTTGCCGAAGCTTGCGTCGGGACTTGCTGTTGCACGGGGACAGATACCTGATCCTGACGTTGAACCCCTCCGCCAGACGTTCTATGTGGTGTGGCGTTAGCATACTCGGGGGCTGCATCGTCTAGATATGAGGAAAGAAAAACATCTTCTGCGGTTCTGGGATGCCCCTTTGGATGTACCTTAATTGGAAATAATGGGGGTGGCAAGTCTTTTGGCACCTCCGTAACAGCCTTAGGTAGTCCTTCGGCTAGAAGGGGATACATACCATTCATAAGAGCATTTCTTTGTCTATTTACTTGTTCTGATTTCACTCGGATACCTTCCTCAATTAATAGATTTTCTTGAACTTTATTTGAACTTTCTTTACTCCTCTCTTCTTGTCTACGTGCTTTTTCTGTTCGTCTATGAGATTCTTTACGCCATAACTCAACAGCGTCTTTCTGTGACTGTCTGACCTTTCTTTTCCATAACTCTTCCTCCACTTTCATGATGCACTCTGCATCCCAGGTTCCCGCTATGGGCCACCTTTGACTTTCCGGTAATCCTTTGGTATAATCTGCCCATAGATCAAGAAACAATATGGCATCTAAGCCATGTTTATGGTACATGAAATGTCCTGGAGTGTCTCTAGGAGGAATAGGAACTGCTTCTTCAAGCACCCCTTTTCTGGTAGTAATCTGTCTTAACTTCGAGAAGAGCGGCATATTGACAACTGACCTGATACTTACTCTTGAACTTGCTTAATACGAGAAACACAATAATGAACAGTGAACAATGAACAGTCATTCATACCACAATATGCAAGACATTTTCTGAATACTTTAAACATTAAACATTAAACATTATAACAATGATCGACAATGATGACAGTCTGCCTAACTAATCACCACGCTGAATTTTTGACAATAACTGAATACTTCGGAATACTTGATATACTGCTAAACAGTACATATACACTGCTAAACAGTGCAGACCGGATTTGTGTACCCAAATCCGTCTTGACCGGCACAACCTATGTGCGCGTCAACACGCCTCCCCGGCGATGGTACTCACCGAGTAGCTCCTTGAAACGGAAGGCCTCAGAGAATGGACAGGACTCGATAACTGCGGACATCGGACCCTCTGGACGTCGGAATTTCGGAAAACCTGGTGGGCCTCTGTATACCTCGGATCTTGCTCTCTCAGCTAGGCTCTGGTCGGGATACTTCGCACTTCTCACCGCCTCGTCTGGGTTGATCGCAGCCTCAGTCGCCCCCGCTTGACCGGAGGGAGCTTACAGGAAATCCTGCTGGTACGCGTTTATGGTCCGTCCAGCTGTGGCAGGAGACCGGGCCTGCAACGCACCGCCGGCGCGTGAGATGAGAAAGTGTCCCTATTCGGGCGCCATTATGTGGTAAATAAAATAAATATTACCGGACTGAATTTCATGCGGAATCTTAAATTAAAGTAAAATAGCTCAAAATAACGAGAGGCAGAATCCGTGGTATAAGAGGTTTCTAATGGGCTTTATTCCATTCAAAATGGCCGACTCGAGTCGCGGCCCTCAGGTTCCGTCACCACGAAGGTTCAGGAAGTGAAGTACAATAATTTATTAACAGACATGTATTTTTATAATAAGTACATTACAATGAAACGAATGTAGAAGGCGTAACATTTGATAAGAAAAATGACGTGACAGTGACATAATCGAAACTAGGCGTAATAAGGAATAAAAGAAACATGATTGGTTAGAATTATCAGACATAGGTGGATCTATAAGATAATACTTGGCATAGATGCGCGCGCGGCAGCATGACGTGTAATTGACGTGCAACTAGGGGGTGAAGGGGACTTGACATTTAGCTCTACATGTGGAGACGAGAAGTCTGGGGTCAAGTCATCCTAATCCCAAATCATATCTAACATCCTATGTTTAAAGAACTATGTTATCCACAAGGAAGAACTCTCGGACAGAATCTATTCTATACTGACTGTGTGCGTGTACAAGCGTCTAAGTGTCTATATGAGATGCAAGGGGCAGAAAACTTTCCATGGCAACAGGGCTATGAATCACTTGCAGGAGGACGGAAAGGCTGAGTCCTTTGCTTGTGAGCTAAAGGAAATGTTTACCTAAATCACTGGACAGGAATGCATCGGCTGAAGAGTAAAATAGATAATTCGAAGGTGAAATACAACTTCTTGGCAGACAGGCGAAAACTGGCCGAGGCAGTCACCGTTAGCTGCACAGGGAGTAGGACAAAGTTCATGGATACAGATGCGAGCTCAAGCTGAAGCTGTCAAAGACAGAGAGCAGGGAAAGGCTTTGAGGACAGAATCGGGCCTACTCGCCTGAACTGTAAAGATGAAGTAACTTAGCCATATAAAGTCGGTGGCTTTTCATACTTAGGAATCGAATATCCAACCCTGTGATGGCGGATCTGACAGAGAACATGTCAACGGTAGACACACATATGTTTGCGTCTTAGAAACTGGAACTGGAGGGAACATACATGTACTTGTGACATGCATATAGAACCGTTGGGGTCCAAGATAGGGGACATAACTGATCAGGAAAATCCACATTTCCACAATATAGTTAGGAATATAAAGTTTCTGATAATACACGGTTTTCTTTCTCGAACACATTCTGGCCATAGAAATCAAAGATTGTTGAAGCCGCTTCCAGCAAGTCTTCCAGCAAGTTAGAGCTAATAATGGACCTTGGCTCCAATTAAAAGTTTAAGCTGCCATGAATAGGTTGTTGTTTAAATAATAGGCTGTCTTCATAGTAAGAGACTAATAAATCTCCTGCCAGCAAGGCAGAGCTAACAATAGATACTGATTGCTGTAAGAAATTGGGTTATTTGTATTCAATTTTATTTGTTTATATGCTTACTTAGTAAAAACCATCGCATAAAATACATCAACATTTAATTTTTAATTTTAAGACACTATAACATTTAGATCAGTTATGTGAGTCTGCGTTCGCGATGCCGCAGGCAGGTGTGACGCAGTGTGCATAAAGTGCGTAATTGCTTTACCATTCATCCAAGAAGCCCGCGGATAGGTACTATTAGGTTTCTCTTGGTAAGCTTCTACATAGAGAATTTGTTTTACGACACAGGTCGAACATCTTATCATCTGTGCATTTAGACTTGTGTTTCCCCATCGAGACATGTAATTGCTGCATGCCAGCATGTTCATACTCCCAAAGCTTTGAAACAGCAGCGCAGTTGCTACTGGCATTTGTTCTGGAATGCTGGGCAAATGCAGATAATGTGTATGATGGTTTCAGGGGTTTGGTTGCAGCCTCTGCAGAGGTTGTTGTTTGCTGTTATTAGCCATTTTGAGCATAGTTCTAAAGTTGGAAACTCTCCCATGCGTAGGTGGAAACCCTTTTTTTCGCACTGGAGGATGAACAGGAATGCAGATAGGGCTGCTGTATTATTTAATTTTGTCTTCAAGAAGGGATAGAGTATGCGCTCGATTATTTACATGATTCTTAAAGACTTGGTAGGGTGTTCGGAGGTCCCAGAAACGCATAATTTGCAGATTGATAATCCTGGTGAGGGCACTGACCAGAATTTTTAGAAAGTTTGGTCCATAGTCTTTAGTCAAGCAAGTTCTCTTTGGAACCTCTCAGTTGGTGGCAGAATTTGACAAAGGCTCATTGTTGCACACACTTTTGTTTTACAAGCCCAAACCACAACCTTATTTGGGCAGGGGAGGCATTGTGAGGGAGCCAGAAAAGCTGCCTATGCAGATTGAGATTTAGTGAATCCAGCCAAGGGGAGTAGGGGCCATAGAGAGCTGCCGTATGCGATGCAGATATTTTGCTTTAATTATCTTGATTATCGGCAAGTATGAGTAACCTACTAACTTTTTCTATAGTGAAAGGGCGGCTGCAAGAAGGGAAACCGCTTCGGATTGTATTTGCTTCCTGTGCCACTGGAAGGTGCCTTTAGAGTCAGTGATTTTTTTTACTAAAGGTTAGCACTTATGTTTAATTTTGATTTTTAGACAGATTTGCAAATTATTGTGATAGGTGTATGAAGACAGCTTGCGTAGGAGCCTCTGTAAGCCCATCTTGGTTCGGCTGAAGAGAACAACGTTATCTGCATATAACATGCTGGCAAGTTGTTGTCCACCAAGTTTGGGCACATGGGCATTTAGTCGGTCCATTTCTGGGGTAAGGTCACCCAGGAAGAGCTTGAATAGTGCTGGTGCTAGCACACGTTCCTGATTTAGATCAGTTGTTGTCAGGATTTTGCAAGACAGCCTGTTCTGTCCCCTATTTTTATCTGAATCCGTATGCCAGTGTGGAGAAGTTGAATTGCCTTCAGCAGCTTCTCTGGGATCCCCCATGTGGCGAGTTTAAACCAAACCTTCGTCCTGCCAACCTGGTCAAAGGCAGCCTTAAGGTCCACAATGCAAGCGTGTGAGGAGCTTTTATGGTTCTGGGCCTTATTTATGAGCAGGGTAGTATGGCAAGGTTAGTGACTGTGCCCATTCCTCAGAGAAAGCCAGACTGATTGCTGTAAGAAATTGAGTTAAAGCTTGAGGGGGCTGGTAGCCCCACTCAGGCAACAACCACAATCCTTGTCAGGGTGAACCACAAAAGTCACTAGGTTGACCTGAGCTTACCCCTCTGGTAGTTTGGTACAGAAGCAATCAGACTTAACTTAGAGGCAATATGTAAAGTATTTACTTAGCACACAACAGTAATAATGTGAAAACACAACACAGTAAAAGTCCCAAACCATTTGAGAAAAATAGAGTACCTGGGGGGTACCACTTGGAGGGTTAGGACTCACTCCAGCAGAGGCCAGGTGTAGGGGTGAAGGCCTCTGGAGACTGTTATATCCCTGTAGCTCACACCAAGGCCAGCCAACAAGCTTTTGGAGTCACTTCTGGGGTCCTGGTTTAAGGAGATGGATCAGTTCTCGCGTGTAGAGGTTATCTAAGAAGAAGGACGGCGAGGACGAGGAAGGAGAGCAACCATGGCAGGGAGGAGGCAGCCATGGCAGGTAAGTGCCTTTTTTAAAACATTATAATTACTTTGGGAGATGGGAGGGAGTGGATCGGAGCGGAGTTCCACGGAGTTGTTTTCTAACTCTGTGGAACTCTGTATAATGGCACTACGCCTGCTCCGCCCCGGGCTAAATATAAACAGAATCTGAGCTGCAGTTTCTCTGAAGTGCAGATTAGTGGAAGCAGCCTTCTTTTCACCTTCACTAACGGCCCACTGCTCTGTTAATGGTTTTTTGATTTATAGGCCCGCTGGGCCTCCCTCCTCTTTTATCACATCTCTATTGGATATCATTCCTGCATATGCTTTGCAGCATTCTAACTTTCTATTTTTAGTAGATTTTAATCTTCATTTGGATGATCCGTCTACCGAGCCAATGATAAGGCTGACGGAGGACTTAAAGACCTTTGACTTTCAACAGCTGGTGCAGGGACCCATTCATACTAAGTGGCACACTCTTAATCCTATTTCTGCCAACTCTGCCCAAGTCGAAGTTTCTCCCTCGGTTCCCATTGCGTGGCCCGATTACTCTCTTATACCCTTACTGATTCTTGAGACATTTCCTTTGCTGAAACCTCCTCCTGTCCATTCTGTTAAATTTCGGAATTGAACATGAATTACTCAAGAGGCAGCTGTGAGACGAGACTTTGCTCTTCACTGTCTGGCATCTATTTCTAATGAGGCTTGCAGCTGTGCAGCGAGGCTTTGCATTGCTTGGCCATCATTTCAATGAGGCTTGCAGCTGTGCAGCGAGGCTTTGCATTGCTTGGCCATCATCTCAATGAGGCTTGCAGCTATGCAGCGAGGCTTTGCGTCCCTCAGCATATATTCTGATGGGGCTTCAGGTGTGTGCCAAGGCTTTGCGTCACTTCAGGCAAGATTTGGTGGAACCGTCAGTTAGGGCAGGAGGAGGGTCCAGGAAAGGGGAAGGCACCTCTTATGGATCAAGAACTCACTCCAGCAGAGGCCAGCAGGGCTCAGGCAGGTCCAGTTTCAGGCCCAGGTAGGTCCAGTTCAGCAGGTCAGCTGGGCAGTTGCAGGGAGTCCTCCAGAGCTTGTTGTGTTCCTGTACCTCAGACAGGAGGTCACCCTTAGAGTCACTCTGCGTGGGATGAAGGAAGCAGATGCTGTCTTTCTTTCCGGAGAGCAGGGCAGGCCTCAAAAAGCGGGGCAGTCCTGTGGCAGCAGTGCAGTCCTTCTCCCATCCACCCCAACTAATAACCAACTTTTTCACAACAACCTTTTACGATCAGACATATATATATATGATCTTTTGAGAACATATGGCCTTATCAAGATGGTTGGGCTCAAGTACTATGTTTAAATAATTTGCTCCCCCATCCCAAAAGCCACAATGCACTTCTTGCATCCTAAATTATTATTAATTGATAAAATATGTAACATGGGACAGAATGATTCATGTCATTAAAACTAAGGGGCTTATTTATAAGAGCCCTGCAACACTTTTGCACCACGTAAAGTGGTACTCGTGGGATACAGAGCTCTCATTTCGACTTATGAAGCCACGCAAAGCCACCCTGTGTGGCTTTGAGGGATCTTATAAATCACGAGTAAGGCAACGCAGCCAAATCGCTGTGTCGCCTTACTCTGTGCCTGGGAGGCTTTCCATGGGGGTTGCAGTAGATTTTCCCACACTACACCCATGGAATTTGACGCTCTCCTAGATGTAGAAAGTGATGTAAACCTGGGCAGCGCCCAATCCGTATGCCTCCCGAGGTAAACCATAACAAGGAGAAATGTGTTAGTTTCTTCTTGTTTATTCCTCTGTCCATGTCTGCTGCATTCTGCAACGCACGTAAAAAGAGGAAAATGCCTCTTCTGATTGATTTTGTGCACAAAGTTGCCCCTTCCTGCACAAAAACAATCCTGCGTGCAACGCAGACGCCTGAAGGGTTCCTACGGTGGTGCGAGGCTGCCAAAACAGCGCCAGAACAGGGAGGAAGAACATGAATGCACCGTATTGCTTAAATATGGTGCACTCCTGCCCTTTCACTTTGGCGTAAGGCAGGGCAGCAAGGCGGCGTAGGGCAGCGCAGCAAGGTGCCTTGCTGCCCTGCCCTATGCCAAAATCCCACAAAAAAGACCCTAAGTTAGTAGCATCTGTAATGAAAACATAGAAAATCATAAATTGTAGTTCAAGGTCATGCCCAACATGTACAAACTGGAAATGAGTGGATAAAATATACATTTTTGTGAGGAGAGAGATCGCATGTTTTCATCAGAGGAAAGCTCGGTTAAACCTTTATAGCCACAGTTCGGTTCTTAATGAACTGCTGTGCTATGGCCTTCCTGTGTCACACATCCTTGGGGCTGTTTTGCTTCCAGTGCACCATATGATCTTTTACTTTAATTGGTTCTCCCTGTTTATCCTCGAGTCCTCCTGAACTGAATTTATTAGAACGGAATGGTTCTGTTTTATTCAGTACATTTCTTGAGCAAAAGCTGTGTTTGCCAAATGACGTAAAGCCAGAGGCTATATTTTTCACAGAAACACACAGCATGCGCACTTGGTCCCAGGAAGGGTGGGACTGTGTGAAATGGATGCCAGGGAAAGAAAAGAACATCTAAGCCCCCCATCACCCAGTGCTTAATTTCTATAAAAATATGTGCAGGGCCCCACAGCTTTTCTCCGAAGCCCACTGTGCAGGGCCGGACTGGCTATGGGGCGTTTTGGTGTGCTGGGGGCTGATCTCACTGCGGTGGGGGCTGATTTTGTTGATGGGGACCTGCGTGTGCTCCTAAATACACAAAGCAAAACGAATGGTTTTAAGCACACGCAGGTCCCCATCAACGAAATCAGCCCCCAGCTTGGCAGCACACTAAAATGCCTGGTTGCCAGTCCGACCCTGACTGTCGGCATTACAGAATGTTGGTGTTGCCAAATACTAAGGCTGCCTAGTCTTGATTCCACATAATGCTTCTTTCTTCCTATCGTACATTTTCTGTGTCTTTACCTCAACCTTGTGTTACTTCTCTTTTCAAGGACATCTTAAGGATTTTGGGGACCCTGGGCCAAACGTATTTTAGGGGTCCATCTTCGGAACAGCTTTGAATTTCTGATCCACTTTCTGCTCTTTCATGCCCTCTTGGCCAGGTCACTGATAGTGCATTGGCAGACTTGCCCAAATTCTAAACGTGTTTACATCTAATATTGGGGGATAGTGATGTGGGTTTTCAATGTTGTAAGATGTGGCAGCTCACTAATATTGCTGAAAATAATCTCTGTGACACCCTACTATTACTCATATGTGAGGTCCTGTTTTGATCTAAAAGAATCTTTTTTATGGATGTTGCATGAAATTTAAACGCATTTCTCTGCAAAATGTCTGAATCGACTTTTGCACATCATTAACATTAAAAATACATTAAAGTCAAAGTTATTTAAAACAATTTGTTGATTAAGAATTATTCAAGGTCATCAGGGCAAGCCTCTGTGCAGAGCAGAGATGGCTGTATCAGGGGGCCATGAAAGTCCATGAACGGCTGGGGCTCTGTGGCAGAGCCCACTTTGCCTATGCCTTAAAGTGTATTTGCTTTTTAACCCTTTGTCACTGAGCTCCTTTCTTTCTTTAACTCCTTTCTCTATTTTCTGCCTTTATCTTGTACTTTTGTCTCATAATGAAAAATAAGGCCCAGTGCCCGAAAATGATGCCCATGCACACTACCATAGGCTAACACCAACACATTTAGCCCCCACTCCATATTCCCAGTGTGCCTCACACTAAGCTCGAAGTTGGCACACTTGGGAGACAATGGTAGTTTGTCTTTCTTCCTCTTGGCAAATTTGTACATTCCTGCTGGGAGACACTATGACCCTATGCTGAGTGTACTTTTTTCATTTGTTCATGATATAGCTATTAGGGAAGAATGTCTCCTAGTAATAATAGTGGGAGATTTAAATGCCAAAGTCTCTAAGTCTGCCTTTGGGATCTACGTCAACTGTGAAAAGGAGGAAATTTGGCAAATACCCGAGATTTTACTACAGAAAAATATAAAAACTGATAAACAAGAGTTCTCATTGCTTGAGACCCTCAGAAGTATAGATCTGATTATTTTAAATGGGAGAGTCCCTGCAGATAACGCAACTCTATTTACGTTTACCTCCCCCCTTAGTCTCTTAGATTATGTGGTTATCAAATGTTTGGTGCTTTTGGAAAATGTCTTTGTTCTATCGTAGGCATGGAGGGATCTTAGTGTAGTGGGTATGACATTGGCTTTTGATTTACCTGCATTGGATCTGGGGAACTCCGGCCTGGTTATGGCTGTTTTTTATTAAAGTAAATGGACGTTCCTTTTGGACATTAAAAAATATGGCTGAGGTCAGTTTGATAATTAAGAGGACTTATGTAGAACAGTCGGGTGTGTTCCCGATAATACCATTCAGTGTTTTGAGGCCCAAATGGAAGAGTTTCGCAATTCAAGCTCTAGATCTGTTGGCCCTCACTCATCTAAACAGGGCATTCTTTCACTGAAAAAATTAAATCAAGAAATTAATCGATTAGTTTGAAAACAGCATTTACAGTTTTCTATGGGTGGTCAGCAGGAAATTAATCGCCTCAAATGAGTAAGAAGTTGCCGTAAATTTAGTGTAAGGAGAAAGGAGTATGACTTTAAGTGAATTGGGTTGAGAGAAGCTGCAAGGGTGATAGATTCTGGAAAGTATTGGCACCTGATAGCGGAATATTGTGACTCAAGAAAGAAGGCTCTGCCTATTCCGATCCCAGGAAGGTATGGGTGGATTGTATCTTCCTATTATATAAGAACAACAGTCCAGTCATTCCTGTGAGGATTGGAGTGGATGAGTCCTCATTTTCGGAATTTGGCCCTCCTTCAGGGGATGAATTAGTGGGGTTTTTAACGAACGCCAGAACATCTGGTGCACAAGGTTCAGAAGGAATTCCGTTTGTGTTAATTAAAAAGGAGGCAGTTGCCTGGGGAGCTTTCCTTGCCACGCTGTTTAATTATTGCTATCGAACTGGGAAGATTCCCCTTTCTTGGAAGGGGAGTGTTGTAGTCCTTTTGTACAAAAAGGGTCCAAAAACTTTGCCATTCAGTTTTAGACCGAATACTTTGCTGGATGCTTCGGGTAAATTATTTGCTGAAAGCATCCTATGTCATCTGCAACAATGGGCCCATGATCAGAATGTCATACCCCAGAACAAGCCGATTTCAGAAAGTAACATAGTTCCCAGGATAACATCGCGGTCCTCCAAACTATCATAGAGAAATATGTTTTTTTTACAGGGCATGTCAGTCCATACTGCATTCATTGATTTCTCCATGGCGTTTGATAAAGTGGACCGCCAAACGCTGTGGAAAAAGCTCCTTCGACTGGGTATCCCACATCACCTTCTGGGTCTCATCATAGAATTACACTCAGATACATGGGACCAAGTTTTTGATTGTCGAATCACTGAGATTATCTTGTAAAATCAGAACACATAATGGGCTCAAGGAGGGTTGGCTGCTGGCCCCTCTTTTGTTTTCTCTTTATATATCTGATCTTCTCAGCGCCTTAAATTCAGTGTGGGGAAATGCCCCTAGAATTGGTAAAATGTACATTGATTCTCTATTATACGCGGATGATGTGGCCATAACTAAATATGCAGAAGCCCATTTCTTGAAAATTAACATTGCCAAAAGTAAGATCTTGGTTTTCCGTATGAAAAGGCTCAGAATAAAGAAGTTCTACCAGTGGATGTTGGGGTCTGAAAAACTAGAATTGGTTGATTCCTATTTATATCTCGGAAAGGTGTTTTTCAAAAACCGGGTGAGTTATAGAGCATATTAAGTTTTGTGTAAGTAGAACCGTGTCAAGTTTTACCGCCCAGAATCCTCAGGGTTGTGCCGATACTCAAATGGGGTCCACCTCTTGACTGTCCCAAGTCCGGAATATAAATATACACGGACTAGAGAGATAGTCAAGTGAGGGAAGGAAAGGGTAGGGACAGCATGGAGGGAGATCTGAGGATGACACAGAAAAAACACCAGCTTTAGTAAACAACCAAAACACATCCAAAGGAGCTACTAGCAACAGAAACAGACTCAATATATTCACAAGAAATAACTACCTGTAGGAAAAAAAAAAGGAATGGGCGTTATCAGGAGAGAGAAGAGGGTGCTCGCAGACTTCCAACACGAAAGCTAATCTGAAGGGAGAATAAACAATACGGTTTGAAAATGCATAACACCTAACCTGTCAAATAACAATATCACCTTGAAGCATGAAACCACATCCTACATACCCGAGTTAGGTGAGGAACTGCTGGATATGCAAGCGCAGGTTATTCCTGGATGCGCCCCCTATACTCTCTCTCTCTTAAAACATGAAGATAAAGAACAAAACCAGGTATAGGTGAAGCAGGGGCAATACCAATAGCACTCTAGTACAAGTGCAGCCGCTTTAAGACTGTGGGTTGTTCAATTCTCACAACACCACTAAGAATTGAGGGTAAAGTCACCAGTAAGATTGCAAGTAGTGGAAGGTACACAAAGTAAGAGCTTCACGAGTTACTATGACTTTCAGCAGTCCATATCCCACATGAATCCTATGGGATGATATGATACCAAGGCAGCACAGTGCCTTCAAAAGCAATAAAAGAGAAAAATAAAAACAATAGTTGTGTGGAATCAAGTTATCCACACGTGAAGTCCGTGAACACACAAATGTTGCAGCAAGGGGCACCCCGAGGAAACCCTGGAAAAGGGAGCACACCCTAAGGCTGAGCAAAAGTCAGGCTGTCGAGGGTCAGCTGCGTTCCCTGCATGAGAACGCGCTCTCGCCAACAGGGAACAAAGCACGGACCACACACAGCCTCAGAAAGCTCAACCCTCTCCTCTGCAAAGGACCACCGAAAGCATGGCCTAGCCAACAGAGGAGAAGTGAGCGTGGCCAATTGTAGGAAGTTTCCCACAGCTAGGTCGGGTGGTGCCAAGAACCCTTACTGCCTCTGACGAAGTCCGAAGGCGCAGAATTTCTCGGGAGACTCATGGAATAATCGTCAGAGTTCTGCCTTCCTCTTCCATCTAAATCCTGTTTTGACGTGCGTCGGGGTCACGTGACAGCATGACGGGCGCTATGGATGCCGGGAGTTGTAGTTTCCATTGGGCCGGCTACTTCCGTGTTGCCGGCTCCCGTGTATGTCAGGGTTTACCGGGCCGATACATCCTGACAAGCCGTTTCCCAGGTGTCAAGTACCTTAGCTGAAGTTTAGTTTCCACAGGAGCAGATGCTTGATCTCCACTCCCCCAATCCTCTACCGCGAGCACTAGGGCTCGCGAGCAGCAGCGAGGGGGAAAGGGGAATTGGACAGACAAGAGAGACTGCACCGTGCCTTCCTTCTGGACTGGTCTCGGAACTCCTTCCTTTGACTCCTGTAATGAGAGTTACTCAACTACTACTCTACAATAAACTAATTCTGAATTAATACATATGTGACATCTTTCCACACAATTACCTGTCCTGACACAGTGGGTAGCCGCTCTCTGTACTCATTCTGCTAGGTACCTTTTAGTGGAAGAGGGGTTACTGTTGACGTGTTGCTTCTCCTGCAAAAAGAATCACATGTAAACCCTGTTTGCCTGAGTTCCCTTCCTAACTCTATATGACTGTCATTACCTTTCTACCACCTAGTGTATGTACCATCTATTTTCCAGAATGAGTAAACATTCTTGTAAGAATTCTGATTTCAGTCTTTTTTCAAGTTCCAGAACTCTGCAGATGATGCTGGTCTTTAGAGGCTCTTATATATATATATATATATATATATATATATATATATATATATATATATATATATATATATAAAATCGCGAACGGAGTCCCATACGCGCTCGTGGAGCAGTTCACAAATACCAAGGAAACAGGGGTCAAGGCGGCAAAAGTAGGTTTATTAACTTCATAAACCAGCTGTAACGCGTTTCACCCGCGGACGGGCTTGGTCACACAGCGTAACTAACAAACTGGCCACATTACATACATTTCGATAACGGGGAAAAAAACATCAACATAGGACTTACTGGCATGGTTCTAGATTGCTCCGTTAATACGGGTGCCATATTGTAATGAGCTTTGCTAATGCAGATTCGTATGATTTCATTACGTGTTTCTGGTAATTTTAGCATTATCTCATACCGTAGATACCTCAATAATGTTCCAATAAAGTGCCCATTTGTTTACGAGAATTACGTAATCATTTTGCAATTCAAAGGACAAAATGCATTTGACCATGATTCAAGCTTCACTGTGCCGGAAAATGTATCAACATTATTGCATTACTTCCAACAAATACATAAGCACACATAAAACATAGCCTGTGTATGTCGAATTGCCGTTCTCTGTTCGTTCTGTTTATCATTGAGAACTGCCTTTTCAATAAAACTTTATGCGACCGTGCAGGATTAAGTACACGAGTCTAGACTGCCTTCGCCTCATAGTGGCGGTGAACAGAGAATTGTGCATACGAATATGCATTAGCAAAGCTCATTACAATATGGCACCCGTATTAACGGAGCAATCTAGAACCATGCCAGTAAGTCCTATGTTGATGTTTTTTTCCCCGTTATCGAAATGTATGTAATGTGGCCAGTTTGTTAGTTACGCTGTGTGACCAAGCCCGTCCGCGGGTGAAACACGTTACAGCTGGTTTATGAAGTTAATAAACCTACTTTTGCCGCCTTGACCCCTGTTTCCTTGGTATTTGTGAACTGCTCCACGAGCGCGTATGGGACTCCGTTCGCGATTATATTGTTGCCGGTTTTCTCCGCCGGTCCGCGCCACCCCTCCTTGTGGGCTCGAACTTCAGAAGGAGTAACCTCGTTTAAAATATATATATATATATATATATATATATATATAGACTACTGCATTCACAATATCCACTCTGTGAACTTCCTTCTCTACTCACTCCTCCCACAGTCTTTTCTTTACAATGAAAGTTGAATTCTGCTCTTGCTGGCTGACACTTCTTTCTGCTGCGACAATGCTACTGGACTAGTGACTCAAAAATATACAGGACTGCTGCTTGCTTGTAGCATGACAATATTGTCTTTTCCACTAACAAGTCACTGGAACTCTCCACTGAATTGAGAGCCAAACGATGAGTTAGAAAAGGCAGCACTTACTTGACTGAAGGTCGTTTGTTCTGCTTGCCTTTTTCCCACATTTCTTAGGCAGAGCTGAGGCTTCTTGTCGACTGAGTTGAGCTGCCTCTCTTTAGAAACTCTGGACAGCTCCCCCGAGAAATGCCAAGGAGAGAAATTCACTAAATCACCCACTCGCGGGTGCTGGAGTCTGACTCACTGGAGCAAGCCTACTCTAGACTAAACAGGAAACTATCTCTGACTGAAAACACTCCTGAGGAGAACGGAGCTCAAACAACACCTCCGCTCCACAGAAAATCGACGGTTGAAGTGCGCCGCGTTCTGAACGCGCGTGCGCTAAATCAACCCAGAGACACTACACCGCTACCTGAGCGAACCACCAGGGAAAACTAGAAGGACCTACCGGCGGCCATCTTGGAAGGGGAAGGGGGAACGAACCTAAACCAGCAAAGAGCGAAGGATAGCCGAGAGCGTTCTAACCGAAACGCTTCTGCGCCTACCTCGCACTAGACCTATCTGACTACTGGGGCGTAATCTCAACCGAGGGAATCTAGACCCAACAGCACCAGACCTGACAGTACCCCCCACCAAAACCCCCCTCCCCTCCTCCTTGGGCTTAGTGGGATGAGTACGATGAAACTCTTGGAGCAAACGTGAAGCGTGGATATTGGATCGTGGCTCCCAGGATCTTTCTTCTGGACCATAACCCTTCCAGTCAACTAAATAGAATATCTTCCCTCTTTGTAGTCTCGAGTCCAGGATTCTCTTAACCTCAAATTCCTCACTACCCTGCACCAAAACAGATGGGGGAGACTTCCTGCCTCTCAATCCGTCAGGACTACGCTGGAGCAAAGACACATGAAAAACTGGATGAATCTTCAACCTTGGGGGGAAGACAAACCTTAACACTGACTGGATTTACCATTCGATCCACCCGAAAAGGACCCACAAACCTCGGCTGAAACTTGCGGTTCCCCCTGAGGCGTAAGTTACGAGTGGAAACCCATACCTGATCTCCCTTCACATACACTGAATTTGGCCGCCTCTTCTTGTCTGCCTGCTTCTTATAGGAGATTTTAGCCTTAGACAGATTTCTAGAAGCTAGTCGGTAGGCCTCGTGTAATTCTTGTACCACCGTCTCCACTGCTGGGACGTTACTGGTCTCTTTATCAAGCAGGGTGTTTGGGTGTCTGCCAGAATTTAAATAGAAAGGGGAGTAACCTGTGGAAGCATGTTCTGCATTATTGTAAGCGAACTCCGCTGCCCAAATCAGGTCGGGCCACTCTCCTTCCTGATCCATCAAGAACAGGCGCAAGTATTGCTCCAATTCCTGATTTACTCTTTCCGTCTGTCCATCTGTCTCAGGGTGGAAGCTGGTGGACAGACGGGAATCAATTCCCAATCTTTTCAAAAAAGATCTCCAAAAACGAGAGACAAACTGAGGGCCCCTGTCTGAAGTGACTGTCTTGGGAATACCATGTGCCCATACTATGTGTTGTGTGAATAGTTTGGACAGCTGTGTGGCACTTGGAAGAGCTTTCAAAGGGACGAAATGGCTCATCTTAGAAAAATGATCCACCACCACCCAAATGACCGATAAACCCCCACTGGATGGGAGTTCCACAATGAAATCCATGGAAATGGTATGCCAAGGGTAGAGGCAAGAGGTAAAGGCTGTAAAAGACCTTGTGGAGCCCTTCTAGGAGTCTTTCCCTTGATACACAATTCACAAGTGGCTACATACTGCCGCACCTGAGCTTCCATTGCCGGCCACCAAAACTCTCTTCGGATCAACTCCATAGTTTTCTTCACACCCTTATGTCCTGACAATGGCTCATCATGGAAGTGTTTTATGATTTGTCTTTGCAGTTCCAGATCTGACACGAACAACTTGTCAAGATAGTAGGGCCTTCCATCTCTGACTTGGAACTCTTCCCCTTTAACTGTCCAATCCTTCAGCTCTTCTTGAGACAGTGAGTCTAGTAGTTTCTTTTCTATGTCTGTGTAAGTGAGAGTTCCAATTATTCGATCTACTGGAATGATAACTCCTTTTTCAGCAATCTTAACATCTTCACTCACATTCAAACGAGATAAGGCGTCCGCCTTTCCATTGGCAGAGCCTGGTTTGTAAGTCAAAACAAAATCATAATCTGCAAAAAATAAAGACCATCTCAATTGACGTGGGGTAAGGGTACGGGCGGATTTCAAAAACTGGAGATTCCGATGGTCCGTGAAAACGGTCACCATGTGCCTGGCCCCCAATAAATAATGTCTCCATTCCAAAAATGCGTCCTTGACGGGCAACAGTTCTTTGTCTGCAATTGGATAATTAATTTCTGCAGCAGTTAATTTCCGTGAACGAAAGGCTACAGGATGTAACTGGCCCGTCTGCTTATGGCGCTGAGACAAAATTTCCCCAATGGCCAAATTGGAGGCGTCTGCTTCCACAAAAAATGGTTCTTCAGGATCTGGATGGAGCAGCACCGGGGAAGATACAAAAATTCTCTTGAGTTCATTAAATGCTGACTCAGTTTCTGCATTCCACTCAAACTTGGTCTTCTTTTTCAACAGTCTGGTGAGAGGACAAACTCGCTCCGAAAAATTAATTATGAAGCGCCTCTAAAAATTGGCGAAACCAAGAAAACTTTGAACTTCTTTCACTGTACTCGGGGAGGGCCACTCCTTGATGACTTTCACCTTTGATTCATCCATAGATACACCCTTGGGGGACAAAACAAACCCCAAAAACTCCACTTGTGTGGAATGAAACACACACTTCTCCAATTTAACAAAAAGTTGGTTCTCCAGCAACTTCTTCAGGATGGATCTGACATGCTGGATGTGTTCTTCCACACTGGCCGAGAAAATGAGGATGTCGTTGATATAAACAACTGCGCACCTATCCAAAAATTCCCGCAGCACATCGTTTACAAAATGCTGGAAGGCAGCTGGGGCGTTGCATAAACCAAAAGGCATGACTTGATATTCGAACAACCCAAAACGAGTTCGAAAGGCCGTCTTCCACTCTTCTCCTTCCGCCATGCGCACCAGATGATAAGCGCCTCTCAGATCCAATTTTGTATACACCTTTGCTCCCTTTACTTGATCCAAGAGCTCAGAAATCAAAGGTAGGGGATAACGATTCTTTTTGGTCACCAGGTTGAGAGCGCGATAGTCAATGCAAGTTCGCAGCTGGCCATCCTTCTTCGGAATAAAGAAGAGTGGAGATGAAGCCGGGGACTGGGAAGGGCGGATAAAACCATTGGCCAGATATCTGCTCAGATATTCCTTGAGATGGACATTCTCTGCTTCCGACAGCGCGTAAAACCGACTACATGGCAGAGAGGCTCCCGGCTCCAGCTCAATTCGGCAATCGTACTCACGATGGGGAGGTAAACGTTCTGCTTCTCTTTCATCAAACACTGGGGCAAGATCTTCATATTCATGTGGAATTTCTTGAGTATCCACCGCACAAATGGTCTTTGGAATGCTTGCTAAAAATTGGGATTGTGAAACCTCTGGTGATTCTGGATTTGAGTGAAAACAATGTCGCAAACAATAGTCCGAGTTCATGCGAATAGATCGTCGGGCCCAATCTATCTGGGGATTATGCTCCGTGAGCCAAGGCAGACCCAAAATAAGTTGAAATTGCGGAGCATCGATTAGACTGAATTGCAAGGAGCTAAAATGTGAACCTGGCCCACACAGCAAAATCTCCTCCGAATCATAGACTATTGGCCCGGAAGACAAACTTGTTCCATCTACGGCTCGTACTGGCTCCGGTCGTTCCTTCCTCAGGAAGGTGATTCCTAGAGCCTTTGCAAAACCAATGTCACAAAAATTTCCCGTGGCCCCTGAATCGATCATGACTGAAATTCCTTCCTTGATCTGCCCTCCAAATCTTATTTGAACTGATAAAATTAAATGTGGGGCCGAAGATTGCAAGGTATTAGCCACTAATTTCAAATCTGGAGTTGACTGTTCCTTCGCTTCCACCAGGGCAACCCCTTCTACTGGTGGAGCCGATCTTTTACCCACGAATTGTTCTTGGGCTTCTTTGGACATTCCTTTACAAAATGACCAGAGTTCCCACAATACATGCACAGCTTGCCTAGACGTCTCTTCTCTCTTTCTTCCCTAGACAAGGGTCCTCTTACAGAACCAATCTGCATTGGCTCATCATCAGATACAGTTTCCTTTGACTTGGATCCTTCTGCCTTTATTCTGTCAAACCGGGGAGGAATATACCTAATTTCTTTTCGTCTCTCGTTCTTCCTCTCACTTTGACGCTGATCAATCTGAAGAACTAAGTCAATCAATTCGGAAACCTCTGTGGGACGTTTTGGAATCTGTGATAGACCATCCTTGAGCTCATCTTTTAGACCACGGTAAAAAATTGCGGCTCGTTTTGCTTCTGGCCAATTTGTCTCCACTATTAGTTTGTTAAATTGAGCCAAATATGCCACTAGCTCACGATTTCCCTGTTGTAGAGCTAATAACTCATTATCTGTGGATTGAGAGATGGACCGTCTATCAAAAATCCGTAGAAATTCTCTTTTGAATCCTTCAAATTCATACAGGACAGGGTCATTATTATTCACCAAAGGCATGGACGCGGCGGCGGCATCTCCACTCAGGTACGACAGCATGAACGCCACTTTAGACTGGTCTTCCTTAAAAATGATGGGCCGACAGAGAAAATGCAGAGAACATTGCGTAAGGAAAATTTGGGCCTTGTTTGGGTCCCCACTATACCTTTCAGGAGCAGCTAAGGGTATAGTAGGGGAAATTGCGTGGATAACCTGCGTTGTGAGTTCGGCAGCAGATGGGGCAGGGGCAAAAGAGGGGGGCTTCTCTGCCTGGACTGTAGGACGGGTCCCCCCAGAGAACTCTTCAAACTGTTGACGCAAATGACGTGCATCTAAAGCTGACTTCCTAACCTCCTCTCTCAAGGCCTTATTCTCTTCCATGGTATCACTTAACTGCTTTTGTATACTATCTAAAACTGTGGCCAGGGCCTTTACGTCAATTCCCTCAGCCATCGTGCTCAGGTGGAAATCAGTTTTTATCGGCACTTCAATCTGTCAAGTACCTTAGCTGAAGTTTACTTTCCACAGGAGCAGATGCTTGATCTCCACTCCCCCAATCCACTACCGCGAGCACTAGGGCTCGCGAGCAGCAGCGAGGGGGAAAGGGGAATTGGACAGACAAGAGAGACTGCACCGTGCCTTCCTTCTGGACTGGTCTCGGAACTCCTTCCTTAGACTCCTGTAATGAGAGTTACTCAACTACTACTCTACAATAAACTAATTCTGAATTAATACATATGTGACATCTTTCCACACAATTACCTGTCCTGACACAGTGGGTAGCCGCTCTCTGTACTCATTCTGCTAGGTACCTTTTAGTGGAAGAGAGGTTACTGTTGACGTGCTGCTTCTCCTGCAAAAAGAATCACATGTAAACCCTGTTTGCCTGAGTTCCCTTCCTAACTCTATATGACTGTCATTACATTTCTACCACCTAGTGGATGTACCATCTATTTTCCAGAATGAGTAAACGTTCTTGTAAGAATTCTGATTTCAGTCTTTTTTCAAGTTCCAGAACTCTGCAGATGATGCTGGTCTTTAGAGGCTCTTATATATATATATATATATATATATATATATATATATAGACTACTGCATTCACAATATCCACTCTGTGAACTTCCTTCTCTACTCACTCCTCCCACAGTCTTTTCTTTACAATGAAAGTTGAATTCTGCTCTTGCTGGCTGATGCTTCTTTCTGCTGCGACAACGCTACTGGACTAGTGGCTCAAAAATATACAGGACTGCTGCTTGCTTGTAGCCTGACAATATTGTCTTTTCCACTAACAAGTCACTGGAACTCTCCACTGAATTGAGAGCCAAACGATGAGTTAGAAAAGGCAGCACTTACTTGACTGAAGGTCGTTTGTTCTGCTTGCCTTTTTCCCACATTTCTTAGGCAGAGCTGAGGCTTCTTGTCGACTGAGTTGAGCTGCCTCTCTTTAGAAACTCTGGACAGCTCCCCCGAGAAATGCCAAGGAGAGAAATTCACTAAATCACCCACTCGCGGGTGCTGGAGTCTGACTCACTGGAGCAAGCCTACTCTAGACTAAACAGGAAACTATCTCTGACTGAAAACACTCCTGAGGAGAACGGAGCTCAAAGAACACCTCCGCTCCACAGAAAATCGTCCGTTGAAGTGCGCCGCGTTCTGAACGTGCGCGCGCTAAATCAACCCAGAGACACTACACCGCTACCTGAGCGAACCACCAGGGAAAACTAGAAGGACCTACCGGCGGCCATCTTGGAAGGGGAAGGGGGAACGAACCTAAACCAGCAAAGAGCGAAGGATAGCGGAGAGCGTTCAAACCGAAACGCTTCTGCGCCTACCTCGCACTAGACCTATCTGACTACTGGGGCGTAATCTCAACCGAGGGAATCTAGACCCAACAGCACCAGACCTGACACCAGGCTAGCGCACTGAACAGATTCTAGAGAACATGTGGGAGACGCCATTTTGGCAATGTTTTGTCAGTGTTCACGGTTAAAATTCACCCTTCCCTATCATATGCTGCTGAGGTGATGGATATGAACCATTGGCTTTCCTTCGATAAGGTCTAAGGTCGAATCCTGCGCCAAATCTGTAACCTCAATATCAAATCATGTACTTGTTAAGCGCGACTACTCACCCGTAAGGGTCTCAAGGCGCTGGGGATGAGGGGAGGTGCAGGTTCCAGTCTATCAAGGAGGAGGTCTATCAAAGAGCCACGTTTTGAGGTTTCTCGTGAAGATGGAGAGTGATGTCGTCTGTTTGAGGTGGAGCGGTAGGGGGTTCCAGGCTCTGGTCACGAGTAAGGAGAAGGAGCGGCCTCCCAATCTGGTCTTTCTGGTAAGGGGGACCACGGCGTAGGAGAGCTGGGCTGATAGTACGGTCCTTTGGGGTGTGTGGAATTTGAGTCGGCTGTTCAGGTATGCTGGTCCGGTGTTGTATAGGGCTTTGTGTGCGTGGGTGAGAATCTTGAAGGTGATTCTTGCCTCGATGGGGAGCCAGTGGAGGGTGCTCAGGTGCTGGGAGATGTGGCAGTGTCTTGGCAGGTTGAGGACCAGTCTTGCAGCGGAGTTCTGGATGTTTTGTAGCTTGCGGGTAAGGTTTTTGTTTATTCTGGTGTAGAGTGCGTTGCAGTAGTCAAGGTTGCCAGCGATGAGGGCATGAGTGACGGTCTTTCTGTACTCGAGGGGGATCCATTTGAAGGTCTTACGTAGGAGGCGGAGGGTGTGGAAGCAGGAGGATGCGACAGAGTTGATCTGGCAGTCCATTTTGAGCTCGGAGTCCAGGATGATTCCGAGGTTGCGTGCGTGGTCCGTGGGGGTGGGCATGCTTCGGAGGGCGGGGGGCCAACAGGAGTCATTCCAGGCGTCGGGGTGTGGGCCCATGATGAGTACTTCTGTTTTGTCAGTGTTGAGTTGTAGGCTCTCTGGCCGCCCCCCATGCTTTACGGATATACTTTATCCCTGGCAGAGGTTTTGAGGTGGGTTAATTCCCTCCTCTGAGGGAAGAGGGTACACTTAAGGCTGCCTTAAGAGTGAAAATCTTTGCTAATCTGAAGGAACAATCAACATTCTTTAGGTCCTTTGAGCAAGCAAATGATTCATTTGGGCTCCTCTGAAACACTGACTCCCCCATGCCAAAGTCTGTATTGAAGCTGTTTATGAAAAAGTCCTTCACCTCCATTAGTCTGGCCAGAGATATTGCTTTAAGTCACACAAGTCGCGAAACGAGGTGGTTTGTGGGAACGCACTAGGGAACAAAAAACAGCCCTATTTAACTTGGAACCCACCTCATGGGATTAGAAGGATGATGCTCTTATCAAGACTCGATTTGATACCCCAAGAGAAATTACTGGCATTTAGGTTGAAACACTGAAAGAGGAGAGAATTTGCAAAATGTGTTATTTGTGTGTCCAGAATTGCAAAAGACTAGGCGTATTTTTAAGACCTTCATACATCAAATTCAGCATTCATTTCTCCCATGAGGCCCGCCTATTTGTCTTGTCCCCACCAAATGAAATGGTTTGTAAAACCGTTCTGTGTGTACAGTGCACTGTTGTTTGGTAGCTGAGTTCATGCTCAACAAGTCACATCCATATATATCAAATTTAAGCGCTGGTGAAAAACACAGTTGTTTCCCTTTTGGACACGTATCACATGGGGCCTTTTAATGTCTTTCATATGGAAGGAGCCAACACACAATCATACACACTGAAAATGAAAAACATCTAATGTGGAAAAAAAAGCATCCACATATTGCTTTTAGTATAAAAATACATGGCGTTATTGTCCCATTAAGTAATGTATGCAGCCTCAACCTCTATGAATATATGCCATGCTACTCTTTATTTAGAATAGATCAGCCTTGTCTATAACAACATCCCGCCTAGCCTGATCTCTCATTTATCTACTGCAAGGTTTTTCTAGGCAGCTTTCTATTGGTAAGTTCTTATGTGTCTCCACTATATTGTACCATTTTACTTAAATGATCAAAACTTCCTTTCCAAACATCCTTAGTCATTAGCAATGGACAGAATTATTGCCCCGATAATATCTACTATGTTATCTTTGGGGATGTGGATAATCCCAAGTGTGAAGTAATGTAAGGGGGAGTTACTCTGCTAAACCCTGTCACGTATTAGCCACATGGTAGCAGCAATGTTTTGTTTGTGGAAGGTAATGAAGGGCCTGGACCTCGTGGTCATAGAGAATAACTGTACCCTGGAGTCTGTGTGTCTTCATTCCTGCACAGCCCCTATCATACGGCAGGCTTCCACATACACAATATACTACATAGTATACAACCACAATTAAATAGCATAGACATCGTTGTCCACTCCAAGCGAGTTTAGGAGTAAAAACATTCTAATTATGTTCAACTGGACAGTCAATGAAAACGTATATACTCAACATATATTCATTTGTATTTTTCATATTTTGTTGCCTTAAACACTGCTTGTATTGTAACCTGTGTAAGGTTACACCATGTCAGCTTCTTAGACATCTGTCAGTGAGTAAACTTTGATAAAACATAATAAAAACAGGCACCTATGGGGACCTTCTTTTCCTGTTTTCCTGTGTATCATTGTCATTAATGGAATTTAACCTTTTTTGATTTAAACATTGGTTCCCATGCTTCAATGCAATTCTAATTGATAGCGTCTTTACAGCTAGTGAGGAATAAAACATGTTAACACATTAGTTCACTTCCTGTCAGTATGTAGGTATGTAGGTATTGTTTTATAAAACACTCCATGTCCTCTGTACATTTACAGAATCAAACTTCCGTGAAGATTGAGGAAGCAACAAATAGAAATAATTTCTGTTTCAGCAAAAATTCATAGGGCTGGTTGTTTCTTTCCTCCGCTGTAAATGAGAGATAGCCATTAATCTTATACTTGCAAAATAAGGGTATATGTCTGGGCCCGACATCAGACAGTGCCTCTGAAGTTCATTTTCTGCTCTAACTCAAATTGAGTTATTTGAATTTACAGATACTTTATACGGCACAAGTCGATTTTTTTAAACGTAAATGTTTCGCTGTTTCTGTAACCACTATATATCCAATGTAGAGCTGTTGCAGGGATTCTGCACAAAAACAGAACTATGCCCAGGAAATGAGACCTTGGTGTATAGGGACTGAGCCTTCCAACACCTTAGTGCCCACGAACCCAGGATCGACTAGCTATAGTGTGTCACTTGCTCTCCTACTCACAGAGAAAAAGATGTTTAGACACCCCAGAATACAACACTCCCAGATCTCTCAGGAATCGCGGTAACAAGATACACCCTTTTGCTCACTCTCTTGTACCTGTCCACCATAAGATCTGACAGAGACACAAAACAGTTTAAAGTATTTATTTTAACTAACGTACCCTACCTTACAGTATACGAGCCACAACAAGCAGGAACATGAATAGTACAAATATTGCCAGCATAGCAGTCAGTCCATAAATCCTGAAGGGAGATGTCATCATAAAAAGACAATTGAGAAATCACTATGGTGCCTAACCTACCTCCCCTTCCTAAGAAGAAGTATCATTATATAATAGAAGATCTCTGGGCTTTGTCAGCAGACCCCATACCTCAGCCTATAGATGGTAGATCTACATCATGGGTGCTCTTCTCCCTCGAAAGGCCCCTCTCCAAGTGTGTCTCACCTATTCGTACACCCCACTAAAAACCCAAGTACGCTGTCCAAACAACAGCTGCCACAGGAGCAGATGCTTGATCTCCACTCCCCCAATCCACTACCGCGAGCACTAGGGCTCGCGAGCAGCAGCGAGGGGGAAAGGGGAATTGGACAGACAAGAGAGACTGCACCGTGCCTTCCTTCTGGACTGGTCTCGGAACTCCTTCCTTAGACTCCTGTAATGAGAGTTACTCAACTACTACTCTACAATAAACTAATTCTGAATTAATACATATGTGACATCTTTCCACACAATTACCTGTCCTGACACAGTGGGTAGCCGCTCTCTGTACTCATTCTGCTAGGTACCTTTTAGTGGAAGAGGGGTTACTGTTGACGTGTTGCTTCTCCTGCAAAAAGAATCACATGTAAACCCTGTTTGCCTGAGTTCCCTTCCTAACTCTATATGACTGTCATTACCTTTCTACCACCTAGTGGATGTACCATCTATTTTCCAGAATGAGTAAACATTCTTGTAAGAATTCTGATTTCAGTCTTTTTTCAAGTTCCAGAACTCTGCAGATGATGCTGGTCTTTATAGGCTCTTATATATATATATATATATATATATATATACTGCATTCACAATATCCACTCTGTGAACTTCCTTCTCTACTCACTCCTCCCACAGTCTTTTCTTTACAATGAAAGTTGAATTCTGTTCTTGCTGGCTGACACTTCTTTCTGCTGCGACAACGCTACTGGACTAGTGACTCAAAAATATACAGGACTGCTGCTTGCTTGTAGCCTGACAATATTGTCTTTTCCACTAACAAGTCACTGGAACTCTCCACTGAATTGAGAGCCAAACGATGAGTTAGAAAAGGCAGCACTTACTTGACTGAAGGTTGTTTGTTCTGCTTGCCTTTTTCCCACATTTCTTAGGCAGAGCTGAGGCTTCTTGTCGACTGAGTTGAGCTGCCTCTCTTTAGAAACTCTGGACAGCTCCCCCGAGAAATGCCAAGGAGAGAAATTCACTAAATCACCCACTCGCGGGTGCTGGAGTCTGCCTCACTGGAGCAAGCCTACTCTAGACTAAACAGGAAACTATCTCTGACTGAAAACACTCCTGAGGAGAACGGAGCTCAAAGAACACTTCCGCTCCACAGAAAATCGACGGTTGAAGTGCGCCGCGTTCTGAACGCGCGCGCGCTAAATCAACCCAGAGACACTACACCGCTACCTGAGCGAACCACCAGGGAAAACTAGAAGGACCTACCGGCGGCCATCTTGGAAGGGGAAGGGGGAACGAACCTAAACCAGCAAAGAGCGAAGGATAGCCGAGAGCTTTCTAACCGAAACGCTTCTGCGCCTACCTCGCACTAGACCTATCTGACTACTGGGGCGTAATCTCAACCGAGGGAATCTAGACCCAACAGCACCAGACCTGACAGTACCCCCCACCAAAACCCCCCTCCCCTCCTCCTTGGGCTTAGTGGGATGAGTACGATGAAACTCTTGGAGCAAACGTGAAGCGTGGATATTGGATCGTGGCTCCCAGGATCTTTCTTCTGGACCATAACCCTTCCAGTCAACTAAATAGAATATCTTCCCTCTTTGTAGTCTCGAGTCCAGGATTCTCTTAACCTCAAATTCCTCACTACCCTGCACCAAAACAGATGGGGGAGACTTCCTGCCTCTCAATCCGTCAGGACTACGCTGGAGCAAAGACACATGAAAAACTGGATGAATCTTCAACCTTGGGGGGAAGACAAACCTTAACACTGACTGGATTTACCATTCGATCCACCCGAAAAGGACCCACAAACCTCGGCTGAAACTTGCGGTTCCCCCTGAGGCGTAAGTTACGAGTGGAAACCCAGACCTGATCTCCCTTCACATACACTGGATTTGGCCGCCTCTTCTTGTCTGCCTGCTTCTTATAGGAGATTTTAGCCTTAGACAGATTTCTAGAAGCTAGTCGGTAGGCCTCGTGTAATTCTTGTACCACCGTCTCCACTGCTGGGACGTTACTGGTCTCTTTATCAAGCAGGGTGTTTGGGTGTCTGCCAGAATTTAAATAGAAAGGGGAGTAACCTAAGGAAGCATGTTCTGCATTATTGTAAGCGAACTCCGCTGCCCAAATCAGGTCGGGCCACTCTCCTTCCTGATCCATCAAGAACAGGCGCAAGTATTGCTCCAATTCCTGATTTACTCTTTCCGTCTGTCCATCTGTCTCAGGGTGGAAGCTGGTGGACAGACGGGAATCAATTCCCAATCTTTTCAAAAAAGATCTCCAAAAACGAGAGACAAACTGAGGGCCCCTGTCTGAAGTGACTGTCTTGGGAATACCATGTGCCCGTACTATGTGTTGTGTGAATAGTTTGGACAGCTGTGTGGCACTTGGAAGAGCTTTCAAAGGGACGAAATGGCTCATCTTAGAAAAATGATGCACCACCACCCAAATGACCGATAAACCCCCACTGGATGGGAGTTCCACAATGAAATCCATGGAAATGGTATGCCAAGGGTAGAGGCAAGAGGTAAAGGCTGTAAAAGACCTTGTGGAGCCCTTCTAGGAGTCTTTCCCTTGATACACAACTCACAAGTGGCTACATACTGCCGCACCTGAGCTTCCATTGCCGGCCACCAAAACTCTCTTCGGATCAACTCCATAGTTTTCTTCACACCCTTATGTCCTGACAATGGCTCATCATGGAAGTGTTTTATGATTTGTCTTTGCAGTTCCAGATCTGACACGAACAACTTGTCAGGATAGTAGGGCCTTCCATCTCTGACTTGGAACTCTTCCCCTTTAACTGTCCAATCCTTCAGCTCTTCTTGAGACAGTGAGTCTAGTAGTTTATTTTCTATGTCTGTGTAAGTGAGAGTTCCAATTATTCGATCTACTGGAATGATAACTCCTTTTTCAGCAATCTTAACATCTTCACTCACATTCAAACGAGATAAGGCGTCCGCCTTTCCATTGGCAGAGCCTGGTTTGTAAGTCAAAACAAAATCATAATCTGCAAAAAATAAAGACCATCTCAATTGACGTGGGGTAAGGGTACGGGCGGATTTCAAAAACTGGAGATTCCGATGGTCCGTGAAAACGGTCACCATGTGCCTAGCCCCCAATAAATAATGTCTCCATTCCAAAAATGCGTCCTTGACGGGCAACAGTTCTTTGTCTGCAATTGGATAATTAATTTCTGCAGCAGTTAATTTCCGTGAACGAAAGGCTACAGGATGTAACTGGCCCGTCTGCTTATGGCGCTGAGACAAAATTTCCCCAATGGCCAAATTGGAGGCGTCTGCTTCCACAAAAAATGGTTCTTCAGGATCTGGATGGAGCAGCACCGGGGAAGATACAAAAATTCTCTTGAGTTCATTAAATGCTGACTCAGTTTCTGCATTCCACTCAAACTTGGTCTTCTTTTTCAACAGTCTGGTGAGAGGACAAACTCGCTCCGAAAAATTAATTATGAAGCGCCTCTAAAAATTGGCGAAACCAAGAAAACTTTGAACTTCTTTCACTGTACTCGGGGAGGGCCACTCCTTGATGACTTTCACCTTTGATTCATCCATAGATACACCCTTGGGAGACAAAACAAACCCCAAAAACTCTACTTGTGTGGAATGAAACACACACTTCTCCAATTTAACAAAAAGTTGGTTCTCCAGCAACTTCTTCAGGATGGATCTGACATGCTGGATGTGTTCTTCCACACTGGCCGAGAAAATGAGGATGTCGTCGATATAAACAACTGCGCACCTATCCAAAAAGTCCCGCAGCACATCGTTTACAAAATGCTGGAAGGCAGCTGGGGCGTTGCATAAACCAAAAGGCATGACTTGATATTCGAACAACCCAAAACGAGTTCGAAAGGCCGTCTTCCACTCTTCTCCTTCCGCCATGCGCACCAGATGATAAGCACCTCTCAGATCCAATTTTGTATACACCTTTGCTCCCTTTACTTGATCCAAGAGCTCAGAAATCAAAGGTAGGGGATAACGATTCTTTTTGGTCACCAGGTTGAGAGCGCGATAGTCAATGCAAGTTCGCAGCTGGCCATCCTTCTTCGGAATAAAGAAGAGTGGAGATGAAGCCGGGGACTGGGAAGGGCGGATAAAACCATTGGCCAGATATCTGCTCAGATATTCCTTGAGATGGGCATTCTCTGCTTCCGACAGCGCGTAAAACCGACTACATGGCAGAGAGGCTCCCGGCTCCAGCTCAATTCGGCAATCGTACTCACGATGGGGAGGTAAACGTTCTGCTTCTCTTTCATCAAACACTGGGGCAAGATCTTCATATTCATGTGGAATTTCTTGAGTATCCACCGCACAAATGGTCTTTGGAATGCTTGCTAAAAATTGGGATTGTGAAACCTCTGGTGATTCTAGATTTGAGTGAAAACAATGTCGCAAACAATAGTCCGAGTTCATGCGAATAGATCGTCGGGCCCAATCTATCTGGGGATTATGCTCCGTGAGCCAAGGCAGACCCAAAATAAGTTGAAATTGCGGAGCATCGATTAGACTGAATTGCAAGGAGCTAAAATGTGAACCTGGCCCACACAGCAAAATCTCCTCCGAATCATAGACTATTGGCCCGGAAGACAAACTTGTTCCATCTACGGCTCGTACTGGCTCCGGTCGTTCCTTCCTCAGGAAGGTGATTCCTAGAGCCTTTGCAAAACCAATGTCACAAAAATTTCCCGTGGCCCCTGAATCGATCATGACTGAAATTCCTTCCTTGATCTGCCCTCCAAATCTTATTTGAACTGATAAAATTAAATGTGGGGCCGAAGATTGCAAGGTATTAGCCACTAATTTCAAATCTGGAGTTGACTGTTCCTTCGCTTCCACCAGGGCAACCCCTTCTACTGGTGGAGCCGATCTTTTACCCACGAATTGTTCTTGGGCTTCTTTGGACATTCCTTTACAAAATGACCAGAGTTCCCACAATACATGCACAGCTTGCCTAGACGTCTCTTCTCTCTTTCTTCCCTAGACAAGGGTCCTCTTACAGAACCAATCTGCATTGGCTCATCTTCAGATACAGTTTCCTTTGACTTGGATCCTTCTGCCTTTATTCTGTCAAACCGGGGAGGAATATACCTAATTTCTTTTCGTCTCTCGTTCTTCCTCTCACTTTGACGCTGATCAATCTGAAGAACTAAGTCAATCAATTCGGAAACCTCTGTGGGACGTTTTGGAATCTGTGATAGACCATCTTTGAGCTCATCTTTTAGACCACGGTAAAAAATTGCGGCTCGTTTTGCTTCTGGCCAATTTGTCTCCACTATTAGTTTGTTAAATTGAGCCAAATATGCCACTAGCTCACGATTTCCCTGTTGTAGAGCTAATAACTCATTATCTGTGGATTGAGAGATGGACCGTCTATCAAAAATCCGTAGAAGGGGGCGTGGCCAGGCGCCGACTGTGATGGCCGCCTGATCCCGGAGCTCCGCCGGGGCCGTTGGTGTCCCCTGTAAAATCCGCTAGATATCCGTGCTGGGAGATCGACTTTGGGATCCCCCCGGCTTCCTCGTGGCCCGGTGCCCACCTGGTGGCTCAGCTGACTCCCGTGGACGCCGCGCGGCGCTGGGAAACGGCCGCGACGGGCGGCGGCAGTCCGGCGTTCCTCCTCTTGAGCTCCGTCTACGCTCCTGGCGCCACCCGAGGCCCCGGCTTGGGCCTATACAGCGATGCGCCCGGAGGGGTGCAGGCGAGAAGGGGAGTGAACCCGCCGCGGCGGCGGCCCGCTGCTGGACCCTTGGCGCACTGGAGGCAGGATTCCGACGCCCCGAGGGCGGGTGCGCTCGCCCAGCGGGGGCTGCAGCTGAGAGGACGCCCCGGGCCGGGAGAGAGGCGGCTGCATCGTGCCTGGCCATCGACGGACCGCAGTGAGTGCCAGAGTGGATCGTGGCTCTGAGGGGCCCTGCATGGCTCGCCGGGCGGAGGCCGCAACTGTGGCTGTGGACTAGCTGCCTTTTGGTGTGTGACAAAGCGCCTCGCGCCCGGTGACTGGACTGCTCGTAGGCGGCGAGGGCCTCCGTGCTGGTCCCTGGAGGGGGCCTGGGGACCGCGGACGCGCCGCGCGAGTCGGGTTGGAGCTGGCACGGATCAGAAGGTATTCAAGGGCTGCGGCAGGCGGGGGCGCAGCCGGCCCACTAGCTAACCGCTACGCCATGCGGCCTAAAGGCGGCTCCGCGACCCAGACCAACAAACTGGACCAATACACCGTAGCCAAGGCGCCGCCGCAGCTGGAGGGGGCCGCGAAGGAGGCCGCAGGACCGGCAGAACCATCCTTGACGTCCATAATGGCTGCAATCCAATCCCTGGGGGCCAACTTGGAGACCAAAATGGACAAAATCACGATAGAAGTTAACCTCCTCCGAGCCGACCTGGGGGAAAACCGCGGACCGGTCCAAGGCTAACGAGGTGGACATAAAGGCCCTGCAGGATTCGGAAAAGCGGCTCGAGGGCAGGGTGAACGACCTTGTGCATCAACATCGGCTGATGGCCCAGCGGCTGGACGACCAGGAGGGGAGGGCCCGGAGAAGCAACATCCGCGTCGTAGGGGTGGTGGAAGGCCTTGAAGGGGACTGCATGGAGCTCTTCCTAGAGGACCTGATCCTTAGGCACCTGAAACCCAAACGCCTCTCGAAGCTCTTCACAATCGAGCGGGCGCACAGGGCCCCGATCCCGCGGCCCAGACCTGGGGCCCCACCACGGACGATTATAGCCAAAATACTGAATTTCCGAGACCGGGATGCAATCCTCCAGGCGGCGAGACAGCACGGTGATCTACAGTATTAGGGGGCCACGGTCCGCTTCTTTCCTGACTTCACGCTACAGGTCCAGCGAGAAAGGCGTTCCTTTCAAGGGGTCAAGGCGGCGTTACGGGATCGTGGGATCCGGTACATGATGTTCTTTCCCGCCAAATTGAAGATCATCTCTGGTGGCAAATCCGTCTTCTTCACCTCCCCGGCTGCTGTGCAGGAGTGGCTGGACACGGACGCGACGGCGGAAGCTTCCCGGCGGGACGACAATCGACGGCGGAGCACCGGGCACCCCTCCCCGGGGTCAGCTGCAGAACGTGCGGAGGGTGGTGAGCTGAGTCAGCGGTCCTGGCGTTCCAGATCGAACAGCCCCTGTTGGGACACACCCAGGGACGGTGCAGGTCGATGAGACCGCGGGGGCTGGAGGAGGACGCCGGACTGTAAAGTATATCTTGGGGTTCATTTGCATGTGGGGTTGTTGGGCCACGAGACATTACGCCTGCCTGGCCCTTTCGGGGCTGGCTCCAGTTTATGTGGGGCGCTGAGGCCTGCGGGGTGACACACACGGGGACACCATGGACAGGCGGCTAGGAGGGGGCTGGCCCACGAACTTCCCTAGTCGGGTTTCCCCCGGGTTCTCCGGGGTAGGGTTGGGCGACAGGCGCTCTGCTAATTGGGGTGGTGGGTAGTTCAAAGCCCACGGAGCAGGGGGAAGGGAGGGGGGGTCTGTTTAGGTACGGGGGGTAGGGATGTTGGAGCTGGATTTGAAGGGGAGGGGGTGGATTGCACTGTTTTCCAGGGTTGTTCTATTTGCTATTTGGTGCGATTGTGGGGAGGGAACCAGGGAGGGGAGGGAATTGGGGATCATCTGCGGTCACACGAACTATGTCAGCAAGCACGCAGCCGGGGTAGTGGGACGGAGCACCCTGACAAGGCATGGCTATGGCTAGGAGATGGGAGGACAGTTTAAAGGTCCTTAGTTGGAATGTCAATGGTTTGGGGGACAGGCTCAAACGCACTATAGTCCTACAATTTATCAAACGGCACCAACCAGATGTGGTGTTCATGCAAGAAACGCACTTGATGGGGAACGTATGCCATGCCCTGAACAGATGTGGTTACACTCTAGCAGCACACGCAGGTTTCACCTCCGGCTCGCGGGGGGTGGGGATACTATTGCGTCGATCATTGCCCCTCCACATAGACCTCATCAAGACTGACCCGCAGGGCCGCTTCACGGCTATATCTGGGCGGTGGGAAGGCCGTACGATTAACCTACTCTCAGTGTATGTCCCGCCAGGCCTCCAGGCCCGGGCCTTCGCAGACCTGGGCACACTCCTCCTTTCACTTCCAGAGGGTCAGCTGGTACTGGGCGGGGACCTCAATGCAGTGGCCTCAGGCTCCCGAGATAGGCAGCCCCCCAGAGACCTGCCCCAGGGGCATGGGTGGCTGGCGGACTTTCTTGAGGCCTTCGGGCTCACGGATGTCTGGCGCCTGCTCCATCCCACTGATAGCAAATTTACGTTTTTCTCAGGGGCGCATCACTCGTTCTCGCGACTGGACTACATCCTCACCCTGCTGCAACAGGATATGGTGGTACTCGAGGCAGAGCTCCTCCCTAGAGGCATTTCTGATCATTCACCGGTCTGGGCCCACATCACATTTGGAAGCGGTCGGGTGGGCTTCTTACCCCCAATAAATGCCTGGCATCTGAAACATGAGGTCACCAGGAAGCACATCTCCACCTCCATCTCACGCTACTTCGAGGAAAACGCTGGGTCGGTTGACTCCCCGGTCACCCTCTGGGAGGCATTTAAACCTGTGGTGCGGGGTGAGGCGCTCTCGGCCATAGCGGCCAGGCGGCGGGAACAGCCCCAGCAGGTCGCGACACTGGAGGCAGAGTTGGAGGTTCTGGAGCGGGAGGCGCCGGTAAGCGGAGACCGGAAGGTCAGACACACAATGCAATTAAAGGCGGCTGAATACAAAGCGTTGGTGACCCAAGAAGCTCAGACCATGACTAGGCACCGGCTGGGCAGAATTTATGACCAGGGCGACAAAGCCGGGAAGCTTATTGCCTGGCTCGAGAGGAAACAACGGGCCGGCAGGGTGGTGCCTGAGCTATGCACCGACTCCGGGAGAGCGATTACAGAGCCCCGGGAAATAGTCCACCAGTTCGCCGCGCATTACCAGCGGGTCTACCAGCGTGAGTCGGATCGGCCGGAGGAGGACTCCGTGGACCTCCTTACCGATATCCTCATGCCCACCCTATCGGAGGCAGATCGCGAGGCCTTGGATAGCCCGCTCACCGAGAACGAGCTGCAGCGAGCGATAGGGGACCTCCGCCCGGGCAAAGCGCTCGGCCCCAATGGGATCCCAATTGAGATTTATAAGCTCCAGCCGGACGTCACTAGTAAGCACTTGAAACGCATGTTCGATCACAGCAGGGCAGTGGGAAAGCTGCCCCGGGATCAGCGTATAGCCACGATAGTGGCAATACCAAAAGAAGGCAAACCCATAGACTCCTGTGCGTCCTACAGGCCGAATTCGCTCCTTAACGCGGAGCCCAAGATATTGGCGAAGACACTGGCCAATAGGCTTAAGTCGGTGCTCCCTTCGCTGGTCCATCCCGACCAGTCGGGGTTCATGCCCCATCGCAACACGGCCCTTAATATCAGGCGACTGCATGGGGTATTGGGGCAGCGCCACAGACTGCAGGAGGACGCGGTGGTGGTCTCTTTGGACGCCACCATGGCTTTCGACACCCTGGAGTGGCCGTACATGTTCGCGGTCCTGCGCAAACTAGGCTTCGGGCCTCAATTCATAGCGTGGGTGCGGCTGCTCTACGCTGAACCCCTCGCGCGGGTGCTGGTGAACAACAAACTGTCTTCGCGCTGGAACGGGGGACACGCCAGGGCTGTCCCCTCTCGCCTCTTCTTTTCGCCCTCTCCCTCGAACCACTCGCGGCCTGGATAAGGCAGGATGCCGCATTAAAAGGCATAGCATGGACGGAGGGGTGGGAGGATAGAATATCCCTGTACGCCGATGACATACTCCTTTATCTCTCCAGGCCGCGAGGGTCGATAATAGTGGCACTCGACATTCTGGCTAGTTTCGGTCGCAACTCCGGCTTCCGGGTTAATTGGGCCAAATCGCATCTGTACGTCCTCCGTGGGAACCCTCCGAGGCTCCCGGACACATGTCCTATCATGGTGGCAGAGGACGGGTTTAAGTACCTGGGTGTCTACATCACCTCTGATAAGGCCAAACTATACGAGCACAATCTCAAGCCGCCGTTGCAGCGGCTCCAAAGAGAGGCTAAATCCTGGCAGCACCTGCCACTGTCCTTGCTGGGCCGGGCAACCCTTTTTAAGATGCTGGCGCTTCCTAGATTCCTGTATGCGCTTCAAAACTACCCGGACCTGGTCCCGAGCAGCTACTTCGCGGCCATCGAGGCCGCTCTCCGTGACCTCCTCTGGGCCGGGGCGCCCCGAATCTCGCTGGCTAAGCTCACCTTGGGGTGGTACGATGGCGGTATAGCCCTTCCCGACATCCGTAAATATTATTGGCGGCCCATTTGTCCGCAATAAACCAAGGGACGTATGGGGACGGGAACGATCCAGCCTACGGCATGGATAGATGGCTGCTTCCCGGAGGGAATTACGAAATAGCGCTTTACTCGAGGAGGGGTCTGCGTGGCCTTACCGGACCCACGCTCCATTCGGTACAGATTTGGCGCGCTGCGCAGAAGAAGCTCGGCTGGTCGGGTGTCCTCACAATGGCCACGCCACTATGGGCCTCCGAAATATTGGGCAATCTGGGACGCACCAAGGGGTTCCGAAACTGGGACCTCATCGGCATCTCTCAAATTAAGGACATCTGGGGCCCTACAGGGATCCGTACGTTTGCGCAAATGCAAGACGCATATGAACTTGCGCAAACTGAATACTTTAGGTATTTGCAGGTGCGTCACTCCCTACAGTCGAACATCCCTCCTGAGACCAAACTGCCGCCAGCTTCCCCGCTTGAGGACAGGCTGCTGGACGGCCACCTCCCGGAACACGCCATATCCCTCACTTACAAAAAACTCATTAACAATCCCCCCGATATGCTTATCCCCCTTAGAGACAAATGGGTGGCAGAAGGCCTAGAGATAGATGATGAGGAGTGGCTTTCTGCCTTGGCTTCCCCGCGTGAGGTCGCTATATCATCCCGACTGCGGCTTATCCAATTGAAGATTTTGCATAGAGTATACATCTCCTGTACGAGACTTCATGCGATGGGGAGGGCTGACACAGCGCTCTGTAGGAGGGGATGTGGGGGCACAGGTACCTTCTTCCATGTGCTGTGGGGCTGCCCGAAGGTTCAGAGGTACTGGCGCAGGGTGGTGCAGTGTATGGAGGAGGTGTGGGAGGTGGAGATTCGCCTGGAGGCTAAGAGATGCCTCCTGAATATATGGGAGCCAACGGACCTGCCACCAAAAGGGAGGCTCTGGGTGACGCTCGGCCAAATGGTGGCGAAGAGGAACATAGCTAGACTCTGGGGAAGTCCCATTCCGCCCACATTGTCAGACTGGAACAGAGACATGGACTGGTGCATGCTACAGGAAAAAACCGTCTATGTGGCAAGAGGGTGCCCCCGTAAGTGGGTCGAGGTGTGGACCAAGTGGAATGATTTCAGAGGGGGCATCTGTGTGCCTCCTTCTATCGAGCACTGCTCTGTACGCTCCGAAGGTTAAGACAGTGATGCGTAGGTCGCACCACCGGGAAGTAAGGTCAAAGGTGCTTGCAGTGTGGACAAAGGTGCTTGCAGTGTGGACCGTCACTTGGAAGGGTGGGGGGGGGGGAGTTTTGATTGTTAGAAAAGTTTACGCCTGTTGGAGCACATGCTTGTGTTCAAAGTGGTTCTAAGAGAAAATAAGACCTAAGGCATACGTCCTTCTTCCCTACAAATTTGATGCACTGTTTATTAACGCCGCCGTACCCCCGGGTTGACGGCACAGGGCTGTGTTATTGGTTACACATATAAGATTCCTTCCGCTGCCGGCCCACTGGGTTGTAGGCTGTCAGCCGTGTATTGTGTGTCTCTGAATAAAGGTCTTTAAAAAAAAAAAAAAAAAAAAAAGAAATCCGTAGAAATTCTCTTTTGAATCCTTCAAATTCATACAGGACAGGGTCATTATTATTCACCAAAGGCATGGACGTGGCGGCGGCATCTCCACTCAGGTACGACAGCATGAACGCCACTTTAGACTGGTCTTCCTTAAAAATGATGGGCCGACAGAGAAAATGCAGAGAACATTGCGTAAGGAAAATTTGGGCCTTGTTTGGGTCCCCACTATACCTTTCAGGAGCAGCTGAGGATATAGTAGGGGAAATTGCGTGGATAACCTGCGTTGTGAGTTCGGCAGCAGATGGGGCAGGGGCAAAAGAGGGGGGCTTCTCTTCCTGGACTGTAGGACGGGTCCCCCCAGAGAACTCTTCAAACTGTTGACGCAAATGACGTGCATCTAAAGCTGACTTCCTAACCTCCTCTCTCAAGGCCTTATTCTCTTCCATGGTATCACTTAACTGCTTTTGTATACTATCTAAAACTGTGGCCAGGGCCTTTACGTCAATTCCCTCAGCCATCGTGCTCAGGTGGAAATCAGTTTTTATCGGCACTTCAATCTGTCAAGTACCTTAGCTGAAGTTTACTTTCCACAGGAGCAGATGCTTGATCTCCACTCCCCCAATCCACTACCGCGAGCACTAGGGCTCGCGAGCAGCAGCGAGGGGGAAAGGGGAATTGGACAGACAAGAGAGACTGCACCGTGCCTTCCTTCTGGACTGGTCTCGGAACTCCTTCCTTAGACTCCTGTAATGAGAGTTACTCAACTACTACTCTACAATAAACTAATTCTGAATTAATACATATGTGACATCTTTCCACACAATTACCTGTCCTGACACAGTGGGTAGCCGCTCTCTGTACTCATTCTGCTAGGTACCTTTTAGTGGAAGAGGGGTTACTGTTGACGTGCTGCTTCTCCTGCAAAAAGAATCACATGTAATCCCTGTTTGCCTGAGTTCCCTTCCTAACTCTATATGACTGTCATTACCTTTCTACCACCTAGTGGATGTACCATCTATTTTCGTTCTTGTAAGAATTCTGATTTCAGTCTTTTTTCAAGTTCCAGAACTCTGCAGATGATGCTGGTCTTTAGAGGCTCTTATCTATATATATATATAGACTACTGCATTCACAATATCCACTCTGTGAACTTCCTTCTCTACTCACTCCTCCCACAGTCTTTTCTTTACAATGAAAGTTGAATTCTGCTCTTGCTGGCTGATGCTTCTTTCTGCTGCGACAACGCTACTGGACTAGTGACTCAAAAATATACAGGACTGCTGCTTGCTTGTAGCCTGACAATATTGTCTTTTCCACTAACAAGTCACTGGAACTCTCCACTGAATTGAGAGCCAAACGATGAGTTAGAAAAGGCAGCACTTACTTGACTGAAGGTCGTTTGTTCTGCTTGCCTTTTTCCCACATTTCTTAGGCAGAGCTGAGGCTTCTTGTCGACTGAGTTGAGCTGCCTCTCTTTAGAAACTCTGGACAGCTCTCCCGAGAAATGCCAAGGAGAGAAATTCACTAAATCACCCACTCGCGGGTGCTGGAGTCTGACTCACTGGAGCAAGCCTACTCTAGACTAAACAGGAAACTATCTCTGACTGAAAACACTCCTGAGGAGAACGGAGCTCAAAGAACACCTCCGCTCCACAGAAAATCGACGGTTGAAGTGCGCCGCGTTCTGAACGTGCGCGCGCTAAATCAACTCAGAGACACTACACCGCTACCTGAGCGAACCACCAGGGAAAACTAGAAGGACCTACCGGCGGCCATCTTGGAAGGGGAAGGGGGAACGAACCTAAACCAGCAAAGAGCGAAGGATAGCAGAGAGCGTTCGAACCGAAACGCTTCTGCGCCTACCTCGCACTAGACCTATCTGACTACTGGGGCGTAATCTCAACCGAGGGAATCTAGACCCAACAGCACCAGACCTGACACCAGGCTAGCGCACTGAACAGATTCTAGAGAACATGTGGGAGACGCCATTTAGGCAATGTTTTGTCAGTGTTCACGGTTACAATTCACCCTTCCCTATCATATGCTGCTGAGGTGATGGATATGAACCATTGGCTTTCCTTCGATAAGGTCTAAGGTCGAATCCTGCGCCAAATCTGTAACCTCAATATCAAATCATGTACTTGTTAAGCGCGACTACTCACCCGTAAGGGTCTCAAGGCGCTGGGGATGAGGGGAGGTGCAGGTTCCAGTCTATCAAGGAGGAGGTCTATCAAAGAGCCACGTTTTGAGGTTTCTCGTGAAGATGGAGAGTGATGTCGTCTGTTTGAGGTGGAGCGGTAGGGGGTTCCAGGCTCTGGTCACGAGGAAGGAGAAGGAGCGGCCTCCCAATCTGGTCTTTCTGGTAAGGGGGACCACGGTGTCAAGAATTCCTGTCATGCGAGGGGAGGAAAATGGTAACCAGCGAAAACGGACTACATCTCCCAGGATGCTTAGCGGTTGAGAGGTTATGTAAACAGGAGAGCTGTTACATAACTCAAGGAAAACACGCCCTTATGTAAAACAGGAGAGCTGTTACATAACTCAAGGAAAACACGCCCTTATGTAAACAGGAGAGCTGTTACATAACTCAAGGAAAACACGCCCTTATGTAAACAGGAGAGCTGTTACATAACACAAGGAAAACACGCCCTTATGTAAACAGGAGAGCTGTTACATAACTCAAGGAAAACAACGCCCTATAAAGGGAGGAACCGAGAGGTACAACGCTGTCGGATATTGTGTTTACACCGACGTACCTGCTTAGTGAAGAGCAGTGTTCAGGAGTGGTGCTCCAGTAAGGCAAGAACAGAGGTAGGTCGAGTTGTTACTCCCTGGGCCGTGTCTTGCCCCATCGTCACCTGTGAAGGACCCGGAAGCTCTACCGGATAACCATTGAGCTTCGCTTTTTGACTCGGCTGAGTCAAAGCGCAGTGGCGCTTTTGCTGGTTGGAGTCGTAACTCCCAGCCCGACCAGAGATACAGGGACTGCCAGCTGTAACGCACACCAGGAGGTGTTTGCCGCGTTACAGACTCGGAAGTCCACAGGATCGATCGAGCGGCTGCTCTCGGTTCAGTCTTCTTTGCTTGTGATTGGGGTATCGGTGACGCATCACCAGGAGGTGACTCCGCGTCCCGGTGCAGTCTGAGGAAGAGGTTGAGCGGCTGCTCCCTTCAGGTAGAGACCCCGGCTGGGTGTTTCCCTGACTCCTCGATTCTCCCCAACACTCTTCGTGCCCCTCACAGCCTACCGATTGGCATTGTCGGCCATTTCATTTTTGCCCTCTGTTGGCATACGCCGGGATCGGCGTATATGCAGAGGACGGTTAGGACCATCCGTGCTGTGGGCTGGTAACGTACTTAGCCTGGAGGATTCCAGTGACTATAACCTTTGTTTATTCCTTGTATTATTTTTGCCTTCATTAAAATAACTAAACCTTCACAAGTGGTTGCGTTCTCATTATCGTGTCTGTTAAACGATCCTGAGACGTTCAGGGCGTTACAAAATATCCGACCTTAATAACACTAACTGTCTCCCGGTCGATAACAGACATGGCAACACTTGATGATGTGCTGGCTGCTTTAGCGACCGTGCAAATTGAATTGGCTGCGTCCAGGCAAGAAACAGCCGATGTAAAAGCCAGACTGGATGCTATCCAATTGGACCCGCTCACGCCCAGCACCTCCCTCACGAACCAGACCCCTGCGGTAGTAGTGGAAATGCCGGTAGCCGTCCCCTTGGCAACACCAGAGAGGTACAGTGGGGATCCTAACACAGTGCAGGTATTCCTCACACAAGTGGCGCTACATTTATCATGCAAACCAAGGGCGTTCCCCACGAGTCAGGCTCGTGTGGCTTTCCTTATATCCTATTTGGCTGGAAACGCGGCACAATGGGCCGTACCTCTGGTGAGCAGAGACGACCCCATCTTATGTGATTGGGGTGCTTTTCGCGAGGAATTCCTGAAGGTCTTCGACAGAAGGGCTGACTCGTACACGGCGGACCGTGAAATGCTTGAGTTGAGACAGGGATCCAACGACCTGGTGCAGTATCTCAACGCGTTCCGAAGGCTGGTTGCGGAAACCAAGTGGCCTGTTGCTAAACAGACGGCGCTCTTCCATCACGGGCTGTGCGATGAGCTCAAGGACGCCGTGGCTCATATTGACCCACAACCCAAGACATGTGAGGGCCTTATCAACCTGGTATTACGGCTGGAACATAGGCTAAGTGAAAGAAAGGGGGATCATGGGAGAAAAGGAAAATCCCTTCCATCCTATGTGACAGTGGGAAATCCTGAAACTTCCACCGCATCCAAGGGAGAACCCATGGACATCGGCGCAATACGAGCGAGCCTCACAGCCACGGAGAAAGAGTCACGCCGTAAACAAGGATTGTGCCTATATTGTGGCAAAAAAGGCCACTACGTACGTGAATGCCCTGCCAAACCGAAGACGTCATGTTATCGGGCCAACCGGTCGGTAACAGCCGTGGTGGACGTACCGGCGGAAAACTAGAGGACTCCCAGACCAAAGAAGGGGCATCTCGGAGTCACTCATCCATCCCTTCACTTTCCAACTCGGTCACTAAGGGACAACGACACCTGTTTCTCACGGTGCACGTGGGAGTGCATGACCAGTGGATACCCGTTGTGGCCATGGTGGATTCAGGGGCCACTGGCATGTTTATGGACCACAACGAGGCATGCAGGCTAGGGCTAGTGCTTCTTCCCAAAGCTGTACCCGAAGACGTCTATGCTGTAGACGGAAGGCGATTGGTGACGGGGCCCATCGGGCAGCACACGGGGGTCCTTCCGATGAGATGTGGGAGGAACCATTTGGAACAAATCGATTTTAACATCATCCGAGCGCCCCAATATGGCGTCATATTGGGATTGCCGTGGCTACAGAAACACAACCCCTCTGTGGATTGGCCAACACATCGCATCGAACTGACGTCACCGTATTGCATCCTGCATTGTGGAATAGGAACGGAATCCCTTGACGCAGATGAGAGCGGGAGTCAGGCGGTGGCTACAGCGGCAGAAAAAGATGTGGCTCTCCCCCAGGCTTATCACAGTTTTGAGGATGTATTTGATGAGGTGAAGGCGGAAGTGCTACCACCGCATAGACAGTTTGACTGCCAGATCGACCTGGTGCCAGGGGCCAGCGTTCCCAGCGGCAGGCTGTATGCCCTGACGGAGCCTGAAAACGTGCATCTCCGGGGGTACCTGGATAAACTCCTCAAGCTAGGATTCATCCGCCCGTCCAAGTCTCCGGCCGCCTCGCCACTCTTCTTCATCCCGAAGGCTATTGGGGAGCTGAGAGCCTGTGTGGACTTTAGGGCATTGAATGCGATAACCGTAAAGAATCGGTACCCCTTGCCTCTCATCAGTGTACTCCTGGAACAGGTCAAGAAAGCTCGTATCTACACCAAGTTGGATTTGAAAGGGGCATACCATCTGGTGTGCATGAGGGACGGAGACGAGTGGAAGACCGCCTTTAAGACCAGGTTCGGCCTTTTTGAGTACCTCGTCATGCCGTTCGGTCTGTGCAACGCCCCGGCAGCCTTTCAGTACTTTTTGAATGAGGTATTCAGAGAGGAGTTGGATATCTACGTGGTCGTATATATCGACGACATCCTCATCTATTCGTCCAGTGTGGAGGAGCACGTACACCACGTCAAAGCTGTGCTCCAAAAGCTGAGGGAAAACATGCTGTTTTGTAAACTCAGCAAGTGTGACTTCCACGTCACATCCGTGGAATTCCTCGGAGTGATGCTGAGTCCAGAGGGACAGGAGATGGCAGAACGAAAGATCAAGGCGGTGAAAGAATGGCCGGTGCCCCAAAGCGTGAAGGACGTCCAAAGTTTCATTGGCTTCGCCAACTTTTACAGGCGGTTTATAGATGGATTTTCAGGATTGGTGGCCCCAATCACACAGCTACTGAGGAAGTCCAAGGAGTTTGTCTGGTCCCCTGAAGCGAACAAAGCCTTTGAGGCCCTGAAAAGCGCCTTTGGTAAGGCACCGGTGTTGGCTCACCCCGATCCGGATCTCCCCTACGTGGTGGAAGCGGACGCATCGGATGTGGCGCTGGGGGCTATCTTGTCCCAACGCAACCACGACACAGGGGTGCTTCATCCCGTTGCGTACATGTCCCGCAAACTCAACGACGCCGAACGCAACTACCATATTGCGGAGAAGGAGCTTCTCGCAATCAAGGACGCCTTCACCGAATGGAGGCATTGGTTGATGGGGGCAAGACATGTGGTATCGGTGTACACGGACCATCGGAACCTACAGTTCATGACGGCCACAAGACACCTTTCTCCCAGACAGCTGCGGTGGATGATCTTCTTTGCGGGGTTCAACTTCCGCATCACATATCGGCCGGGGACGGAAAACCGGAAGGCGGACGCCCTGTCCCGTCAATCTGCAGTTAAGGAACCATTGCCTGCGACCGAGCATTCCATCATTTCCCCGAGGATGGTATTGGGGGTTATCCAACCGGATACTTTCCTGAGGGGAATAAAGAGAGGGATCAGGTCATTCGCATGGCGGAGGTGGCTCCTCAGTCACAGAGAATGGCAGCTGAAGGACGGGATACCCCTGAAGGGCAGGTGCCTATTGATACCCACGCCTAGGCTAAGGAAACAAGCATTCATCTGGTGCCATGACTCTCCATGCGCAGGTCATTTGGGCTTTGAAAAAACGGTGGCTAGCATGGGACGGCATTTCTGGTGGCCAACCATGAGAGTGGATGTCAGGAGGTGGGGACAGGAGTGTCCTACGTGTGCTACCATGAAGGCCGACCATGGCCGAACCCAAGGGCTCTTACATCCACTTCCGACCCCGGATAGACCATGGGATAGCATATCACTGGACTTCGTGGTGGGCCTACCGGTAGACCAGGGGATGACGGCAATACTGGTGGTGGTGGAGTACTTGACGAAAATGGGGCACTTCATCCCCTGCAAGAGAGTCCCTACGGCCGGGGAATTGGCGTCACTACTCCTAAAGAATGTGGTACGACTGCATGGATTACCTGGGGTGATCGTGTCAGACCGGGGGTCGCAGTTTACTGCGCAATTCTGGAAGACTTGGTGCACTGCGCTGCATGTTAAGACCGCCCTGTCCACCAGCTACCACCCTCAAACGGACGGCCAAACCGAGCGCCTGAACCAAACGCTCAAACAGTATCTGCGATGTTTTGTGGACCAGGGCAGGGAAGAATGGGTCGACTTGCTATGGGTTGCAGAGATCGCCTATAACAACGCCACTCACAGCTCCACACAGTCATCTCCGTTCTATAGCAACTATGGCCAACATCCCAGGTTCTTGCCATTTCTACATCCGTTCAGAGAGGACAGGATTCCCGCCACAGCGGACAGGGTGGCACACATAAAAGACACGTTGATGCGCTCAAGGGCTGTCCTAATAGAGGCCAAGAGAAGATACAAGGCTGCGGCAGACAGGAAGAGAAGGCCCGGGCCACTGTACCGCACTGGAGACTACGTCTGGATATCCACAAGAAACATGAGGTTTCGAAAGAACAGTGTGTTCCATCCCAAGTACATGGGCCCCTATCGAATTACCAAGTGTATGGGTCCCGTGAACGTGAAGGTGTGCTTGCCCCAGTCATTGCGGATACACCCTGTCTTTCATGTATCATTGCTCAAACCAGCACCCTCCAAGCCGTCTGGGACACCTAGGCCGGTATGCGTGGAGTCGGAGGTGGAGTATGAAGTGTCGGGCATACGGGCGTCCCAATGGCGCAGGGGGAAGCTGTGGTACCTGGTTGCGTGGAAAGGCTATGGCCCGGAGGAGCAGTCATGGGAACCGGCTGAAGGGGTTCATGCTCCGCGCTTGGTCTCCTTGTTCCATCGGCGTTTTCCTGCCAGCGCTGGACCCGTGGGGAGCCGCTGAGAGGGAGGATGTACTGTCAAGAATTCCTGTCATGCGAGGGGAGGAAAACGGTAACCAGCGAAAACGGACTACATCTCCCAGGATGCTTAGCGGTTGAGAGGTTATGTAAACAGGAGAGCTGTTACATAACTCAAGGAAAACACGCCCTTATGTAAAACAGGAGAGCTGTTACATAACTCAAGGAAAACACGCCCTTATGTAAACAGGAGAGCTGTTAAATAACTCAAGGAAAACACGCCCTTATGTAAACAGGAGAGCTGTTACATAACACAAGGAAAACACGCCCTTATGTAAACAGGAGAGCTGTTACATAACTCAAGGAAAACAACGCCCTATAAAGGGAGGAACCGGGAGGTACAACGCTGTCGGATATTGTGTTTACACCGACGTACCTGCTTAGTGAAGAGCAGTGTTCAGGAGTGGTGCTTCAGTAAGGCAAGAACAGAGGTAGGTCGAGTCGTTACTCCCTGGGCCGTGTCTTGCCCCATCGTCACCTGTGAAGGACCCGGAAGCTCTACTGGATAACCATTGAGCTTCGCTTTTTGACTCGGCTGCTCTCGGTTCAGTCTTCTTTGCTTGTGATTGGGGTATCGGTGACGCATCACCAGGAGGTGACTCCGCGTCCCGGTGCAGTCTGAGGAAGAGGTTGAGCGGCTGCTCCCTTCAGGTAGAGACCCCGGCTGGGTGTTTCCCTGACTCCTCGATTCTCCCCAACACTCTTCGTGCCCCTCACAGCCTACCGATTGGCATTGTCGGCCATTTCATTTCTGCCCTCTGTTGGCATACGCCGGGATCGGCGTATATGCAGAGGACGGTTAGGACCATCCGTGCTGTGGGCTGGTAACGTACTTAGCATGGAGGATTCCAGTGACTATAACCTTTGTTTATTCCTTGTATTATTTTTGCCTTCATTAAAATAACTAAACCTTCACAAGTGGTTGCGTTCTCATTATCGTGTCTGTTAAACGATCCTGAGACGTTCAGGGCGTTACACACGGCGTAGGAGAGCTGGGCTGATAGTACGGTCCTTTGGGGTGTGTGGAATTTGAGTCGGCTGTTCAGGTATGCTGGTCCGGTGTTGTATAGGGCTTTGTGTGCGTGGGTGAGAATCTTGAAGGTGATTCTTGCCTCGATGGGGAGCCAGTGGAGGGTGCTCAGGTGCTGGGAGATGTGGCAGTGTCTTGGCAGGTTGAGGACCAGTCTTGCAGCGGAGTTCTGGATGTTTTGTAGCTTGCGGGTAAGGTTTTTGTTTATTCTGGTGTAGAGTGCGTTGCAGTAGTCAAGGTTGCCAGCGATGAGGGCATGAGTGACGGTCTTTCTGTACTCGAGGGGGATCCATTTGAAGGTCTTACGTAGGAGGCGGAGGGTGTGGAAGCAGGAGGATGCGACAGAGTTGATCTGGCAGTCCATTTTGAGCTCGGAGTCCAGGATGATTCCGAGGTTGCGTGCGTGGTCCGTGGGGGTGGGCATGCTTCGGAGGGCGGGGGGCCAACAGGAGTCATTCCAGGCGTCGGGGTGTGGGCCCATGATGAGTACTTCTGTTTTGTCAGTGTTGAGTTGTAGGCTCTCTGGCCGCCCCCCATGCTTTACGGATATACTTTATCCCTGGCAGAGATTTTGAGGTGGGTTAATTCCCTCCTCTGAGAGAAGAGGGTACACTTAAGGCTGCCTTGAGAGTGAAAATCTTTGCTAATCTGAAGGAACAATCAACATTCTTTAGGTCCTTTGAGCAAGCAAATGATTCATTTGGGCTCCTCTGAAACACTGACTCCCCCATGCCAAAGTCTGTATTGAAGCTGTTTATGAAAAAGTCCTTCACCTCCATTAGTCTGGCCAGAGATATTGCTTTAAGTCACACAAGTCGCGAAACGAGGTGGTTTGTGGGAACGCACTAGGGAACAAAAAACAGCCCTATTTAACTTGGAACCCACCTCATGGGATTAGAAGGATGATGCTCTTATCAAGACTCGATTTGATGCCCCAAGAGAAATTACTGGCATTTAGGTTGAAACACTGAAAGAGGAGAGAATTTGCAAAATGTGTTATTTGTGTGTCCAGAATTGCAAAAGACTAGGCGTATTTTTAAGACCTTCATACATCAAATTCAGCATTCATTTCTCCCATGAGGCCCGCCTATTTGTCTTGTCCCCACCAAATGAAATGGTTTGTAAAACCGTTCTGTGTGTACAGTGCACTGTTGTTTGGTAGCTGAGTTCATGCTCAACAAGTCACATCCATATATATCAAATTTAAGCGCTGGTGAAAAACACAGTTGTTTCCCTTTTGGACACATATCACATGGGGCCTTTTAATGTCTTTCATATGGAAGGAGCCAACACACAATCATACACACTGAAAATGAAAAACATCTAATGTGGAAAAAAAAGCATCCACATATTGCTTTTAGTATAAAAATACATGGCGTTATTGTCCCATTAAGTAATGTATGCAGCCTCAACCTCTATGAATATATGCCATGCTACTCTTTATTTAGAATAGATCAGCCTTGTCTATAACAACATCCCGCCTAGCCTGATCTCTCATTTATCTACTGCAAGGTTTTTCTAGGCAGCTTTCTATTGGTAAGTTCTTATGTGTCTCCACTATATTGTACCATTTTACTTAAATGATCAAAACTTCCTTTCCAAACATCCTTAGTCATTAGCAATGGACAGAATTATTGCCCCGATAATATCTACTATGTTATCTTTGGGGATGTGGATAATCCCAAGTGTGAAGTAATGTAAGGGGGAGTTACTCTGCTAAACCCTGTCACGTATTAGCCACATGGTAGCAGCAATGTTTTGTTTGTGGAAGGTAATGAAGGGCCTGGACCTCGTGGTCATAGAGAATAACTGTACCCTGGAGTCCGTGTGTCTTCATTCCTGCACAGCCCCTAACATACGGCAGGCTTCCACATACACAACATACTACATAGTATACAACCACAATTAAATAGCATAGACATCGCTGTCCACTCCAAGCGAGTTTAGGAGTAAAAACATTCTAATTATGTTCAACTGGACAGTCAATGAAAACGTATATACTCAACATATATTCATTTGTATTTTTCATATTTTGTTGCCTTAAACACTGCTTGTATTGTAACCTGTGTAAGGTTACACCATGTCAGCTTCTTAGACATCTGTCAGTGAGTAAACTTTGATAAAACATAATAAAAACAGGCACCTATGGGGACCTTCTTTTCCTGTTTTCCTGTGTATCATTGTCATTAATGGAATTTAACCTTTTTTGATTTAAACATTGGTTCCCATGCTTCAATGCAATTCTAATTGATAGCGTCTTTACAGCTAGTGAGGAATAAAACATGTTAACACATTAGTTCACTTCCTGTCAGTATGTAGGTATGTAGGTATTGTTTTATAAAACACTCCATGTCCTCTGTACATTTACAGAATCAAACTTCCGTGAAGATTGAGGAAGCAACAAATAGAAATAATTTCTGTTTCAGCAAAAATTCATAGGGCTGGTTGTTTCTTTCCTCCGCTGTAAATGAGAGATAGCCATTAATCTTATACTTGCAAAATAAGGGTATATGTCTGGGCCCGAAATCAGACAGTGCCTCTGAAGTTCATTTTCTGCTCTAACTCAAATTGAGTTATTTGAATTTACAGATACTTTATACGGCACAAGTCGATTTTTTTAAACGTAAATGTTTCGCTGTTTCTGTAACCACTATATATCCAATGTAGAGCTGTTGCAGGGATTCTGCACAAAAACAGAACTATGCCCAGGAAATGAGACCTTGGTGTATAGGGACTGAGCCTTCCAACACCTTAGTGCCCACGAACCCAGGATCGACTAGCTATAGTGTGTCACTTGCTCTCCTACTCACAGAGAAAAAGATGTTTAGACACCCCAGAATACAACACTCCCAGATCTCTCAGGAATCGCGGTAACAAGATACACCCTTTTGCTCACTCTCTTGTACCTGTCCACCATAAGATCTGACAGAGACACAAAACAGTTTAAATATTTATTTTAACTAACGTACCCTACCTTGCAGTATACGAGCCACAACAAGCAGGAAAATGCATAGTACAAATATTGCCAGCATAGCAGTCAGTCCATAAATCCTGAAGGGAGATGTCATCATAAAAAGACAATTGAGAAATCACTATGGTGCCTAACCTACCTCTCCTTCCTAAGAAGAAGTATCATTATATAATAGAAGATCTCTGGGCTTTGTCAGCAGACCCCATACCTCAGCCTATAGATGGTAGATCTACATCATGGGTGCTCTTCTCCCTCGAAAGGCCCCTCTCCAAGTGTGTCTCACCTATTCGTACACCCCACTAAAAACCCAAGTACGCTGTCCAAACAACAGCTGCATCTGTATGTTTTGTCAAAGGGCTAAGGACTGTCCAGAACAAAATAACAAGGGGCATTGTTGTTCAACCTTACACATAATGTTGAGTCAAAATCCCAGGAACATGCAGAGAGTGAACACAACGATGAGTTCTCATGTGAAATCAGTCTTTGAAAAAATTGCAAAAAATAAAAGACGTGTAGTAATGTGGGCAAAGCAGCAGGCAAGCTGCAACGTCCTCATGCTAAGTCAGTGAAAAACGACAATGTCCCTATGGGCCCCATGGCAGAGCCATTTGCTTACCTGCCCTGTATTCTACGGTGGTATGACCTTACATTGGTTAGATGTAACTTCTGTAAAATTTAACTAGTCTTCAATATTTTCCAATATTCTTAATTCCCTTAACAGTCATTACCACCCTATAACATTCACTCTCATCTGTCATTCCATCCTACCAGTTGGCTTATCAATCGGCATGCCATGGAGAATGCTTAAACCTTCCCTCTTTGCCACTTAATATGAGGATCCTGTTGCTCTATAGTCTATCTTCTGATAGAAAAGACCCCCTTCTCACCTCCTAGTGCCACATTAAAAGTTGGGTATGTTAATCCACACCTATGCCAGGATTGTAGACACCTAGGACATTTCCAATAATCTATTGGGACATGTTGGACTTAGCCCTTTCTGAAAGGTCATCCCCAAACCTTTGGCCTTCAACCCTCCGGTTTTCTGAACCAATTTGTGCTCGCTTTAGGACTCTTCTCACTTTACCACTGCTAACCAGTGCTAAAGTGCTTGTGCTCCCTCCTTCAAATATGATGAAATTAGCTTATACCCTTGGCACATTTCATTTACTTGTAAGTTGCCAATAAAGAAGTTCTATATGTATCTAGGGCCTTTAAATTAAATGCTATTAGTGGGCCTGTAGCACTATTTGTGCCACCCCCATCAGTGCCCTTTAAACGTGTCTCAAGCCTGTCGTTTCCATTGAAGCCTGTGTGTGCAGTTTAAACTGCTATGTCGACCTAGCAAAATAAACATTTTGCGAGACCTATACCTTCTTTTTTAATACATATCTCACCCCTATGGTAGGTCCTAAACAGCTCATAGGGCAAGGTGCAGTGTTTTTAAACAGTGGGACATGTACTTTTTTTAGCTTTTCATGCCCCGGTAGTGAAAAACTCTTACATTTGTTTATGATTATTGCAAAGCCTACCTGTCCCATTGGGAACATGTAGGAATGTTGAGTTTGGTGTCTAAAGCATTGTAATGTACATCCTTCTTTAAAGTTAAAGTCGGATTTTAAGTACCAATTCGGAAAATGCCCCTTGTAAAAGGCTGGCATTTTCTTGACTAACCATTTGGTACCTACAGCATGTTCCTGGGTCACATAACTGGTTGTACTTGGACTTTGCTTATTCCTCCCAGACAAGCCACACATTAGTGGGATTAAATGTGCCTGAATGTGCCATCCACTGGCAGGATGGGGGCAGAGATGGGCACAGCCCCACTTGCAACTGAATAGGCTGTGCCCTGCCTTAATACAAAGGACTTGTCACTCATGCGTTGTTCATGCAGCTAGGTTGAGGCCAGGACAGGGGAGGCAAGGAACTTCAAGGACTTCAAAAGGGAATTCTCTAGAAACGTCTCCAACTCCAAAGCTGGCACCAGGTATAAAAATTGCACCCTCAGACCGGACTCTTCAGTATACCTCTGCACCTGTGGAATACTCAGAAGGACTACTGCTCTACAAGAAGGATTGCTACTCTTTTACCCTGCTGCCTGAGTGAAAAGACTGAACCTGCACTTCAACACAGGACTACCAGAGTGACTCCAAGGGCTAGCTGTCTGGCCTCCTGATTCGTACCTCGGGAACATAAAAGGCTCCAACCACCTTGAACCCAGCACCTGGACTCTGTCTGCTGTCAGTCCTATTCCCCAAGTGGTGCCAACTCAGATCTGGATCCTTGGAAGTGGGCCTGAAGGTGCTCTGCCAGCCCAGCTGTGGTCCTGTGGTTGGAGCCGCCGCAACGTGATGCATCGCCTCACAGCCCCACCTCAGAACTGCCACAGAACGATGCATCCCCGATGCTGGATCTCTCATTGCAGCCTGCAGTCTCCTCGGAACCCCAGCTGGGTGGTGTATCCTCGATGCAGGTCTTCATATATCATGCCCCTTGTTGACGGTATCCTCGATAATGACACACAACTCTGCATCATAGCCCTGCCGCTTCTTCAGAACCACCGGTGCACAACGCAATCTCAACGCAGGATTTTGCATTACAAGCCCCTCACCGACTGCATTCTCAATGACCACGCAGAACTCCAGCTTGCAGCCTGGCAGCTCCTCTCTGTGGTTGGCGCTCAGACGAGGACTGAGAGCCTGGGCATGTTCTCCACCCAGGCTGTAATGCAGCCTGAGTGCAGAACATGCAAAGTGCACATGACTGTTTGGCCGGCCCTAGAGGGCTGGCAAAGCATTCATGCGCACTTGGAGTGGGCAAACCACTCCTCCCCTGCCCCGCGCTGAGATCAAAGCAGCTAGAACAAATAAAATGATAATAACATTCAGTTATTATCATTTTATTTTTCCTTTGTTACACTGCTTAAAAGCAGTGAGGCAACGCTCCTCCGCCTTAGTGGAGGAGCCGCCACTGGGGGCCACAACCATTTCTGAAGGCCAGTGAAAGGAATTCCACAAGTCAACTTTGTTATTCAAAATCACTATTTCAGTTATTTTCGGAATAAATTTTAAATATTTACTACCCATCCCTTCCCAAATGAAATGCATGACAATTTGAAAGTTTTCCTGAGAGGCACAGGAACCATCAAACATTAATTGGGAGTTATAAGCATAATTGTATATTTTGCAATTAATTTTCACTTACTCCTGGATTAATAGTCTAATGTAAATATTGGAAAGGCGGGGCGCCCATAGGAACCCCACTCTCCACCTGTAAAGCTGTGGTTTTAAAGGGACTCAGACAGACAGATCACTGAAGGGCAAAGCCACTTTAGCCGACAGCCCCCATGCGGTGCACCACCTGCTTGTGGTCACCTGTGTTGAAGGCTTCCGATAGATGCAACAGGACCAAAGCAGATGTCAGACCTTGATCACCATGTCATGCCTTGTCATTAAGTGCAGTCAGCATTACCGATTCAGTACAACGTGCATGCCAGCTGGGAGCGGATTTAAAATTTGGGATGCTTCTAGATGAGAGCATGGTTCCTGCGCCAGCTGGGCTTCCATAATTTTTTAGCAGGAAAGTGCAACAGGGAAAAGGGACAATCATTTTTCAGAAATAAGCGCTCTTCACCTACTTTTTTGAATCACAACTGCCTCTGTGAATGATCCCAGTACCATACCTTGCAACAGAGAGGTGTTCAATAGAGATTGAATTGGACCCAAGATTTCAGGTGAACAAAAGTTTTAAAACCTTCAGGGGACAAAGAACTTCTGGTACACGTAATTTCACCTAAGACATCATTGAGAGAAGACATTCTTCACTGAAGAGGAAAAGCAGAAAAAGTAAGCAGAGCCCTGATTAAATGGGGTAAAAGGGGACCCGTGTTTTGGAGCAGAATACTGTCTTTAATCATTCTTATTTTGTCAATGGAATATATGTTCAGCAGATGACAAAATTCTTTTGTAGGAGTGGTCCCCGGTCTATCTGAATAAGAACATTCTGTGACTATTTAAAATATGTCAATTTGTTTGTTAGATGACTTCAAAATGTTATTATTTAAAAAAAGGAATTGGTATTTTGTTAGCAATTATTTATACTTGTTAATTCCTTTTTTTAAGAAGTCCATGTTGTTGGTGGAGTAGTCGCTGTGCCATTTCCTTGAAAGCTGGTGAAGCTTTAAATTAGAATCTTTTAAATCAGAGAACCATTGAATAGAATCAGCATGGCTTGCAATCTTGGATCTAGTAAGAGGGAATGTTTATCACTGGCGGTGAGCAGCCATAATATAAAATACTTCTCTGTCAAGATAACATGTTGGCTAAGGAGGGGTGTGTCGAGTTGGAGAGGGATTTCTAAAAAATGTCCTTGTCATCAAGGTGCCATTTGTGAGACTATATATCCATTACCGATCTACTGTTTTTATGTCGCCAGTAGGGAAGGCTAAATGTAATCATATGGTGATCACACCAGATATAGGGAGTGACCTCCAGTCCAGCTAATTGAAGATTGGCCTCCATACTTGGTCAAGAGTACGGCCTTTAATATCAGTAGGCACTCGCGTGTTTTGCTTTAAAATAAGGCTATTTATTGCCTCCATAAATCCCAGGGATTTCTGGTTCATACTTTCGCTATTGACTCAACAATTGAAGTCTTTGAGAATAAGTAGATTGGAGTGGTCCACTAATAATAGAAAAATAACTTCATAAAAATGTTGTGGAAGAGTTGACATGTATATAGGAGGCCAATAAGTGGGCAGAGATTCAGGTCTGGTTTGAAAACTCAATATTTAAAAAGCTAAAATAACCACTTCAGGAATTATTTGACATTGAAGTATAGATATGTTAGGTTTTTGATAATGCCACCACCCACCCTCTTTCTTGCATGATTTTCTATTTGACTGAAGTACATAATAATGACTTGGTAGAGGCACAAGAATATCAGGAATTGATTTTGTATTAACTTGACCAAAGGTATCAGAGCACTTTACATGAGCACCAGTTGCATTACAGATGGACAGGTATTTTTTTTTGGTTAGGCACAGATAGATTATGTTATTTGCTCAGAAGTCCCGAGACTTGAACTTGGTTACCCAGCCTCGGGGTCGAACACTCTACCAATAAGTCAGGGATTTCATTTGTTACTTTGCTAATGAGCGAGTATTTAAAAATATGATAAAAAGATAGCACAAAGTTCTCAATGGATAAGGATCAATTTTATCTCTACAAAACTCTGAGACTCAGGCTCTGCCTCTCTCAATATAAGAACATGGATAGGGGGAATTAATAAGAGTTCTGTTAGTTTTTAAATTCATTAATATCTGAGGACTACTATAATAGCTTACCAATACAGTGCTCTAATTTTGTTCGGAGTAAAAGTGAATGTTTTTCAGTGGGGTTGGCCCATGGTTTTGGCTGGGTGCAGACGGGCTTCCCTTTGGTGCACCTGCTACATGCGACCACGCCACGGCCTATTTTGATATAGCACGGGGCAGTACCGATTCCGACCCAACTAGAACTTGTTTTCAAAATGGTGGCTTTAACACATGCCTCTACTGAAGACTAAGGGTGATATTCACAAGGACTAATCTCCGATTTATCTCCACCTTAATGCATCAAAAGTGGAGATAGATTTAACACCCCATTCACAAGCTGGTGCAAACTGCACACAACACCAGTATTCCCGCGATAACTGCCCCAAAATGTATCTCCACGGTGGACACCACCAGCTATCCCTAATGAGATGCAGAGTAGGCGTTCCCGTACAAAAACACAAGAAAAAAACCACAACACCACTTTCACAAAGAGCTGCCAGATCTGCGAAGCAAACCAATAACAGGCGATAAGCCGCCGTAGCCTCAGGGATTTAACACCTGCCTTATGCTGGTGCTAAGCAGGACGACTACCCACAGCATGAAAGGGAGCCCAGCCAAGAGCCACACCTGAAGACCCACAGATGCCATGGAGAAAATGATCATGCAACTCCGATACCCATGAGAGTCACAACACCCACCGCCACCACCCCCATCCTGTGCACGACATAAGAGCCACAAAAAGCGCATGATGATGCACATTGCCAAAAAAAGACACACATGTGGGGCCAGAAGAATGAGAAACAGTCACACAGCACTGAAGTAACAACCAAAAACTTTATTGAAATACAACACGAAACACCAATGCGGAAGACTCCTGTCGGGTCCGTCAGGGACAATCTCGACGTCACAGCCTGGAAAATAAAGCACAAAATCAGGACGTGTGTCATGCGCACATCAAAGGAGCAAGAAACAGAGAAGGAAAGAAAGCCAGAGAGCAAAAGAGAGGGAAGGAAAGGAAGGGAGCGAGAGAGAGAGAGAGAGAGAGAGAGAGAGAGAGAGGGGTGGGAGAGAGAGAAAGAGAGAGGGAAGGGAGAGAGAGAGAGAGAGAGAAGGGAGAGAAAGAGAGAGGGAAGAGAGAGAGAGAGAGGGAGAGGGAAGGGAGGGAGAGGGAAGGGAGAGAGAGAGACGGAAGGGAGAGAGAGAGAGAGAAATAGAGAGAAGGGATAGAGAGAGAGAGAGAGAGAGAGGGAAGGGATAGAGAGAGAGAGAGAGAGAGAGGGAAGGGAGAGAGCGAGAGATACTGCCACCCCTGCCCACCCAGGCCCCACTGTTCATCTACTGCCACCGGTGTGTCCACCAGTGGGCACACCACGTGCCCGTGCAAACTCCAGGCCCCGGTCCCGCCACCATGGCATGGTCCACATCATGCGGACCCGCCCGCGGTCCATCAGGACCCACACATTACGCTGAGTCCTGAGTCATCAATGGCAGAGACCACATCAGTGCACACGTCATCATCGCAGGCTGCACACCCGCTCAGCTATTTCGGTGCTACTAACCCTGAGCAACGCCAGTCAGCGCCACGTGGTGGTAGGCCTGTGACAGCTGCGAGGCTTCGTGTGCCACTGACCCTGTGTGCAGCAACTCATGGCCCTTTATGATTGAGAACCATGGAGCGTCTGTCATCCAGTCACCACAGGCAGAGGGAAATGTGAAGTTGTCAGCCCCTTATATTTGCGGGGTCACATGGCCTATGACGCCTGTGCCGGATGGGTGTGGTGTGTGTGCAAACCTGCCCTCACGGAGTGGCCGTGACATGCTGACAACTAGATCAGTGACCTGCACACCACCAGCGAGTACGCCTGTGACAGGTAGCTATGTGGGCCCTCCCTCGGAGCGTAAGCGGAGTTGTCTGGCCTGGCGTACGCCGGACCAGCGCAGGGCTTGCCACAACGACTCGGGGGCTCTGGGCGTGGTTCAGTCCATGTCCAGACAAGGACGTGACTAATGCGTGTGTCCCTGTTGTAGTGTCCACAGCACCTGAAACACAATAGGCAATGTAGCACACTGTGACTGACATCCCACTAGATGAGCATCATTGACGTAAGGGAAATCACTGTCCCTACATTCATCCACACATTCATACATGAATGATGAAAGACATGACACAGTAGTGCGTTACTGGATGTTTATTGTACATCCAGTGAAGTTTTGCAGCTGGAGCGGTACAGGGCCATGCCAAGCACACTGTACAATATGGGCCCGTGGGGGGCCAGCCAGAGTCCATTACTGCGAAAGAGGAAGGGTACAGTCCGCAGTCTGGTCACCGTGTCATTGGTCATCAAACAGGATATGGCAGTCCATGTTGCGGTCCAAAGTGAGTGCAGCGGAGTGTATCGGGGGTCAGTGGAAGGTCATGGGGCCATGTGCGGCAACAAGCAGAAGCAGTCCAGGTGGCGGAAATGAATGCTAGTGCCTCTTTCTGAACACAAACTCATCCACGTCCTCGTCAGTGGATGTGTGCTCTGCCCCACCTGTGGGTGTTGCAGTACCGGCTGCGGCACTGTGTGACACTGACACATCAGGGGCCAGAGGAGGATTGTCGGCCGCACTGTGTGGCATTGACACATCAGGTGCCGGAGTGGACACACCTGCCGCACTGTCAGGCACTGACACACCAGGGGGTGGAGATGTGGATGGTGTGGGGGCAGCAGCATTCATCAGCGCCATGCCTTGTGGCAGCAATGCCATGATGAGGATCTGCAGGGCATGTTAGATCCCAGCTACATTTCGCTGATGTGCAGCAGTGGCTGCCATCCTTTCCGCCTCCATCTGCACCATGTCCTCCATGAGCTTCTGCATGTGTGCCAGCTCATGGCTGGGATCGCTGGAGCCACTCTGAGTGGACAGGTGTTCTTCTCTCCATGTCATGACTCCAGTGATGTCAGTCAGGGCTCGTTGGAGACCATGGAGCGGGCCGTGGGTGTACGTTAGGGACTGGAGCTGGTCCCTGATGGGATCTAGACACCCATGGATGGCGTCGAGTTTGGTAGTCATGATGTGGAATCCCACCCGCACCTGCTCAGCCGTCTCCCTCTGGCCCTCCAGCACATGGCGTTGGAAGGCCATGTGTTGTTCCTGGGGGTCTTGGGAGACTGCCGGGGCTGTGGGTGCCTCCTGATGGGTGGTTTGGGTAGTGGGTGGGGTCTCCTCGATGCAGCTGGGCTGTCCTGCTCCTGGAGGTGAGTTGCAGATGATGGCAAGGATGTTTTTGAGGGCTTGGGTGTCCATCCTGGGGGTGTCCTCCTTGTCATCAGTGAAGAGTGGCTGGGACTGCTCTGCAGGAGGTGTTGATGGTGCCCCTGCAATGTGAAGGGGAGATGGTATATTACAATGTGTCCACATGTATGTAGCCGCATGGTACATGTTGACATTCAGGCAGCATGGCATTGTACATTGTGACAGTCTGTAGATCAGGGCCAAGACCCAGAGTCATTGTGGGTGTGCACTGTGCTCTGCTTGATTCTGCAGGTGTGCCATTGTGGCCATCTCCACCCGCCCCCCAGAACCTGGTGGTCACTCACCCTGTTGCGGTTGTGTTGTGTCCTGTCGAGCAGTGTCCGGTCCCCCGACTCCAGCCACAGTCTCCACACTGATGACTGTTGACACCAGTTCCTCCATGTCATCGAGCAAGAGCTTTGGCGCTGGGCCCCCACCTCCAGTCTGCATTGCTGCCTTCTGGTTGGCTGCGAGTTTCTCCTTGGTCTTGTGCTTGATGTCAATCCATCGCCTCTTGGCCTCGTCCATTGACCTCTTGTGCTCTCCGACGGCATTCACCTTGTCCACGATGTCCCTACATATTCCATTTTTGGTGCCCAATGACACGTTGGAGGTGACGAACAGTTGTTGATGGTGTTCCATCACCTTCGTGACTAGGATCCTGTTTTCCTGCGGACTTAACTTCGTCTTCCTCTTCTTCTTGTCCTTGCCCTTCCCTGTCCCTGAGGTCCCAGGATGGTCCCCCGGGGTGCTTGTGGGGTTGTGCTCGTCCTCTGCGCCTGCTCCGACTACCTCCATGGTGCTTGGGTGTTGGTCAGTTTGTGTTTGAGTGTTTTTTCTACTTTTATAGTGATTTTTCCCACCTGCCATGTGGGTATTGCAGGCCTGGTGCTGCTTATCGCTGATTTCTTCATCACGCTTAGGCCCATCGCATGTTTTTTCGTGTTGTGGATTGTGTTTTTATCTCTGTCAAGGTGGTTGTATCGCGGACATTGGCCGCAGTTTCGGCAGACTATCGCATGGTACTGCCTTGTGAATTCCACGTTGACACTGGGTTATTTTCCCGCGATGGGCTGCGATGTGTAAAGTTGCGTTAGCATTTTTTGGTGATGTTTAGCACACGTTCTTGTGAATATCCCCCTTAGAATGGTCACTGGATGCCCCCTGTGATAGCGGACTGGGTGGCCCTAACCCGAGGCAGTGACATGCATAGTTTAAGGCTAACGGGAGGAGAGGTTGTGTAAATAGAGCTGATAATTCATTCCACAATAAAAAAACAATATTATAAACATTTATGGTGTCGTTAACAAAAGCAACGGGTTCAACACAGCCTAAAACTGTAAAAAGGTTAGTGCAAACTGATGTGAGATGTGCAAATGAACAACGCTCATGATGAAGCAGTTCAGCTTCAAGAAAATACCTCCACTGATAGTGTTGCGCGTCCGCACCATCCTAAAATTCTAAAACAAATAGTGCTACAATTAGAAAATATGTGCAAATTAGCAATGCTCAAAATGCAGCAGATCACCTCCAAAAACACATACCCATTACTGATAGTGGGTGGCTTTGTCTGTAGACTAGTTTGGTGAATGGTTATAGACAGTTGTAAGGAGCTCGATCCTTTGAGAATGGTAAGGGATTAAAAACATTGTTCTGAACAATAAAAACAAATTACTTTGCACACCTATTAAAAGGTGCATGGCACTAAGATGCCCCAACCTTGCTATTTGCCGATTTGTCAGATAGGATATGGTATCCCTCTGGAACAAAGTAGAAACTAAAGTTGTAAAAGGTTTGATCAGTTTGACTTATGGTGGATGTTACATGATGCTTAAATTAGCAGTTCATAATAGGAAACAGTAATACTAGGGAACATTCATTGCATTTTTAATTCGGGAAATGGACATCTGTTATTAATAGGTAACATGGGTAAATGGGTAGAGTTCAAAGAATTCAATTGCCCCTTTACGCAATCAAGGAGTCATAGATCGCAATCATGATTTATTCCCATGCCCTAGCGTAAAAGACAGTCATGTATGGCCAGGGATGAGGTAAAAAAATGATCTTACTTTAACTGATTTTACATTGCTTTTTTATATTTGTCCCTAAATGCTGTTTTACTGTACGTGTCAACCCTCATTTGGAATCATGAACTAAGTATGAATTAAAATTAATTAAACTGGCAAAACGCTTGCCAGTAGATAAACACGTATCTAATTAAAATATTTAAGAAGCTTTGTATAAAACGCATGTGCAAATAAAATATGCATAAACAATCTGGTCATTTCCCTTCGATTTTCTAGCTTGTAAAGTGGAGACTTTGTGCATTACATGGCGACTGCATCAATGCATTATTTATTTAGATGTTTTGTACATAAAACATGTCAAGTTAAAATATATGGAGGAGAGCAATGCGCTGCAAAATTAGATTGACAGGTTTGTGCAAATTACTTAAAGCATTGCAGGGCAAAGCAATCGGCTGCCACTTGCAGAACGGCCCCCCACTTCAGACCTGCGCTCAGAGAGCTTCTGCCTCTCTCTGAACAACAAAAAGACCTCAGGGTGACAAACACAACACATGAAGATAACACTATCATCAAGTATGAAGGGAGTACGAGAAGTGAGGTCCCGATGACAGGGTGTCTCAGTCCCTTTTAGGGTCTTACAAAGACTCCCCAGACCTTCAGATTTCTATACTGAAAGCAAACAACACATTAGAAAGTCTATAACTTCTATGGATCACTCCAAGCCCACACTCAATATGGTGCTCACCGGGATCGAGAAGGGGAAAGCTCTGTAAACAGACCACCCCGAGCTTACAGGATACACCACCTTAGAAAGGATAAGATAGGCATCCAAGAAAAGGCCTTTGACTGTAAAGGGGGGGGCCGCTCGGCCCTCCCGCCCACATGGCGGTGCGGCGCACCCCCTTCCCCCGGCCTCTCGGTGGTGGGGGTGCGTCGCGGGTCAATGACGCGCGCGGCGCGCCCCCACCACCGATAGGCTGATGCCTCCCCCGTGACCCGGAAGCAGCTGTACAGCTTCCGGGGCAGGGGGGCAGGTCGGGCGGGGGACGAGCCGGCTAGGTAGGAGTGTGGCAGAAATTAATCAGAGGTTGGATGGGCCTCCTGGTCCACAAGGCAGGCCAAGAAGGTTAATCAACCCACCACAGCCTAGAGGTGATTTTGTCACCCCTCCTAAGAGGGGCAAGTCCAAGAAAACTGCAAGCACAACGCCCAAGAATACAGCCGAGGGGGAGGGAATGCCAGTGGGAGTGCCTAAGGATACTCCCGTGATGCCCCCAATGGCACCGGCTGGGCCAGCTCCTCCTACGCCAGCATTGCCGGTTGCCCCACTCGGGGTCATTGCCCCCGTCACCCCCGTGAACATTGCCCCCGTCGGGGTCCCTGACCCCCGCCTTCCAAAGACAACTTGCCTATGTCAATCCTTCAAGGTGGTGTGGGAAGCTGGGAGGGGAGGGTAGCCAGTCACGGACCATGTGAAGTGTCTCCTTTTCTAACCAGGACCACACCATGTCACTACCAGTGTTCACCTGCAAACTTTGGTGCTTTGAATATGGTGTGCCGCAGGGCTCAACCATCTTTCCCTTTGCTTTTAACATATACTTCGGTCCTTTAACTAGACACATCAAACTCTTCGGACTGCATTGTTAGAACTACATTGATGACATATAGAGCACCATCACAGTGGAGAATGTCAATCAAGCCATAACATCCAGTTTGGCACCATGCCTTCGTATGCCTTTCCTAGGTTTGGAGAAAAGAAAACGTTCCTCCAAAGTTATGCCTGCTTCTGAGGAGGGGTAACTTTTAGACACAAAACCATGTCTACCTATTTAATTAGAAAGGGCTTTGAGCCAAAATCCCTGGGTGGTTGTATGAGAACGCCCATGTACCACCCACGGTGTGCCACCTTGATGTAAAGTAGTATATAGTGCTATTTGCATTCCTTTAGGGTCTCTCTCCAGCACAAAACTCATATTGCACCGGAATATAGATTTCAAATCTACAGTTTGTGCTGGTTTTCATTCTTTTTGTGCTGCGGAAGCAGGCACCAAGTGTTAGTAAATCTGCCCCTCGGTGTAATCGGGATATTAGTGAAGAGAGGGCAGGTTTGCAAGACTAGTTTATTTTTCATAGGATCTATTCCAGACATTTTTAGTTTACAATGCTCACATAGTTGATAATCACATTTTTTCACGATTAGGGAGAGATTTATAAATTGAACACATTCTCAGAGGGTAAGGTTGTTTAAACTATTCGCCGTATCTATGTAGTGTGTAAATATGAGCCACTTATGATTCCAAAAACAGCTCTTCACGTGTATACAGTGTGTAGTTGTTTTAAAGATCCCGGGCACAGCCTTTCTTGATGAATCCTTTCCTGGCGTCTTCTTCTTGCATTATCTTGACATCTTTATCTGCATGCCATCACAGACAAAGAATCAGACGCAGCCTGATCAACGCGAGGAAGGCCGGCTGAACTAAATACACTTCAGTGGGCTGTTCTTTCCAGAAACAAACAGGCCCCTCCTCCCTTGACAAAGGGAAACATGTGAGCTGGGCTCAGATCAGTTAGTCATGTTTAGTAACTCGCTATTCTGCGTGTGATGACCTGTGCTTCACAGACAGTGTTATGAAATACTGCAAGGCGGACCCCTGTGCTGCCAGCCAAGCACGGATCCAGCTCACATCCAGGGCCTCAGACCGCCCACAGCTGGCTTCTTGGCACAGAATTCTGCCCACCGTGACGGTCTTCCCAGCACTTTGCTTTCCTGGGGCACATCAGACTACAGGTTTTTTTTACAGAGGAAACATAAGAATGATTATCAGACCGTAGAACGTAAAAGGCATTCACTCACACAACTGAAACACTAATTCTCACACAGGGACTGAGTTGTGTTAACTGGGGTCTTTCAATTCTGCTGTCCTGGGCCTCTGTACTAAGTACCCTCAAAGTGTGGGCCTAGTCTCCCTTTAAACACTTGACCTCTGAAGATGGCGATTCAGAGGAATCCAGGGCTAACAGTGGGAGGTGCTGTGGGCTGGAAACTCTGAACTCGGCAACAAACAAAATAATAGTCAATAAAGTATTGTCTGGTCAGTGTATTTTCTTTAAAGGGGAACATTACACACAACTAAATAGCATACACAAAATTATAAATATTTTCAAATGACAGGTTGAAACTAATTGGGGATGCAAAACACACACTCTGACACAGTGGACAACGAATCCCCTAAATCTAAAATGATCACTCAGTCTTGAGGAATCTGTAAACCATTCATGCACCTGTGAGCTCTATCTTCTAAAACAGCAATACCTCCAACAACCTATACCCAGACATACACCGATATGCATTCTTACCATGTCAAGTCTAGAGGCTTTGTCAGGGTATTCAGGGTTATGATGTCAAACCTACAGCTGTTTGCAATGCATGCTCAATCAATTAGAAAACACCAAGCAGAGATGACATTTAATACTCATGATAAATAAGCCAATACGTGAATTCAACGTTAATTTCCACAATTGAAATTTCAAAGAATTAACATTTCTTATTTTCAAACTAGGTTGACTAGCAACCACTCAGGACCCTCCACCGACAGTGTACACTACCCTCAGGACCTTTAAATGAGTTGAGCCCTGGAAAATGATTAAAAAGTAGGTCCAGCTTCCATGAGCTCATCTATTCTCTAATCTAGGAGATGCAGAATGAGGCTTTTTGCTTCCCGCACTGACTGGTGAGTTTGCACGATCTCACCGCTACTCAAGGCAGCCAACAGCACACGTTACAACACTTTGTGGGTGTTCTGCTTTCCTGCCAGCTCTGGTGATCTCCTGACCTGTGATCTTTCTGGCAGCAGCTCCTAAGGTGCATCATGGAAGGCCAATCTTCCTGCCTGCACTTTCCTGTGAGCCAGGCCTTTGGCCACTAGCAGGGTGACTGTTTATACAGCAACAGTCTATAGTTTGCACTCCTGAGGCACCCACAAAAATAGCCTGTCTATAAAAGTACAAAAAGTACATGAACCCTATTATTCAGGGTGCATAGCAAGTCCTCCCTTGCAGACCCTAAGAGGAATTCAGGTAAAATTCAAAATAGGTTATGAAAATATGTTATAATTAAAGGATAAAGAGGCATTATTTTTTAACAATAATGTATTTTTATTGATATGTTTATCTATTTTAAACAATTAAATTTTAATTTTACATTATTTCCTGGGGTTTTATTTTAATTCCCTACCACACTATTTTCTATGGAACGGTGTTGCAGTACCAGTGGTTGGCCATTTGAAGTGCTGGACTTACTCGATTTATTTTAAGTATTAACTTACAGTCTGAGGGCCCGATTCACAGAACTAACTTAAGACAAAATCCTAAACTTACTACCAATTTGGTATTCACAGAAGGCACTTACTCATTTTGGTATTCACAGAAGGCACTTACTCATTTCGGTATTCACAGAAGTTAGGAGTCCTAACTTTAGGACTCCTAAATGCCTTCTGTGAATACCGAAAGTCTTAAAATTAGGATTTTTCTCAGTTTAGTAGTAGTATAGTTAGTACTCCTAACTTTAAGACTCCTAAATGCCTTCTGTGAATACCGAAAGTCTTAAAATAAGGATTTTTCTCAATTTAGTAGTCCTAAAGTTAGGACTCCTAACTTTAGGACTCCTAAATGCCTTCTGTGACTCCCGAAAGCCTTAAAATTTGTAGTTTTCTCAGTTTAGTAGTAGTATAGTTAGGACTCCTAACTTTAGGACTCCTAAATGCCTTCTGTGAATACCGAAAGTCTTAAAATAAGGATTTTTCTCAATTTAGTAGTCCTAAAGTTAGGACTCCTAACTTTAGGACTCCTAAATGCCTTCTGTGACTCCCGAAAGCCTTAAAATTAGGATTTTTCTCAGTTTAGTAGTAGTAAAGTTAGGACTCCTAACTTTAGGACTCCTAAACTGAGAAAAATCCTAATTTTAAGACTTTCGGTATTCACAGAAGGCATTTAGGAGTCCTAAAGTTAGGACTCCTAACTTCTGTGAATACCGAAGTGAGTAAGTGTCTTCTGTGAATACCAAAATGAGTAAGTGCCTTCTGTGAATATAAAAATGGTCGTAAGTTTAGGATTTTGTCTTAAGTTAGTTCTGTGAATCGGGCCCACGGTTTGTGAAAACTGAAAAGTAGTAAAGGTACTAAAAAGTGTAAGTTAGCTTGGTAAAGCTGCTCCATAAAGTGCACAGTGAAAATCATTACTCATTTTACACTACTTTCAAAATGGGATGGTACAGTCCATTTTGTTCTCTAATTGAATCTTATATATTCAGTGTGTGTCCTATCTACCAGTTTTGTCTGTGAGCAGGTGTCAGGTTGAGTCAGAAAAAAATCTTCCTCTGCCAGCCTACATGTGTGCCCAGGCATGAGGCACATGTTCAGCCACAACTAGCGCCCAGCCCCTTACCCATACTTCACTAAAGGTTACAGCTCAACACCATTTTACCACAGAGCTGTCAGTGGAGGAGATTCCATTAAGGGATCCCATGCCACATCAGAGTACCAAAAAAAAACAATTTATAAAAGTAACAAAACTGGGTTTGTTATCAGTTAGATACTGGCTTTCTACACCTATGATATTGTTTCTATTGAGAATCAATGCATTAATTTCTAATTACATTTGAGTCATGCAGTGTATAAATAGGTTTTTGTGCCGGAAAACTTTAGGGCTAGCGGTGTGTGAAAATTATGTAATTTGCGTTTGAGTAATTGTATGAAATATCAGGAACATGATGAGAAATTACAGTAATTAGGGTAAATGGAAAACCAGAATTAGGTGTTCTATTTTAGTTAAAAATGCATCTTTTTATCTATTTTGGTTGCGAGGATGCATTTCATGCTATAGAAGTGCAAAAAACACAAGCGCTGCAACATCAGCCAATCACGTCCTCGTAGCCTGGTAATTACTTGACGCCACTTAGTTACATGAGGTTTAGCTATCATAATGGAAATAGCTGATGGCTGATCAATCCATGTTTATTTTAAATTTATTTCTGAGTCATAAATGTGGCTCTTATGTTAGATGGTATGCATGTGATGGGTCTGCCTACCAAACTGCTGAGTACCAGAAGCAAGGACAGCACCTTTTGCTCTCGCATCTCTTTATTGCTTTAATTTACCAACAGAAAAACGATACATCTCCCAATCCTGCTGTTGCACCCTCAAAAAGCCATATACAGTACAACAAATTCCATCTTCAGATAAAATCACTTTGCACTTAGGGCCACATGTATCAACCTATTTTTCATTCGCAAACAGTGTGAATCGCTAAATTTCACCGCTTGTGAATGCAAAATAGCCTTTGAAGATGTACGAAAGGCTTTGGCGGTGCATTTGAGGTAATCACAATTTTTGGCGATTACCTAAAATTGTAACTACAAATAGGGACTCATAATTTGCGATTCTCTAGGCACATGTACCAAGCATTTTCTAAATGCAAACTGTGCATTTAAGAAATGCTATTACTATCAACTCCAAGTCGATGGTAACCATGTGCAATTTTTGAAAAAGAACATCAAATGCATTTTTCAAAGTGCCATGTAGTGCACACATGCCCGTAGGACATGTGCGCGCTTTACATGTGCAAATTCTTGTGGTGGGTGCTTCAGAGGGACCTTAGGCCCTTGGGCACCCTTGGTTTTGCATTACCTAATTTGCGATTACCAATTAGGTATTGCAAATTAGGCAATGTAAAACCATTCGCACCTTTTAGGCCCATAGAATGAATGGAGTAGTATTGCCTAATAGCAATGACCTAATTGAGATGACCTAATTGCGATTGTGACCCTGTAGGAATTGCTATTAGGTAATCGCTCTTTTCTTAATAACAATTTTGCATTCCTTAAATAGCAGTTACCTCAAATTCGCTATTTAGGGAATGCAAAGTGGATTTTTGATACATATGGCCTGTGGTCTCTAGCTTTGTATTTGTTCATTAACTTTTAGGGCCATAGGCCTTTTTAATACAATCCATCTCTTTTCCAAAATCTCTTTTAAACGGTGGTTTCAGTCACCTCCCTCTAAGTTACTATTGTCTCCCTTCCCATCCCCTATGTACACATACACACGTTTGTGGTGAGGAAAGAACACACACACGCAAGCCTGACTTTATTGGTTTTTGCTAGTACTTGTTCCAATAGCGACCAAGGTGAGTTATTTTTGTATGAAAGCTTGAAACTTCATGTACTTTTTATATATTAAACTATTCTTCGAGACATTTTCTCTTTCTATGTATGCTGCAAAATGCAGCACGCATAGAAAGCGGAAGTAACGAGGAGCAATACAGATATTACTCCTCGATACGCTTCAGGTATACCATTTTGACACATTACCAGGTTTTCTTACCTTAGTAAATCTTTGATTGCAACAAAATCCATGGGTGGAAGCATGGGAATGCCCATGCTCCACCAATAGAACGCCTTCTCAACACATGGTAATGCAAGGCAGTGATTTGCGCTGCCTTGCATTACTCTGAATTTTCTAATTAATGAAAAGCCATGCAAAGTGGCTTTGCATGGCTTAATGAATCCCATTTTAGGGCTGGCGTCGACTTCTACCATGCAAGGGCAACATAAACTCTTAGTAAATCTGCCCCTTAGTGCGTAGTAGTGAGACTCCTTGTGTGGTGAAAGTCTCAGTGCATAAACCAGTGGGATGCATTTTGTATGACATGATGGAGAGTAGACATAGCTTTCTCATAAGGTGGGCATGTATTGACTGCATCCCTGTGAACAGAAGGTGGAGACTCAGAACTGAAGTGAGGCTACCCAAAAACACCTTTTTAGCAAAGGGCTGCTGATTAGTTCTTCTTATGTTACGACCTAGGGTAGATGTAGAAGTAAGGGGCAGTCCTGTTGTCATGGTTCTCCTGTTAAGGGTGTCAACGTTTCGAAGCAGGACTGCTTTTTTGTCCGCACCTGATGAATACCCAAAAAGGCATATGACAGCCAGGTGCTGAGATCTCATACTTCAATGCGTCTTTTTTTTTGGGATACTTTTTTTGGAGCCAGCACTATTGTCACTTCTGTGAGGTCCATCACCTAGCACTAAGGCTGGGTCTTAGCGATAGTCCACAAATGGTATTTGAAAGAGAAACACCCCAAATCAGTTCTGAAACCTCACTAGTGGATCCACAACCCTGTCTGGGAAATGAGTGTTAAAGTGGAACTGTGAAATGATCCATCAGTAGGTCACAAGAATGGAGGTAACAAAATGTCTCTGTTCATCCAGTGTCTTATTTCTTCCAATGTATGTAATAAAGTCAATGGATACAAATCTCTGTGAATATATTTCTTCTGTGTCTTTGATGACTAAATCTCTTTCTCTGATTTACTGGGAAAATTCATACTTATTCCAATGCCATTCAGTTTAATTAGTTATAGTCACATTCATTTGCTTGTGGCTTCTGGACTGAATAATCTCTCTGACGGCCCGACAGAGATGGGGCCATCGAAGAAAGAATTTTATGCACCTACCCTATTTAGAGTAAACCTGGTTGTAAATGAAAGGGAAAAAAATAATGGCTCGTCACCATGGGAGAAAATTCTCAGCATGTTGGAGCATTCATTTTTTTGTTTTTCAACAACAGACTACTGCTTTGGAAGTATGTTTTTGTAAAACACAATTTTTTAAAAACATTTGCTAGCGGGCCTTAATGTTTGACTGTACTGACCTTCAAATGTTTCATGCATAGTCAGGAAACACCATGTCAGAAATACCTGTAGAGAGTTGTCCACAGGGCCAGCGGACAACTCCAAATTTGGCGGGCGGCGGTCCCTACACATGTCGTAAGTATTGTTCTCCACCATCCTGATGGAGTTAACTCCATCCTTGCTTTTCTTCTGTCATGAGATTGGAATGAAGGCTCTCAGCTATACTTTGTTGGTCACATCATAAAAAGCCCTATGCAATTGTATCTATTTTGCTAAACTCACTCTAAATATTTGATGGCTCTATGTTACTGGGATAAAACATTTACATTTCTGGTTTTTGCTTTTACAAATCATTGTTTTAAGGTGTTTAGTCTGATTTCTTTCCCGTGACTTTGTGAGTAAGAGCAAGTACATTGCTTTAGAAGAGTAAACAACTTTAACTAGTCTTGTAAAGGTTCTAATTATCTTTATCATTAGTCACCTCTGCAGGTAAATGTAAAGGAGTTGGAGCATTTGTGGAGCACAAGTCAGCTCCATAAAGGGACTACCAAGTCGCTATATCTTGGCCCAGGATGTGATGGAGTGGCATTCTGTGCTACATCTGTCAAAATAACTTTGAAACATTCATACATTTGGCACCTTTAGACCTATAAATTAGTGCCTGTATCCCGGCCACTTTTAGCACTAAGGGCCCCATGTTGCAAAATCACAAAGTTTGGAACCACCAAAATACCTATCATTATGTACAAAACCCTTTTTAGGAGTTGAAAATTTCTTTAGATTAGCAAAAGGACTTAGCGATGGTTTCTGAATTGCAAATATGAGGGTTCATAAAAAGGGTTTCATCCCTCCCCTTTCCAATCAAGAAACTAATGTATTGGTAGTGTTGTGTAGTTCCTATATATCTATGTAGGATCTGCGTGTGTAGACAACAAACTGTGGGATTGGTGTCCAGACTGATTCCAGACACCCCCACCGGATATGTTTGCCTGTATACCAACTAGCTCACAGTGCCACTATGAACTCCTCTTATCAAGGAGAGAATAGTTTCTGGCAACTATCGAACATGACAACCCTGATCCCTCAGAGATCCTGGAAACAGTACAACACTTTTTGTTCAGTCTCTTTTGCTCATTTTGTATCAGAGAGATACACAGAATAAACAGTGGGGACGTTTTCCTTAAGCATTTATCGAACCAGCGTCATTTTAGTGTAAAATACATGTGCTGCAACAACCATAAGACAGAAACAGATGTATACGGTTATAAGCACCAACGGATTAAACAGATGGTAGAATTCTACCATAGTGCTAAAAAAATGGATATATGCAGGCTTATGTATACATGACAGTAATAATGCATACTACTACGATGCTAACCCTAACAAGTGCACCTAGCATGCATGTATGTGTATAGTCAAGAAACCCCCTATGATAAAGCAAACACCATTACCTGAAGTGAGAGAACAAAGGACCCCGTGTTGGTCTTGAGATGGACACCCATGCTGGAGTGTCTGCATGCAGGAACCTCAGTGTCTCGCATCAGCATGACAGCATAGAAGTCTTTCTCCTGTGCCTGCCTCAGCAAAGTTATGGTCCTTATATACTCAAAAGGTACCCTCAGGGGTTCTACCCTTATACATAGTTATTATGCAGGAGATGCAGAAGATGGTAGTCCTGCTGTGATTCTGCGAAACTTCATGCATAATAAATGAGGCTAATTGTCGGAGAAAACCACACAACATTTATGCAGCACCTAACTAGGAAAAAGGTCAGCACACACCCATTATATAGTACAATACTACAGTAAATGTAGGTGAAAGGTTAGGTGACTACCCAGGCCTATATTGGGGTACATTACAAATCATAACAGTAGTTTGTGACTGCAATTGCTGTTGTAAACCATAGATGAGCTAACCAACCCCGAGTTGGGTTGGTAACTGTTTTGCAATAGGAAGAGGTACCTCTTAGGACAGGATGTTGGCAGCCTCAGGGATAGAGAAGTTTTCCAGTACCATTTTATTAAACCAGCAATGCTTTCTTCTCTGAACATGGGCAGCTTTAAACAAAAAAACAATATCCCTGTGATTACAGGCAAACACTACTGACGGTCGCAAATTATCAATTGCCTAATGAATATTAATTAGGCAGGTCGTTCTGCAACCCCATGAAAATCAGTATTTTGTGAACCAATCAAATAGTACATAGTACATAGGTCGGTTTCCAAAATACTATTAAATTCGTACAAAAGTTGTGCGGAATTTTAAACTACTTTTTGTGAATGAGCTAATTTTACATTAGGACTCTAACTTTCATGAGAAGATGGATGCAAATTGTGTTCACTTCTTGTTTGAGGTTATACCTGTTGTAAGTACCTGCTGCAATCGGCATGAGGCATAATAAAACAAATTTAAACTGTTTAGATAGCAGCCGGGTATATAGTGAAGTTCCTCTGATATCTGCACTACTACTGGCTAAGTTGTGCATACTGTTGTCAACTATTCATCCAGCCACCAGGTGAGTAGTGAGCTTTCTTTTCAAGTTATTTGCATGGCCACTGACAATACAATACAGTACATCATTAATGCTATTTCACCATCTGAATATTAAGATTTCTTTGCTACATGTCAGGCTACTGGTCAGATAATATATTATTTCTGCCATTTAACCAGTGCCACAGAAATTATTAAGCCTATTTATTGTTTACATGGCTACTGGCCTAATTGTACATGTCTGCTCTTTCACAAGTTGATGGTGATTGAGTGAAGTTTTTTGTTTGCTTGATTGCTGGACAGATAGTAGAAAACCTCTTCAGTGGCCAGGAGAATAGTGTAGTTTCCTTGTTATTTGAATGGCTTCTGTCCAAGCAGTGCAGAATCTCTACTATTTGGCCTGTGACCAGGTAAATAGTGAATCGCTTCTGTTATTTGCACAGCTGCCTGCCAAACTTCGCAGAATCTCTACTATTTGAACAGCGGCTGGGTAAATAGGGAAGGTATTTTGCTCTTTGCACAGCCGCCAGCCAATCCATGTAGAACCTCTACTATTTAGCCTGCATCCAGGTAAATAGTGAAGTTTTTGTTCTTTTTGCATGGCTGCCTGCTAAATAGTGCAGAATCTCTACTATTTAGCCAGCAGCCGGGTAAATAATGTAGTTGTTCTGCTATTTGCGCAGCATCCCTACGATCAGTGTAGTATTTCTACTATTTAGCTTGCCGCAATATAAATAGTGACGTTTTTCTGATATTTGCATGACCATCGGCCAAACAGTGCGGAATCTCCATTATTTAGCCAGTGACTGGGTAAATCGTGACATTTCTCTGCTATTTTCAAGGCCGCCGGTCAAATAATAAATCATTTTTACTGTTCAGCCAATGACTAAGTAAATAGCAGAACAAATTCCCTATTTACCCAACAGCCGGATGCTAAATAGCTGCTACCAAATTCCTACAGTCCTGTGACTCACAGCTATGTCGATTTTTGTTTCCAGGAAGTTAAGCAACATATAGCATGGTGCACATTTATTGGGCTATTAACCATTACTAAATGCTGTCCTACTCACACTCTGGGGTTCCATTTAGTATGCATGTGTTGTTTTTCAGGCTGTTGTGCTTTGGGTGATAGCCATATGCATGCTGCACTCTGTTGCATCATGTTGGTGTAAAGTAGGAAGCTGAATGGGTGAATAATGTGGAAGCTTGAGATTAAGGTAATAGTTTGAAATAGAGCATTGATTGGAAGGCAGTGAATAACAAACATCCATGTGTGATATGCTTATGTATTAAATAGTTCACTTTTACCAGTTTGCTGTCATTCCTGCAGCTTATTTTGAACTACTGTGTCTTTATCTATAGCCTTGGAATTGGCCAGCAAAAGCAAAAATACTTACAAATATATATATATCCATTTTTTGCTTTATGGGTCATATTTGATCTAAAAGCTGATAACTTGCTGAATTTCATCATGATCAGTAACTGCTGGCAATGCAACAGTTAGACCAAAGAACAGTGTTTAGGATCCACAGAAAAAGGCACTTATCTACAGAGGGCCATCTCCATAAAGAGAGACAGGCTTGAAGATCAGAGGACAAAGAGGAACAGGCATAGAGTGCCTAGGATCGAGGCACTCAGAGAGAAGGTGTGAGAGTTTGCTGATATCAATTAACACTCTCTGAAACAGGCCATGGTGCCCTCTTTGGAGTCAAACGGAGAGCAGGCAACAGAATTTGTTAAGTGAATAGTTGCAATAGTGTCTCAGAAAATGGCAGCCCTTAGCCGTCCAGGAGAGGGCGCTATCTTTAGATGACTATGTCACTATGTATGAGAAGGCTGGACAAGGCCAGTGCCTGCGGCTTTTTGCTCCTGTAGAGCTCATAATATAAGCACTCGATTTATTGTTTGAATGTCCTAATGGTGCTCTCAATGGTGCATTGTTTGCAGAAATTTTCCAAGCTTGTGTCTTCCACTGTAGGGCATTATCACCAATGTCACCAGTGAAAAGCTGATGTCACTGGTTGGATAGAAATAGGGAGTTATGAGTGATTGAAGCGTACATGGATGGTGTAGTGTGTATATGGAAGTGTGCCTCAGTGTCAAAAGGCCTTTATTTGTTTTTTCACAACCATTAAGCACACCATTAAATATATAAAAGCAGTCAAATTAAAAACGATGTTTCCAAGAGAGTAATTCATTATTAGCATTATACAATATTTATATGATTTGCAGTCCCGTATTTGACCTTATTCACTTATTTAGTGTCCGCTTTTTGGAGGAGGTTGCCAATCAATGTGAGGAGCTTTACCCCACGACAGATTAGAATGTTTGATGAGCCCCCCATCCAGCAAGTTACAGCCTGCCTGCAGGTACGGATATTTAATTCATTTAAGATTGATTTTAAGAGCTTCCTTCTTGCATCTTTAACTATAGGGCAGACGCACATCAGGTGGCATATGGATTCTTTGTGGTATCCACATAAGCGACAGTGTTTGTCCTGATGTTTGCCTTTCCAAGTTGGTAGCATGTCCTTGGTGTCGTGATCTCCTAGTCGGCACAGCATAAACCTCTTTTTTTAGTGTAAGTCAGAAGTGTGCTGCTAAATATGCTTGCGGTTTGAGTTTTGAGTATAAATTTATTACCGACCAGGCGTGTCGACGTTTAACTAATGTTTTTTTAATCTTCCAAAAAGGACAGTTTCCTTGCAGTGGCATTACACACTGTATTGAATGCTATTCTTTCCACCTTACTGTCCCATGCCTCTTGAATTTCTAGTTCTGCCAGGGCTGATCTCAAGTATTCGCCCCATGTGTTCGCTGATTTCTGATCAAACTGGGCCTTTATTTCTGCCCAGCATAAATTGTTCAGGGATCCGGATTCCGAGGAGCGAACTTTCCAACACAATTTCACGAAAATGGATTTTCTTTGGTATTCCTGGTTCTGAAGACCGAATTCCAAGCGGATCTGTGCTGGTGACGCGACTTTAGGAAGATTAAAAACTGCATTCTACACCTTAGTCTGGGGCTCATTTAAAATATCATGCCATATTTCTAGGCCATATGCAAGTGTAGGGAGTAATTGTGCTGCCATTACTTTCAGGAGGTGACTATAGGAAGGGAAGCACAGTTTCTTTTGCAACTGTTTGTATGCAAAAATTAGTGATTGGGCTTTTGCTTTTATTTCTCTTTTCTGATCCTTGAAAGACATACATCGACCCAGGTTGATTTCCAGGTATTTATATGAGCTGGTTTCCTCTATTTGTTCGTCCTTTGCGTACCATTTATATTTACCAGGCCAGGAGCCAGCTAGATGCACCACCTTTGTTTTCTTCTCATTTAATTCCAGCCCTTGCCAGTCAAAGTAATCTATCAGATTATTAATAACTCTTTGCAACCCAGTTGGAGTTTGACTCATGGCCACTATATCATCCGCATGTTGCAGGAACTGTATTGGCTCGTTTGCCAATTTGGGTGGGTGGCCATTTGCTTTAGACAGGTGGATATTTAGATCGGCGAGACTCAGATTAAATAGGCTCGTTGCCAAGACGCAGCCCTGTTTCAGTCCGTTGTTTGTGTTTATCTTAGATGATACTCTACTGCCATCTCCGAACTTCACCCTAGCCCAGGTTTCACTAGGTAGGGTTACTATGGTGTCAATTAGATTTTGTGGTAATCCCCATGCTTTCAATTTTACCCAGAGGCAATCTCGTGGCACTCTGTTGAAGGCAGATTTTAGATCGATGTAACATGCAAATAATCTGGATTTTTTATTTATGACTTTTTCTGTTAGGATTGTCAGCACTGCCAGGTTCGTGCTTGTGCCATGCCTAAAACCTGTTTGATATTTCGGGATTATACTCTTTTCCTCCATCCATGCCTGTAGATGGTGTAAAATGCAGGATGCAAAAGTTTTGCCTCAACTCAATCAGGGCGATGAGCCTGTAATTTCCAGGCTCAGTACGACATCCATTTTGATAGTTTGGATGAAATAGGTTCCCTCTCCAGGAGTATGGGGTATTATTTTTGTGATCAAGATGGTTAAAAAGTGGCATAAGTTAATTGGCCGAAAGATCGGGTTCTTGCTTAAAAAGTGCATTTGGGAGACCATTTGGCACAGCTGCTCCTTCCGTTTTCAATTTTTTTATTACTTCTTTTAGTTGTTTAAAGTTAATTAGGGTATTTGAGTCGTGGGTATTGAATTCCAGTAGGCCTCCTTCCACTTGCGAGTTTTCATGTTTGAGGGGGCAGATGAAAATTCCAATTCGTGTTTTTATCATTTTGCATATAATTGTACAATTTGTGGATATGTTGTGCCCATGCTGCCTCGCTTATTCCCGCATTTTGGTGAGTTCCTATTCCCTTTGTTAGATTGTTTATTATTCCCCAAACTTCACTGCTATTTGGCAATTTTTACTAGTCCAGAGTAATTTTTACCAGAGCTTTTCAATATGCACCTTTTTGCCTTCCTACACTTATCCTTGTATTCCTTCCTCATTTCTGTGATCTTGCTGTTATGGCCTTGGTTCTCACCTCCTTTGCAATTTTCCTTTTCAGGTCGCGCAGGTGTGTATTGTACCATGGTTCACTCCTTGCTCCTTGGGTCATTTGGCGTGCTGGGATTAATGGAAATTTGTTTAGCAAGATCATTCCTAGATTCTCCCAATCTTGTTCTAATAAGTGGGCGCTCAGTGGCCCGGTGTTGTTTACATGTTTGTGCATGGTGTCCATGATTTGTTTGATATTTGTTCCGCGCCACTTTAATCTCCTTTGATTGTATAGTTCTGGCATTTTGGCTAAAGCTGTTGTGTTCCTTTTCTGAAACAGATTAACATGTAGTGTCAAATCTTGCGGGAGGTGGTGGCTTTCCGGATGGGTATTGATGTAAAAGGAGTCGACTAAGTGCAAAAGTTCCTTACTGTCAATAGTATAATCTATGGTCGATTGTTTATTACCACAAAAAAATGTGATGCCAGCCGGTTGATCCCCCTTTGTATTTCCGTTCAGAATGGTTAAGTCCAGAGTTTCCAGTTCTTGTTTTAGGTCGTTGGCCTCGTACTCATTTTGGCGCTTTCTCTTGTTCGGATTGCCCCTTATTAAATTGCTGTTGAAATCACCTGAGATTATCATCTCATAGTTTTGATGAGTGGATTGCAGTGCCTTTATCAGGTTTATCAGCCAAGACAATCTATCCTTTTTCTCTTTTTTATCAGGATGGATATATATATATTTAAAATCAATAACTGCCAGGGCTTTATATGTGTAGGACTTTTTCTCTCCAATTTCAAAGCTTGCAACCAATTTACTCCCGTATTCAGCTCTTCTGCTTTCCAATCCAGTTTTACTGTAACCTATATTGACAGCTGCCCCCTTGGATGCCCATAGTTTGACGTTTTTTCTGCCAAGATGTGATGTTCTTCGCAGCCAATAATAGATTTTGATGTCAGGTTCCATGTTTCTTGTAGTAAGATTATATCAAATCTTTGCAAGAAGGATAAAGTCTCCTGATCTTGACCCATTTCTCTGGAACCATGGGTATTCCATGAGCAGATTCTCCTTTCATCTTCCTCTTGTAAGATTGATTGTGCCTCTATGAAGTGTTCCCTTCGAAAACTTTTGCTTTCATCAGGGTCGTTGTTGGCTCAAGAATTGGGAAACCCATGACGAGTCTTGATTTTCTTCTGTATGTTGTTTTGTATGTGGGGGGCTTGGGCTGGGTTTGTTCCAACTTTTTACCTGGTTTAGTTGTGCTTTGGGAGTGGTACTTCTGGCCCACCTCAAGAACGATATTGGTCTTGTGTTATTTCCTGTTGTTTGTTGAACCTCTATTTTATCTAATAGTGAGTACGGATATTTGGGGCGTTTTGGGTATGTTAATGATATATATGCCCCATACTTCAAAAACCGCTCTTGTTGAGTGTATCAGGGCCGCCATTTCATTTGAAGACCAGGTTGTACGGGTTACCTTCGTTTCTGGTTTTTTTTCATTTGCAGAAATTCTACTGCCAGGAGATCTGCTGATGTGATGTTCCTTAATGTTGGGATCTCTTTGAACAGCCTCATTAAGTTTCCCCTATTTAGGATATCCAGTCTGCCCTTAGTTGGATATTCTGGCACAAAGATTCATTTTTGGGAAGGCTCTGCTGTGCCGCTTTGTCAGTTTTGGTTTTGATTTGTACTAATCTTTTCAGTTAAGGATTCACAATCCGTGTTACCATTTTGGCCTATGTTGTCATCAGAGGCCTTTTCATGTGTGAAAGTATTTGATTTTCCCTCGCTAATTATTTCACTTTCTGTTTTTTGGGTGGTACCTATCCGTGAAAGTTCGTGGGTAGTATGCGTTCCAATTGGTAGTTTACAGACCCGACCCTGTTTTTCAAGGATTATTTTTATTTGGTTGCTGTTTCTTTTGTCCGTTTCTGTTTGGTTTCCCGGCATTTTTGCTATGGTGTTGATACCCTGATTTCCTGGTATGTAGTGTGATCATCTTGTGTTCTTATATGCAAACTTGTGGCTACTTGCTCTTTGTTTTTTGTTTCTAGAGTTGGAAATAAGACTTGTGAATCCATTACATTACTATTTTCACCCACTTGTCTTGTGGTTCCGGTTTAAGTTCGAACCTCGTTTTCGTGGTTTCTTTGCTTGCCTTGACATGTTTTGTTGGTTTGATTCCCTCACTTGGGTGACTCAGTGTTTTGCTGTTTTCTTGTTCGGATAACATAGATTTACTTTGAAGAGATGTATTGGGGCTGACCATTAGGTCTTGCAAGTTTGACCCTGGGCTGCACGAATCAGCTTTTGATGTGTTCTTACTATGGTTATTGGTATTGTGATTTGACTGTTGAATGAATATTGGGTAGATTTGTCTTTTTTCTTGGGCTGTTTGTTTGCTAGCATTGTGCCTAGCTTTCTGAGCTCGTTTGCATTGTCTTTTTGTTTGTTCACTTGGTAAACTGTGTATAGACATTGATTTGTGGATGTTTTGCTTATTTCCTGTTCCATTTATTTCCACAACGTCCTTGTTTTTTATGCCAACATCATGCAAGGAGATGCAAGTCTTCATTGCTGGTCCTGCTATACCTTGTTTGTCGTCATTTTGTTCTGTTGTGGTGATACATTCTGTGTTTTCAGATGGTTGGACGACACGTAAGATTTCTGTCAGTATTTCAGGGAGAGATGCCAGTTTATCTATTATCTGACCACATCCGCAATTTAGATTTAACAAATGTCCATCGCCTTGAACATCATTTTTATTTCCTTTTGTAATTTGAGCTGTTATCTTGTCTAGTTTTGTATTTATTCCTGCAACATGTACCGCAATTAGGTTCAATAAATCAACGTGAACCTCTAATTTGTCGGATTGGAAGTTTAATACGTCTATGGTAGTGTTCTTAGCAGCGTTTCGCTCCATGTGTAAATAGATTGTGTCGAAATCCCCGAAATTGATTCTATTCCACTGACTGATGAGATCATGATTGGGGGTGAATGTGGCTTTCGCCTTTCTGGAGGTTGAACGTTTCTGTTGTTGTTTCTTCCCTCCTGCTGATCCTGGCTGGCAGAGTGTTTTATGGGTGTGGAGGCAGCCCCCCTTCCTCCTCGACTTTCCATTTCGGAGGCTAGCTGACAACTGGGATTTTCCCTTGTTTGTTTGTATAAATATCCTCTTCGGTTTGTGTGTTTATTTCCAAGGCTTGGATGAGGTCAGCGTCATTTGATGTGGAGAAAGAACTGATCCATTCATCTATTTGTATTATATCTTGGGTACCAGTTTTACCTGAGCCTCCTTTTTTATCTTGATTCTTTCCGCTTTCCCTGTCCTTACTAAAATCCGTCAAGGTCTTGGGCAGGTGAACCTATGCTGTTGTTTTTATCAAGCCCCATTTAATAGGTTCCTCTTCATGATCAGTCACCCCTACGCTTATTTCCGGGCCTGGTTCTCTATTTTGTGGGGTGCTTTCACTTAATTGAGATGGTGCTGCTTGCGGTTTTCAGGATATAGGGCTTGCTTCTCCTGATTTTTGGGGGATTATGGGACTTGGTAAGCCAGAAGCCTCATCTGGGGAGGCGTAAATTGCGGTAATTGGATCGTTTAGAAAGTAAAATTTCTGTGTTCTGTTTCCCCCCCCCCCCAAATTTGAAAAGAGCTGGTTTTGGTGTCGGTGCTGAGACCAGCCTCTCATTTGCAAAGTGGATTTCTCTTTCTTTTTCTTTTTTATTAGAGATGAGAGTTAAATCGTTTGTGGGTGCTCTCTTCCTAGATTTGCTCGGAGGTGCCTGGTGGATTTTCCTGATCTCATACTCCTTGCTACTAGGCTTAACCCCCTGATTAGCCACTCACTGGACCTTCTTTATGGCTGGGCTCTCTGCAAAATCTCTGCAGGGGTGGGAGTTAAAGGGACACTTGGCATGTTTTAACTGCCCACTATTTTCCTTTTACATAGGCACTATCTTAGTGTGTTCGTAGCTTTGCCGCTGTGTGATTTAGGCAAATTTCTGCTCGTATTTCCTCATAAAACGCCTAATTTTTGTAAGCGTGTTCTTAATAATTAACCGAGACAGCTGCGCCCCTTCTATCATGCTGCCTCTGCCCCGTTTCTGCTTCCAGGCTGGGCAGGTTTGATGCCAAGGGCAATTGTAACTGTACCGGTGGCCTCAGTTGTTTTGCTGCTTTTGGCTTTTTTGCTGTGGGTTCAAGGTGCTTCTCATTCACCTTCCTCCGTTTTCCGTATTTTGATAATCTATAATTCTGTTCTTGCTCGCAGCCTCGCTACCTCCGCCGCTGCCAATTTGCCAGGCTGGAAGTGGAAGGAAGGGAGGATGGAAATGGTGGGGTGACGAGCGAGGACTGTGTCGGGGCTGCAGGCTGCACCCGAACCTAGTCGGGCCGCCTCCGCGGTCTACCGGGGTCTCACACTTCGGGGCCACCAACTACCGGTGGCTGCAATTGTTGCTAAGCCGCCCCCGCTCACTGATGACCTTTGATGCCAATTGGCACTGTATGGTGCAGTGTTATAATATTTTCTGGTAACATTTGGAGCCTTTAAGACTGGCTATTATGGCGAGCAAACCACTCTTGCTGAGCTACAGTAGCACAAATCCACCCAGATGACTGCGAGGGGGCAGGGGGAGCGGGGGAGTGTCTCGCTAAAGCCAGCTTATTGTACCTGCTCAACTTGGTGACCTGGCTCCGGCACCTCTTGCAAATCCACTCCGCTCCTGGTAAAATTGGTGTTTGTCTCGGCTCGATGTGAAGGAAAAGTCAGAGCTGGGGCAGTGGAGAGCGGGAGAATGAGCTGTCGCCACACTAGCTCGCTCTACTCGCTATACTCGCTCAACTCGGCTCAACTCCAGCTCCGGCTAGAGTCACCGGCTCCGGTCACAACTTCACACCAGTGTTCACGGCGGCTTCGCTCTGCTCGCTCGCTCGGACTGCAGACCGCGGGCTGACTCCGCATGCAGCCTACATGGAGAAAAGGGAGAGTGTGCATGACTGGTTTGGTCGGCCCTGAGGCCAAGAAATCAGTCAGCGCCCACAACATTGGGCTAGCCGATCCTCTCTAGACTCCAGCAGACCCAGTCACCCGCCCGCCCCCAACCAAACCCTTCTTCTGCTTTCTAGCAGTGCAAGAAACAGAAACTTAAAATGGTATTTATACAATTTTATGTTTCTGGTTCTGAGGAGTGTCGCACCACTGCGAGGAAGCAGTGGTGCGACACCACTCTGCCCACATGGAGAAGCCGCCCCTAGGGACCTGTGGTGTAGTAGCAATTTCTAAAGTGAAAATAAATGAGTGCCTTTGAACATTGTGCATTTCACTCTATATCAACATGTGAGTCAAAGAGTTGCAGGCTGCAGAGGTGGGCGAAATAATTATGACTTAACAATTACCATTCTTCGAAGGCAGAGTAGCTGAATAGTTTCTTTTGGTCCACCTTCTCGGGGTTTTGAGCTCCGCGTATGGGCACATGGAAGCGAATAAAAGCTGATTGTTTTTGGGTCCAGAGCTGGACATTTGACGCACAGCAAAAACGGTGATCTGCAGGATGGGATACAATAACAAAAGGGGATCTGCAGGATGGGGGCACATAACAAAATGTGATCTGCAGGATGGGAGGGTTTTTTGGAGACAGGCCATTTAACGTTCGCACCATTGATCTGGATGGACATTAAGCAGACATTTTCTTTATCGCTGTTTTACTTGCAGTTACCTCACTTTTACGTTCTGCTACCTGCACACCTATAGGGTTCCAGTAGGGTTCTTCATTGGCAGGTCCCCAAGCTCCCTGTCACAAGCATGGCTTTGGCACATCATTCTAGTAACCAATTACCTTTATTGCAAAAGCGTTTTTCTATCTCCATATCCCTTAAGCGCTCTGAGGTTTATAAAGTGCCATGCAGGCACTACCACAGACTGTAAATGAACAGACTAGTCATTTCAAAGTATTTTAAGGTCTGAACAAAGCTCGTCCTTCTCAAATGAGAGCAATATGAAGTGCAGAGACACATTTTCTGGTTATACTGAATAAGCAGCTACCTATGTCATTATCATATGAAATCTCTTTTGTTGATGTCATAACTACAATTCCATGATTGCTTCATTAACATTCTTGCTTTCTCAAATATGCTTGAAAAACCACCATCTCTTTTTTCAAAATGTTCCCAAGGAGAGAAGCCCCAAATGATGGTAGGCTTGCTCGCTACCTCACTCGCCACATGGCACTTATAAGTAGAGAGGTGTGGCTCACTGGTTAGAGGCGGCAGACCCATAAGCAGAGAATCGGCCAGGGACCAGGGTTCAATTCCTGACGCAGCAGGGTCGTGGACCAGGGTCAAAACGGACTCGATAATTCTCACCTCGGTACCTACTCTAACCTGGAACACACTCGGCAACTCTGGGCATTAAGCTTGCCTCATCTCTACAACGGCCCCCCACAGACGCCGGGGATGCCTGGTTTCACCTTGGAGATACCCAGAAAGGGACCATCTCACAGTGATAGCCAGGACGGGTTCCCCAGCGGTCTATAGCGCCGGGACACTTCCGAGTAGCTGTGCGCTGAATTAATTAAAATAACATAAGATAACATACTGAACTTTTAAATCTCACCACTTACAAGTGTTAACAGCCACCACTGGTTAATTCCAAATATTCAGTAGAAGTACATAATAGGAAAGCAGTGGTAAAGTGATTGTAGTGTGGTGTTTGTGCTTACACCGTCATTGAGGAGTTCTATTACTCCTCATGGAACCCCCTCAAAGACTTGCACTAGCTTTTTAATGTAAAAATCTTGTATATAATGTCAGTAAGTGGACCACGGTGTACAGTAAACTAAGAAAGGAGACTGACTTTACCAGGTATTGTCCCTCGGCATTCCGCTGGCAAAAATCCACAGTTTAGATCACACACTCATACTAGTGATTAGCAAGCTGAAAATTGTCCAGTTGTATCAGGTTGATTCTTTGGAATGGAATTTCTCTAAATAACACTAAATACAAAATGCCTATATGCACTACTCCCATGTGTACCTTACCTCTCCGTCGGCTTTGGCAATTGGGGAGTTGAGAATAAAGTCAGGCAACCACATAATTTTTCAACTGTCAGGAAACACAGAGCATACACTTGGCAGTCACAGTAAGAATACCATGGTTACAAAAGCATAACAAACCTGTAGCTATATAACTCAAGCACACAGTCATTTAAGAGTGGGCTGTTAAATTAATCTCTGACACACATCTTGGTTTTACTTATCTTGAAAATAACAATTCCAGATATTTCCCAATGCAGGCTAAGCACCTGAAATGAAATTACAACACTGAACAATAGCACAGTATGCCAACTGGATGTCTCTCCTATTGGACGATTATACCCATGGAGTTGAAATTTAGTTCAAGTGCTTGCAAGTATCAGCGGTTCGTAAAAATCAATCTAATGTTAAGATATTATAATGGTGGTTAGGATCACCTCAGAACAAACAGAATAAAAAAGATGGAAGTTTAGAGATCTTTGGCCATATTAGGTAAACATTTTAATGCTGCAAAAATTATTCCAGGCTAGGTCCAGATTTATCGAAGGATGACTTGGCTTCAATATCAACTGGGGAGAAGTCTGCAAATCGCAAGAGGACGCGGAAATTCAGCAAAAAGGAAATTGAAATCCTCATTGAGGAGGTTGTGAGGAGGCATGACAAGGTTTTTGGAAATCTGTCACTCCAGGTCCCTGAGTCAGAGAAGCGCAAAATCTGTCTCAGAATACAATCCAAGGTAAATGCAGTGGGGGTCACCCACCGCACAATAGAAGACCTGCGCAAACGCTGGTATGACCTGCGCAGCCGTGCAAAGGAGAGAGTCACTGGCAGGCTTGCGGAGGCCAAGAAGACTGGAGGAGGACCACAAACAGAAACTGGGAATACACCCCTGGAGGACCTAGTGGAGTCCACACTTCAGCCTGAAGCTGTAGTTGGAGTAACAGAGTTGGACACCTCTGCACTGGCCAGTACTTCACAAGGTAAGATGCATGCAAATGTCCATTTAATGCTGAATCCTACAAAAATACCCTCAAGTCAGACCAGGTGTATTGTTCAGAATCATACTCCAGTCCAAATTTTACTTGCTACACCCAAATGCAGTATGGGATTAACAGGCAGCAAATCCTATAGGAAAGGCAAGTAGGGAGGAAACAGCATTGTTGCTTACAAGTTCAACAAGAAAGTGAAACATATAGACACTGTGTGTCAGAAAGTAATTTAATGGGACCAAATAATGCATAATGTGACACACTTGTTTTAAAAAGTGAACTAAAATTGCACTGTTTCACATCACAGATGCAGCTGCACAGGAGACAGAGGATAGTGAAGGAGGAGACGCCCAGGAGACTCAGGCACAGTCAGGAGCGGAGACACATGTGGCCCCACAAACCACAAACTTTGCATCCACAAGAGGCAGGACCACAGTCCCACCACTACCTGCCATGGAAGTAGAGGAGGAGAGCCAACATGATCCCCAGACATCCCAACCTGGGCGTACACAAACAACAAGAACCCATTCACAGGTGCGGCACAGCAATGTCCAAACCCAGAGGCGCAGGTCACGGGCACAGATGAGAACAGCAGAGGATGATAGTCCAAATGCCTGGGGTGGGCTGGAGAGCCAAATGCTAAGGGTGCAGCACCTGCAAGCAAAGAACATTTGATTAATGCAGGCACAACTTTGCACAATGTCAAACAACATGGCAGACATGAGGGTCTGCTTGAAGGAGCTGATTACAGCAGTGGTGGAAGGACATAGACAGTCAAATGAAGTCATACCGAAGCTATGCAGGGTGATGCCGGAGGACTAGATGTCCCAACGAAGAAGACATCGCCAATTCTTAGGGCACTTAGATGGTTACACCAGAGCCATCAACCAGCTGAGCACCAACACAGCTGTACTGTCCCATTGTTCTGTGGCCATGCAGGTCGAAATTAGCCATTGCTGTGGGGATGAGGCAAGGGGACTCATCCAGGTCACAAATGCAGTTGAGCAATTTCAGACTGCTTCTTCTGGGGGCAGCAATGTATTTGTTGGAGGGGAGAGTGAGGAGGCGACCAGCCTCAGTAGTCTCTTGGTGCCAGTGTCTACATGCAGGAGGAGCACTACTGGGAGTACCACTGCATCAGAAGGCTCCACGAGGGACGTGAATGAGCCCACAAAAAGGCATTTGGGGGTGCATTCCCGCAAAAAGTAGGGTGGCGTTGGAAGAATAACTCCTATATGGAGATGTAACCATAATCATGCCAATGGTTGTGACTGACATTCAAGTGATAATGTCATGTAGTATATTTCTTTTCACTCTCTGTGCTAGCTAGCACCTAGTATGTGTGCATTAACACTACCACATTTATTCATTAAAAACATCCGCTACAGTTAAACCATGCAGTGTCTTGTCTCATCATTACCCACCTTAAAAATAATGCTGTGTTATTTCTGCACATCTCCGTCCCCCTTCTGCTAAGCATGCACCAGCTGCTGCTTTTGGTGGTTGCTCTGGATGGTTGTCGTCCTCAGGCTTGCTGTCAGACAGTTCCAGGGGTATGCCTCTCCTAGTTGCGATGTTGTGCAACATGGCACAAGTAGCCACAATTCAGCAGCAGGTATCTGGTCAGTACTGCAACGCCCCGCCAGTCTTGTGGAGGCAGCGGAACCTACTTTTTAGTAGGCCAAAGGTACGCTTTATGGCGTTCCATGTGGAGAAGTGCGCTGCATTGTAAGGCTGCTCACTTGGGGTACTTGGGTTGAGGTATGGCGTATGAGCTGTCACCTACAGGGTAGTAAGCAACAGGTTACTGACTGATATGCATCACCATTTGCCCTTAGTATGCAAGACATTGAAAGATATGTTTACCAAGCAGATATCTTTCACCAAATTAACCCCCAAGGAGATGAGTGTGTATGCCACTGTGTATGAATATATATGAGTCATGTGTGCTGCCAGGGAATTGTGCACAATGTCAGTTATGATGTTTTTGAATTGCAGATGACTTGGATATTCAGTGAATGGTAGGATTTGTTGTTCCTATAAATGTACTCATTCACTGATGGTGGACAAATGGCTACATGCGTTTCATCAATACAACCTATTATGTGGGGAAACCGGGCTATCTGCTAGAAGTCTAATTTGGTTTGATGCAATTCTTGTGGGGTTGAGGGGAAGCTACTGTGGTGGTGTATACTGGTCAACATAGTGTCATTGAATGATCTGAAAAAGCACGATAGAGCACTTTGTGACACCCCTCCAGCTACAGCTACTACACTCTGGAAGCTACCTGACGCTAGTAGGTGCAGGGAACATAGGACCAGCACGTGAGTGGGTATGGCATGTCTCCTGCGAGTGTGACGCTGCAGTAGGGGATCTAATTCAGCAATGAGATCATAGATCATGTCTGCATTTAACCTATACTTGTCATAGATCTCTTCCTCTGTCCGCCCCAACAATGTAATGCGCACTCTAAAAATACGCTCCTGTATCCTTCTTCTTCTCTGTGCTGCGATTACTTAAATTGCGATTTTTACATTTAGGATGTGGCATCCTAAATGCAAAAATACCGGTCGCAAAGGGACAGATTCTCCAAATCTGCCCGTTTGTGACGTTTTTTTTGTTGATGCATGTGGCCCTTTGATCTTGGCAGGCCTCCTGTCATCCCTATGTCACGGTGTCTACTGGTACTATGTCGAGCTGACGGATTCCCGCCCCCCGATATTTAGATGTGGGAAGGCTGATCCTCTTTCCGCATTGACTGTGTTTTCTGTCGCATAAGTGCTTCACCTCCGTCGACCTGACTAACTCCTCTGCTGGCTAACATTACTCTGTCGCTGTCAGGGTAGTGGATTTCGCTGAGCCTTTATAGCTTTCTCAGTTGTGCTGGTGTTGTTTTAGCGGCAGATTCCTAATGGAGGGATTCCTTCATGGGACATGTTTAACATTGTACTATTCCTGTGGCTTTTGGCTGGATGCTAACTTCACACACCTGCTGTGTTTTGGCAAATTGTTTTCACCTGCATACCATACTATAAAACAAGCTCCATTTCAGACAATGTTCCTTTGCTATTTTATTGCAGCAGAACATGGTTAAGGAGAACTTTTGTCAGTGAAGTCAGGTTTATTTTTTGCTTTCTCTGTGTCTTGTTCACTTTTATTTCTTTCATTATTTTCGTGTGTTATAAATTGTATTTAAGTTTATTGTTTGATGATGGCAAGGAGGAGAAATCCCTTTTTTACTGAGGGTGAAAGAAATTATTAGAATAGAGCTGCAATTGTTTGTAGCCCAAGTACAAAATACAACTATAGCTAAGAAAAGGCCAGAATAGTTTGCAGCAAGCAAAATGAGGCAATTAGGGAGAGGTGGAATGATCTACAGGGGAGAGTATGTTCACTGGTCTCCAAGCTTCACCTGGAGGCCCAGAGGACAGTTGGTGGTTCTCCAAGCCCCCCTTATACCTTATCCCTGGGAGGAAAAGGTCTTGCAGATTCTACATTCTGAAGGCTTGACTGGAATCCCCTGTTGAGTGAAAACTGTTAAATTAGACTTTTGAATGTATCACTAAATCTAAATGTCATTTTTGCTTTCATTTAGCTGTTGCTAATGTGTTTCACACCTCCGTGAAACATGTAAACCAGTATATATAAGGTAATTTTTTTGTTTCATTTAGGAAATATATAGCATTACTGTTGTTTCTCTCTTTTTGCAAATTTTTAATGTGTTGACTATATGTGTTTTTCTCTTCACGTTATTTTTTTGAGTTTTAGTCTTGGTTCCTTATTTGAATGTATTTTGTTGTATTTAAGATTATAGGTGTCAATCGATATTATATTTCACATGATGTTATGGTCCTTTTTTTCACCTAATAACGTATCCATATATGTGTTTTATATTGCAAATGCCTGTTCATATTTACTGCATATTTATATTAGGCATATTTTACCTACAATTTTGCAAGTGTTGTTAATGTTTAATTGAAATTACTACAACAACCATGATGCCTTGTTTTTGTTTTGTTAAAATATTACAATGTTATTTTGATCATTCTCTCTTTCACATCATTTTTTCACATATCTTAAAGTGCCATGTATCTCTCAATCTCTATTTTATGTTATGCTTTGAAATCTTTTTTGTTTAGTTCTGTATGTTGTTCTTTTCTTGTTATTTAATTGATTTGATGTTATTTGTGTTGCAACTCAAAGTTTGTGGACTTAAACATTTTAAAGTATGTTATTTAGTATACCGAATATAAGTCACTTTTAAAATGTTTTACTTTGCAATGTTTATATGATGATTAATGCTATTTATCCATCATCAAAGTTCTTTAATTGTAAGAATGTTAGCCTTCTAGGCCATGGAGTGGTTTATTTTACCTTCATCCTCTCTGCTGTGTTGCTTGTTTGGCATATTATATGTATTCTATTTAATTGTTTTTTATTTCAAGACATCATTTTTTAAAGTAGTTTAGTGTGCAATTTATAATCATGATATGATTTTTCTTTTTCCTTTTAGATTGCTTCATTCTTAGCTTCATACTCATTTGATGTATAATACAGACTTTTACAAATTATTGTTTTTTAAAATTTATAATAGGTCTAACAGCCAGAGTACGTGGACAACCACCTGCCAATGCTACTGATAATACCTCTACTCCAGACCAGGAACAAGCCTTCATTGAGGAATCCACTCCTCGTAGTCCAGATGATGAGTAGCAGGCTAATCTATCTGATCTGCATAGGTAGACAGCTCCAGTGAGTCTCACTTGGCCCACACCTACACCGTCATCAACAGCAAAGAAACATCATCCCAATCTTGTGCCCCCAGTCCTGGCTGCTGTTGATCCAACACCACCACCACCAGTTCAGCTAGGACCCAGTGGGATGGGGCACAGTGGGTCAAGGGACAGAGTAGTGGGGGTAGGGATCGTGGAGGGGAATCTGTGGGACAACATAGCAAGGCCACTGGGTTTATTGTCACCTAGGCCACCATCAATCACGTCTTGGGATCCCTCAATCAGTCCCAAGACATGATGGGACGGGTCCTTAGAGAGCCCCAAGAGTTGAGGCAGTAGCAAAGGGAGCACAATGTTCAGATGGAAAATCTAAACTTCAATTTGGGCTCACTGACTGGGATGCTGCATGATTGATTTAGCCATATGGGCAGGGCTTTTCCAGCAACATATTTCCCTTTCGGTGATCCACCAACATCTGGCCCTACTACATCTTCCTCAGCCACAGAAAGGGAGGCCCTGCCACAAGAGGAAATACCTGCACCCACCTCAGTCCCTAGAACTGTGGATCCACCAGTCCCCCTCAGGAGGGGACGTTCAACCGGACCAGCAGTAGAGGATGGCCAGACCACCACCACCAGCAAGAGGCACAGAACCAAATTGTCCCCATTGTATGATGAGCATTCATTCTGTGGACTATTTTCTGGACACATTTACCTTTTTGATGCCAGGTGTATTTTGTACATTGTATTTCAAACAATTTTGGCTCTTCAATAACAGTTTCATTCACTATGGCTGACTTTTTAGTTTTAGTTTGGTTTGTTTTTTCCATCTTGTTTTATACAATTTTGTTTTGCGTAATAAAATCAAAAATTACTCATTTAAAGACTGGTGTTGTATATCTTTTCTCAGTTTGTTAAATTATTTTGTTTCATCATACAGTTAAAAAGCTAAAATTAAAAAGATTGTTTATTAATAAAGAAATTACATGTAGATAATGTTTTTCAAATGTTTTCAATCTGACAAAAAATAACAATCAACAAACCAAAAATATAATTTTATAAAATTGGACTAAAGATTTGTTTTAATATTTTTCAAATACATTAGAACCTATGCATAATCCAAATAATTAATAATATATATTAGTTTACAATTCCAGACCCTGCCATCATGAAAGAACGGGATATAATCAAAAGATTCAGATTAAATAAGCAAACTAATATTGATTTATATCATCAGCTGGGGCAAGCACTTCTGCCTCACAATAGGAATCCCACAGAATAACACCAATAGTGACAATCATGTCAGTACACCATTTTGTGGCCACAGGATCATTCAAATACACTGCTACAGTATCTGGTGGAATGTCACAACCAACTTTCAGTGGTGTGCTAGAAGAAGTGATGAGACACATTAACAGTTTCCACAAAATTAGGATTTTGCCAATGTGAAATGAGATAAGCTTGTAAATAAAGCACAGTTAACAGAAACCCCAGTAGAGTGCTGCGTTATATTTGAATTTTGATGGTGATTATATTTCGAGGCCAAGTCCATCATCAGCGCAGGCACCAGCTGATTAAGAGAGCCCTTCGTATTGGACACTTTTGGTGGATTTAAATTACTGGAAGGCATGCCCGGCATCGTTTTTCCTGTGTCCTAACTCAAAGTGAAATTGTCAAAGAACGGAACTATGCTGTTCACGTGCACAAAGTAAAGGGAACTGTGCACTGCTGATGAAAAGCGCAACCCGAATGAACGAGACACAAGTCAGGAAAACATTTGGCATTTCCCCGCAATCCAAAAGGGTAAACATCACTAGCACAGAGTCGGAAGACTCAGCGCAATCATAATATCACAAGGTGAGAGCGCTGTGCGAAACGCATGTGGGGAACATGTTTTTTTTTTGTTAAGTAATTTTTATTGAAGATAGAAATGCAGAGTATTACAAAGAAGTATTGAGCCAAGAAGAATAAATATTACAGAAAAAAAAAACAGGAAACAAAAGCAAGGCAAATTATACATCAGTGAATTACAAGTATTCTAAATAAATAGTTAAAATGAGTAGAATATTTAAATAGGAGAAAAAAATGTATCTAAAAGGGAAGAGAAAGAAGAAAGAAGAAGAGGAAGAGAGGAGAAGGAAAGAAAAAGGAGAAGAAAGGAAGAGGACAAAAAAGTAAAGAAAAAGAACAAGATACTAAGAGTAGGTAAAGATTATGATGTTGATGATAGAAAAGAAGTAAAGGGTAGCCAACGTGAGTCAGATTTAATTTGTAGGTGAATGGAGGATTGAGGAAGAGAGGCAATTCTATGTTCATCACATACAAAGTTCCACCAATGAAAAAAGGACAATTTAGAATTGTCCTTCCAGCAAGTGAGTATAACTTTAAAAGCAACAGCAAGAAATAAATCCAATGATGGTGAAACGGGAGGAATTAGATCAAAATCTGGCGATACAGTGCCTAAAAATACATTATGAATATTAAGTTGTACATTAAGAGAAAAAATCAATGAACATTTTGACCATATATTATTCCAAAAAGCATAAACCTTAGGACAGTAGAATAATAAATGTACTAAAGAACCTTCAGCATTAGAGCAAGACCAGCAAGATGATGTAACAGAGTGATTGAATTTATGTAACATAAGGGGAGTAATGACAACTCTATTATAAATAAAAAATAGGGATTGAGTAATATGAGCAGCTTTGGAAGTCTTGAATAATTTCTGCCAAAACTTATCCCATTGTGATAACGTTAAAGTCAAAGAGAGGTCTCCAGTTCCACCTTAGATTTGAACCGTGTACAGATAGGAGTAGATAAAGATTTATAGATAAAAGAGGCACTGGGGATAACATCAGAAGAAATATGAAATAATGAACAATCAGAGAGAAAGGAGGTAGGAGTTGGAAGAGAAAGGAAGTTCTGGAGACACCCCTGTAGTATTGGAACTAAAGTATCATATTGCTGAATACAGGAATCAGAGAGGTGAAAAAATTCTTGCAACTGCTGGAAAGAAAGAATCACATTATTAACAATCAGTTGATGTACATAAATAAGGCCCTTCTCTTTCCAATGTTTGTAGTAGAAAGATTTGTGGCGAAATTTAATATACTTGTTAAACCAAATTGATGACGCTAGAAAGGATTGGTAGTTATCCAACTCACCAAAGAAGAGTTTGTGTAACAAAGCTTGAGAATGTTTCAAAATGGGATATTTGGAAATAAAAGTACAATTAGACATGTGAACAACATCACGTATTGAAAAGTCATTTAACAATGAACATTCAACATTAACCCAAGAAGGTTTAGGTAGGTCATGATAATCCTTGGACAAGGCAAAAAATTGACGAATCAAAAATGCATTATGGTATAAATTAAAATCAGGAAATCTAACCCCCCCCTCATTCTTAGGTCGAAACAGTTTAGACAAAGAAATACGTGCATGTTTGTTATTCCATAGAAATTTGGTGCATAACGAGTTAATCTGAGAGAAATAATATTTAGGAATTTTAAAAGGCAACATAGATAAAATGAACAGTATCTGAGGGACAATCATCATTTTAATTGTATCAAGTCTACCCCACCAAGAGAGGAACAAGGGAGACCAGAGAGTTAACAAATTAGTGATTTTAAGTTTTAAGGCAGAGAAATTATGAGATAATGTATCACGAATATTGGGGGAGAACAAAATGCCGAGATATTTAATTTTTTGAGGACACCATGTGAAATTAGATGATTCAAACATATACTGATAACATGAAGGGTTTAAGGGTAAAATCTCCGTTTTAGAGAAGTTTAATTTGTAACCTGAAACCTTAGCGTAGGATGCGATTTCCTGCAAAAAGGGGGGCAAGGAAGATACAGGGTTAGACATATAAATAAGAACATCATCAGCATATGCAGACAACTTAATTTGGTGAGACTTAAGAGTAAAACCAGTAATAAGAGGATTATTTCTGATACGCTCCAGAAATGGTTCTAAACAAAACAGGAAAAGTAATGGAGAGGGGGGCAGCCCTGACGCGTACCTCTTTGAAGGGAGAAATAAGGGGAAAAAAGACCATTAACAAAAATACATGCTTTAGGATTGGTGTATAACAATTTAACATATGAAATAAATTTTGGCCCAAAACCAAACCATCTCAAAGTATGAATCCAAAACACGGTCAAAGGCTTTTTCAGCATCCAAGGATAAAGCAGCTAATGGGGAAGGATATTTTGTACTAAGAGCAAGGACATTGGAAAACATTCTGGCGTTATCAGAGGCCAAGCGACCTTTAACAAAAACAACTTGGTCTGGGTTAATAAGCAAAGGGATCATTTTCTCTAAACGGGAGGCCAATATTTTTGCAAAAATTTTACAATCGTAATTAATGAGTGAAATAGGACGAAAATATTTACAATAGGAGACTCCTTATCTGGTTTGGGGATTACAATGATAAGGGCTTCCAAAAAAGAACCACAAGCTTGGGAATTGGATATAAAAGAATTAAAAAGTTCTAATAATTTGGGCGCAAAGATTGAAGAGAAAGCAATTCAATCGAAAAGCCATCGGGGCCGGGTGCTTTTGCTTTCTTCAAAGCTTTAAGAGCATCAGTTAATTCTTGTAAAGAAATATCTTCTTCAAGAGAATGGAAAATGTCTTGGGAAGTTTTAGGCTTAGGGATATCTCGGAAAAAAGAAGCAAAATCTTCTTCAGAGGGCTTGGTAGTTTCTGTGTATAAGAGAGTGTAATATGATTGAAATGTGGCAGCAATATCAGAATCAGACGAAAGGAGTGAATCATCCGACTCTGAATGAATGGGGCCAATGGCTTTACATTCTGATTTAATTTTTAGATAATTTGCTAACAATTTCCCAGCTTTGTTTTGGCCCCCGTGATATTTTGACTTAATCTTGAGGAGAATATTACAGGCATCGGTTGTTACAATCTTATTCAGGGAGGATTTAGCTTTGATTAAGTCTTGTAATGATGAGGAAGATTTGGAGGAATAATACTGATGTTCTAATGATTTTATATGGGTTAAAGTTTCTTTATATTTAGTATGCAGCAACTTCTTCTTCCTTGAGGAATAGGCAATAGTGAAGGCTCTGAAAGATGCTTTAAAGGCATCCCAATTGTTGTGTAGGGAGGTATCTGAAGAATTATTGAAAGAATAGAATTCCTTAATAAAAGAGGTCGCTTCTAAAATAAAGGTATGATCTGATAAAAGGAAGTTATTAAACCTCCATCTGCCCTGTTTGCAAGTGTTGAGAGATAAGTCAATATGGGTAGAGACAGGGGCATGATCAGATATAAAAATAGACCCAATGTCAGAGGACTGTAGACATGCTAGCAGTGATTTGGAAACAAGGATATAATCAATACGAGATCTAGTATGGTGTACAGGTGAAAAGAAAGTAAATTCGGAGGAATCAGGGTTACATGTTTTCCAGTAATCAAATAGTGAGAAGAAATGGCTGTTTGAAAAGATTTATGGGTTTTGTCAGGTTTGAATTTGCATTTAGATTGCCTATCCGTGAACGGGTCCAACCAATTATTAAAATCACCACCAACCACAATATTAGGATTGGAAATTGACAATATTTTCAGTTTTATAGATTGCCAAAATACAGTGTCTGGTTTAACAGGCCCATAGATATTGAAGAAAGTCACCTGTCTTTTATTTATGATTACCTCAGTTAATACCCAACGACCATTCGGATCACATTCAGAAGATATAATCTGTACATTAATAGATTTGTGAAACAAAATAGCGACACCACCATGACGATCAATAGCAGGAGAGAAAACAATCTGATTGACCCATTGACGTTTAAGTTTAAGTGATTCTTTATCATTGCAGTGGGTTTCCTGTAAAAAAGCAACCTGGGTGTTGAGTTTAGCAAGATGAGACAATACCTTCTGACGCCTGACGGGGTGACCCAGACCACGAACATTCCACAAAACGACATTAACCATACTTCTGGATATAGAGGAACGTACAGGAATAGGACCACAAAACTGCAGGAATGGCAAAAGGAAAGAAGGAGGAACATTTTACAGTGAGTAAAACAAAAGACCGAAACTTAAAAGATAAATCCGTACATGGAAAGAAGATTGAAAATGAGAGAAAACAAAGAGAAGGAAGATAAAAGTAAAGAAGAGGAAGAGGAGAGAAAAGGACAAGGGAGAAATGAAGAAAAGTAAACAGATCAAGGAAAAACATCCAGACCTGTAAAGAGAGAGAAGATCTGAGAGCGGGGAACGTAGTGACACCGAAGGACGCGGACCACAATGAAAGGAGATGCAGAAAAAACTGAAAGGGCTATGAGCCCAACAAGAGTAGAAAGGGACAGAAAATCAATATAAGTAAACAGGTAAGTCAGCAAAACAAATAAAGAAGAAACAATCCAACATTATGACTGAAATCAAGAGCCAGTATCCATGCCATGTGAGGAGAAATTATGAAGAAAGAGTTTGAGCTTTTCCGGATCCTCAAAGGAACGTGTGCGACCCTCATGAGTGATCTTGCAGAGGCAGGGATGAAGAATTCCATATTAAATATTGAGCTGACGCAGTTGAGGCCGAAGAGCAAGGAATTCTTTGCGTCTGGCTTTGGTAGCAGTAGATATATCTTGGGATATAAAAATGTTATGGCCAGACCAGATAAGACGACGTTTGATTCTCACAGCCTTCAAAACTTGCATAAGCTCGGTGAATTCCAAAAACAACATTATAATACCACGTGGCTTGGTAGAAGATGGCTGAAGCCGACCTAACCGGTGCGCTCTTTGTATGTTGAGAGGAGTAGATGTAGATTGAAGATCTAGAAGCTCTGGCAGAATTTTTTTTAGGAATGAGACTAGGTCAGCCCCTTCAACATTTTCCGGCAGGCCAAAAAGGCGTAAGTTATTTCTACGATTGCGGTTTTCAAGATCCTCTGTGTGAAGTTTTAGTTTAAGAATTTCCTGCTGAAGGAAAGGAATCTTAGCAGAGACATCTTGTATGTCACTAACCCGTTGCTCAAGGTCTAGTACCTTACTTTCCATAACAATCCATCTCTCCTCAATTTGTTTAAGCTTGTCGTTGGTAGCAGACATGAAGGGCTGAAGGCCTCGAACCTCTTCTAAAATGGAGTCCAGAACAGGATTTTGTGATGATAGGATTGGCGAAGGAGGGTCATTCTTGTGCCTTTTCGGTTTTGTACCAGAGACCGATGGCCTGGACACGTGGGGATCACTAGCCATCATTAAAAAGCAAAAAGGCAGACACACAACAATCGCCAAAGATACAAAAATCGCCAAAGATATGAAAGCTTGACGACACTGTACTGAAGATAGATAGCAACACCACTCCAACAGGGGTACTGCGTCAAATCAAGGAGAGGCAGCTGGACATGAAAGTAATCCGAGACACGTAGGAGGCAAATTCCAACCCAGGGAGATTATACCGCCGGAGCACAGTCACAAAATCCAGTGGAAACACACCTTAGCTGAAAGTGGCACAGCGACGGTAGGCAGAAAGTGGAACAGTATTGGCAAATCATGCCATGAAGAGCAGGAGAGGAGAAGCATATGAACCGCACCAAGCGCCAAGTCGATGCATAGTTGGAAATGTTGACAATCCGGTGTTAATGACAGTAATAATGCCCCTGTCAGACTTCAGGCAGTAGAAAAAATCATATTAGAGGCAAAAAAAAAAGCCTCAAAGCAGATGCCAAGTCGAGCTGACGTAAATGGGAGAGGTAGATGCGAGCGCCGCGAAAGTGCGCCTCAAGATGGCGGCCGCTCGCATCTCTGAGGTGAGAGAAACGTCGCTACGGTAAAAACCATTGAAAACAAAGAAATGCAGGTAAAAAGGCGGCCAGCGGACTCACCGCGACATCATATTGCAAGGCAGTCCCTCCTGGCAGTAAAAACTGCAAAAATGAAGTTGAAGAGAAGGCTCCGAGTCCCGCGACGGAGCGGAGCTCACGCGGGATCCGCCATGACACTTCGGCGGTCAAGCCACGCCCCCCCGGGGAATATGTTTTAAATGCCGCAGCGAGTGAAAGGAACAACGGTTAACACACGCAGTGTTACAAGCGGTTCCAATAAATTAATTTCACTACTGTGTGGGGAAGTCTAAATACAATTAACAAGTGGCCATCTAAAACAGAATACTCCTTGAATATAGATGAAGTCCGGGCATTTTGAAACAGGCGATACACGCGCTGTTCAGTATAATCATCAATCGAGTGGAATTCAAACTGCCGGTATTCACATATTACAATCATGGAGGAGAGAGCAGCGAAACGCGCTCAAATTATCCAATTGGAAAGAATGTTGAGGAGAGAAATAACCAAAAGCTGGGAAGTAACTACGCTTGAGAAATACATCAAATATGAAAGAGTTCCCAGGGGTCTTAGAATCTTCACGCTGCCAAACCATCCGGACACTAAAGCAGCAATGCTGGAAGAGTGGGGAACTAATAATATGCAGTGTTCCCGTAACATGACATTAATAATCGTAAAATACGCAAAAATAGACATTGAGGATCTGCACAATAGTGTGGCAGAACTGGAGGAACGTATTCTAGCATGCAATCAGGAAGAAGAATCCAAGAAACTGAGAAAGATAATAGAATGCAATTTGGTTAAACACGAGAAGGAAGTAGAAGAGTGAAAAGAACGCAAATTTAGGAGAGACAAACATGACTATGAGTGTGGCGCGATATTAACTTTTGCGAAACGCTTTGATGCTCTTAAACAACAAATGAGCACAAACAAAAGGGTACCACAAGAGTCCCCCAATACAACACAAAGTGAGTTGGATACAGGTTTCAGCGAGGGTGAGAGACAAGTAACATCTACTCATCGTACCTCTTTTTTAGCCGAAATGAAACTCTTACACCGAGAGGAAGGGGAAGAGGACGTGGATCCGGATGTGGGAAGGGAAGGGGGAGAGGCCAGATGGCAACCAGACAAAGCGACGAAAGACAAGAGGAGACTACGGAAAAAAAACAAGGGCTACCACCTACGCACTCGGATAACAAAGAAGTAGTAGAGAAAGCAGGAATTGAACCCAACTTAATTATCAATCTGTCAAAACATGTCTTGACAGGGGCTGAACAAAGTCTTTTAAACAAAGGCCTCACTTACTGCCTGGAAAAACATTTTGATTTAGTTGAAACGAAAACAGATCTTTATAAATATGTCTGGAAACTCAAATTGGCAAAGTTCTTTCACAAACAAGATAAACTGGAAAAACAAGATGTCACTCTGATGGCAGAGGATTCAACTCTGATTAGGGTCACAACGGAAGAATTCACAATCTCAGGAGTAGAAAACCTGAGAACAGCATATGACTAGCCTATGAAACGAATGAGGACAATATCCCGGATTCACAAATACTGGCAGAGATGGGCATCAAGACTGACAGACATGTTAATACTAAATTTGAAGACAAATCAAAGTTCTGTCCTTCATTACACCAGTGAAATTGGATAGATACATTCCATGACTTGGTAACTTCTGAGTTGGAAGGGTTGGCAAATGTCAAACATGGACACAACAGAGAAAATCTTACTAAACAGGAACGTCAAGCATTAGAGTCGCTCATGAATAACAACCTCATTGAGATAAAATCTGCGGACAAGGGGGGAAACATAGTGATCCTTGATGGAGAAGAATATATCTGGGAAGCTAAGCGACAATTGAATGATACAACTAACTATACCAAGTTGAAAAAGAACCCCATTAATGACCTAGTGTTGGATTTCGACAGCAAATTGAGAAAGTGGCATGACAAAGGACTGCTTAGTGACCAGGAAGTGTAGTTTCTGAGGAATGACAACCCAATAATACCAACAATTTATTTCCTTCAGAAAGTGCATAAAACCCTAACAAGACCTCAGGGAAGACCCATTATCTCCAGCTGTGGGTGGCTTTATGAAAATCTGTGTTTATATGTAGACCACTTCCTGGCAACAATAGTACCCACCCTGACCTCATACATTAAAGATACTGGGGATTTCTTAGGAAGACTGATGGGAACAGAATGGCAAAAGGAGTATCTACTAGTAACCATCGATGTAGTATCACTCTATAAATCTATAAACCACAATGTGGGCATATAGGCGATCAGATATTTCCTGAAACAAAAGCCTATTGAGGAATTGCACCATACTGAGATGATCACTGAAAGGATCGAGCTATGTCTCAGGAACAATGTATTTCTGTTTTAATAAAACGCTGTACTCCCAAAGCTGCGGAACGGCGATGGGAGTTTCTTTCTCTCCAAGCTATGCCATCCTGGTGATGGGTTGGTGGGAGAAAGTCATAGCTTGGAGAGAGGAAAATGATCATCATGTGGCCAAGGTAGCTCTATGGCTACTTTTTATAGATGATCTATTCCTTCTATGGAACGGGACGGAAACGGAGTTCCTAGAATTTTTTGCCATTCTGAATAACAATGAAGTTGGTCTCAAGTTCACCTATACCATCAGAGCAACTGAAATAGTAGTCGTGGACACAAAGGTTTATGTTAAATCAAATAAAATAGAGACCACAGTATTCAGAAAAAGCACAGCAACCAACAGCGTGCTCCATGGAATGAGTTTACACCTGAATATCTTAAAAAAGAATGTACCCTAAGGAGAATTCATCAGAATAAAAAGAAACTGTTCTGAGGTGAAAGAGATGGAACTGAAATTCAAAGAAACGAGACAAAGATTTCTACAAAGAGGGTACAAATATAACAACATTCAACATGGAGATAAAAAAGCTAGACGGCTTACACATGCAGAAACCCTGGTGAACAGAAAAGAAAAACACGAGGGAGAACAAGAGAAAGAGCCAATAATAATGGTCTTAACTTACAGTAAAGAGAGTTTCAAAATTCGTAAAATTATTAAAATACTGAACAAATACTGGAATGTCCTAACCAAAGACCCAGATATTGGCATGCAACTTGGGAAACTACCCCAATAACATTTAGAAAAGCGCCATCGTCAGATAAACTGGTAAACAGCCATTTCATATTGAGCAAACCAGAATCCTGGTTACAAGGATTACAAAAAGGCTTCAGCAAATGCAGTCATTGCAAAGCTTGAAAGATTGGGACGAACAGGAAGACAATCACTGGTCCACAGGGAAAACAATTTGAAATTAATGACACCAACACCTGTGAAACTACTCATGTTGTATATCTCCTTGAGTGCACCTGTGGAAAACACTACATTGGGAGCACAATATGCCCTGTGAAAAAGCGGATTCTGGAACATATTAGGCCAACTCAAAACAATGATACAACATACGCAATGGCGAAGCACATGACCATGCATAAAGGTAAAACATGGTTGGATATAACGTAGTTAGGACTTGCAACTGTACCTGCGCATGAGAGAGGAGGTAACAGAACTTTAAAATTGAGGCGCTTGGAATCACGACTCATAATCAGATTCAAAACAAAGATCCCCATAGGGTTAAATGGGGACGAAGAAATGCATACCCATCTTTAACGACAGAGAAGAGTAACGTCTTCACCCGGAAAACCAACCGAGTACACATTACAAATGGAGCTGCTGTATGATTAAGGGATCATAAAGGAAGGGAACATCTGAGAAAGGAATCATCTAACTAAGTAACTGTTTGATAATAGAACATATGTAAGAAATCAAAAAATACAACAAATGACCCAAAGTGTGGGAAAGTGAGTGCTAGAAAGAAGCACCAATACTAAATGGGCACTGAGCCATGACAAAAACAATAAGGAATGGATTCTAATAATGGGAACTGACTTGGTGTAAATACACAAAATAGATTGCTTTTATGACACTGAGTCGTGCAATCTAATAGATGTAAGCAAGACACTTAGTCATGAAGATGCCATGCAACGATAGACTCAGGCATAAAAGACCGGATGCATCACTCAGAAATGCGGCCCAAACCACAAAAAATTTACTTATGCCTGAATAGGAAGAGTGTTGATTATGAACTAGTAACAATATATATATATAAACTGGGTCAGAGAATATACATTGGAAAAAAGGAACATACAATGTGACTTCCGCTTGTATGTTGAAAATATGTGTCATTAAATTTTGTTTGTTTAAAAATGTTGTTTGTTTAATTTAATTTTCTAAAGACTACCATTCCCACAATGCAATAGTGGATAATTGTTATAAAGAGGTGAAAGCGTAGATGGACTAACTCTATACACCGTGACCAAGACCTGTGCGGTCGAAACACGCAGGTAAAGTAGTTGATGGCTTGTAAATAAAGCACAGTTAACAGAAACCCCAGGAGAGTGCTACTTTATATTTGAACTTTGATGGTGATTTTGTTTTGAGGCCAAGTCCAGCCTTGCCACAGGCACCAGCCGATTAAGAGCGCCCTTCGTATTGGACACTTTTGATGGATATATATATATGTATATATATATATATATCCTCCCAGGTGGTTCCGTTGTGCTTCACTCCGGGCGCTACTCGGCGGGTGCGTTGCCTCGCGGTTGAACCAAACCGCCAATATTCAAACAAATCCTTCCTGCGGAAGAAGTAGGTCGCACACCAACAGCTTTCCAATTATTTTTCTTTATTTTCAAAAATCCATAATTTCGCAAAACCAATAAGTTGACCAACGCGTTTCGGTAGACCCCGCTACCTTGCTCACGGTCGTCGTTTTTACTAGTGTTAAAGCAAAGTGTTTTAAATAAAGATATTTGAAGGAAGTCCTTTGACACCAATATCCTGTTCCCACCCTTTTGGTTTCCCACAGGTTTATGGGGCTTGTAGTTCATGTTGGGACAATCCAAAAACCGATGCATTGTAACATTTCAATTTGTTAATTGTTATCCAACTATTTACTGTTGCCAGTTGGGCGATGTTACTCATTATTGTAACAGATTTATTTGCAACAAGTCTTTGACATGTCTCCAGTGCGCAATTCACTTTGTTGACAAGCCCTCCAGTGGGCCGTCTACGTGTTTTCTGTCCCAATATTCAATTGTTCTGTTTCAATCTTTGTGGTTGCTGCCCTCCAATGGGCCTTTGGAATGTGATTTTTTATATATGCTGTGGGAGAGTGATTTTCATAAATGAATGTACAGTTCTTCCGATTGGTTTAATCCATATGGGGTCATGGACCGCAAGTTCAAAATATGACACGATTCTTTTTGGCGTAGTGTTTTTTCCCTGTTTCCACCACGAGAGCTCATCGGTACCGCTTCAATGCCATAAAACCTTAGTAGTTTCCAGTTAGCATTGTGGTGTATTTCCATGTGCTTGGCTATGGCATTGTTCCTGTCTCTGTTTTTGGTCGCTCGTACATGTTCCAATATACGTTTTTTTAATTCACAGATAGTGGATCCAACATATCTTAAAGGGCAAGGACATTCTACCACATAAACTATGTACTGACTCTTGCAAGTTATCAAAGTTGTGATTTGCCAGTTTTTGTTATTCGCCATTCTCACATCTTTAGTCGGCTTTGCAATTTCGCAGACTTTGCAGTTGTAACACTTGGTGAAGCCTGTTGTTTGTAACCAGGATTCTTTTGAATGTTTGGCGATAAAGTGGCTGTGTGTTAGGCGGTCCTTCAAACTTCTTGCCCTTCTAAATGTGATCACTGGGTGGCCACCCATTTTTTCTCCCATCATGCTGTCCATTGTTAGAATCTTCCAATTCTTCTTCAAGATATAAATAATGTCTTTTGCTTCTTGACTGTAATCTGTGATCAGTCTTATGGGCTCATCCATGTTATCCGATTTTTGCTGTTTTGGAATTAAGCATTCCGCTCTTGTTTTTTGGTTGGCTCTGTTCCAGCTTGTGATTAGGCTTTTCTTAGGATATTTTCTCTGTATGAATCTTTGTACTGTGTTGCCACTGTGCTTCAGCCAATCTGCATCTTCACTGCAGATTCTTCGCAATCGAAGAAATTCTCCATAGGGTATACTGGAGATTGTTGATGGTTGGTGGAAACTGGTTGCTTCAAGAGTCGTGTTTGTCGCAGTACTTTTACGATGTAACGTTGTTGCCAGGCGATTCTCTTTTACAAAGATTTCCATGTCTAAAAAGACCACTCGTTCTTTGCTGAGACTATGTGTGAATCTCAAATTGGGTGTACTGTTATTAAGGATTGTAAAGTACTCCTGAAACTTCTCCTCGTTGCCATTCCATACAATTAAAAGGTCATCTATAAACCGAACCCATGTAACAATGTGTTTGGTATATCGATGATGTTTCAGGTTCCAGGCAATTTCTTGTTCCCACCACCCCATTACCAGACATGCATAACTGGGGCTGAAAGAAAAACCCATTGCTGCACCGTTACGTTGACGGTATAGATTGTCACCAAACGTGAAGACATTATTTTGCAAGCAACATTCCATCATGTCCAATAACATTATGTTGTGTTCTTTGTAGTGAATATTTCTGTTTTGTAAAAACCAGTCACAAGCCTTCAAACCTTGAGTGTTGTCAATCGTGGTGTATAGAGCTACCACATCCATGGTAATGAGGCAATAAGAATTGGACCACGTTATATCTTGTAGGATTCTCAGACAATCTGAAGTATCTTTAATGTATGATTTTAAGTTTTTAACATATGGCATGATGAAGTAATCAATGAAGTTGGCCACTGGTTCCATGAGCGAGCCTTTGGCTGACAAGATGGGTCTCCCTGGTGGTTTCTTGGGATCCTTATGTATTTTGGGAAGAAAATACATGGTTGCAATCACAGGAAAATCTACCGTGAGATATTTATATTCTTCTTCATCGAGCAAGTTCTTTGCAACCCATGATCTGAGTTTGTTATCCAAATCCCTTTTGATGGTCGAGGTTGGGTTGGTCTGTAGTTTCTCATAGAAGTCTCGGTTATTCAATTGTAATGAGGCCTCCTCAGTATACAATTTAGTGTCCCACAACACGATATTGCCTCCTTTATCTGCCATTTTTATAACAAATTCTTCTGACTTAGATAAATTGGTTAAAGCATCCCTTTCTGTTTTACTAAGGTTATCTTTCAATTTTTTGTGTTGTAGTTTATACAGATCTTGTATGATAGACTCATGGAACAGATCAATTTTGTTCCCAGGAGGCAATTGGGGGTAAAATTTCGATCTTGGTTTTTTATCACTTAGGCCTGCGCCTAATTGTGGACATGCTGTTTCTAGCGTAATTTCTTTGCCTGCTTCTGCATTTAGATTCAATAGAGTTAGAAAATCTTCAGAATCTTTAGCCAAGAGAGTTGACGTGGGAGTTCCTGGTTGTTTGATGTATTTGGCTTTGTCTTGATTTTCCATGAAATATTTAGCCAATTTTATTTTCCTGATGTACAAATATAAGTCAATCCGTGTCTTTGCCAGGTTCATTCTTTGCGTGGGGCAGTAGTTGAGGCCCCGTTTCAGTAGAGAGATTTCTTCCTGAGATAACAGCTTCGTCGATAAATTTATGACCTGAAGTTCGTCATTCATTGCTCCTTCCTCATTCTCATACTCCGTGTTTTTATCCCACTCTCTTCGGTTGAAGAACTTGCTCCTGCGTCCCCTTCTTTTGGTTCGTCTTGTTTTCTTTGTCGCCAGGGTTTCCCCCTTCCTCTTCCTCTTTGTGGACGTTGTATTTGTTGGTTTCTTTCCCACTGTCGTTGTTGGAGGACCAGGCGCATGTCTCCTAAAAAAACCCTGCTTGAGCTTTCTGGGGTTGCCCCATTTTCCCCATCACTTGGGTCTGTGGAGGCTAGTGAAGAAAAGCTACTAGACGTTGTTGAAAATTGAGTGGTGCCCATTTGTTGTTTAAAAGGATCATATTTTCGTGCGAACGTGAAGATCCTCCCTTCTGCGTAATCTACAGTATCTCGCACAAATTTACTGTGTTTGCGTTGCCTGACAATGTCTTCATGCTTATCTATTTGTTTCTCTAGGTCCTCCTTGAATTTAGACATTTCTTGATTTAGTTTCAACGCTTCCAATTCTTTTTCGCACTCTTGCAATTGTTCCTTGATTTTATTCAATGAAATTTCAATGTGTTTGACCAAGATTTTAATCAAGCCTAATGACGAATTTAAGGAATATTCTCCCCATTCCTGTAGTAAGTCATTGGACGCATCTTGTTGGCTCGGCATCAGCATGATTCGAAGCCCCCGAGGGACTCTTTGGACTTCCAAATACTTCTGCAGAGCAATTAGCTCCCAAGATTTGTTTATTTCCTTTTTACTCAGTTTCTCCCAGTGTCTTATTTTATTTTTGATGTCCATTTTCCCACTTGGATTATCTTTATCAGGTTCTTTTGATGTGGGGCCTTTATCAAACATTGATGTCAATTGGTCCCTTCTTTTGGCCTCTCGTTTTTCCATTCCGGAATTAAATGTGCTATCAGGTTTTGCAATTTAAATTGTTTTATACGATGTAGCGATGATTTAGCTGTCGGGGTTTTAAATCTACCACCAGCCGTTAATTATTCCTGCCTTCTACAGTGCTGTGTCTCACCTGAGAAAGTCTTGCACTTTATAAAACAAATAGGCATATGCTGGTGTAAATTTGTTTGCCCCGTTCTCTTCCAAGCCGAGGATTGACAAGATTGCTAGGTCTGTTGCATCGTGCTGATGAAAGCTGAACGCTCCTACCTTAAGAGTCGTTCCTCCGCCTTCAAAGCGTCCTTGGTGAATTCCCTCGGCGAGCGCCGTGCAAAGCTTAAAATATCCTCCCAGGTGGTTCCGTTGTGCTTCACTCCGGGCGCTACTCGGCGGGTGCGTTGCCTCGCGGTTGAACCAAACCGCCAATATTCAAACAAATCCTTCCTGCGGAAGAAGTAGGTCGCACACCAACAGCTTTCCAATTATTTTTCTTTATTTTCAAAAATCCATAATTTCGCAAAACCAATAAGTTGACCAACGCGTTTCGGTAGACCCCGCTACCTTGCTCACGGTCGTCGTTTTTACTAGTGTTAAAGCAAAGTGTTTTAAATAAAGATATTTGAAGGAAGTCCTTTGACACCAATATCCTGTTCCCACCCTTTTGGTTTCCCACAGGTTTATGGGTCTTGTAGTTCATGTTGGGACAATCCAAAAACCGATGCATTGTAACATTTCAATTTGTTAATTGTTATCCAACTATTTACTGTTGCCAGTTGGGCGATGTTACTCATTATTGTGACAGATTTATTTGCAACAAGTCTTTGACATGTCTCCAGTGCGCAATTCACTTTGTTGACAAGCCCTCCAGTGGGCCGTCTACGTGTTTTCTGTCCCAATATTCAATTGTTCTGTTTCAATCTTTGTGGTTGCTGCCCTCCAATGGGCCTTTGGAATGTGATTTTTTATATATGCTGTGGGAGAGTGATTTTCATAAATGAATGTACAGTTCTTCCGATTGGTTTAATCCATATGGGGTCATGGACCGCAAGTTCAAAATATGACACGATTCTTTTTGGCGTAGTGTTTTTTCCCTGTTTCCACCACGAGAGCTCATCGGTACCGCTTCAATGCCATAAAACCTTAGTAGTTTCCAGTTAGCATTGTGGTGTATTTCCATGTGCTTGGCTATGGCATTGTTCCTGTCTCTGTTTTTGGTCGCTCGTACATGTTCCAATATACGTTTTTTTAATTCACAGATAGTGGATCCAACATATCTTAAAGGGCAAGGACATTCTACCACATAAACTATGTACTGACTCTTGCAAGTTATCAAAGTTGTGATTTGCCTGTTTTTGTTATTCGCCATTCTCACATCTTTAGTCGGCTTTGCAATTTCGCAGACTTTGCAGTTGTAACACTTGGTGAAGCCTGTTGTTTGTAACCAGGATTCTTTTGAATGTTTGGCGATAAAGTGGCTGTGTGTTAGGCGGTCCTTCAAACTTCTTGCCCTTCTAAATGTGATCACTGGGTGGCCACCCATTTTTTCTCCCATCATGCTGTCCATTGTTAGAATCTTCCAATTCTTCTTCAAGATATAAATAATGTCTTTTGCTTCTTGACTGTAATCTGTGATCAGTCTTATGGGCTCATCCATGTTATCCGATTTTTGCTGTTTTGGAATTAAGCATTCCGCTCTTGTTTTTTGGTTGGCTCTGTTCCAGCTTGTGATTAGGCTTTTCTTAGGATATTTTCTCTGTATGAATCTTTGTACTGTGTTGCCACTGTGCTTCAGCCAATCTGCATCTTCACTGCAGATTCTTCGCAATCGAAGAAATTCTCCATAGGGTATACTGGAGATTGTTGATGGTTGGTGGAAACTGGTTGCTTCAAGAGTCGTGTTTGTCGCAGTACTTTTACGATGTAACGTTGTTGCCAGGCGATTCTCTTTTACAAAGATTTCCATGTCTAAAAAGACCACTCGTTCTTTGCTGAGACTATGTGTGAATCTCAAATTGGGTGTACTGTTATTAAGGATTGTAAAGTACTCCTGAAACTTCTCCTCGTTGCCATTCCATACAATTAAAAGGTCATCTATAAACCGAACCCATGTAACAATGTGTTTGGTATATCGATGATGTTTCAGGTTCCAGGCAATTTCTTGTTCCCACCACCCCATTACCAGACATGCATAACTGGGGCTGAAAGAAAAACCCATTGCTGCACCGTTACGTTGACGGTATAGATTGTCACCAAACGTGAAGACATTATTTTGCAAGCAACATTCCATCATGTCCAATAACATTATGTTGTGTTCTTTGTAGTGAATATTTCTGTTTTGTAAAAACCAGTCACAAGCCTTCAAACCTTGAGTGTTGTCAATCGTGGTGTATAGAGCTACCACATCCATGGTAATGAGGCAATAAGAATTGGACCACGTTATATCTTGTAGGATTCTCAGACAATCTGAAGTATCTTTAATGTATGATTTTAAGTTTTTAACATATGGCATGATGAAGTAATCAATGAAGTTGGCCACTGGTTCCATGAGCGAGCCTTTGGCTGACAAGATGGGTCTCCCTGGTGGTTTCTTGGGATCCTTATGTATTTTGGGAAGAAAATACATGGTTGCAATCACAGGAAAATCTACCGTGAGATATTTATATTCTTCTTCATCGAGCAAGTTCTTTGCAACCCATGATCTGAGTTTGTTATCCAAATCCCTTTTGATGGTCGAGGTTGGGTTGGTCTGTAGTTTCTCATAGAAGTCTCGGTTATTCAATTGTAATGAGGCCTCCTCAGTATACAATTTAGTGTCCCACAACACGATATTGCCTCCTTTATCTGCCATTTTTATAACAAATTCTTCTGACTTAGATAAATTGGTTAAAGCATCCCTTTCTGTTTTACTAAGGTTATCTTTCAATTTTTTGTGTTGTAGTTTATACAGATCTTGTATGATAGACTCATGGAACAGATCAATTTTGTTCCCAGGAGGCAATTGGGGGTAAAATTTCGATCTTGGTTTTTTATCACTTAGGCCTGCGCCTAATTGTGGACATGCTGTTTCTAGCGTAATTTCTTTGCCTGCTTCTGCATTTAGATTCAATAGAGTTAGAAAATCTTCAGAATCTTTAGCCAAGAGAGTTGACGTGGGAGTTCCTGGTTGTTTGATGTATTTGGCTTTGTCTTGATTTTCCATGAAATATTTAGCCAATTTTATTTTCCTGATGTACAAATATAAGTCAATCCGTGTCTTTGCCAGGTTCATTCTTTGCGTGGGGCAGTAGTTGAGGCCCCGTTTCAGTAGAGAGAATTCTTCCTGAGATAACACCTTCGTCGATAAATTTATGACCTGAAGTTCGTCTTTCATTGCTCCTTCCTCATTCTCATACTCCGTGTTTTTATCCCACTCTCTTCGGTTGAAGAACTTGCTCCTGCGTCCCCTTCTTTTGGTTCGTCTTGTTTTCTTTGTCGCCAGGGTTTCCCCCTTCCTCTTCCTCTTTGTGGACGTTGTATTTGTTGGTTTCTTTCCCACTGTCGTTGTTGGAGGACCAGGCGCATGTCTCCTAAAAAAACCCTGCTTGAGCTTTCTGGGGTTGCCCCATTTTCCCCATCACTTGGGTCTGTGGAGGCTAGTGAAGAAAAGCTACTAGACGTTGTTGAAAATTGAGTGGTGCCCATTTGTTGTTTAAAAGGATCATATTTTCGTGCGAACGTGAAGATCCTCCCTTCTGCGTAATCTACAGTATCTCGCACAAATTTACTGTGTTTGCGTTGCCTGACAATGTCTTCATGCTTATCTATTTGTTTCTCTAGGTCCTCCTTGAATTTAGACATTTCTTGATTTAGTTTCAACGCTTCCAATTCTTTTTCGCACTCTTGCAATTGTTCCTTGATTTTATTCAATGAAATTTCAATGTGTTTGACCAAGATTTTAATCAAGCCTAATGACGAATTTAAGGAATATTCTCCCCATTCCTGTAGTAAGTCATTGGACGCATCTTGTTGGCTCGGCATCAGCATCAGCATGATTCGAAGCCCCCGAGGGACTCTTTGGACTTCCAAATACTTCTGCAGAGCAATTAGCTCCCAAGATTTGTTTATTTCCTTTTTACTCAGTTTCTCCCAGTGTCTTATTTTATTTTTGATGTCCATTTTCCCACTTGGATTATCTTTATCAGGTTCTTTTGATGTGGGGCCTTTATCAAACATTGATGTCAATTGGTCCCTTCTTTTGGCCTCTCGTTTTTCCATTCCGGAATTAAATGTGCTATCAGGTTTTGCAATTTAAATTGTTTTATACGATGTAGCGATGATTTAGCTGTCGGGGTTTTAAATCTACCACCAGCCGTTAATTATTCCTGCCTTCTACAGTGCTGTGTCTCACCTGAGAAAGTCTTGCACTTTATAAAACAAATAGGCATATGCTGGTGTAAATTTGTTTGCCCCGTTCTCTTCCAAGCCGAGGATTGACAAGATTGCTAGGTCTGTTGCATCGTGCTGATGAAAGCTGAACGCTCCTACCTTAAGAGTCGTTCCTCCGCCTTCAAAGCGTCCTTGGTGAATTCCCTCGGCGAGCGCCGTGCAAAGCTTAAAATATCCTCCCAGGTGGTTCCGTTGTGCTTCACTCCGGGCGCTACTCGGCGGGTGCGTTGCCTCGCGGTTGAACCAAACCGCCAATATTCAAACAAATCCTTCCTGCGGAAGAAGTAGGTCGCACACCAACAGCTTTCCAATTATTTTTCTTTATTTTCAAAAATCCATAATTTCGCAAAACCAATAAGTTGACCAACGCGTTTCGGTAGACCCCGCTACCTTGCTCACGGTCGTCGTTTTTACTAGTGTTAAAGCAAAGTGTTTTAAATAAAGATATTTGAAGGAAGTCCTTTGACACCAATATCCTGTTCCCACCCTTTTGGTTTCCCACAGGTTTATGGGTCTTGTAGTTCATGTTGGGACAATCCAAAAACCGATGCATTGTAACATTTCAATTTGTTAATTGTTATCCAACTATTTACTGTTGCCAGTTGGGCGATGTTACTCATTATTGTAACAGATTTATTTGCAACAAGTCTTTGACATGTCTCCAGTGCGCAATTCACTTTGTTGACAAGCCCTCCAGTGGGCCGTCTACGTGTTTTCTGTCCCAATATTCAATTGTTCTGTTTCAATCTTTGTGGTTGCTGCCCTCCAATGGGCCTTTGGAATGTGATTTTTTATATATGCTGTGGGAGAGTGATTTTCATAAATGAATGTGCAGTTCTTCCGATTGGTTTAATCCATATGGGGTCATGGACCGCAAGTTCAAAATATGACACGATTCTTTTTGGCGTAGTGTTTTTTCCCTGTTTCCACCACGAGAGCTCATCGGTACCGCTTCAATGCCATAAAACCTTAGTAGTTTCCAGTTAGCATTGTGGTGTATTTCCATGTGCTTGGCTATGGCATTGTTCCTGTCTCTGTTTTTGGTCGCTCGTACATGTTCCAATATACGTTTTTTTAATTCACAGATAGTGGATCCAACATATCTTAAAGGGCAAGGACATTCTACCACATAAACTATGTACTGACTCTTGCAAGTTATCAAAGTTGTGATTTGCCAGTTTTTGTTATTCGCCATTCTCACATCTTTAGTCGGCTTTGCAATTTCGCAGACTTTGCAGTTGTAACACTTGGTGAAGCCTGTTGTTTGTAACCAGGATTCTTTTGAATGTTTGGCGATAAAGTGGCTGTGTGTTAGGCGGTCCTTCAAACTTCTTGCCCTTCTAAATGTGATCACTGGGTGGCCACCCATTTTTTCTCCCATCATGCTGTCCATTGTTAGAATCTTCCAATTCTTCTTCAAGATATAAATAATGTCTTTTGCTTCTTGACTGTAATCTGTGATCAGTCTTATGGGCTCATCCATGTTATCCGATTTTTGCTGTTTTGGAATTAAGCATTCCGCTCTTGTTTTTTGGTTGGCTCTGTTCCAGCTTGTGATTAGGCTTTTCTTAGGATATTTTCTCTGTATGAATCTTTGTACTGTGTTGCCACTGTGCTTCAGCCAATCTGCATCTTCACTGCAGATTCTTCGCAATCGAAGAAATTCTCCATAGGGTATACTGGAGATTGTTGATGGTTGGTGGAAACTGGTTGCTTCAAGAGTCGTGTTTGTCGCAGTACTTTTACGATGTAACGTTGTTGCCAGGCGATTCTCTTTTACAAAGATTTCCATGTCTAAAAAGACCACTCGTTCTTTGCTGAGACTATGTGTGAATCTCAAATTGGGTGTACTGTTATTAAGGATTTTAAAGTACTCCTGAAACTTCTCCTCGTTGCCATTCCATACAATTAAAAGGTCATCTATAAACCGAACCCATGTAACAATGTGTTTGGTATATCGATGATGTTTCAGGTTCCAGGCAATTTCTTGTTCCCACCACCCCATTACCAGACATGCATAACTGGGGCTGAAAGAAAAACCCATTGCTGCACCGTTACGTTGACGGTATAGATTGTCACCAAACGTGAAGACATTATTTTGCAAGCAACATTCCATCATGTCCAATAACATTATGTTGTGTTCTTTGTAGTGAATATTTCTGTTTTGTAAAAACCAGTCACAAGCCTTCAAACCTTGAGTGTTGTCAATCGTGGTGTATAGAGCTACCACATCCATGGTAATGAGGCAATAAGAATTGGACCACGTTATATCTTGTAGGATTCTCAGACAATCTGAAGTATCTTTAATGTATGATTTTAAGTTTTTAACATATGGCATGATGAAGTAATCAATGAAGTTGGCCACTGGTTCCATGAGCGAGCCTTTGGCTGACAAGATGGGTCTCCCTGGTGGTTTCTTGGGATCCTTATGTATTTTGGGAAGAAAATACATGGTTGCAATCACAGGAAAATCTACCGTGAGATATTTATATTCTTCTTCATCGAGCAAGTTCTTTGCAACCCATGATCTGAGTTTGTTATCCAAATCAGAAATATTCACTACAAAGAACACAACATAATGTTATTGGACATGATGGAATGTTGCTTGCAAAATAATGTCTTCACGTTTGGTGACAATCTATACCGTCAACGTAACGGTGCAGCAATGGGTTTTTCTTTCAGCCCCAGTTATGCATGTCTGGTAATGGGGTGGTGGGAACAAGAAATTGCCTGGAACCTGAAACATCATCGATATACCAAACACATTGTTACATGGGTTCGGTTTATAGATGACCTTTTAATTGTATTGAATGGCAACGAGGAGAAGTTTCAGGAGTACTTTACAATCCTTAATAACAGTACACCCAATTTGAGATTCACACATAGTCTCAGCAAAGAACGAGTGGTCTTTTTAGACATGGAAATCTTTGTAAAAGAGAATCGCCTGGCAACAACGTTACATCGTAAAAGTACTGCGACAAACACGACTCTTGAAGCAACCAGTTTCCACCAACCATCAACAATCTCCAGTATACCCTATGGAGAATTTCTTCGATTGCGAAGAATCTGCAGTGAAGATGCAGATTGGCTGAAGCACAGTGGCAACACAGTACAAAGATTCATACAGAGAAAATATCCTAAGAAAAGCCTAATCACAAGCTGGAACAGAGCCAACCAAAAAACAAGAGCGGAATGCTTAATTCCAAAACAGCAAAAATCGGATAACATGGATGAGCCCATAAGACTGATCACAGATTACAGTCAAGAAGCAAAAGACATTATTTATATCTTGAAGAAGAATTGGAAGATTCTAACAATGGACAGCATGATGGGAGAAAAAATGGGTGGCCACCCAGTGATCACATTTAGAAGGGCAAGAAGTTTGAAGGACCGCCTAACACACAGCCACTTTATCGCCAAACATTCAAAAGAATCCTGGTTACAAACAACAGGCTTCACCAAGTGTTACAACTGCAAAGTCTGCGAAATTGCAAAGCCGACTAAAGATGTGAGAATGGCGAATAACAAAAACTGGCAAATCACAACTTTGATAACTTGCAAGAGTCAGTACATAGTTTATGTGGTAGAATGTCCTTGCCCTTTAAGATATGTTGGATCCACTATCTGTGAATTAAAAAAACGTATATTGGAACATGTACGAGCAACCAAAAACAGAGACAGGAACAATGCCATAGCCAAGCACATGGAAATACACCACAATGCTAACTGGAAACTACTAAGGTTTTATGGCATTGAAGCGGTACCGATGAGCTCTCGTGGTGGAAACAGGGAAAAAACACTACGCCAAAAAGAATCGTGTCATATTTTGAACTTGCGGTCCATGACCCCATATGGATTAAACCAATCGGAAGAACTGTACATTCATTTATGAAAATCACTCTCCCACAGCATATATAAAAAATCACATTCCAAAGGCCCATTGGAGGGCAGCAACCACAAAGATTGAAACAGAACAATTGAATATTGGGACAGAAAACACGTAGACGGCCCACTGGAGGGCTTGTCAACAAAGTGAATTGCGCACTGGAGACATGTCAAAGACTTGTTGCAAATAAATCTGTTACAATAATGAGTAACATCGCCCAACTGGCAACAGTAAATAGTTGGATAACAATTAACAAATTGAAATGTTACAATGCATCGGTTTTTGGATTGTCCCAACATGAACTACAAGACCCATAAACCTGTGGGAAACCAAAAGGGTGGGAACAGGATATTGGTGTCAAAGGACTTCCTTCAAATATCTTTATTTAAAACACTTTGCTTTAACACTAGTAAAAACGACGACCGTGAGCAAGGTAGCGGGGTCTACCGAAACGCGTTGGTCAACTTATTGGTTTTGCGAAATTATGGATTTTTGAAAATAAAGAAAAATAATTGGAAAGCTGTTGGTGTGCGACCTACTTCTTCCGCAGGAAGGATTTGTTTGAATATATATATATATATATATATATATATATATATATATATATATATATATATATATATATACATATATATATATATATATATACTCTACTGGCGGTCGCCAGTAGATAGTTATAGTTAGGACCGTGTTTCCATAGGAAATCCGCAACATTCTATTTGGAATACCTTTGGCGCCAGTTGACGAATCCTCGCGAAATTTTCAAAATAGGTGGGGCGCCCCGCTCCACTCCTACCCTGAAAGTCTCGGGGGGATTCGTCAAGCGGGGGCTGAGAAAAAAGGGGGGTCCCAAAACGTGTTTTCCCCATGCAATTTTCCATAGGGACCTTTAGTCCAAGGTACAGCCCGAACGGCTGAACAGAATTACTTGAAATTTGGCAGAGAGGTAGTCCTCAGCTCAGGGATGGGCCTTTTGCATATATGGAGTCAATCTGTTCAGTAGTTCCTGAGAAAATCAAAAGTAAAATCATACATATGTGGGCGGAGCCTAACCACACATCTCATCCTGAGATCTGATTGGCTGTCAGCACTTCATCCAAGAAGTGTTGGCAGCCATCTTGGGGCCAATATACATGATAGCACCTTATTAAAAAGCATTGCAGTTAATAGAAGGTTTTAAGACTTTAGTTTCATTATAAATCATTTGTTGATGGTACCATACTCATTTTAGGAATTGTGGTATGTTCTAAGGTGATTTCACCATGTGAAAAAGCCTTCTGCTGAGATATCATGATTGAGAGAAAAATATTTTCTCATGCTTTTCCCACAGAGGTTTGGAAGGTGATCTATAAGCTAAACTGAGAGCTTATTTTCTGTAAATTCACATTATCTTTCTCAGTCATGTGAGAATGAAGTCTGACATTCTCAGTAAAACATGTACATCCAACAAGGGCAGAGACTGTCAGTTGATTCCTTTGTGTTCTACTGCAGCTTCCCAGAGTGTTCCAAAGAACAACTAGAGCGCTAACAGTCCTACTTATGATAAACATATGGCACACCTGAAGCCATCTTGCTTGGATTAAAGTGGTAACTCTTAAAACATTTAATTTAAAAAGGAACAAAATGAGGGGGTTCATTTGTCCATAAGAAGTATGATTAGTGCTGCAGAAAGAAAAATTAGGGCACATTTTGAGTGACTTCTCAAATCCTCTTCTATTTCATAAAAAAATTCTGACATGCAGACTGAAACATGCACTTTCAATACCAGCAGCAGCTTTCCCTGGTGAGCAGTAGCTTTACTACAGTGATCTAATGAGCAAAAAGAGTGCTAACATTCTGAATTTATGGCAAATGTGTGACACATCTGAATGCCTTCTTGATGGAATCAAAGTAAAAAACTGAAAGTATTTCCTACTGAGGAGACTGCAGTAAATGAGGAAATTAGGAAACTTCATAACAAATAAGTCTCCCAAGATGGCCACCAGAGACAAAAGAGCCCAAATGTAGCCCAACTATCACCCAGATGTAGCCCAAGTATAGCCCAATGACAGAATGTCCCAGAGTGTTCTTAAAAACAACTAGAGCGCTTACTGTCTTCATTATGACAAAAAGTATGGCACACCTGAAGCCATCTTGATTGGAATAAACTGGTAACACTTAAAACATTTAATTTAAAAAGGAACACAATGAGGGGGTTCATTTTGCCATAGAAATTATGATTAATGCTGAAGAAAGAAAATGAGGGCACATTTTGAGTGACTTCTCAAATCCTCTTCTATTTCATTAAAAAATTCTGACATGCAGACTGAAACATGCACTTTTAATACCAGGAGCAGACTTCCATGGTGAACAGTAGTTTTACTACAGTGATCTAATGAGCAACTAGAGTGCTAACATTCAGAATTTATGGCAAATGTGTGACATATCTGAATACCTTCATGATGGAATCAAAGTAAAAAACTGAAAGCATTTCCTACTGAGGAGACTGCAGTACATGAGGAAATTAGGAAACTTCATAACAAATAAATCTCCCAAGATGGCCACCGGAGACAAAAGAGCCCAAATGTAGCCCAAAATCACCCAGATGTAGCCCAAATATAGCCCAATGACAGAAGTGTGCAAAACACTTATTATTTTGTGTTTTTGCAGTGTTATATAGTGCAGACTTGTCAGGTATTGGAGTGCTTTACATGAGCATTGGTTACATCACAGAAGAACAAATTCATTTTGGTTGTAGACATGGGGAGACTAAGTGATTTGACCAGAATCACAGAATGTCGAGCTGAAGCAGAAACTCCAACCTGGTTCCCCAGTTGCAAAGTCTGCAGTTCTGGAAGTAACACCACATCCTCTCCCCTAAGTGCAACATTTAATCAAGTGGTCAACTGTATAAAAAAACATAAAGGTAACAAATAATTTAAAAGTGCTTTGTCGCTATTTGAAAACTCAGAAAATATGTTCTTATTTTAGTCTTTAAGAGCACTAACCATAATTTTGATGCCAATAAGACCCTCTCATATATGTAATTTCTAAAGGAAATGCTCTAGGTATTACAGTTTTGATTACATCAAGATGACGTCAGGCGTTCCTCACTTTTGTAATAAATATAGAATGTTAGCAATCTAGTTGTTCATTAGGATACTGTTGAGAGGCAGAGGCCAGGGGCACGGACTCTGAAAATTGAAGGCAGGTAGGAGGGTGCAAAGGCAACAATTTAACCACACTGAGCAGGCAGGAAGGGCCGTGGCAGCACAACAGACTATGGAGGGCAGTGGAAAGGGGGGCAGGGGCAACAAACCAACAATACAGGACTTGCAAAAGAGGCAGTGGCAATGTAATAGACCATTGTGGGCAGAAGGAAGAGGCAATGGTAGTACAACCATACATACCAACAGACCCGATTCAGCCAGGAAACGCCCAATGTTTTTAAGCTCAAATGGGCTTTATTTGATCTGTCTCCTGCCTACAATCTCCTCTTTTTCAATGTAACTCAAAGGGGAAAATCAATACCCCAGTTTTTTTTCAAAATCTCCCTCTTACCAAGTTCAAAATGTTCGCAAGTATGGTACATTGGATCATGGAAGGAAATGGAGTAGGGACATGGACTTGGATAACAGAGGACAGGAGGGACATGGAGAGGTGCACCAAACTGACCCTGCAGGGCAGGCATCAGGGTTTGCAGCAGCACAATACATTACACAGGGCATGCGGGACGGGAGTGCAGCACAACAATCCATAGAAAGCAAGAGGGAGGGGACAGGACCATGCACATGGACAACAGAGAACAGAGGGGCAAGAGGCAATGGTAACTAGCTGACCATAATGGACAGACAGGAGAGAAAGCTGCAGCATAACAGACCATAAAGGGCAGGAGGGACGGATCAGGGGCATTACAATGGAACAGACAAGCCAGGAGGGAGGGAGTAGGGGTCTGCACATGTAAACAGAGGGCTGGGGGCAAGGGGGCAGGGCAGGAGCAGCAAGATAGCCATGGAGGTCAGGCAGGATGGGCACTAGAAGCAAGACACACCATGAAGAGCAACAGTGAGACTGTGATGGCATACACACAGACCATGGGGGGAAGGTGGGAGGGGTTCAGGGGCAGCTAACTGACCACATAGGGAAGGTGGGAGGGGCCATGGCAGCACAGAAGACCATGCATGGCAAGTGGGAGGGTTAGTGGCAGCACAATGGCTATGATGGGCAAGAAGGAGGGTGCAGGGGCATGCACAAAGGACGATGGAGGATAGAAGGGAGGGTCAGGACCTGTACACAGACAAGAAAGTTCAGGGGAAGGGGCCTCACAACAGACCGCACGGGGCAGGCAGGAGGAGCAGTTGCAGCACAACAGACCAGGGAGGGCAGAAGGGTGTGGCAGTACAATGGACCATGTAGGACAGGAGGAAGAGGATAGGGGCATGGCATGTCGACAGGCAGGGTGGAGGTGGCAGGGACAGGTTACAGTCATCTGACAATGCTAGGCAGGTGGGAGGGGAGTGGCAGCTCAACAGAACACTTAGAGTAGATAGGAGTGGCAGGTCCATGGAACACGGTGGGCAAAAAGGATGGAGCAGGGGCATGCACAAAGACATCGGAGGGCAGGGGGAAGGAGAATAGGGGCAGCAAGCTAAGCACAGAGTTTAAGCAGGAGGTCAATGATGGGGGATAGAATTGGGCAATGGAGGGCAGGAGGAGTGGACTGGTACATCATACTAAATTGAGGGCAGTGGCAGCACATCAGACCATGCATGGCAGGAGGGAGGAGGCTAGTCCATGGATTCACACAACAGAGGATAGGGAGAAGGGGGATGGGGCTGCAAGCTAACTGTTCAGAGAAGGCGGGTATTAGGAACTTTCTTATTTTTAAAACGTGTGTCTGTGCGAACTACTTAAAATATGAACAAGTATGCAGCATAATCTCACTTTTATTCAGGAAGAAGAGGACGTTTGTGACTGTGACTCCGGGCTCACTTGGCAGAAACACCCCCTGACCCTCCACCCCCTATCGCAAAATGTAATGCCCGTGAAAAGGGTAGGTGAACACAATGTTATATAGAGAGCACGATTGAAAATGAAAACTAGATATAGTGTATGGTATAAACTATGCACCAAAAAGGATGATATAAGATGAACCGGGCGTGAAATATAATATGCAATACATTGTGCGCAATGACAGATTCATTGGAGAGCGCGAGATAGCACAGGCACTAGCGCGTGCTATGCGATATGCGCCTTGGAGTGTAATATGCACAGGGCAGTGTTGTGTAACCTAACTAGTCTCTAAAGTTGTAATATAAAATATGTGCTGGGGAGTGTAACGTTGCATATGCACTGTGACAAAGATATGGATCCCAGATTGTAATATGTATGGCATAGCACTGTGCGTTATAACATAGGCATCGAGGAAGGCACGTTAGATGGGGCAATATAACCTGTGCGAAGACAAGTGTGGCATGACATATTCACGGGGTGGTGTTACAGTGCACATGGGCTAGAGAGTGTCATAGCATATGCACTAGCTAGTGGAATACAACACAGAGGTGTGTGGCACTCAGCAGGCAATGGTGGGTGTAACACAGCATTGGGCTCTGCCAGGAGCGTGCTGTGACTCTCAAGTGATGTTCGTCCCCTTTCCAGAGAGTAAAATAAAAAGTATTACACATCCGGCAGTGGATGTGTGTTTTATTAACCGTGAGGGGGGTTTCTTGCATAGTTTTGGTCGAATTTTTGTCGAATCCCCTTTGAATGGCTTGGTGTGCATGTGTATTAAATGTGCCCGTCAATAGCTACCCATGTTTGTATAAATAAACGACAAGGGTGTCTACCAGGATTAGGCACGGTAGGGCATCAGACATGTCAGAGCTTCACTAGTGGTGTAAATACATTCCACGTGGATTCATTGTATGCATAAGTCGCCTTTTAATGAATATCACGCAAATCGTCATGGTGATAGGTACGTACGGTTTGTCCAGCATGTCCTAGGTGTGTCTATAAATATATATTTTTTAAAAATAATAAAAAACAGTGGCCGGCGCTGGAGATTGGGGTCAAAAAAATATAATTAGGAGACAGGCCCTGGGGGATGGGGTCATCAGGGCCAATAAATTAGAATAAGAAGGGGAACCACACAGCCCCCCTTCTTAAAAAATGAAAATAAATAAAAGACTGGCATAGTGCTGGAGGCCACGCCCCCTCCTTGCAGCACTCTGCAAACGCGGCCCCTGGCGAGTTTTAAGTTGGGGAATTAATTCCTCTTCAATACTGAGGGTCCCTGAGGGCCAACTAGCCCAACAGGCATCTCCAGTATGCGCCAGGGAGCTGCGCTGCAGACAGGTGTTCTGAGGCCAAGCCCCTTTTTACACCTCTCTGCAACGCAGCTCTGTGGCACTTACTGGAGGTACCTAGTGGTCTAGTTTGACCCTAGGGACCCTTAGGATTCAAGGGGACTTAATCTCTCAACTTAGAACAGCCACAGGGCGCGTTTACACAGTGGTGAAGGGAGGGGACGGGGCCTGAGGTGACGTGTGCAAACACGCACTATGGCACGTTTTAAATTGGGGATATAATTTCCCTTCAATACTGAGGGCCCCTGGGGGCTAACTAGCCCACCAAGTGCTTCCAGTAAGCGCCACTGAGCTGCATTGCAGAGAGGTGGTCCAGGCCATGCCACTTTTTACACCTCTCTGCAACGCAGCTCTGTGGCACTTACTGGAGGTACCTAGTGGGCTAGTTGGACCCTAGGGACCCTCAGGATTCAAATGAACTTAATCTCCCAACTAAAAACGGACACAGGGCGTGTTTACACAGTGGTGAAGGGAGGGGACAGGGCCTGAGTTAACGTGTGCAAAAACGCCCTGTGGCGTGTTTTAAGAGGTAGTTTTAATCCCCCTGCCCTATTATATACTAGGGGCTTACAGAGGAGGTCATGCTAATCACAGGGGGACCCCAACGCATAATGTTCCCTAGTGTATGTAGGTGTTTTCACTGTATTCTAAGTGTCTTTTAACATAGCACTGGCTCTAGGACTGGTTAGTCAGACTCAGTTACCACCAGTATCCGTCTGAAAAAGTTGAGGGTACAGGATGATTTTGCAACAAGGCTTCTTTCTGCTCTTCTGTTTGTTCTTTCTGCACGTTATCCTTCTTCCTGCACTTTTCTTCGTCTTTGAGGACTTCTGTTGCTTCTTTCTGCACTTCTTTTTTTTCTTTCTGTGCATTTTTTCTTCTTTCTTCACATGTCCTATCTCTGTAGGCATAGTTAGAAATTAGCATTTAAAAAACCTTTGAAATTCACAGAAAAAAACATAGGTTTCAGGCACGTTATAGTTAGGAATTAGCATTTAAAAAACCTCAGAAATTCACTGAAAAAACCATAGGTTTCAGGGGTGTTATAGTTAGCTGGACTTTTCAGTTGTACAAAACCATTGAAATTCCCCCGTTATAGTTAGTTCAGCTAACTATAACTCGCGCGTCCGCAATGCACTGCTGATGACGTCACATATTACATCACTCATGACATGGTCAGTGACATCACTCATGACATCACTGATGACATCTCAAATGACATCACTGATGACATCACTGATGACATCATCCTTGTGATAGAGTGGCAGACCTCCTCTCACCCTAATATAACCTTTGATACACACATTCAAAAATAGAGACTAAACTTTTCAAAACAATGGACATACCAATACCAGTTACAACAACCTCTTCAGTAATTCTAAGATCCACATACACATCCACTCATTCACCAACAGTCCTATACAGTCACTCATACATGTACTCACTCATCATATGTACTCATACACCTATACATCCTGTTACACAATGCCACTCATCCATAGAGTTACTCACACACATAGTCACTCATGCTAATAAAGACTCAAACATACATTTACTTGCATATACAGTTATACACACACCACCACACTTACTTCTACGGAAACTTACACATACTTAGTCTTTTAAACAATCACTTATAGAAACACATACTTATTCATACAGGAACTCTTTCAATCTCTCACTCTCACATATACTCACTTATATACACCAATAGTCACATAAACTAGTTTAAAACATTTGTAGTTACTCATAAAGACACTATTGAGACAGTCATTCACTCACTAACACACCCATACACACACTCATCCACCCATACAGTCCTGCACACATGCTGTCTTCAACACATACAAACAGTGAGTCACTCATTCATGCACCTATGCACTACGTAATACCCCCCACCGAACCATGCAGACACTCAGACTGATACTCAAAAAACCAACTAATAACCTATATAGACACCCATGTAGCTACTCACCAACCCATGCAGCCACTTATACACAAAGTGAGAGACTGATACAGATATTTACATATTTAAACATTACTCACTAAGCCATGTATTCACTATGATACACTTAATCAGTCAGTTACACAATCAATTTTTCAAAAACAAATCATCCATTTAGACACTTATATACCCATTTATTCTTCCATCGACCTTGAGATATACATATATAAAACATATTTAATTTTCAGAAAAACACACATTCACTGGATGATGTCATCAGTGATGTCATTTGAGATGTCATCAGTGATGTCATGAGTGATGTCACTAACCATGTCATGAGTGATGTAATATGTGACGTCATCAGCAGTGCATTGCGGACGCGCGAGTTATAGTTAGCTGAACTAACTATAACGGGGGAATTTCAATGGTTTTGTACAAGTGAAAAGTCCAGCTAACTATAACACCCCTGAAACCTATGGCTTTTTCAGTGAATATATATATATATATATATATATATATATATATGTATATTTTACATACCTCAAAAATAGCTTTTCGAATTTTTATAATCACATGAATAACTCAGCCTAGATGAGGTCACTTGGCCTGGATTAGTAAACTCAGGACACACTGTACTACAAACTATGTTGTTTTAACTTTTAAAAATGCTTCTGATTGATTCCTCAAAATTGTGTTACATCAATACAAACAAACTAAAAGTCACACTTTTTTTCTGTTTTTTAATTTTGGATCAATACAGGTCAACTCCCATCAGAAGAAGGAGATATGGAAGGCCCTCGCCAAGAAGGTGCGGACCCTAGGGGTCTACAAGTGGTGCAGTCTCCACTGCAGAAAGAGATGGGCGGAACTACAAGGCTGGACCAAGAAGTCAGTAGAAGTCCAGCTCGGGCAGTCCTCCCAACATTCAAAGTGAGTGAGCTGCACCCCCCTGAACTCCCTAATGGCCCACATACTTCCTGTGACTTATCCTAAGCTTAATGGGCAGTTGAGAGTAAGACAGCAGCATGAAGGGGGTACTTTGTTTTTACTTTTTCTTTTTAAATAACTGTTTATTGTTACAGCAAAACACATTGGCCCAATATAAAGGTTGGCACAGGACCAACGCACATGAAGAGTTCTTGAAGGTGTAAGTTTTGCACAAGGTGTATCATGATGTCTTTTTTCTATAAATTTGTGGAAAAAGATAATATATTTCTGAATACTTTCAAATGACTGTTTTGCGCAGACACACGCCTGCCTAAAAAAAAAGAAACATGAGTTTTTTAAATAATATAAGGGACAGTTGAACCACATAGGCCAAAGTTTTAACTGGTGTCTGGTGTGATGCTCCATCACTATTGTGAAGGATGTTGCGTTCCCCCTATTACAAGTGACATAGCATAAAATACAATAATGATACAATGGATGTTCCAAACATCACATTTGTGAGTTGGTATTAGAAACAACCAATAGTAAACATTTGATCCAAAATGACTAGAAACGTAATATTAAATGCCTACATTTGTGATTAAAGCATATTACAATGATTTTTATTTAAAAATACTATGTAATTTATGTTAAAAATGACAAATTTACATGATGTCTTACTCATTCACAAACATGCAAATAAGCCAGTCTGTTTATTGATAAATTATTTTGAAAGGCATATATTTTTTAATAAAACAGACAGAAATATGAACACGTTGATGACAGAGTAACACGTACCCATACATATTAATTTTATGTGCTTTATGTCCATAAGATAAATCAAGAATATACAAAAATAGATTACTTAAAGGGACTTTTGCAGATGGACTCTTCCGTCACAAACTAAACAGATATTTTATCCAATCTATTCCAACGGCAATATTTCATATCGCACTTGGAATTTGAGGGATGGGAATTCCATCACATATGTTGGATTATCCCATTTTCAAAACTCTAATTCAGGCACAAAAAAGTACTCAATTAGAAATATTTGATATGGATCACTGTTAATTTCGTTTTGATTTTGATGTTTTAAATGTAAAAATAAATATGAATAAATGTATTTAAAAATGTTCTGTAATGTTGTATTAATTTTTGACTAGATCAAAAGCCAGATTATTAGTTTCATATTTTTTCTCAATGGTAAAACAAACCAAAAATTGCTTAAAATAGATTAGAGTAAAATTTTCTTTTCTTTACATCTGTAATAAAGTGGATTAAACATGTATAAAGCCCTTTGTATTTACTTATGCTGCGGAAGTAATTTGAAACAAAAAAAAAAAATTTTGGGAGGATTTCTTTAACCGCATATGTAAATGCATATAGGTATATTTACACAGCTACAATAAAACTATTGTATACGTCTTTGCAGCATCTTTAGGAGCAGATGAAGGAGGTGTTGGCCAACAAGGTGGGGAAAGAGCTGACCACTGTGTTTTGGGTGGTGAAACATCTGACACAGATGGATACAGTGGCATGGCGGGTGAGGGAACTGGAATGGAGGCCAACATCTCATCTTCGGAGGCCTCCACAAGTGACCAGTCGATAGGAATGGTGGACACTACCAGAACTGTTACAACAGCATCCTTGTCCACCACCAAGAGACGCATCTAAACCCTCCCTCTTGCTCACCCCTCAGTTGGCCAAACCCACCACCTAAAAGGGCTGGGATCTTCTTTGCCACAGGTACCTTACACCCTGCCTTTCTCACCCCAGCTGCGCTGAGTGAGGAGGCTACAGATCTATTACGCAGCATCTCTGGAGGCCAGACTGAGATAGTGAATGTGGCTATCCAGCCAAATGCAAGAAATGGTTGCATTTCTGGATGCCATTCACAGTTTAATGTCTGGCAAACAGATAATGTTTGCCAAAATAGCAGCCGACTCACTCACCCCAGCTTCCCAACTAGCCCAACCTTAAGCCCAAACTTGGATCCCTTCCTCAACCCCTTAACCAAACACCCACCCCAGTCCAAAGCACACTCACTTCTTTGCAGGCACCCACTACAACAGTCACAAGCAGCACAATCACACCTATAGAGGATCTGTCAGTGTTGTACCAACATCTGCTACAGAAGAAAACAACTCTGTTGCATCAGGCTTGAGCAAAAAGAATTGCTGATTATTTGGGCTGGGTTCAGTTCAAGGATATTCCAGAAGAATTCAGACTGTTTTCTGACACACAAGTCAATGCGGTAGGGTACATACCCTTCTTCACTGTGCAGACAAAAGTAAATGCCCACTGGCCGCAAATAACCAAATGGGAAATTATGAAAATTATGAACAGTACTGAGCTTGGCCTTAATGCAATCAAGGAAGAACTAAGAAACATCCACCTCATGGTGATGCAATATCGATATTTGCTGGACTTGACGACCGCAATGAAGGGAGAGGTGTATGCTAAGATCAGTGTGTTCTGTTGCACGTTTATCCCAGCAATGAAATGAACAATGGGACTCTGACTCTTCCCACCCAAGCATTGCATCATTTACAAACCGACATATGTGCAGGGCTGGTACATCAGTTGGTTTTCCTGGCTCCCCCCGGTGGATGACAGGACTGTGCACATCATTGCTGCCTATTCTAATTTTTGTACTGATTTTGTGTGGTTTCCTAAGAGAGGGGGTTTGCTGCTGAAAAAACGTGCAAGTAACTAGGGAAGTAGTAATAGTTAAAACTGACATACGACAAACCCTAATAATGTGACTGTTATGAAGTATGGGATACATTATGTAGTTGGAAATTCAACTAGGGGGGAGGGATGTTAATATTGATGTTGATATACACAATGATACAAGAGAGCATAAAAACAAAATCGAATCACTGTTGTCAAAATCATCCGATATCACCTCTCCATCAACCCCGAGTCAGAAATACGTGGTCAGGTGGGCCTGCGACCTAGGCCTAAGGCAACTGATTAACAGATACCAGGTAGGGTGGCACATAGCCATCAGAACAAATGCGAGAACAGTAAAAACCCAGATTATTCCCACAGATAGGCAGCAAGACCACAATGGTCCAGGGAGATTGGCACCAATGAAATACATATGGCCAAAGGGGTGCGCATTCCCAAAACATCATAAAGTTAGATGCCACATAAAGATAGGAACAATCAGCCAATCAGGACACAGCACACACTGCACAAGCAGTGATCACGTGGTCCCCATGCTGGAAATCCGGGCACGTTAGCCACTGGCCCAAATTTTATCCACGCAATGGAGTCCCACCTGCATTTGTCACCAGGTGGGAGTAATTTATGACTCCATGACTAGGCCCACATTCCTCTACCAAAACAGGATTTATAAATTGTTTTATGATGCTCCAAGAAATGTACATAAAGGTGCTCAAAAACATTGTACTTTGGGTCCGTGTTCAGACCTGTTTCTGTATGCAGTACTCCCGGGCCGCAGTGTTTAATTAAAGTAACTATTCCTGTTTTGCCAAATGCCTCTTATCTTTGTTTTTTCAAGGTAAATTCACATTTGAGCAACATGTGGCTGTACTGATGTAGGTGTTGAGGATGGGGGATGAGAGCCTTGCTGATAGGGATCGCTCCTTTCTCAAAGGTGTGGTAGGGAAGGGGTCCCTGGGGCCCCGGAGAGAAAAGTCTTCACCTACTGGCAGTTGCCAAGCGAGAGCAAACACTAACTTCGCTTTCAGCAAGCGGGAGCTGTTAAACGGCTCCCACTCACTGGATGCGGAATTTTTGTCTGTTTCACTGCCCCCTGTTAAGCGGGCAGGGAAAAAGATAAAAAAAGGATTGCTCCCACATTTGGGGAGCAGCATTTTTGGCTGCTCTCTACGTGTGGGAGCAATGCCAGCTCCCTCTAGAGGGAGGGAGCCGGCAGGGACCACGGGGTCATTCAGGCTCCCCCAGCGGTCCCAAATTGTTGTATTGTTAAGTGTATACAGTCATAGGGAGAAGTCTTGTGTAATATATCATAAAGGCGATGTGTAGAATCTTGGTGGCTTTACTGCTTGGTTCTGCTGCTGGCTTGTGGGCTTATGATATTGGAGAATAAATCCAAGTTTATTGAATCTTCTGATGTGTCCTGATTATTAGTATAACACAACAATTTTGGCTGGGGAAGAAGAACCACACCATAGGCCAACCGAAAATTTATGGCGCCTTCTCGTAATTGAATTTTGGGCCGTCACAGGAAAAATGAGGTCTACCAGGAATAGTATTTTAGGACGGTACATGTCAGTAGAGATTTCAGTGGAAAAAACTCATGGACTTTTGACTTTATTCATTCAATTGCGGCCATCGGGCGAGAAATCAAGAGGTTAGGGCCCTTTGACTGTAGGTCTGGCCTCGCGGAGGTGTTGTTTTTCAAATGATTGCCTTGAACAGCTTACTTGGTAGTATTCAGTAGCATTGTCATATGGCTGTGGGAGCTCGAGGACACTGATCTCGTGCTGTGTCTGTCTCACTCCTGCCGGTCAAACTCTGGGACCATTGTCTGCCCATTCTGCTCTGCTGCCTGCATGCACGCTGTGTTCCTCGGCCCGATTTTATTCTAATCGCTCACTCATGCTGCACACCCTGATCTATTGTGCTCTGTGTCACGGCTAGGGCACATTGAATTGTGGGACATCGCATGAATAATTGGGTACTGTTCATTTTGCCATAAGATTGTTAGTTTTCAGCTGTTTTCCCAGTAGCCCATTTCTAATTGTTTTGTTCAAGTCAGCTGTTGTTACAAATAATTTATTTTGAGTCTTCTTTTCTTCAGTTTCAAGTTGATTAAAGTATCATTAAAAGCGTTAAAAATGATAATAATAAGAAAAGGTTTTTTTTGCTTCTTCAAAAAAAAAGATTTCTATTGCATGTTAGTTATAGTTCCATCAGAAATAATACATGGACAATTGAAGTGTTTTAACAAGTCGTCTTTATTTTTACAAATGCCATAGTGACCTGTTATGAAATGGAAGAATTGGGACAGATCTTTGAGAATTATTTGATCAGTATTGAGGGAACAAAATATGACCATGAAAAAAAGAAGGCATTAATGTTTGGTTTACTGGGAAATGCAACAAGAGCAAGAGACCAGTGAGGAGTGCATTGCTAGTTTCCGAATATGTGAATTTGGAGATATGATGGATACCAGAGGGATCCGTTCGTATTCCATTGTTTTCTAAATAAAGTACAGGAAAGATTTTTAGCTTGCATAAACCTATCATAAACAGATGTGATAGACATAGCTAAGGGGATTGAAAGATCTCTTCTTTCAACAAAAGTGATATCCACAGAAAAAACACAAGGTCAAGTAGTTTGTGTTCTTTAAGAGAAATAAGTCAAAAGGTGGTGTATCATCTTCTGCTGCAGCTGCTGAAAAAAATAAGTTTGGCAAGCCAAGTACCAGGAAACCTACAGTGTGTTATAGAGGCGGTTCAAAAACATATGTAGGGAATCATACTGGTTGTTTGGCATTTGGAAAAAAACTTGTAAAATAGGGCGTGTTTGTTCAGTATGTATAAATGCAAAAATGTATAATAAGGTACAAGTGAATTCAGTAGAAGACTTTGAAGAAGAGATGTGCTTTAACATTGTACTTACGGTTGACAGTAAACCTGGTAGATTTAAAGGGCCATTGGGAATAGTTCATATTGGAGACATAGAATTGAACATAATGGCAGATTTAGGATCCCTATTTCAATTTTAGCATATCACACCTTCTATAAAATGGGGAAAATGGGAAATTATTGACACAGATGTAAATCCAAAAGATTTTGGAGAATTTGACTGTGAAATATTAGGTAATTTCAATTACAATTTGGAGTTTAAACGCTGCTACATTAAAACAAAAATGTATAAGTTGAAGTTGAAGGGATTTGTAAAGCGCTCTACTACCAAGCTGTTAGAATCAGAGACATTGTGGGGAGGCAAGAACTTGGGAATCTTTGTGTTTTACTCAAACCAGGTTCTGAAGAACCAATTATATTAGGTGACTCACCTGTTTTCAGCGTAGAACATGAATTTGTGGATGCAGAAATGGATGAAGTTTTGGAGAAACATGGAAAAGTGTTAGCAAATCATATTGGTTGTATAAAAGGGTTTGAGCACCATTTTTCAATTGTATATTTGAAGTCTGTCTATCACCCGGTTTAACTAACAGAAAGAGATTTGACTTCCTTCGTAATACCATTTGGGGCTTACCATTATTTAAGATTACCTTTCGGACTGGCGTCTGAAGGCAGTGTCTTTCGAAAATTGATGAATCATCTGTTTGAGGGAATATAGGGTGTACAAACCTTCCAAGATGACATTATGATACATGTAAAAACTGTGAAAGAGCATAGTGACATTTTAGATTAGGTTTTAAGCATTATTGAAGGCAGAGGAATGACTGTCAGTAAAGCCAAATGTAAATTTTTAAAGACAGAAGTAGAATATTTGGGACATTCTGTGGCTTCTGCTGGCATCACACCTAAGGATTATTTGGTGAAAGCAATCAGGGAGGAATCCCCACCTGCTAACAAAGATTCATGGAAATCATCTTTAGATATGAGTGAATACTATGCTCATTTTTATACACGGATACGCTTTTGTGGTCAAACTAATAATGAGGTTATTAAAGAAAAAAACACAATTTGACTGGTGTGAGGATTAGGAAAAACTTTTCTAGGAATTAAACCAGCCATTTTGAAAGCTCAGGCCCTTAGGTCTTATCATCCCAAAGATAGGAGTTTAAAAATGATTGATGCCAATGGAATTGGACTGGGAGCAGTGTTCAGCCAAGTTGTGAATAATGAGTACCCTCTAGCATGTATTTCTAGAGGCTTAAGAAGAATAGTACAATAGAGAGGGAATGTTTGACCTGGTCTCCCCCTACATTTTTGCCCTTTTGCCTCCCATTTTTACCGCACATTTTTGTTGGACTTAGGCTTCTGGGCGCCTAACCACTGCTAAACAGTGCTGAGGTGCCGGTGCTCTCCCCTAAAACATTGTGTCACTGGCATATCTGCCACAGGCCCCTGCTACTGCAGTGAAGCTTAACCCTCCATAGGCTAACATTGGGACCCCCCTTCTGGAATAATTTCTGACTGGGACCTAATAAGTCTGTCATGATTGGTTTCATTAGAATCAGGGCGGGGAACCCTTTCTGATGATATATGGGGTTTGGGCACTACTACTCTAGAATTCTTCCTTTTAGAAAGTAGATATTTATCTGCCTACACTCAGGTGCCGATTACGATCCGGTAGAAAAATTCCCCGTGCGACTCGTATCCGGTCTTTTTACCGTACGAATCTTACAAGTGCCGTACGAACTGGCAATCACGATTCGCATGGTAAAAAGTCCATACAAACCGCATTTGGAATCATTCCCCACACGTCCTCGGGTCGGAAAATGTGTCCGACACGTCCTCGGACGATTTACCGTACAAACGTGAAAAGTCAAGTCCGACCGAGGAATCACGATCCCACCCGTGCGTCCGAACTCACAACCGTATGGTAAAAACACCGTCCGCACCAAACTCCCATTGCAACCATGGAGAAATGTGCCCGCATATGCGCCAAACACTCCCCCCCAGCACCCATACGTTCGAGTCGTACTCCCCGTTAATGTACACCCCCCCCTGTATGTACACCCGTGTACGTGTCAAACCCCCACCCGTGTATGTACACCCCAGTACGTTTGAGTCCTACCCCCACCCCTGTACGTGTCGTACCACCGTCTATGTACACCCCAGTACGTTCGAGTCCTACCCCCACCCCTGCACGTGTCGTACCACCGTGTACCCACACCCCTGTACGTTCGAGTCCTACCCCCACCCCTGTACGTGTCGCACCACCGTCAATGTACACCCCAGTACGTTCGAGTCGTACCCCCACCCCTGTACGTGTCGTACCACCGTGTACCCACACCCCTGTACGTTCGAGTCGTACCCCCACCCTTGTACGTGTCGTACCACCGTCAATGTACACCCCAGTACGTTCGAGTCCTACCCCCACCCCTGTACGTGTCGTACCACTGTGTACCCACACCCCTGTACGTTCGAGTCGTACCCCCACCCCTGTACGTGTCGTACCACCGTGTACCCACACCCCTGTACATTCGAGTCGTACCCCCACCCCTGTACGTGTCGTACCACCGTGTACCCACACCCCTGTATGTTCGAGTCCTACCCCCACCCCAGTACGTGTCGTACCACCGTGTACCCACACCCCTGTACGTTCGAGTCGTACCCCCACCCCTGTACGTGTCGTACCACCGTGTACCCACACCCCTGTACGTTCGAGTCCTACCCCCACCCCTGTACGTGTCGTACCACCGTGTACCCACACCCCTGTACGTTCGAGTCGTACCCCCACCCCTGTACGTGTCGTACCACCGTCAATGTACACCCCAGTACGTTCGAGTCGTACCCCCACCCCTGTACGTGTCGTACCACCGTGTACCCACACCCCTGTACGTTCGAGTCGTACCCCCACCCCTGTACGTGTCGTACCACCGTCAATGTACACCCCAGTACGTTCGAGTCGTACCCCCACCCCTGTACGTGTCATACCCCCGCGTACCTACACCCCAGTACGTTCGAGTCCTACCCCCACCCCTGTACATGTCGTACCACCGTCTATGTACACCCCAGTATGTTCCAGTCGCACCCCCACCACAACCTCCTAAGTACGGAGCGCACCCCATGCCCCAACATCACAACCGCATGTACGAGTCGTACCAAGCCACACACAAGGACAGCACCGTACAACCAAATGGCCCATCTACACACCGTACACACGCTCAAAACGCACGTACACAACCAGGACAAAACAAAACAACACAAGAAAACACTATTCGAATGGCACAAAGCCACTAAACATGGCCAACAAACACTAAAAAAACACATACACTGACCTGCAACTGCCAAATACAAACAGAGGCCCTAAACACCACCACTCCATATAACACACCCACCCAAAGTTCAAACACAGCCACACCCACCAATGGACCAATAAAAAGGGCCCACACACACAAACCATGAGCCTTTGCAACAGACTCACTGCTGCCAGACACCACAGACAACTTACAGCACCTTACTACAAGCTTCACCACACCTTACACTTGCACACCTTCACAAACACACCCTCATCACATTCACACACACACCTGCACAACCACACCCACACACCCACAACCATCCACACACACCCCCCACCATCCACACACACCCCCCACCATCCACACCCACACCCCTCACCATGCCCACTACCAAGAATCCAAAGTTCAGTAACCGAGAGTTGGAGGTTCTTGTCGATGAAATCCTCAGAGTCGTGCCACAGCTCTTTGGAACATTGGTCAGAAACACCAGCATGGCAGCAAAAACAGCCATGTGGCAGACCATCATCGATGCTGTGAATGCTGTTGGGGACACCAGAAGGACCAGGCAGGAATGCCAATCCAGGTGGTACGATCTGCGGAGGAGGGTCCGAGCCAAGATGCAGGAGGAACACAACCAGGCCAACGCCACTGGAGGAGGGCCCTCCCGCAGACCCGTACACTACCAGCCCTGGGAGGAGAGGGTGATGGCCATACTGCCGGTGGAGGCAGTGGACGGATTAGAAGGACTCCGAGACCCGGGTGAGTACACAAACAACGCACCTCACATGGGGGGAACGGCATCCACAACCAAAATCAGTAACAGGCACGCAACCACCCCAAGCCATCGCATGACTCAACCACGCTCCATGAACACGCACATGCCACTGCTGCCACCATGCCCCATGCACCCAGCTGGACAATGTCAAGTCACAGGCCACAGAAGACACCAACACATGACACGGTAACCCGGATGGCGGGAGGGTGGGCCCCAAAAATCACATAGTGCAACTCAGAAGCAGACAACAATGCCCTCTGCCCATATGGCCTAGGTCACAGCCAGACAAACAGTGTGTCCCCACACAGGAAAGACTCGCCAGCAAATGGCGGACGCCTTGCATCAACACATGGGGGTGAAGGCACTGTATTGCACATGACAGCAGCTGATGAACAGCCAACATTGTGAAAGAGTGGCAGCACACACCACCACAGCAGCAGCGCACACACAGACACTACACCCAATGGGTGCCTGGAGATCAGAAACAAACTCACTTCAACAAGCCAAGGGCCATTCAAAGATCTGCTAACAGTGTGTGCCCAGGAAGCTGGCCTGAGGTGACAGAGGGTGACACACAGAGGGAGAGAGAGGGGGACAGAGAGGGAGGGAGAGGGGGACAGAGAGGGAGGGAGACACAGGGACACGGACAGAGGGAGGAGGCTGACACACGGAGGGAGGGAGAGGGGGACAGAGAGGGAGCGAGACGGACAGAGGGAGGAGGCTGACACACGGAGGGAGGGAGAGGGGGACAGAGAGGGAGGGAGAGGGGGACAGAGAGGGAGGGAGAGGGGGACAGAGAGGGAGGGAGAGGGGGACAGAGAGGGAGGGAGACACAGGGACACGGACAGAGGGAGGAGGCTGACACACGGAGGGAGGGAGAGGGGGACAGAGAGGGAGAGAGAGGGGGACAGAGAGGGAGGGAGAGGGGGACAGAGAGGGAGGGAGAGGGGGACAGAGAGGGAGCGAGACACAGGGAGAGCAAATCAGCCGTGTGGCATGTGCGAATGTCTGCTCGTCAGCAGGTAGACTGCGTGCATGTAGACAAGGGTGGCCAGTCCCAGAACCCCCCCTCTTCCCCATGGCAAAAGACAGGGCCATGTCACAACCTGTTCACGAGCACAACAACAGCTACCTGGATCATATAAGTGTGTGGATCCACTCCATGTGCACATGTACAGTGCTACACGGAAGGCGCCAATGCATGGCTCGCCACACCTGCCCACTCCACTGCTGACTGCAGTCACACTTGACGCAGCAAGTAAGACCGTGCCACACATAGTTAAAGGGGCCAAAGTGGTGCCCAAGGGACACACCCATGCACAAGTGCACTGTGAGTGGACTGCAAGACAGATCCCAATTCCAAGAGGAAATGTCCCAACTTTGAAACTGATGAAACATGGATGTTGCATGGACCAAAATTAACATTGTCTCTCTCACACACAGGTCAATGTCGTGGTTCACCCCCCAACACTGGGGGGGAAGACTCACAGGACCCGGATCTGCAGGAGCACGATCCCACCGGCAGCGACTACTCTCACCACTCTGTGGACGACCACGACCGACCTGGCCCCTCTGGTGTCCAACCACCTGCAGCACCTGCGTCAGGTACAACTGTGCCAACCACCACCCCCACTCCTGCCACATCCCAGGAGACACCCAGGATCCCTGCCCCAACACCACAATGCAGCCAGGCTGGCCAGGAGGGACACGGTGTCCCGGGCACCCAGGAGGAGGCAGGCGACAACGCCAATGCCACCCCTCAGGGGTCCCGGAGACCCGATGTGCCCACAAGGGCAGGCCAGGTGCAAGTGGGCAGGGGTGGTGGGAGTGGAGGACGGCGGAGGCGCGAGCCTGACCAGTTGGCTGGGGAACCGGTATTTTCCCATGTCCGTAACATCCTGGACACATACCGGCAGGACACCACGGGCCTGGCCCAGGTTGTGTCCGTCCTCGAGGGGATCAAGGCCCAGCAGGCCCAGCAACATGCGGAGCTACATGCCTGTCTACTGCAACACCAACGGAGGATGGAGGACAGACAGGCTGAGCAAGTGACGGCGTTCCAGGGGATTCACGATACACTCCGTCGGATGGCCGACAACATGGCCGACCCTCCCTGTGCCAGAAGGCGGAGAACATCACCACCCACAGGGAGGGATCAGGAGGAGGAGGAGGAAACATCCGATGGAGCATCCCAGACGTCGTCACGGCCTGCTTCTGAGGGTCCCCGCAGGAGGGCGGGTCGTCCACGGAAAAGACCGTGAGGGTCGGCGCAACATCACCATCTCCCAGGACACCTGGCCTGGCACCTGGCCCACTGGAGCAACAGCATCACAGCATCAAGAGACATTCTCTGCCACATGGCCCTGCTGGTCACTGTCTGACCAATGTTGACAAAGACTGTGGCATGGACTATGAGGATTTCCAATGGCAAGGACACCAACTCCCCTACTGAACTTTGGATTCCAAACTCCCGGAAAGCCCCTCACTTTGTCCCCCCCCCCCAATAATAAATCACACTATGAAGAGAAGATGCCTGCTGGTTGCATTATTACCTAACATGTGTCTTGTAAAGTCTAAACATGCCTGAGTCATCTTTTGTCTTCAACCATCCACACCCTGGGGCCTGAGTCTGGCACAGGACACATGGGTCACAGTGTATTAGGCAAGACAGACATGGAGCACCATACACACCCGTGATGGGCCCAACCAGCTGAGGGGGTGGCCGCACAACCGTGCTGACAGACACATTGAGTACTTTACAACAAACAAATGATGGACGGAATGCTGACAATGCAGACATTCTCCCCCAGTCAAGAGATCTGGGTTAAATCCATCGTTCTTTTGCCCACTACACCACCCCAGTTCAGACATGGCCATATGCAAATCAGTCTTGACCCTGTGCCTCATGGGAACAGTCCAGCCCGAACAGCCAAGCCATGTCTTCCCTGGACCAGAATCAAGCATCCTAGGACCGGTTTCTGGCTATCAGCCGTCATCAGCCAGGATAGCTTGACTCCAGTGGCGTAGTGAGCACGGGTCCCACGTCTGGGAATACCCATCCCACTTAGGGCGAAAAGCGCTACAACAAACAAATGATGGACGGAATGCTGATAATGCAGACATTCTCCCCCAGTCAAGAGATCTGGGTTAAATCCATCGTTCTTTTGCCCACTACACCACCCCAGTTCAGACATGGTCATATGCAAATCAGTCTTGACCCTGTGCCTCATGGGAACAGTCCAGCCCGAACTGCCAAGCCATGTCTTCCCTGGACCAGAATCAAGCATCCTAGGACCGGTTTCTGGCTATCAGCCGTCATCAGCCAGGATAGCTTGACTCCAGTGGCGTAGTGAGCACGGGTCCCACGTCTGGGAATACCCATCCCACTTAGGGCGAAAAGCGTTACAACAAACAAATGATGGACGGAATGCTGACAATGCAGACATTCTCCCCCAGTCAAGAGATCTGGGTTAAATCCATCGTTCTTTTGCCCACTACACCACCCCAGTTCAGACATGGCCATATGCAAATCAGTCTTGACCCTGTGCCTCATGGGAACAGTCCAGCCCGAACTGCCAAGCCATGTCTTCCCTGGACCAGAATCAAGCATCCTAGGGCCGGTTTCTGGCTATCAGCCGTCATCAGCCAGGATAGCTTGACTCCAGTGGCGTAGTGAGCACGGGTCCCACGTCTGGGAATACCCATCCCACTTAGGGCGAAAAGCGTTACAACAAACAAATGATGGACGGAATGCTGACAATGCAGACATTCTCCCCCAGTCAAGAGATCTGGGTTAAATCCATCGTTCTTTTGCCCACTACACCACCCCAGTTCAGACATGGACATATGCAAATCAGTCTTGACCCTGTGCCTCATGGGAACAGTCCAGCCCGAACTGCCAAGCCATGTCTTCCCTGGACCAGAATCAAGCATCCTAGGACCGGTTTCTGGCTATCAGCCGTCATCAGCCAGGATAGCTTGACTCCAGTGGCGTAGTGAGCACGGGTCCCACGTCTGGGAATACCCATCCCACTTAGGGCGAAAAGCGTTACAACAAACAAATGATGGACGGAATGCTGACAATGCAGACATTCTCCCCCAGTCAAGAGATCTGGGTTAAATCCATCGTTCTTTTGCCCACTACACCACCCCAGTTCAGACATGGCCATATGCAAATCAGTCTTGACCCTGTGCCTCATGGGAACAGTCCAGCCCGAACTGCCAAGCCATGTCTTCCCTGGACCAGAATCAAGCATCCTAGGACCGGTTTCTGGCTATCAGCCGTCATCAGCCAGGATAGCTTGACTCCAGTGGCGTAGTGAGCACGGGTCCCACGTCTGGGAATACCCATCCCACTTAGGGCGAAAAGCGTTACAACAAACAAATGATGGACGGAATGCTGACAATGCAGACATTCTCCCCCAGTCAAGAGATCTGGGTTAAATCCATCGTTCTTTTGCCCACTACACCACCCCAGTTCAGACATGGCCATATACAAATCAGTCTTGACCCTGTGCCTCATGGGAACAGTCCAGCCCGAACTGCCAAGCCATGTCTTCCCTGGACCAGAATCAAGCATCCTAGGACCGGTTTCTGGCTATCAGCCGTCATCAGCCAGGATAGCTTGACTCCAGTGGCGTAGTGAGCACGGGTCCCACGTATTGGGTATTCCCAGACGTGGGACCCGTGCTCACTACGCCACTGGAGTCAAGCTATCCTGGCTGATGACGGCTGATAGCCAGAAACCGGTCCTAGGATGCTTGATTCCGGTCCAGGGAAGACATGGCTTGGCAGTTCGGGCTGGACTGTTCCCATGAGGCACAGGGTCAAGACTGATTTGCATATGGCCATGTCTAAACTGGGGTGGTGTAGTGGGCAAAAGAACGATGGATTTAACCCAGATCTCTTGACTGGGGGAGAATGTCTGCATTGTCAGCATTCCGTCCATCATTTGTTTGTTGTAACGCTTTTCGCCCTAAGTGGGATGGGTATTCCCAGACGTGGGACCCGTGCTCACTACGCCACTGGAGTCAAGCTATCCTGGCTGATGACGGCTGATAGCCAGAAACCGGTCCTAGGATGCTTGATTCCGGTCCAGGGAAGACATGGCTTGGCAGTTCGGGCTGGACTGTTCCCATGAGGCACAGGGTCAAGACTGATTTGCATATGGCCATGTCTAAACTGGGGTGGTGTAGTGGGCAAAAGAACGATGGACTTAACCCAGATCTCTTGACTGGGGGAGAATGTCTGCATTGTCAGCATTCCGTCCATCATTTGTTTGTTGTAACGCTTTTCGCCCTAAGTGGGATGGGTATTCCCAGACGTGGGACCCGTGCTCACTACGCCACTGGAGTCAAGCTATCCTGGCTGATGACGGCTGATAGCCAGAAACCGGTTCTAGGATGCTTGATTCCGGTCCAGGGAAGACATGGCTTGGCAGTTCGGGCTGGACTGTTCCCATGAGGCACAGGGTCAAGACTGATTTGCATATGGCCATGTCTAAACTGGGGTGGTGTAGTGGGCAAAAGAACGATGGATTTAACCCAGATCTCTTGACTGGGGGAGAATGTCAGCATTGTCAGCATTCCGTCCATCATTTGTTTGTTGTAAAGACACATTGAGAACAGCAACAGACATGCGCAGAGGTCAGGGATCCTGTCCAGTGTCCTGGGGGGCACCCTGGTATGTGTAGACAGGTGGCAGAACCATGTCCTGCAAGCTTGAGTTCGGTGGATGCAGAGAATGGGGGCCTGGCCAACGTTGGATGCATGGGGATGGCACATGTCACAATACCCACACAGTCATGTACATCATGCCCACTACACAGTCTCAGCCCCCACACACAGCTTGAATCTTGCTACTCGACACATTGACACATAGCCACAATCAGGGAATACCATGCCAGACATGCTGGATGCACCGTGGCAACACACCAGCATTGAGTGAGAAGAGGCACCTTGGAGGCATAGGGACACCTTTATTAGTCATGTTTTCGGGAGTGCAGAGGCAACTTGAAGTACACATGAAGCCATCTTGTGGAGTAACATGTGGGTCCAACACTGTCACCCCCCTTCTGCAGCACAAATGCGTGTTAGCCATGGAACTGGCACACAAGCGTCGGCTAACAGCTAAACACCCACAGCTGCTCACGGAGAGCCTGCCATACACCATAGATCCGCTGATGTGGAAGTCCCACACCATGTCAAGCCAATGCTAACCGTATGTGTCCGAGGGCAGTGTCACACACATTGATGCCATCATCACAATCCACTATCCCATCACTGATGACTGTCAATCAGTCAGACCATCTATTCAGGTGTACCCAGCTGCATGTCGTGTCCCATGCTGATGCTACATGGCTGCAGAGGAACCAAACATCGACAGGGGCAGTGTGCATACATCGTGAACAACTGCCACACCCAATACACCCCTGATGCATCCCTTACCCTATGGAGACTTCCAAACGTGTCCGTGCCTGTAACGCTGAGTCAGCCCACGATGACGTGTCCATGAGGAATAGCAGTGCCACAACAATGCAACCAGCAGACGGCATGCGCAAGTACCTGGGGAAGAGAGACACACAAGAAGTCAGCCACAAAAAGCACAGCCACTTGCATGTGCATGTACTCGACACATGTTAGGATGACAACATGCTAGGTCACAATTATGACTGGGGAAATACAACCATCACTGGCACCATCACTCCAGTGACACACCCACACACACCTCTGACTCACGTGCCATACATGCAGGTGGACACACACATCACAAAACATGCCACACGGGGACAAATGCGTGCACACACAGACACTGGTACTCACCACTAAGCAAAGAAGTCGCGGATGTCCTCCTGCGGCTCCACATCCTCCACATCACTAGCCCCATTGCCAAGGCCTTCGTCCTCCACGGGTGGATGGTCCTCGTCATGTTGATCTAGGATGAGTGGCACAGCTTTCTCAACTGCTATGTTGTGCAGCATACAGCAGACCATGAAGATTTTGCAGACCTTTGCAGGGGCATATGGGAGGGCGCCGCCGGTCTTGTGGAGGCACCGAAAGCGGCTCTTCAGCATGCCAAACGTCCTCTCTATCACTCGCCTTGTCCGGCCATAGGCGGTGTTGTAGCGGAGCTGGGCCGGCGTGATGGGGTTGCGGAGAGGTGTGAGCAGCCATGGCATGTTGGGATAGCCAGCGTCCCCTACATGGGAAGCACATGGACATCGTTAGAACTGGTGAAGCGGTCGTGCTGGTAGGCTATGCAAAATACAGGACTGACAGACTGTACCCACCAACAACACATGCTCTTTCGTTGCGCAGCTGCATCATCATTTCAGGCAATCTGCTACACCTCATGATGTAGGCATCGTGTGCTGATCCTGGAAAACGAGCACAGACATGTGAAATCAACATGTTGGACTGACACACCACAAGGGCATTGATGGAGTGGTAGTGCTTCCGATTGCGGTACGCTACCTCCCGTGCGTGTGGTGGTACCAAAGCTACATGTGTCCCATCTATGGACCCAATGACATGGGGCATCCCTCCCAGGGCATAGAATCCACGCTTGACCGCAGTCAACTGTTCAGGGGTTGGGAACTTGATGAAGTCATCCAGGTGAATCAACATGGCCTCTAAGAAATCATGCAGCACACGGCAGAACATGCTCTGGGACATGCCACCAACCTGAGCTATGGTATATTGAAAGGTACCCGTGGCAAGAAAATGTAGGGCTGCCATTACCTTCAGCTGGGGTGTCAGTGCCGTAGGATACCTGTGCTGCGGTTGCAGGTGTGGTGCCAGTCTCGCCGTCAACTCCAGAATCAACCGTCGGGGGAAGCGGTAGCACCGGATCCGATCATTCTCCTGCATGTCAGCCAAGTCCGGCATTGCTCGGGGTAGAGGCGGCGCTCTGCAGTAATTTTGAAGTGACAAGGAAGAGTGAGTGCACCACAACAACAAATCATTTGTACTGAGCACATGTTAATCTGTCAATACACATATGCTACATAGGGAGTCAGGTATGTGCTACATGCCCAGGACACGTATGGCTGCCAGGTGACACTCCTACCAAGACCCAGCTACACACGGAGATTGAGAACCTCCCCATGCCATGCCATGGGAATAGCTGTGTCCCAGTGCAAGTGAACAGCCAGACGCAAGACAGGAGTGACATACGCCCACACATCAGCAGAAGTAGGATGCCGATTGCAGAGACTGGCAGCGGAACACTAGAGCCACAGGTCACATGACATTACACTAGGACAGCCCACACACCTTGCCATGAAGGTGCACATGTCATGACTCACCACACAATCATTGTGAGGATGCAGACATGTCCTTGTCACGCTACTCCGTGTCCCATGCATACATGTGCACCTCACATCCGATACCACATGTGGCATGGTGTGCGGAACAGTGTGCAATGTCAATCTACACACAGACACATGTTGGTTGCTGCAACAGCTGCTGCTTTTGAGGGTGCTCCAACATCAACCTGATGGGAAGCCCCCACACATACATGACATAGTCACATTGTGCACCGTGGGTAGTGACAAGGCAGGTGTGGTAACCCCTGTAACGGGCTTCAGGGGACACTTCCGTGTGTTGGTGTCCGTGCCATGCCATTGACGCTCACCCCAAGGGTGCAGTACGACATGCACACATGTCAAAGGAGTCAAGGGCATGCCTGGCACACATTGCACCGTCACACAGTACACCTGTACACATCTCATCATACATCTGGTGCATTCTCCACTCAGGAGTAATGTTCCACATCACAGCCTGTCACACCTGTGCCCCACACATGTAGTAATGCACAGACGATGGCTTGATGTCCATCCATGGACAGGTATGTCCGCCCAATTCGTACCTGTATGCCGCCTATCACCACTGTGATGTGTAAAAACCGGCGTACTGCTGCTAAGAGGGCCTGTGTACGTTCCCAAATCACTATGGGAGTGCTGCCGTATGTGTACCCATCGTGATGGCGAGCGTACAGGCATTTGTACGGTCCGTACCACTACGAGTACGCATACGCGAGAACACCCATAGTGATAGTGAGCGTACATGCGTGCGTACGGCCCTATCACTATGGGTCTCCTCGCGTATGCGTACTCGTAGTGGTACGGGCCGTACACACGCATGTACGCTCACTATCACTATGGGTCTCCTCGCGTATGCGTACACGTAGTGATAGTGAGCGCACATGCGTGTGTACGGCCCGTACCACTACGAGTACGCATACGCGAGGACACCCATAGTGATAGTGAGCGGACATGCGTGCGTACGGCCCTATCACTATGGGTCTCCTCGCGTATGCGTACTCGTAGTGGTACGGGCCGTACACACGCATGTACGCTCACTATCACTATGGGTCTCCTCGCGTATGCGTACACGTAGTGATAGTGAGCGCACATGCGTGTGTACGGCCCGTACCACTACGAGTACGCATACGCGAGGAGACCCATAGTGATAGTGAGCGTACATGCGTGTGTACGGCCCGTACCACTACGAGTACGCATACGCGAGGACACCCATAGTGATAGTGAGCGTAGATGCGTGTGTACGGGCCGTTGCAATGCATTTGGGGTGCCCTAGGGCCCCGAAACGCACCGTACCTGTGTGTGACGCTCCAAATTACATAGGGGACACATGAGGGACAAGTATTAAGGCCTACATGCATGCTGGTTGTCATGGAGACCAAGTTCAAATTTCGAAATTGTTCTGGAAGGTGCACAGCAGATGTCAGTTGGAATACTTCTACTTTGTTGCAATGTGTTTGTGGGGCTGACATCATGCAGGAGAATGAAACCGATAGAGAACCCACAGACTGCTAGGTTTGAAGGGATTGGAGGAAACATAGGATGCAAATGTGAGTGACCAATCACTCTGTACTCCTGTGCATGAGATGGGCCAGCAAGGCAGATATAAGGCAGCCAGGTCCCATGAGGGAGCACTTGCCTGCACATCTCTGTATTCCACGACCCAGCTGCTGCTACTGATTCCCTGGAACCATGTCAAGGGCTGTGGAGAGGTCACAGCCATTCACCCTGGAGGAGAACATGGCTTTGGTGGATGTGATCCTCCCACGGTACCCCATGCTGTATGGGCGACCAGGTTATCAGGTGAGTGCAGTGTCCCCTGCCACAGACTGTGTCCCTTTTTTGTGACTGTGATTCCTGCCATTGTGTCCAGGTGTGACACACATGCCATGTACTGTAGAGGGGGTCCCAAGGGGGGGGAATGCCTGATGTCTCCCAGCAGTGCCCTGAGACAGGAGGGGTGGGGGCCTATCACTCCCAGCAGTGCCCTGAGACAGGAGGGGTGGGTGCAGAGTCCTCCCAGCAGTGCCCTGAGACAGGAGGGGTGGGGGCCTATCACTCCCAGCAGTGCCCTGAGACAGGAGGGGTGGGTGCAGAGTCCTCCCAGCAGTGCCCTGAGACAGGAGGGGTGGGTGCCTAGCACTCCCAGCAGTGCCCTGAGACAGGAGGGGGGTGGGCCTATCACTCCCAGCAGTGCCCTGAGACAGGAGGGGTGGGGGCCTATCACTCCCAGCAGTGCCCTGAGACAGGAGGGGTGGGGGCCTATCACTCCCAGCAGTGCCCAGAGACAGGAGGGGTGGGTGTGATGCACAGTGTGAGCCTGGATCTTTGATTGTGTCGTTGCCCACATTCCACCTGTGTACTTTCAATGGCACGTACTGCTGTTGCCCTTCCCCAGAGGATCATGTCCCTATGACAAAGGTGCAATGCGTTGGATGCATACTAGGCCTTGTTGAACACAGCGAATGTGTTCTAATCTGTGTCCCTGTGACATGTGCCAGGTGTATTGATGTAGTGTCACTTGTCCATCCTCACAGGTAGACGCCTCTGCCAAGGAGCAGATATGGCTGGACGCCGTCAGCGCCGTGAGGAGTGCGGAAGGTCGGAGGCGGCGCATGTCCCAGGTGAGGAAACGCTGGCAGGATATCCGGTGCTGGACGCGGAGGATCGCACGGGTCCTGCTGGGGGACTCACCTGTGAGCCACAAGAACCGTGGACGCCGCCGTCTCTCCCACATCCAGAAACGTGTGCTGGCGGTGGTCTTTGCTGACTTGGACAGGCGTCTACAGGACATGCAGCAGCCGGAAGGGGGTAGGTACATGTGTGTGTTTGTTGTGTTTCACCAGCATTTGTAAGTGCAATGTTCCATGGATACACTTCCAGGGTTTATGGTGCTGTGCTGATCCTATCCCCCACAGACTTGCTGTGCTCTCCTGCCTCCCTTCCCCTCCTTGCAATGTGTTCCCTGGTCTGTGTGTAGTCGCTCCATCACAAGGTCATGTAGCCTGACACCTTCTCCAAGTGTACAATGCCTGCAGCATAATGTGTGGAGGTGGTGTGTAACAGGATTTGGGACCTTACCTGTGCCCTGTACAGTTCTGGACTTGAGGGTTCCATGTCAGTTGGCACTAATGCTGAGTCCAGACATGGGAGTTAGTCTCTCAAGTGTGAGGCCTTACAGTACGCATGTCCTATGTGGTGGCGTGTGACATGATGTGCATGAGTGTGCGTTACGCATAGTGCAGGGATGGTAGCGTGTGTTGCAGTCATTCCAATTCAGGAGCATGGAGTTGTGTAGCCACTACTGTCCCCAGGGGCATCTTTTCCTAGGTATCATGTGTGTAATCCGAATATGTCGACAATCTCTGTGTCTACAGCATAGGTTGTGCTCTGTGCCATTGTCCCCTGGCACCATGTATATTGACGTGCGATGTATTACAAGTGTCCACTGTACAGCCTGACCTGATTTTCCAAGTACATACTCACGGTGGCCATTGCATGTGTGTCTTGTAGCAATCATCTGATGATGCCCATTTGTACATGATTCTTTGGACAGGCTCACCTTGGGTATTTGGTGTGCAACCTTGATTTCTTGCATCCCATGTGTATTTCACCCAGACTAAGAGATGTACGTGCTTCCTGTGTCTCCATAGATTTGTCTCATGTAGGGGGTGGGTGGTGCGGGCATGGCCTACATGTCAAGACCTGTCATCTCCTTGCTAGGACTGGCCAGTGTGTGATGTTTGCCTGGACATACACTCAAGGTGCAGTGTGCCAGTCAGGGTGGGCATGTTATCAGTATTACCTATGCTGCATGTGCCTCTTGTTCCTGCCTATGGTCCCTGCTCATCCCTATTTGCTGCCACGCTGTGTGGTGCTGATGCAGTGCTGGATTGTCCCCAGGGCCTTGCTCCTCAGTCAAAATTCCATTTCATCTCATTTGCTAGTGTGTCATGCTCTCCATAGTTATTCCATGGCATGGTGGGTCAAAAAACTGTGTCTTGCATGCCCTACATATGTACCTTGTTTAGTAGATGTAACTCTTCCTTTGTATCAGGCTATGCACTGTAACCTACGTAGATTTTACTCATGTGACATATGTATACAGGTGTATGATTAATTTCTGTCTCTTCACCCTGCCCACAGCATCGTCGGGGGACACGGAGGGAGACATGGACACAGACGGCGCGGAGGGACGGAGCACCAGTGCCAGCGGTGACATCGGGGCTGGCACTTCGAGTGGGACTGAGGCGGTGGAGAGTGAACCCGGGGACCTGTCGACTGGCACAACAGAGTATGAAGCCGACGGGTCCGAGGAGGATCACTCCGAGTGGGCGGTGGCTGCACCACCATCTGACAGCAGCCCTACATCTGGCACCGCCCCCTCCATTGGCATCAGCCGCCTCCCACGTGCTCGTGTCCCTTCCCAGCGTGCCCGGTCCCCACATGTCTCCTTCCTGCCAGGCACCACACCCCCTGCCCCTGTCTCCACTGCTGCCGCCAATGCTGAGTCTGTGGACATCCAGCGGCAGTTGCAGATTGGTCAGACTGCGATCCTTAATGTCCTCCATGGCCACAGCCAGGTCCTCAACAACATGGAGGCATACTTGGAGGGCATTCATTCATCGCAGGCTGACCAACGCAACTTGCTGAGGTCCATAGACTCCACACTGACTGCAGCAGTGGGTCTCCTGCAGCGCTACGTCCCACCCCCTACCCCTGCTCCTTCCACAATTCCCACTCCCATGCCTGTCCCACATACACACAGACGTAAGCATGCACCCACCACAACAGACACGGGCACCACACCAGCAGGGAAGGTCCGCCGCACACCTCCTGACACGCACACACAGGGTGCAGTAGGCACACCCACTGGGTCGGGGGGAAAACGTGTGACACGCAGCCAGAGTGGGAGTCCGCATTCCACCCAATCCACTCCCTCCAAATCCCCTCCCCTCAGCTCTCCTGGCCACATCTCCCCCAAAGACTCGTTCATGGCCGCTCTGTCCCTGAGCCCCACAGTGACGCCACCACGCAAGCGGTCAAGGAAGTCCTCGGTCAGGGTGCTTGAGTCCCCCCCCCTGTCCACATCCTCCCCCAGTGGCGCTGCGACCCATCCCTCTGACCCCCCCCCCTCCTTGGGGCCTGTGGTTCCTTCGGGTGCAGGGGAGTCCCTGGAGGACCTTGCCAAGGTGTGCAGTGAGATCCTAGAATCCACCTTTGGCCCTGCCCCACCCCCTGTGGTGGAGTCCTCCATCCCTGCACCCAATTCGCCTACCCTTTGCCCTCCTGTCCCTGCGGTGCCTGTTCCTTCCCCCCCACATGATGCCCTCACCCCTGTGGAAGATGACGACTCGTAACTGTGCAGGCAAGCTAGGGGACACGCATCCCACTGTGTCCCCCATCCAGCTCGGACTCCTGGACTGCCCTATGGCCTTTGTTATGATGGGACTTACGTCATACTAGTTGTTTGGTAATGCTGAATAAAGCAATTTATTTTTTGCCCTTGGAACACTCCTGCATTGCTGTTGGTGGGGCTGCTACATGGTTGTGGGTGTTGGTCATGTGTTGGGTGTGTGGGAAATGTAGTGGTGTGCTGCTCATAGGGGGGACCCTGGGATCAGTGTGCCTCACACGGTGTTAGCTACCTTTCTCCATTCATGTAAGCAGTTGCTGCATGTTGCAATTGTCCCAAGGTGTTTTCCTTCCTCTGTGTACCCTGACTTCTTCCCTGCAGGGTGTTCCCAATATTTAGTGCAGAGATGTGAGTACATTAACTGGGTGTGTGACGGACTCCTTCACCTTGGCACATGCATGCTGAGCCATTCTCCAGCTGCATCATTCGTGGCATCCTTGGTAGTCATTGTACTTGTGTATGTGGACTATTGACATGGCTTCATGTGTACATGTTTTCTTTTTGGCCCTATGCATGCGTATACTTCCATCCTCGCACACATGTGGTACATGTACTGCAGGGTCTTTGTGCACCTGACTGACATTTGTGGGCATGGTATATGTGACTACTCCACCCTTTGCGTTCCATGGGCACTGCTGGGAGGACTCTGCACCCACCCCTCCTGTCTCGGGGCACTGCTGGGAGGACTCTGCACCCACCCCTCCTGTCTCAGGGCACTGCTGGGAGGACTCTGCACCCACCCCTCCTGTCTCAGGGCACTGCTGGGAGTGATAGGCCCCCACCCCTCCTGTCGCAGGGCACTGCTGGGAGTGATAGGCCCCCACCCCTCCTGTCTCAGGGCACTGCTGGGAGTGATAGGCCCCCACCCCTCCTGTCTCAGGTCACTGCTGGGAGTGATAGGCCCCCACCCCTCCTGTCTCAGGGCACTGCTGGGAGGACTCTGCACCCACCCCTCCTGTCTCAGGGCACTGCTGGGAGTGCTAGGCACCCACCCCTCCTGTCTCAGGGCACTGCTGGGAGTGATAGGCCCCCACCCCTCCTGTCTCAGGGCACTGCTGGGAGGACTGTGCACCCACCCCTCCTGTCTCGGGGCACTGCTGGGAGTGATAGGCCCCCACCCCTCCTGTCTCAGGGCACTGCTGGGAGTGATAGGCCCCCACCCCTCCTGTCTCAGGGCACTGCTGGGAGGACTCTGCCCCCACCCCTCCTGTCTCAGGGCACTGCTGGGAGTGATAGGCCCCCACCCCTCCTGTCTCAGGGCACTGCTGGGAGTGATAGGCCCCCACCCCTCCTGTCTCAGGGCACTGCTGGGAGGACTGTGCACCCACCCCTCCTGTCTCGGGGCACTGCTGGGAGGACTCTGCACCCACCCCTCCTGTCTCAGGGCACTGCTGGGAGGACTCTGCACCCACCCCTCCTGTCTCAGGGCACTGCTGGGAGTGATAGGCCCCCACCCCTCCTGTCTCAGGGCACTGCTGGGAGGACTGTGCACCCACCCCTCCTGTCTCGGGGCACTGCTGGGAGGACTCTGCACCCACCCCTCCTGTCTCAGGGCACTGCTGGGAGGACTCTGCACCCACCCCTCCTGTCTCAGGGCACTGCTGGGAGTGATAGGCCCCCACCCATCCTGTCTCAGGGCACTGCTGGGAGGACTCTGCACCCACCCCTCCTGTCTCAGGCCACTGCTGGGAGGACTCTGCACCCACCCCTCCTGTCTCAGGGCACTGCTGGGAGGACTCTGCACCCACCTCTCCAATGTCACGATATGTACGCTCAAGACATGCACGGATGTGGGTACGCTCCATGCATTCGAGGTGAGGCTACGGGTCGTACTTACACTGTTGGGGTGGGGGTACGCTCCATGCATTCGAGGTGAGGGTACGGGTCGTAATTACACTGTTGGGGTGGGGGTACGCTCCATACGTACGCGGGTGTGGGTAGGGGTCGTACTTGCACTGTTGGGGTGGGGGTACGCTCCATACGTACGCAGGTGGGGGTACGGGTCGTACTTACACTGTTGGGGTGGGGGTACGCTCCATGCATTCGAGCTGAGGGTACGGGTCGTACTTACACTGTTGGGGTGGGGGTACGCTCCATACGTACGCGGGTGTGGGTAGGGGTCGTACTTGCACTGTTGGGGTGGGGGTACGCTCCATGCATACGGGGTGGGGGTACGGTCCGTACATGTCCGTCCCCACGCTATGTGATGCTTGTGCGGCCCGTACCCAGGCCTTTGCCACGTGGGTACGAGCCGTCCCGCCATTGTTGGGGTGACGTGGGTGTGGGCGTGGTGCGACTCGTACCCACGCTCTTCAGGCGTGGGTACGGGATGTACATGTCTGGTTGTGTTGCGGGTTCGCGTCGTGACGGACTTCCGTTGTGGCGGTCGCTGGCTGAGCTGGACACGCCCCCACCCCCTCGTAGTGACCTGGGCCTGGGAGTCAGGTATGTCCAGGGCATGTGTGCTGTTTGACTTTGGTGGGGGGTTTGTGGCCTGCCCTGGTCCTGCCACCACCCCCCCACCCCCCTTTCCCCCCTCCCTTAGTTGTTCTGATCTTCTGCGGCGTCTGCGTCGGAACCTGTAGAGGAGGTCGACTGCTATGAGGGCCGGGATGACACGTAGGTTCGGGTCCATGTCTGTCCGTCGCGTACGGGTCCTCCTTGTTCGCGTCGTCCTGTGTGTCCGTCGCGTACTGGTCCTCCTTGTTCGCGTCGTCCTGTGTGTCTGTCGCGTACTGGTCCTCCTTGTTCGCCTGTGTGTCCGTCGCGTACTGGTCCTCCTTGTTCGCGTCGTCCTGTCTGTCCGTCGCGTACTGGTGGTCCTTGTTCGCGTCGTCCTGATTTCCCGGCAGTTTTTGGCTGCCGGAAAATATTCACCGTGCGGGATGACGTCGGTGCGAATCGTAATTCCTGGTTCGTGAATGGCAGGCTGCGAGCGTCCCGACGTCAGGTCGGCGCTTTCCCGGATCGCATTTGTAGGTTTATTTTGTTCGGTCGGGGTTTTTTACGATTCGTACGGAAATGGTGTTCCCGTGCGAATCGTAATTCCATGTTTGTATTTTTGTACGACCGGGTACGCGTCGGACGGAGAATATGCTCCGTCCGACGGTTCGTACCCGGTTTTTACAGGATCGTAATTGGCACCTTAGTCTGGGCACTGCAGACTCCCCCCTCCCATCTGCATACTGATAGCCTGCCTGGGCTGTGAGGAGGGAGTGGTGATTCCCACCTTCTCCTCTTGAATGGGCTGTGACCGGCTGCCCACTGTAGCCTTAATGGACCTGCCTTTTGTCACTGTGACAGCCAGGTCAGGGAAGGCAGGGAACATCCCAGAACTCCCTGGACTCTTCCAGAAACTCCTACCCCCTAGACCCTTCCAGAGACTTCTGCCCCCTTCTAGTAACTAGACTGCAGGGTATAAAAGGGAGGGTCCTGGCCACACATCTCTGTTACACTACTGGACCAGGAAGAATCTCTGCTGGAGTGAAGACTCCTGCGCCAGGAGGATTGCCACACTTTTGAGGCTGACTGCTCCCAGGAACTGCTGCCCCAACTTGCTGAGCTGCCCTACTGCCTGCTGATCTTGCCCTGACTGAAGAAACAACACCAGAGTGTCTCCATAATCTGCCGCTGATTGTCCCCCTGCCTGTTGGGGGAGTCATAAGGACAACACCGTTTTCCTTCCCTTTAACAGAATTGCCTTTTTTACCAAGAACATTTCCAAGGACTTGCCCTGCAAGGCTGTGCTTGCACCCAGCCCCGCTGGCACAATGAACTTTGCCAAGCGGCCTCTACAGCGCGGGGTAGGGAAGATTGGTATACTTATCACCCCTGAAATCGTCACCGCCGCTGGCCCGGGGTGAAAGCGCTCCAAAAACACTTTTGAAATCAGCCCTGAAATCACTGCTGCAGGTCCGAGTCGGCTGCATATTCAAATTGCTCCTGTAACCACTGCCGCTGGGCGCAAGCCGATCCCAGCCAAGAACTGCCCCCGAGATCACCGCCGCGGGCCCGAGTGAGAGTGCTCTAAAATCGCTCCTGAAATCATCGACGTGGGCCTGGGGCAGCGAGGAAGCTGTGTGGACGGCAGGAATCGCCTAGCGCCTAGCAACTGGGATTCCATCGAGGCGCGCCCCCGCTGACGTCAGCATAGAGCTGAGGGGAAGTACTGCCGCTGCAGGAAGAACTGCGCTCGAGGGCGGGAGGGGCTTCCTCACTCCCCACCGTGCAGTGTAGATCGAGTGCCCCAGAGCCAGAGGAGCCTCGCACCAGCACCTACAATCCCCGCCGCAGGCAACCCTTCCGTTATGTCAGGTTGCTGCGAGTGAGCTGGTTGTGGGCCAGGCCAGGATCGGGAACTTGCTTTGCTTGGGGCCATCTCCTTGAAAGTGCGGGGACTGTGTAAATTGCTAAGGGGCACCGGGGACTGTGCTCAATTACCTGATTGTTGACTCTGACTGGGGGCATTCCGGAAAGCGCAACCCCACAATCCATGCCAGAGGATGACCTGTGCTTCCACCGCTACGAGCAGGGTGAAAGTGACACCTGAGTAGAAACGCTGCGATCAAGGTTTAATCTTCGTCGCTTCAGGGACCGTTTTCTGGGAAGCGGGCCACCGGGGACAAGCTGCACATGATAACGGGCCTGCCCGGGACTGCCTCTATCTATTAGTAAGCCGCCGGAGACTGGTGGGATTTACTTGATAACTGACCCCCGTTCACCGGCCCAAGCATTACCGTATTGTCCCTAGTGGGAGCCCGGGCAGTTTTCAGCCCTGTTTCTCCCTGAACATAAGGAACAATTCCCCAAGGGTGCCTTATACTGATCCACATTGCATACAGTGGGCAACCTACTACACTTGAGGAACTGTTTTTCCCTGAATATAGAGTACTGTTTCCCATTTCCAAAGACATTCTTACTGACACCTTTTAAGTGTGTATGTGGAGTCTTACCATTTTTTTTTATCTTGCATAATTTTTAGATAAAGGTATTTCTTTATTTTTATATAAAACCGGTGTGGTGTCCCTTTTTGTGAGTGCCTTTACTGTGTTACTGTTGGTGTGTATTGCACAAATACTTTACACATTGCCTCCTACATTTAGCCTACCGGCCTTGCACCAAGCTACCCTGTCGGAAGCGGTGGTACCTATTTGGACTAGGGTACATACCTCGGCCAACTAGAGACCCCGGTTCTAACAGGTAAGTTAGCTTGTGTTTAGGTAGTGCAAAAGCTAAAGAATTATCTGTGGAGGAAAAGCTTTGAGATTGTGACTCACCAGAAAGCTTTGCTGTATATGTTTGATGGGTGTGGAAGAGGAACAGCAACTGCGTCATCTAGGTTGATTAGATTAATGTCTAAATTGCATAAATATCATTTTGATGTTAGACACATGTGTATAATAATGGGACCGGTATGTTGGTGATTTTACTGCTTGGTTCTTCCACTGTCTTGTGGGCTGATGATATTGGAGAATAAATCCAAGTTTATTGAATCTTCTGATGTTTCTTGATTATTATAACACTACACCAACAAAGTACACTTGGTGCCCTGGGGACGGAGGCTGCGTTTCCGTCTTCCCTTATTGAATTTTGGCCGGGGCCCAGTGTTTGGGATCCCCATTGCCGAAAGCGGCCTGGGGAGGAGGCTTCATGGGCCCCCTCCCCCATTCAATTTTTGGCTGGGTGCTGGGATTGCTGAGAGCTTACCGGAGGCCCTGCCCCTTTATCCATCACTCTGTAATTGCACCTCCTGGTGCACTACTCATTGGAGGATGATGTCACCTTGGATGCTGAGGGTCCTACGGGGCCAAGAACTCCTCCCGATACCACCACTAATTTCTACACAGAGAAATTGCAGAGGGCTTGTCGTAGACCCCAACTCTTCTTCTCAACCACTCTGCAAAAAGGCCTCATGATGCACTACTTTTTGGGGATGAAGTTCCCTTGGATGCTGGGGGAGCTTGGGGGTCAAGAACCCCTCCTGTTACCACCAGTAAGTCCCACACAGTGGGATTACCGAGAGCTTGTTGAGGCCCGCCCCTTTTCCCACCACTCTGCAAATGCGCCTCCTGGCGCACTACTTGTTGAGAGCAGAAATGTCCTTGGATACTGAGGGCTTTTCTTGGGGGCCAAGAACTGCTCCTGTTACCACCATGAAATCCAACACAGCACATTGCTGAGAGCTCCTCGGAGGCCCTGCCCCCTTCCTCACCCACTCTGCAAACGCACCTCTTGGTGCACTACTCCTTGTGGGATTAAGTCCCTTTGTATGCTGATTGTGGTTGGGAGCCAAGAACACCTCCTGTTACCATCAATATGTCCCACACTGTGGGATTGCTGAGAGCTCGTTGGAGGCTCCACCCCCTTTGTGCAGAACTCTGCAAACATGCCTCCTGGCACACTACTCACTGAGGGATTAAGTCTGCTTGGATGTTTAGGTTACTTAGGGGACAAGAACCCTTCCTGTTATAACCAGTAAGTCCTACACACCGGAACTACTGAGAGCTCGTCAGAGGCCCTGCCCCTATCTCCACCCACTGTACAGACTCAAACAGCCACTCACACATCCACTCAGACCAATACAGCCACTTAGAAACCCACATAGCTACTCACACACCCACTCACAGACCCATACAGCCACTCACACACCAACTCACAAACCCATACAGCCACTCAAAAACCTACTTACACACCCACCCAGCTACTCACACACGCACAAACCTAGTCACAGACCCATACAACCACTTACACACCCAATCACCAACCTATACAGCCACTCACACACTCACTCTGAAAGATTACAGGTTATAGTTAGGAAATAAAATTTAAAAACTTTTGAATTTCACTGGAAAAAACAAAGGTTACAGGAACGTTATAGTTAGGAAATAGAACTTTAAAAAACGTAGAAATTCACTGAAAAAACAGAGTGTTATAGTTAGGTTCACATTTCACTTGTTCAAAACCATAGAAATTCAGCAATTATAGTTACCTGAGCAAACTATAATTTACGCCCCCGCAATGCACTGCTTATGACCTCACACATTACATCACTCATGCCATGGTCAGTGACATCACTGATGGTATCACTGATGAGATCTCAGATAAAATCACTGATGGCATCATCCACAGAATCATGCACACACCCACTCACAGCCTCTCATAAACCCACTTGCATATCCACACAACCACTCATATGCCCATTCACAGATCCATACAGCTACTCACACAACCATTCTCTCATCCATAGCCACTCACATACCCACTCACTCACAGCCACTCATACAACCATTCACTCACCCATACAGCTGCTCATAAAACTACTCACTCACCCACACAGCTACTCATGTAGCCACTCACTCACCCATATAGCCATTCACACAGCCACACACTCACCCATGCAGCTACCTACACACCCCCTTATTCACCTATACAGCCGCCCACAAACCCATGCATTCACTCACCCATACAGCCTCTCAATACAGCTACTTACTCACCCATACAACCACTCACACACCCATTCACACATCCATACAAGCATTCATTTGTCCGTTCACTAACCCATACAACCATTCACAGACACTCACACTCCAATACAGCCCCTCATACACCAATTCACTTAAACAAACACCCACTCAAACAGCAACTCACTTACCCATACATTCACTTACACACCCAGTCACTCACTTATACAGCAAGTCAGACACCCACTCACTCTTGCAGTCACTTGCACCTCCACTAACCCACCCACACAGCCACTTACACACCCACTCAGACACCCATACAGCCACTCAGAAACCCACTCACACACAGATACACACAGTAACTCACATGATATATGTTAGAAATACTATCTCTCATTAGTAGTGCACAACGTATACTAATTTAACTGTTGTGGTACCTTGTTAATATATGTTTAACACTCATAACTTCTAACACTCATAAACTTTTACAAAACATTAACAATCACTGGATGATGTCATCATTGATGTTACTGACCATGTCATGAGTGATGTAATATGTGAGGTGTAAGTTATAGTTAGTTCAAGTAACTATAACTGTTGGATTTCCATGGTTTTGTACGAGTGAAATTTGAGCCTAACTATAACGTCCCTATGGTTTTTCCAGTGAATTTAACCTTTCTTTAAATTCAATTTTCTCATTATAACGTCCCTGTTATATAGGCTGTTGTAGGCGGAAACACGTCATGGCAGTCATGGTGCTTTGAAGGCAATGAAATAAAAATACTCACTGAGCAATCAATCTGGGTTCTCATTCCGTTCTTTGCCGCGGAAGGGAAGTACAAGGACACGGTCGAAAAGGCAATACATATATATATATATTCACTGAGAAAACCATAGGTTTCAGGCACGTTATAGTTAGGAATTAGCATTTAAAAAACCTTAGAAATTCACTGAAAAAAACATAGGTTTCAGGGGCGTTATAGTTAGCTGGACTTTTCACTCGTACAAAACCATTGAAATTCCCCCGTTATAGTTAGTTCAGCTAACTATAACTCGCACGCCCGCAATGCACTGCTGATGAAGTCACATATTACATCACTCATGACATGGTTAGTGACATCACTGACGACATCTCAAATGACATCACTGATGACATCACTGATTACATCATCCTTGTGATAGAGTGGCAGACCTCCTCTCCCCCTAATATAACCTTTGATACACACATTCAAAAATAGAAACTAAAATTTTCAAAACAATGGACATACCAATACCAGTTACAACAACCTATTCAGTAGTTCTAAGATCCACATACACATCCACTCATTCACCAACAGTCCTATACAGTCACTCATACATGTACTCACTCATCATATGTACTCATACACCTATACATCCTGTTACACAACGCCACTCATCCATAGAGTTACTCACACACATAGTCACTCATGCTAATAAAGAATCAAACATCCATTTACTTGCATATAAAGTTATACACACACCACCACACTTACTTCTACAGAAACTTACACATACTTAGTCTTTTAAACAATCACCTATAGAAACACATACTTATTCATACAGGAACGCTTTCAATCTCTTACTCTCACATATACTCACTTATATACACCAATAGTCACATATATTAGTTTAAAACATATGTAGTTACTCATAAAGACACTATTGAGACAGTCATTCACTCACTAACACACCCATGCACACACTCATCCACCCATACAGTCCTGCACACATGCTGTCTTCAACACATACAAACAGTGAGTCACTCATTCATGCACCTATGCACTACGTAATACCCTCCACTGAAGCATACAGACACTCAGACACTCATACTGATACTCAAAAAACCAACTAATAACCTATATAGACACTCATGTAGCTACTCACCAACTCATGCAGCAACTTATACACAATGTGAGAGACTGATACAGATATTTACATATGTAAACATTACTCACTAAGCCATGTATTCACTAAGATACACTTAATCAGTCAGTTATACAATCAGTTTTTCAAAAACAAATCATCCATTCAGACACTTAGATACCCATTTATTCTTCCATCGACCTTGAGATATACATATAGCAAACATATATCATTTTCCGAAAAACACACATTCACTGGATGATGTCATCAGTGATGTCATCAGTGATGTCATTTGAGATGTCATGAGTGATGTCACTGACCATGTCATGAGTGATGTAATATGTGACGTCATCAGCAGTGCATTGCGGGCGCGTGAGTTATAGTTAGCTGAACTAACTATAACGGGGGAATTTCAATGGTTTTGTAGGAGTGAAAAGTCCAGCTAACTATAATGCCCCTGAAACCTATGGTTTTTTCAGTGAATTTCTAAGGTTTTTTAAATGCTAATTCCTAACTATAACGTGGCTGAAACCTATGGTTTTTTCAGTGAATATATATATATATATACAGAGGTTAAAGTAATGTTATAGACAGGTGAACATGTCAGTGACAACATAAACGTTCTGAACTAAAAAAAAAAAAAGAAATTTATCAGTTATAGTTAGCAGCCCTAACTATAAAATGCACCTCCACCATGGACTGCTTATGATCTCATATATAACAACTTTCATGACAGGTTCTATGACATCATTTATGACATCGCTGATAACATCATCTAGTGAGTGTGCTAGCTTATTTTATAATTTTCATAGTGGTAGACAACTACCATATTACCTTTCTACCTAATTGTGTACAGCCTGTGTCCAGCTAATGGGTGTAAGTGTTTGCAAAACAAATGTGCTTCTATGCATCATAGATGTGTAAAGGTATTACGTATGTTATGAATCTTTGTATTGAAGAGTAACTCTGTGTGCAGATGACAGTTGATGAGTTGGTGCCAAGTACATTCCATGCAAGTTTTTTGGTTTCACAGAAAGTTTCCAACAGGGCAAAGATTCTACGTAGTAGAGAATAAGTATTTTAAGCCGACAAGAGTTATGAGACAAAATTGTTGCAGCATGACAATTTCTACATAAAATAGAAGACTGTGTGCACCAGGTACTAACCCATGTACATGTGCGTGTTTAGCTTCAAAAGATGGGCTATCTGGAATGTTTTCACCACAGTATGAAGGCTGTATGATCTTTAGCACACTCAAACCTTGGTTATTTTAAGTGAATAGAGTCTTTTTGACAAGTGTTGCATAGTGTACACTGTTCTAAATAGATGCTTTTTGATTATTTATTACTCTGTGGTGTATTTTCATGATTGTTTCACTGTCTGCAAACAATGTGGTACAGAGTAAACACTCTCCATAGAATAAACTCTGTTTACAGTACCCATTTTTCTACTCATACCATCTTAATTTCTCAGTGTAGGTTCAGTGACTGTGATGAATTTGATACAGATAAAAGTGGTCCATAGTAGGATATTTATTTTGGAACAGACGTTGAGTATATTGAGGAACGTGTCTTTCTCTGAACAGTTGCATACATATTTAATACTGTGTTGCGGAACACACACCATGAACAGCTTTTGGCATGCGCAGCATAGGGTTTGCCTTCAGGACCCGGGGACCCCACCCCCTGGGGCCAAAACATATATATTAAGGGGAAGAGGAGTACAGCCCCCTCCCACACCATTAATTGGCCCAGAAGACCACATCCCTGGTGCCAAATACAATACAAAATTGTAGGGGGCATGCCACCCCCACCCCACAATGCCCTGGGGACCATATATAAGGCTTATTAGGCCCTGAGAATCCCATCCCCTGGGGGCCAAACCAAAAGGGGAAGCAGACCATGAGGCCCCCCTCCTCAAGCCTTCATAGACCCCAGGGACCCCCTCCGCAGGGACGTTTTTACTGTAAAGGGGAGGGGGCTGCATAGACCCCTCCCTGAGCCCATCCATTGAGCTGTGTGTTTTTTTAAAGGGTAGGAGGGCCTGTGTGACCCCACCCTCCCAGAGCCTCATTAGGCACTGGGGACCCCATCCTACAGGTCTGTACTTTAAATAGGTGGATATGGGGGCCCCGGCGGCCACCCAGGGCACCCACCATACACACACTGGAGGCTGTTGGGGGAGCCTAAGGGCCCCCGCAACCCCAGGCAGCTCCCTGCATGCTGTGGGAGCCAGCATTGCTCCTGTCTGGAGGGGGCACCTATTTCTGCTGCTTCCTCCAGGTGGGAGCAATTGTTGATGCAGGTAGGGAAACAGGCAACATGACTGCTCCCACCTGCTGGGAGTGGACTTTGCCTACCTGTGCTGGTATGGGCAGGGAAACTACTGTGTCCCGGGGGTGGGCTCCCTGTTACACAGCAAGTGAGCCGGTCCCCGGGGATGAGGTCCCTGGGGCCGTTAGGGGGCTCAAGGTGTACCCATGTGAGCCCCTTCTCTTTTTTGGATCTTTCTGCCCTGGGGATGGGCTCGCAGGGGCCTATAATAGCTCGGAATGGGGCTTTAGAAGGCTCAGTGCGATCACTTTCCCATTTGTAGACATTTTGGCCCGGGGGTGGACTCCCAAATGCCTATATTGGCTCAGGGAGGGGGCGGCGTGTACACATGCCTCCTTCCCTGTTTAATTGTATTGAGCCCCTGGGATGGGGTCCTCAGGGCCTTTTAAGGCTTGGAGAGGGGGGCAACGCTACCCCCTCCTATTTTTATTAGAACTGACCGTGGGAGATGGGGATCCCTGGCAAATTTAGGCTCATGGATGGGGGGCTGTTCTCGGAATTAGAGTGGATTTTCCCCAATTGACCTTCCTCCCTGTGATGTATCTACAGAGAAATTCCATTAGTCGTGGAACTGTACTAATAGGTTGATGGACGTAAAGAAACATACTGTCCACGTAGACTGAAATTCTATCTTCCTCCACCTAAAGCCCTGCCCCCCTGCATCCACTTGGCCTAGTTCTGCCAGTGGTTTCACCACCAGGGTAAATAGCAGTGGTGACAGAGGAAACACACACCAGGTGCCTTGTTCCATAAAAAAAGGTTGCTGAGAGGGTCCCGTTGACTTGAACCTGGGCCCATAAGTCAATGTCTAGGGTCTTAATCCATTTCATGAAGCTCAGGCCAAAGCACAATTTACGGAGTATAGCTATTTAAAAGGACCAGGAAAGAAGAGTACTGGCCTCTGATAGCTTGTCCACCAAAGCCAGGGCCAGATGTAAGCGGCGGAAGCAGTGTCTGGTACTTCTATGAGGCATGAAGCCATTTTAGTCCGTGTGAAGTAGGGAACGGACCATATGAGTAAGGCAAGTGGCCACTAATTTGGCAAGGATTTTGGATTCTTAGTTCATTAATGAGATTGGACGATAGGAAGCACAATCAATTTTATTCCTGCTACATTTAAGGATGGCTGTTATGGAAGCACCTCTTAAAACAAGTAGTAATGATCATTTAGACCTGGCCTCTTCATAGAGGGCTAGTAAGTGAGGAGCAAACAGGGAGGGACATCAGTTGTGGCCAGGGACCTTCCCCGACTGCATCTCCGCTATGGCCTGATGGACCTCCCCTCGGTGAGGGAAAGATCCAATTCTGCCCAAGTCAGCTCCAGGGGCTTTGGCACTATTGAGTTCCCAATTTCAGGTGTGGGAGGCTGTTCGGAAGCATATAATTCTCTATAATGGGCTGCAAACTCAGCCGCAATACACTGTGCTACTCAGTATTTCCCCTGTAGGGGTGTGCAGCTCTGCAACAAAATCACAAGTGTCTCATACCCCCATTAGCCAGTAAAGCAGTTTCCCTGCTTTATCTCCCAGTTTGTACACTCAGCCCATAGCATGGAGCCAGAACAGTCGGGCTATATCAGGTTTGTCTTTTAACTTCTGTGTGTACCAGTTCAAGGTCTAGCTGTAGCTTTGAGCCGCCAGAGTTCCCTCTCCAACTGCATCAGCTTAGTCTCGCAGTCCCAGATCTTCCCACTAATAAACAACAAGGCCCTGCCTTGAATCACCATTTTGAAGGCTTCCCATAACATAGTAGGGGAGGAGACTGTACCCCCGTTTAAGGTAAAGTAAGTTGGAACAGTGTAATGTGGAAATTCAGTAAAGGAGCCTTCCCAGAGCCACCATGCTTTTAGGTAGCCCAGGCCACGCTCCTGGCCCTCTGCTTTAGTCAGAGTCATCATTACCCGGGAATGATCAGAGAGCCCTCTATGTAATACGGTTATGGGTCTTCTTTTGCCTACGTCCGAGGATGGGGAGAAGGGACCGTGGCTCTGGTGTCTGAGTCTGTTGGGCATCTATCACTGCATTGAAATTGTCCCCTTATATTATGGTCCCAAAGGTTGTATCTGTCGGGAGGCACATAACAGCATTCAGTGTGGAGTCTAGTGCCTGTGGTGGTGTATACACACTGACCAGTGTCCATGGCTGTCTCTATAGCAACCCCCTCACCATGAAGAAGCGACCAGCAGGATCAGTAGTGGGTTTGTATGTAGTCAGAGGGAAGCTCTTTTTAAGATGGATGGCTGCCCCAAGAACCCTGGGCGTAACCCAAGTGGTACACCATTGTGTATCCATTTGTCTCCAGGAAGGAGCAGTTAGATCCCAGAAGATGGGTTTCTTGAAGTAGTAGGACAGCAGGGTGGATTCTAGTGACATATTGCATGACCACCCACTAATAATTTTGTTGTTGAGACCGTTTACATTCCAAGAACACAATTTGTGGTCAGTTATGGGTCTAGAATGCTGAGTGATTACCATTGAGAGGGGTGTGCGTTATAGAGTGTCACAATTGGGGAACCTGGGTCTATCTGGTACAAAAACATGGTAACAATAATAACCAACTCAGTCATAACAGGCAGCCGTAAAACTCTCCCCCCTCCCTACACTTCTCCCATTGAAGCAACTGTCGGCCTGGTAAAAATTAAACAAGTTAACCCAACCTACAAAAGTCTAAAATAACTAAACCAATATATAGGCAAGGCTCAATACCCCTACATAGCTGTATTTACAGTTATAAAATAGACTATCAGATTGCTGTAATTGCTGGGAGGACTGGTGGGCTCTCAGGGATCCCCCTGTGTCAGCATCTGTGTTTTGGAGAGCACCCGTCTCTGTGGGGTGCAACTGTTTTGGTGTACAGTGGGCTGGATCCACGGAACAGTGCTGCCACCTGCTCCTCCTTTTGTGATGTGGGAGTTGTGCCCCCTCTTCATGGCCCCTATCTATCCTGTGAGTGAGTCAAGGCAGGGTGAGTGGGGGTGACAGAGGTCTGGACGTTCCTCTAGGCAAGCCCATACGCCCTCAGGTGTGTCAAAGAAGTGGGTATTATTCTTTTAGATTTCTTTAAGGTGGGCAGGGAACTGTAGCATATATTGGATTTGCTAAACTCTCAGTTTCTCCACAGACTGGAATGAGTGGCGCTGCTGTTGAACTGTACGGGTTTAGTAGCATGACCAGGTCGATCTGCAGTGGAGTTTTCTGGTGTTTTGAACTGTCTTGGAGGATAGTGTCTCTATCTAGGTAGTTCAGAAGTCATGCTATAATTGGCTGTGGAGGGGTCCCTGATGGTGGACATCCCATCAGAGACCCACTCCACCACAAAGCAGGGCGACAGCTTTGCTGCTGGGACCCACGACAAGAGCCAGCCTGTTATGAAACTAACAGGGTGGGAGCCGTCTGCTCCCCCCACGATGCAGATGTTGTTCCCTCTTGATCTGCCCTTTGCATCCTCCATTCTGGCTTCAATCACTGTGTGCAGGAGGGTGGACATTGCAGCCTGTAGTGTATGGTGCGGAGTCTACCATTATCAAGAGACAGTCCTCCGCCTCAGCCACTCTCTCCACCATACTGTTCAGGTCTTGTCTCGGTAGTGAAAAGCTTAGGCTCAATTCACCTATCTTGCCTCCGAGTGAGCTCAGGGAATCTTGAATGGACTGGAGTATGGAGACAATTGAGATGTGCCTTTATCTTTCCGCATGGTTCATGTGCTGTAATGCAAGTTCTCTCTCGACGCAGGGGGCATGCAGTTTCTCCCATGGGCTCCTCAGGGGGCATGAGGAAAGCCCCACTGCCAGTTTCTACTTCTCATGAGAGGCACATCTGTAGGGAGCAATGTAGAGTGATTGTCTGAGATCCCTGGTAATAAGCAGCCCCAATGGCCATCGGAGCCAGCAGGGGAGGGTGGGTTGGGGGATGACACTCCCTTTATTGTGACCTCAGAGCAGAGGATTCTCGCAGTGCACTTCAGTTCTCTCTTGCAGAGTATTTGGAGGCTGAAGGAAGATGCCAGATGGAACATTTCTCTGGTATCAAAACAAGTAATCAGGTGAGGCTAGAGGGGCATACAGTGCCTGGGGATACTGGTGGTAGTGGGATGTGAAAATTCAGAGTACTGTTGATCCTCCAGTGATGAGCCACAGCAGGATAAGTGAATCTGGGCTGCATGGCTCAGAAAAGTTCCATCCCTCAGGCTTCTCTGCTCGGCTCTGGCCTCACCTGACTAGGCCCAATGCAGTGGCTCCCCCCAGCTCTCACTCCTGTGTTTACTCACCTCTCGCACTAGTGTTATGGCAGTAGGTCTCCCTCGGGTCTTCACCGGGCTGTATATACGCTCGCACCTTGTGCCCTGGGTCTCGTCTACTGCTCTCTAGGCCCAAGCTGTCGGTGGCCTCAGTCTCTGCATTCCCTCCCCAGGTGGCTGCCCCCCCAGCTGTACTCTCCTTGTGACTGTGTGGATGGCGCAACGTACCCCCGGTGCAGCGGGTCTCTGGTCTAGCGCAGCTGGCTGGCCACCTCGGTGTCATTTCTGTGCACCTCTGCATTGGATGGATTCCTTCATTTTTTAACCCCCTGGGGGGATAGGCTTCTATGCCGTCTACTCCACATGGATGCTGGAAAATGCAATCAATTGCTAGCATTGTCGCCAAGTTATGGGGCCAGGGCGCAGATCTCAGGGTTGACCCTTGCAAAGTACCACGCATCAGGTGTTAGGCTAACGCATTTCAGTGTGGCGGTCCGCATCACCACACTGAAATGCGAAGTCATGCATATTTGCGCCTTCTCATGTGCCTGTCAAGCGCCATTGCCAGAGCAATGGCTGCTAATAATACTACCATTTGCTGGAGCTAATTGGACCACAGTGCGCCCTGCTCAGCAGACTTGGGGTCTGGCTGAACTGCCTGGCAGTATGTAACTCTCTTGATTCAATCACCACGTGGCATGGCATATTAATTCGACACATTTCACTGACTGCCAATGGCTAGTATGAGACATTTAGGCAGTGAGGCCAGGAGTGTGAGTTTCTGTTAGACTCACAGTTATAGGCGAGTGCCACAGAACAGGTCCGTAGGCTACTGCCCGCCAATGGCCCAAGTGGGCAGCAGTTGAATTTCAGATTAGAGGCTCCGTTGCCTGCAATAAACTCGCCGGGGTAATGGGTGTCCGACCCACCCCAGCCCGGCCCACCGCGGGTGGCAGCTCACTGAACATGGACTGCAGCGGCTGTTTGCAGCTCAGCTGCCCAGAGCAGAGACTGTCACCAGGCACAGAGAGAGGTGAGCCAGGCGGCCGTGTAGCTGCTTTAGCTGGCGCCGGCCGTTGCTGCTAAAGTAAGTGTGCCTACAGTATGGGGCTTAAAATTATTTGCCGGCACGCTGGCGGTGTAATGCTTTAAATCCCAAAGTGCCTGCACAACACACGACCCGCAATAGCAGCCATAGACACTTGAATTCCACATCCAGTCTAACATTCACAGACTGCAGTGCTACTCTAGCTACGAACAGTCTTACACAGAATGTTAACACAGTCAACCTCTCCGGGCAGTGTAGGATGTGCATGACCAGCACTATGTAGTCGGCGCCTGCCGCGCATGATGGTCAGAGTGAGCGTAATTGGAAAGTCAAACAAAACCTCATCTTCATTCAAAGTGTACCACCTGCGTATGAAGGCAGCACCGACCATGTGTCTGCAGGCAGAGTGTGGCTTTTTATTACATAAAATAATGCACAGACTTTATGACAAAAGTGTCAGTGAGACATTGCCAGCCACGTGTTAAACTACAAATGTACTTTTTAGACCGAGCTTCGATCGACCTGTTATATCTCTTCTGTGGGGTTTGGCAAACCCACCGATTGCCATTGGTAACTATCTGTGGCATTCAGAAATGCTTGCTTCTTATTGGTGCATTTCTGTCAAAGTGCCTCCTTTGTGTGTTTAGTTCTCTTTCCGGCTATTTCACTGTGGGCCAAATGTATGACCCGCCAAATAGCGAGTCGCAAATTGCGGCGCATTTGCGACTCGCAATTTGCGACTCGCTAATTGGAATTAGCGAGACCACTGGATCATTGTCAGTGAAATTGCTCTCCTCCCTCGCAGCTCCACCATCAAGTGAGGCCTTCCCCGGAGCCCCTGCACTCTCAAGTGCTGGTGTTCGAGGCCCTCCTCCACCCGCAGGTTTTACCTGCGCCTCAACCCTAGTGGTCCAGTGGGCCTCTGTCTCCTTTCTCTCGCTCCACTCTTTCTCTTCGTTTTCACTTGTTTTTCACTGATTTCAATCCCCCCTTTTACTCTCCTTCTGTGTCTCTCCTCCGTTTTCACTCGTTTTTTACTGATTTCAATCTCCCCCTTTCACTCCCCCTCTGTGTCTTTCCTCCGTTTTCACTCATTTTTCACTGATTTAATTATCCACTCTCACTTTCCTTCTGTCTTTACTCCACTCTTCTTGCACCTTTCACTGCCTCATTTTCACTCTTTCCTCTCTTTTTGCCTTTTCTGCCTGTTTTACTCTGCCGCTGCTGCCCCTCTAGCCCCTCCCCCCAGCACGACCTACGCGACCGGCCCAATCCAGCTCCCCTCCCCGCTCCCGCCTCCCAGCTGTCCAGCCCTCCCCGACCCCTACTTAATGACGGCCTCTGCGCATTCACTGCAAGGACGCAGGCAGCGGGTGCGCCGCTGGTGCACCGAAGGCTCACCAAAGGCAAGCCCGTCTGCGCCCGTCCGTGACCCGACTGTGACCAGCACCAGGAACCCTGGACCTCCTCAACGCCAAAGCTACGACCCAGCAGCACTCCACGCTCTCAACCCAGGACGCAACAACAACTGCAAGCTAGCATCACCAGCCGACACCCACGGACCCTTCAGCTGTCACTGCTGCCAGCACAACTGCAGCACTGCCAAGACCACGGACCCGGCGCAACCCGCCCGCAAGACCACAACTCAACCGAAGACCCTGCAATGCATCCTCTTCAACGTCCGATCCCTCCACAAACACGCCAGCGAAATCTGGGACCTCCTCGACTGCACCACCCCGGACGTAGCGTTCTTCACCGAAACATGGACCAACACCACCTCGGGACCAGACATCGCCATCGCCATTCCCCAAGGATACAAGATCTCCAGGAAGGACTGCCCCACCCGGCCGGGAGGAGGAATCGCCATCATCAACAAATCCAACCTCCGCCTGAGCACACTCCCTGACGAGCCCACAGACCTTCAAGATAATGGCCAGCCCTACCACCACCCTCCGAGGAACCCTTATGTACCGACCTCCTGGACCCCGCGGATTTTTCGCCAAACTCCATCACGGACATCATCTCCCCACATGCCATCGCATCCACCAACTACACCCTACTGGGAAACCTCAACTTCCACCTCGACAACCAACTGGACCCCAGCACCACATCCCTCCTGGACAACCTCCACAACATTGTACTCTGCCAGATCGTGACCGAACCCACGCACTCAGCAGGACACACCCTTGACCCCCTCTTCACAACAGGTAACTCCATCACCTTCAGCCACACCACCAAACTCCCATGGACTGACCATCGATGCGTCCACTTCACCTTCAGAACACCCACCATCCACAGACACCTGCACGTGCTCCCACGAAGAAACTGGACCAGAATCACCGACGACCAGCGAACCTCATCACTCAGCAACTCCACCCCAACCATCGCGGAAAACGACGACCCCAACACCGCAGCCCGAACCCTGCATAGATGGATCTCCGACAGTGCCAATACCATAGACCCCCTCAAGAAAAACAACAACACCCACGCCAAGAAAGCCAGATGGTTTACCACCGAACTTCGAGAGTCCAGACGCACTTGCCGCCACCTCAAAAAGGCCTGGAGGAACACCAAATCCACAGAATCCTACAACAACTTCAGAGCCGCCACCAACACCCACCACCAACTCATCAGAAAAACGAGGAAAAAGCGATTGAAGACAGAATCTCCACTCACGCACACAACAGCAAAGAACTCTTCAACATCATCAAGGAGTTATCTCTCCCTCACAAGAACTCTGCGACAAACTCAGCACCTTTCCCACCACAAAATCAAGAGCATCAACGACAACTTCGACGAAGACAGCCAACACACTGAACCCTCACCAACCACCCCGACACCCTGAAGCCAGCGATCGACAACTGGACAGCCCTCACCACCGAAGACACACTGAAGATGATGTAGTCAATCCCCTCCGGGGCCCCCACGAACCCCTACCCCCACCACATTTTCAACAGAGCCGCCGACACCATCGCACCCATGCTCTGCCACACCATCAACCGCTCCCTGGCAACCGCCACGTTCCCCGACGACTGGAAACACGCCGAGGTCAACCCCCTCCTGAAGAAACCCTCGGCAGACCCCACCGACCTCAGAAACTACAGACCCATCTCCTTGCTCCCGTTCCCAGCTAAAGTCATCGAGAAAGCCATCAACAGCCAACTCGCCACATTCATCGAAGAGAACAACATCCTCGACTCCTCCCAATCCGGCTTCAGAAAAAACACAGTACGGAAACCGCCCTCCTCGCCCACAGACGACATCCGCACCCTACTGGACAAAGGAGAAACAGCAGCCCTCATCCTCCTCTACCTCTCAGCGGCATTCGACACAGTCTCTCACCGCACCCTAATACGCAGACTGCACGACGCAGGGATCCAAGACAAAGCCCTCAACTGGATCTGCTCCTTCCTCTCCGGCAGAACGCAGAGGATCAGACTCCCCCCTTTCCTCTCCGACCCTACACCTGCCACCTGCCAAGTCCCCCAGTGGTCCTCCCTCAGCCCTACACTCTTCAACGTCTACATGGCCCCGCTAGCCCCCATCGTCGGAATCTACGGACTCAACATTGTGTCATACGCAGACGGCACCCAACTCATCCTCTCCCTATCCAACGAACCCAATACTGCCAGACACAATTTTCGAGAAGGCATGGAAGCCGTCACCAAATGGATGAAAAACAGCTGTCTACAACTAAATACCAACAAAACAGAAGTACTCACCATGGGCCCAAACCCCGACGCATGGAATGACACCTGGTTGCCCCCCGCCCTCGGAAGCCCGCCCACCCCCACGGACCACTCACGCAACCTGGGAATCATACTGGACTCCGAGCTCATAATGGACTTCCAGATCAACTCAGTCTCATCCTCCTGCTTCCACACCCTCCACCTCCTACATAAGACCTTCAAATGAATCCCCCTCAAACACAGAAAGACCGTCACTCACACCCTGGTCACCAGCAGACTCGACTACAGCAACGCACTCTACACTGGAATAAACAAAAACCTCACCCGCAAGCTACAGAACATCCAGAACGCCGACACTGGTCCTTGACCTGCCAAGACACTGCCACATCTCCCAGCACCTGCGCACACTCCACTGGCTCCCCATCGAAGCTAGAGTCACGTTCAAGATGCTCACCCACGCCCACAAGGCCCTCCACGACAATGGCCCAGCATACCTGAACAGCCGACTCAAATTCCACGCACCCCAGAGGACCCTATGATCTGCCCAGCTCTCCTACGCTGTGGTCCCCTGCAACAGAAACACCAGATCGGGAGGCCGCTCCTTCTCCTTCCTCGCAGCCCGGGCCTGGAACTCCCTGCTGCTCCACCTCAGACAGACAACATTGCTCCCCATCTGCGCAAGAAACCTCAAAACCTGGCTCTTCGACAGACCCTCCCCCTTGATAGTCTGGAGCCTGCTACCCCCCAAGCACCTTGAGACCCTTACGGGTGAGTAGTCGAGCTTAACAAACGCCTGATTCATTGATTGATTGAATGCACAACAGTGTGTTTGCGATTCCTACTGGGGTCGCAAATTGCATGCTTCATTAATATTAATGAGGCAGGCGCAATTTGCGACCCCATTAGGAATGGCTAGCACTCACAGAGATGGTGGCCTGCTGGGGTCAGCAGACCACCATGTCGGTGACTGCTTTTTTAATGAAGCAGTTCTATTTTTTTTTAAATGCAACCCATTTTCCTTAAAGGAAAATGGGATGCATTTAAAAAAGTAAAATTAAACTTTTCAGTTTCATTTTTTTAAGGGCAGGCAGTAGTCTCTGGGACCATTTCCTACTCCTTAAAAATATTTCCCCACATACTCACATAAGGGGGACCCCTTCCCCTTTGCGAGTGGTTTACCAGCTACTTGAAGTAGATTGTAAACTGTGAGTGTTTTGCGGTCGCAAAACATTAATACATAGCATGTTGACTCGCTATTAGGAAGGGCGCAATAGCGACAGTCGCAAATGCTATTTTGTGAGTCAGTGACTCGCAAAATAGCATTTGTACATGCTATTACCCTTTTTTGCGGCCGCAAACGGGAGGATCTACCATTTGCGGCTGCAAAAAAGGGTCGTACATCTGGCCCTCTGAGAACAGTTGATTTGGCCATCAACCAGTACAGCTGTGATGGACTATCTTCCCTCCTTCCAACCCTCCTCCCATCTGGCTATTGCAGGTCAGCCGGAGTTGTTTGCATTTATTTATGCTTTTTCTTTATATAGCGCTGTAAGAAATGGGGGTCTCTAGTTGGCAAATGTAGTTAGCTTTGTCAGAAAGCGACCCTTGCTTCTAGTCAGGGTAAGGGGGATACACAATTTAGATAACCCCTGCTCACCCCCTTGGTAGCTTGGCACGAACAGACAGGTTTATCCCAAAGGCAATGTGTGAAGTATTTGTACTAACACTCACAGTAACACTGTGAAAACACCACAAAAGGACACCACACCAGTTTAGAAAAAATAAAATATCTTTATCTAAACTAAACAAGACCAAAACGACAAAAATCCAACATACACAGTTAACAATATGACTTTCAAAAGGTTTCAAGAACTTGTACCATAGAAAACTTTGGATGTGTGACTTTTCACCAAAGTACCTGTAGTTGCGTCAAAGTTGCAACACTCCTGAGACCCTGAGGAGGTGATGCAACAGTCCCGCTGCTCGCAGAGGAAGGGTTTTGTCGATTTCGGTCTGTATGGGGAGGGATGCGTTGATTCTTTGTGCCGGGTCCGGTCCGCAGGTGATGCGTCGGGAAAGCGTGTAGCACAGGTACGATGCGTGGATCTGCGGGATGCATCGATGTTCGATGCAGCAGCGCTGCGTCGGTCCTCTTCAGCTGCGATCCCTCGATGCGTTGATTCTTGCAGCGATGACAGGCGCTGCGACGATGCGTGGAAATTCTTCTCATGCCGTGAAGATGTGTCAGAAAAACAGCCGCAAGAAGAGTGATGCGTCGGTTTCTGTAGTTCTTTGAGTTTCTTCTCTCTTCCAGCACCCAAACAGCAGCAACAATCTCCAGAGAACCAAAACTGGCACAGGCACCTGAAGGCAGGTCAGACATCACAATAGCAGAGTTCAGGGGAGCTGGTGGTGGAGTCTTTGTGTCCCTGAGACTTCTGAACAGGAGACCAGCTCACTTCAGGCCCTTGGAGATCTCCTTCAAGCAGGGGACACAGCACACAGCAAAGTCCTTCTCCTTTCCTTGGCAGAAACAACAACTACAGGTCAACCTCAGACACACAGCAAGGGCAGTACTACTCCTCAGTCTCTCCTGCTCTTCTCCTTGGCAAAGGTTCCTCTTGAATTCCAGGAATGATCTAGAAGTCTGGGGTTTTAGGTCTAATACTTATCCCCCAAAATGTCTTTGTTCTGTTTGTGCAAGGGGCTCTGAGCCCAGTTCAAACCAGTTCTGGGAGGCTCTCTGCAAGTGCACAACAACATCCTTTGTCAGTGTGAGGCTTGGCTCCAGATACACCACAGGGGGGCAGAGCCAGCATTGTGGAAAGCAGGCACAGCCCTTTTCAGGTACAGGTGCTACTCCTTCCACCACTCCAAATGCAGATCAGGCTTATTCAGCCTAGTGCTGACTCATTCAGACTCCTGGAGCCACTGCACCTCCCCAACCTCTGTCACTCCAAAGCCAGACAGTCAATCCACAAACAGGCAGAGGCACACAGGAAGGCTGAACAAGAAAATAACCATTTTCTAAAAGTGGTATTTTCAAACACACAATTTAAAAACCATCTTTACTAAAAGATGTGTTATTAAATCCTGAGTTCAGGAATACCAAACTCCATTTTCTGATCTTACTCCAATGGGAAATTATGCTTGTAAAATGTGACAAAGCATTACCTATTCTGTCCTATGGGCAAGATAGCCTTTCAATAGTGAAAAACAAAAATGACAGGACATGTCACACATAACATTACGTGTCCTACCTTTCACATACACTGCATCCAGCCCAGAGGGCTCCATGGGCCTACCATAGGGGTGTCCTAAGTGCAAGGAAAGGGAAGGGTAGGGCCTGGCAAGTGGGTGCACTTGCCAAGTCGACATGGCAGTTAACAAAATGCGCACAGGCACCGCAGTGGCAGGCCTGAGACATCTGTTCAGGGTTACTCATGTGGGTGGCATAATCAGTGCTGCAAGCCCACTAGTAGCATTTGATTTACCAACCCTGGCACACTCAGTGCACTTTACCAGGGACCTACCGGTAAAACAAATATGCCAATCAGGGAGAACCAATCACAGTATCAATTTACACAGGGAGCACTTGCACTTTGACACTGATCAGCAATGGCAAAGTGCCCAAAGCATCTAAGCCAGCAAAAACAAAATCCAGCACAGCTTCAAAAACACAGGGGGTAGAGGCAAAAAATCAGGGAAAACCAAGCCAAGGATGCCAGGTCTAACAAGCCTAACCTCGATCTGTAGATATTGGAGCGCTTTATATGCAAGATACATACATTACAGAAGAACACATACATTTTTGGTAGGAGTGTGGAAATTAATTTATTCATGGTGCCTGAGTGTGCGGAGTCGAGGCTGCTCTTGTTACCTCTGTGACTCCGGTTGCCGCTCCTGCTCGCGTATTGCTTGTTCTTTTCTACTGTGCTATCTAGTCACTGCAGCAAGGGCCCTCACTCTGTCGATGGCGCCTTGCCAGTTGTTCTTTTCAGCACCAGGCACAGCGACATTCCACTGTGACCTATGCCATGCAGTGATTGGCCCCTGAGGCGGTGGGCAGCAGCTTTGGTTGTCCTTGTCGAGCCACCGCATCTTCGTCGTGATCTGGATGAAGCATTTTATTTATTTAAGGCAGCTTTATATAGAGCAAACTATACAAAGGAGTCAAAGCGCTTTACAAAAAAACCAAAAAGTTACAAAAGGTACACAAGATAGACTAAACATGCTAACAAGTTACATATATACAGTTACAGGTACATCAGATAGGCTCAACACTGTAAAAAGTTACATCTATGCAGTTACAACGCTAACAAGTTGCATATTTATATTGTAAAAAATATAAAAGGTGTCAACGTTAGGTTAGAACAGGAGTAAAATACTTATTTACTAAATTGACCTCAAATGAGTGCCAGCTAAATTACAAAAGGTACACAAGATAGACTAAACATGCTAACAAATTACATATATACAGTTACAGGTACACAAGATAGGCTGATCACGCTAACAAGTTACAAATATGTAGTTACAACGCTAACAGGTTGCATATTTATATTGTAAAAATATGAAAGGTGACAGCGTTAGGTTGAAACAGGAGTAAAATACATATTTACACTGTTGTCCTCATGTGAGTGCTAGATGGTTGTAGTGGTGAAGAGATAGGTTGAGGTCCAGGAAGTGTCTTTGGAGGAGGAGAGCTTTAAGATCTATTTTGAAGGTCTGGAAAGAGGTGGTGGTTCGGAGGGATGGAGGAAGTGAGTTCCAGATTCCGGTCGCATTACCAGAGAATGATTGAGCCATAAATAATTTCCTTTTGAAGGTAGGAGGTTCGAGCAGTAAGTTTTCCGCATTGCGTGAAGGTCTAGAGTCTCCTGAGATTTTGAGTTTGTTGCCCAGATAGCGTAAGGTGGAGGTGTGCAGGGCTCTGTGGTTGATACAGGCAGTCTTGTAAATTAACCTTGCTTTGATAGGAAGCCAGCAGAGAGACAAAAGTATGGGTGAGATGTGATCATTTCTTTTAGCCCCATATATGAAGCGAGATGCTGAGTGGAGGATGGATTTTTAGAGGGTAAAGGTGGGATTTGGGGAGGCCAGCAAGGAGAGAGTTGCAGTAGTCCAATCTGGAAAGAACCAATGATTGGACCAAGGTTTTTAGGTTTTGTTCAGGAAAGAAGCGCCAAACCCCCCAGAGAAGGCACAGTTGGTAACGTGCATTCTTGGCGATGGAATTGATATGGGACTATAAATTGAGCCTTTTATCTAGGATGACGCCTAGAGATTTGGCAGTGTGAACAATGTTAGGCTTGTTGTTGAGAATGTTCAGATTGATCATCCAAGATTGGATAGGAGGAGGAGATAGTGAGGTCGAGAGGAGAAGGAATTCTGTTTTGGAAGGATTCAGTAATAGTTGATGAGTAGACAGCCAGTGGTGGATGGAGTTGAGTGTGGTGTTGAGAATTAAAATGTCATGAGTGGAAGAAACCTTTAGGTAGATTTGGATGTCATCTGCATTAGGTGATAATAGATCCCGGATTTGTTTAGGAGATTACCCAGCGGTTCAATGTAGAGGTTGAACAGAGTGGGCGCGAGGATCGAGCCTTGAGGGACACCTTGTCCAACAGCCATTGAAGTGGAGAGACAATTAGCTGTTTTGATCATCTGGGATCTGCCCGAGAGGAATGATTCGAACCATTTGAGCACTGTGCCTTCAAAACCCATTCTTAGCTTTAAAGTCCTCAAAAGAGTGTTGTGATGAACAGTGTCAAAAAGCTACAGATAGGTCAAGAAGGATCAGGAGACAAGATTCACCAGAGTCAAGCAAGCAAGTCCTGTGGACACCACCAGCCTTCGCTCCGGTCTCGAGGCAGTCTCGCTGCATTTGTTGGCACAGAAGTCACTTGTCTGGTACATACTTGCCATGCACTAGTTTAAAAGGCGAGGCTCAGCTGACCAGCCTTGGGAAACCAATCGGCAAACTTGGCAGCTACGGCAGTGTAATTGTGAAAGCCGTCTGCTTTACATTAATGAATAGGTTCAAACTTTGAAGCGTCTGCTGCTTCTCCAGAGCTCAGTCTGGCGGCTTGCTCCTCCGGCAAATGCTGTTAGGTCATTTGTACAGCATGGAATTTATGTTTCATAGTGAATGCGGCGTGAGGAGAAAGCTAAGTAGCATTGTGAGAATAAACTTAAAGCCCTGGCATGCGTTTTACATTGTCTGCACTTCCTTAGAATGTGGGAAAAGGCACACATGGCATCAGTAGGAATGACGCTGTGAATTATTGTATCTCGAAAAATGTAAACTGAATCAGCTAGTGGGTTGTGAGGCTCTGGTTCGAAAGTTTAGTATAACCTACAAATTGTGAGCTATAAGGGCCAATATTGGTCTGTCTGATCAGGTAAAAATCTTCGGGTTTGTCCTTCAAAGTGATTTGAAACTTGAAGGGTAGGTGATTTTTTTAGTAACGTGCAGCGCTTTAAATAGAAGTATAAAAGTGCAGGTAATCACTCTTTACAGTACCTGTTTGTTCCTGAGAAGCGCCGGTATTCTGGCATTAAAAATAAGGTTTTGTGGGGTTCAGAGTCTACGCCCCACTTTTGCTCCAATTCATTTTGGCGTCGGAGAATTAGCCAATTAGAGTTATAGTATTTAGAGCATGTGGCAGTGAGGTTCCTGCATTTGTAAAGTAAGAGCAGAATATTGTATGCGCAGAGTGCGTTTTATTTCACCAGCTCCAGTTTCTCTGGCTGTCATTACAGCAAAGGCTATAAATGTGACTGCTAAAGGATCACGCGCCAGTAGGAAATGAAGGGGCCATCTGTTCCGCTGGTGAACTCTCCCAAATCTGTTTCTCGCTTCATATCTTCTCTTTCAGTGTTTGATTTTTTCTGTGTCTCTTCGTGAGCATCCCCCTCTAGCTAGTACAATATATCTGGTTTTCTTTCACTTCACTCTTTCTTCGTGTTCTCTCGCTCTCTGGCCCATCTCTCCTCTTCCAATTTCTGCCCATCGGCCGCACCAGTACCACCCAACCGTAAGTCCCACGGTTGGGTGGACAGCGGTTTAGGGTGCTCGGAATGGTTTTCACTTTGCAACAACCTCACCATAGCCCTGGCCTTGATTATGTTCGCAAACTAGGTTAGGCGCTGGGAATGTACGGCCGGCTATTTATATCACAACCACAGGAAGCACTATCTGTCAGTGCTCCTTCCACCACTGGTGTAAGACCCAGGTTCAAATATCCTCCCGGCTCCTAATCCCGTCTTCCGGAGTCATGGTTGGCGCAGGGGTTTCTGCCTGTCAAATGTCCATCATTTTTTCCACGTTTTCAAATGACAGGAGTGTGCCTGGAGCTTCCAGTTTTCTGTCTCCGCTTTGCAGGTTGATGGTGTCTTCTTACAAGTGTGGTGTGGCCAAGTGGGTGAGATGCTTACTTAGACACCAGGTATCATGGTTTAATCCACCAGGTACCTCATTATCAATCGAGTAAGGAGGCAAAATGGCTTCTTTTCCTCAAAGCACCAGCAGTTTATTTAGAGTTAAGCATTCCATGCTCTCTCATCTTTTCTTAGGAATGTCATTTTCCTTTTCCTTGTAATGACTCTGTTAGATGAGTTTGCTTTCTAATAAATTGTGTATTAGGTGCACATACTTTCCCATTGTAGTGCACTTCAATGGCGTAGAAGAGACATTTGTTAGCTCATGACAGAGATACTACGTTGGTGGCGGCGTTTTGCAAATAAATAATACTGCAGTGGCTATGTGGGAGCAGCGAATCAAACTTCTGCTACTTGCATATTCTGTGCTGGAAGGTCATGGGTTTGAAACTAGGACAGCCAACAAATACACGCGCCCCAGCATGCATTGTGCACATGGTGCTGGGGAGTTAGTTTTCACCCTGATCCCTCGTCAGGTGTAGTAAGCGCTATATAAATGACATTACAAGTACACAATAGACTTGGAGGCGCTCAAGCAGCAGCTGATGACCAATCAGTTCGTTCTTACTGCCGGATGCTGTGCTGAGGTGGGGGGTGGGGCACCCTGAGAGTTTGAGGTGCGTTCTATACTCATGTCGGTAGTGGGTGCTCGTCTTGCAGAACGTCCTTGGTGAAACATCTGTTATTGCTCACATAAAAAGGCTGCCTCGCGCATTTAAGTCCAAGACTGCACCCTGACTGTTTACTGTTCGCCATGGGCTCCACGTCTATCTCTGACCATGCCGGCTTCGTGCTACAACAGAATTCTCTTTGCCAGTGTCACTGGATTTATGTGGCAGCTTTGACAAACTGTGTGGCTAGAAAGCGAAAAATAAGGTGCATGATGTGGCACTATTTTGTAATTTCTACGCACATTAATGTTGTTGGGTCAAACGTCGCATGTAATAAGTAGCACTGAACACACACGCACAGCAATTGAGGGAGCATCTGCAAAGCTCAGCACATGCCTCTCACACTTTTTGTGGTTACTTTTGATCCCTTTCGATTAGAAATTAAATGTGCTTTGCCGAGTACCTCAAATGACAAGGCAGGTGCTATGTGGCAAGTGTGGTTAATGCATTACTATATAGAAAACACTGCAGTAGCATATTCTCATAATTGCAGTGGCATTTGGTTATACCCAGGACCACTGGAATTATGACAGGAGACGACCAAATTATGTGGCAGAGGTAATAACATTATACAGCAAGAAAAGGTAAATTATGCAGCATATTTTGTAACAGCATTACCACATGATTTGTCATTTTCACCCATGTTCATACTGTTATATCAAATCTTTCACCCTATTAGTAAGTCTTTAACATTTAAATACAGCGATAAACTACTGAAAGGTGACCAGTCAACCTGCGGGAAGGGCCTTCCACTGTGCAGCTGTCCATGTTGCTGCATTTTTTAGTACATTTTGATCTGTATGCGAGCACTGGAAAAAATGCAGTACCTCATTTTTTAGGTCTCGCATATAACACTTTTTTATTATAACTTTTCAGAATGCTGCATAGCACCCGCACTGCTCTACAAAATAGCTTAAAGACATTTGCACTGCCAATAGCTCTGACTTAACACTTATAAGGTCCCAAAAGCGAGATCTATTGGCTATGCCAATGCTTGTTATTGCGCGATCAGCTGCCTGCCTCTCAGTGTTTTATGACTCAGTATCAATGACATCGGACACGACAATGAGAATGTTTATTGAAAAATGTCCTAAATACTGTGGGACACCCGGCCTTCCCTGCTGAGGCACTGGCAATGACAGCCGACCGTTAGGAGGCCTGAAGCTACTAGGGGTGGGCGGAATTTGCGAAATCTACTTTCGCAAATTATCGCGAAAATGTTAAAAATTATCGCAAACACGCAGAAATATCGCGAAGATGCGGAAGTTTTTTTCCCGCATGTTCGCGAGATTTTCTGCATGGTTGCGGCTCGCCAACTTACCCATGTGGTTGCTCGCGGGCGCGGCCATCTTGTTTTCAGTTGTCTCGCGGTGCATGATCGCGAGAAGAAAGACGTGATGGCGCGACGCATGACGTCACTGCGGGCGCGAACTGTCGCGAGACAGCGCAAATGGCTAAAAACAATACAACATCTCATGGAGAACGCGACCGGATCAAGAAAACTTGTCGGCGAACGCAGGGATTCAGGTAAGGCGATCGCGCGCGCGCGAGAATGTATTATTTTACAGCGCGAGCAAGAAACAAATTATCGCCAAGCTGCGGAATGCGGAAATTTTGACATTTTCGCGCTCTCCGCGGAATGCGAAAATGTCAAATTATCGCAATTTCCGCGAACGGAACGAAATTTTTTCCCAGGCCTAGAAGCTACCCGATGGAAACACGGTTCATATGCCCAGCTCCTCACGTGTTGAAGGGAGGGCACTTCTTCGCCCCCACAACTGACCAAGAAAACATCTGCCCACTTGCGAGGGGGCCGAGGCACTCCTGCCTGGATCTGCCAGGGTCACTGAACGCACAGTGACTGGACTCCGCTCGGCCAGCAGTCTGACTCCTCTGCCTCTGCCCAGAGACCCTCTGCCCGAAGCAGCTCACCAGCAGCGAGACTCAGGCCAGTACGCTGTGAACTGGATTAATGCTTGATGAGCGGCGACTTAGAACTGTCCTGAGCTCCAAGACAGGGAGAGACAGCCGCCGAGAGTGCCCCTGCCCACCGTACAGTGGATACCTAAGCCGCATAGTAAACCACTCGTAAGTAGGGTCGCCACCTTTTCCAAAGACATACCTGCCATTTGTTCACCTCCTTTTAAGATTTAAGAGTCAAACACGATATACAATGTTATAAAAATGGTCTCGATAAAGTTTTATTCGTTTTTATAAATGGCCATTCTGTCTGTTTACTTCAATTAGCAGCCAGTGATAATTAAGTTGGCAGCTCCAGAACATTGCAAAGTGCATTCTTCTTCTTGTTTTTTACTGTTTAAGGTATGTACTAATGAGGGGAAAATACCCGCTTTAGGTGCTTTTCACTATTTTTGCAAAGGCAATAAAACACTCCTCATGCCAATAAAAAGATAACCAGGTGTAACCCGACTGGTAAGTGGCCAGTTCCGTGACCTGTGAACTGCTGCAGTGTATAAAGGCAACAATCCACAGAGGCCAGTCCAGCCCTGGTCAGGTACTGGTGCTTATTACTGGGAGGGGCGTGAATGTACAGACTGAGAGAATGGCTGCAGCATTTGAGCCGGACCAGGCCTTGTTGTCACTTCTTATTATGAGGGCCTTAAGCTATTTATGAGGTGACATTTGTGTCAGGTGGTGGCTTTGAGGGTCACGTGATAGACTGTTTGTGCTGGTTCGTTCTGGGGCCTCAGCACAGTTTGATGAGTTCCTGCAGAGGGAGGGTGAGACACGTGGATCTGCATGGGAGCTCTATCCTGTTTTTGTGGGCGGCGAGGCTCATTCGCAGGCAGTATGGCCTCTCACATCCTCTTTGGTACAGTCGGGTACCACACCGCCCTTCCATTTCTGGTGCTCTGCAGCAGTTGTAAGATTTTAGAGTTTCTCGTTGCTCAAATGGGTGTAATTTCTGGTATTTATATGTTGCTGTCGTCTTGCAGGAAAAGTGTCACTCATAGTCGTTGACAATGTCACTCATAAATACACTGACATTATGAAAAAGTCACACATAGCAATCTGAAACATTGGCAGCTATCAGCGTCCGCCATCTTCGGCAGTTAGCCCAAAGTAATACTTTCAATAATGCAGAAAGAAAGTGGAAACAAAACCAGAAGAAAGTGGTTGAAATAAGTGAATGGGTAGAGGCTGTTTAAACTAGTTTAGTGTTCAGTCAGAGAAACTACCTCCGGTAAGGTGCAACCTGGCCAATAGTTTAGCGACAGGACTTGAAGTAAAGCTGGGAAAAATTGGAAAAATCAGCAAAAGCCAGAAATGTTTTCTCTCTGTAAAATAAACTTAAAACGTCCAGTAGACAAAGATGTCGCTTCAAACCTTTTATGAGTCTTTCTAAACTAACATTAAATAATGATTAAAGGAACCATAGGCTGTGTTGACAGTTGAAACAGACTCCAGAATATTTTACATAAAATCTTGCTGAAGTACCACCTCTAAGCTCTTCCAAAATGTAAAACATTTTGGCATTTCTACAGGTGCCTGACTTATTTTGATTTTATAGCACCTTACCGGAAGCAAGTGAAATACAGCAAAAATAATGTTTCAGCTTGTGTCCTGATCACATCAGATTTCAGGGCCCCTGTCCTGGAGAAATAATCCTCCAGGCTACATTTCCTTGCCATGTCTGCACTCCTCTAAACTTGGAGACGCAGAGGAACTCACAGTCTTTGGGAGCAGCAACCCTGTCACAAAACTTCATCATAAACTCAGGAGATGGGTCATTATTTTTTTGCTTCGGGAACACTGGCTGAAATAATTTGCAAACAGATGGTTGCATTGTATGTATAAACACTGATGGTGCTCCATATTTAAAAGATAATTATTTTCTTTACCAAAAGAGTAACAGAATTGAGGGGGTGCCACAGCACCTGGCCCACACCCTTACTTTCAGGGCCCTTCGCCCACAATATCTGTGAATGGCTTTAACTGGATATTGGAAATTACCATCTTCTGTGTGGTATTCCCCCAGATGTTTGACTTCTTGAGAACCCATTTTTGTTGGCCATAGGACTCTATGCACTTTACTCCTGTGAACCAGTGGTAAAGTGATATACCTTTTAAGCATGGTAAAAGTGGCATAAACCTATTTGGCAAATTAAACTTACCTACTATATGTATCTAGGGCCTGCAAGTTAAATCTTGCAACACTCACTGAGACACCCCCAAACGTTAACACTGTAAAAAAAAAAAAACCTTCAAGCTTCTTTAGGTAGTTTAAACTGCCATTTTAGACCCTCAAATAAAACCAGATTGTTTTGCCGATGACTTGTTTATAATCACTTTTACTTCCTAAAAATTTCCAAGTCTGAAGGTAAACTTTCAACTGGGACGAACCGACCCAGTATCCGACCCATGCTACATCTCTGTTGGCCTTAAACTTTGACCCGATCTAGCATGACTAAATAACCAAGGTCAACTCTTTGTGCTTTTTGGTGGTATTTGTAACTTAAACTTTAAAAAATGATATCTACTTATTGAATTATGGTCACTTTTTGTATAATTTTAAAATGTACTCTATTTTTCTAAATTGGTTTGGGATTTTTTCTGTGTTGTGTTTTCACTTCATTACTGTTTGAGTGCTGCATAACCTACTTGAGGGTTAAAGCACAGGTTTATTCGTTGGCATTTGTGGTTCACCCCGACAAGGCTTGTGATTATAATTTAAGGTGCGTTGTCACTCCTCACAACTAATATTTCAAATTTCATACACTGGGACACAACACAATTTGTTGATGCTTAAATTATGCTCTGTTCACAATTAATATCAAGAAAAAATATTGCCTCAGTGAGGTTTCAGCCGTGGAATGCTACAATATCCACATGTTCTTCTAGGAATGACAGCTACGAACTCGGTGGCCTGGATATCACTAACACTAGGCAATTACACCAATTTAGGACACACACTTTTGGCAGCAAAAATTCTACTATTCTTATGTATCAAAGTTCATCACATTTGCAAGTAATACATCTCTTTACAGCAGTGGTATTCTTCTTCCTTCTTTTTAGAACAGCTGTAGCTTTTGCTGGAGATCTCATGTTACAAATACACAAGTATACATACATACAGTGGAGAAGAATGAGCTTTATTTAGGTCAGCCCCCTTATGCCATTAGCTTTTGACATCTTTGAAGATTTGCCATTGGCTGGGTGGCATGTTATTCTGTGGAAGTGTTCATGGAGCTTTAAGCTGTCAATCAGATACCTCACCACCGAGCTTCTGCCCTCCCCTTCCCTCATTCCTTGCACCACCTCTTGTATAGGATGTGGCCTCAGCTGATCTCCACACTGCCCCAAACCCAAATCACAAGCTATCAGGTGAACGAGCGCTTGTATTTTGGATTTGCCAGTGCCTGGTAAATTGCAATTCAACAAGCCCTAGCACAGACAAAATATGAGCAATTTACATTTTTTATGGTATTCCACATTAATGCTCCCTCTGCCTGATAAAGTCCTGCTGACATCAGAGAGGGTGTCGTGTCTCAGCGCCGCAAGAAGGACACAGTACACAGTATGGGGTATGCAAACTTTATTCTTCTTCTCTCCGTGTGCCCACGTCCGCTCTGCTCCCTGCTTCCTGCCTTCTGTCCCCTCCCCACACCCCTGACCGGATGTGGTGTCCGGTGACCTCCCTGCCCTTCGCCCAGTTCAGGGTCCTAGTGTCCATTCCCAGGACACTACATCTCCCCCTTTGTCACAAAATCAGAGATGCGCAAGTTAGGTGAATGATAGTTTGATAACATAGATAGAACATAGATAGATACATCGAATGGGTGTATCACATTTCTTCTATTAGTCTTTTTGGTCTATTTGCTGTTCTTCTTGGCCGTTGCCCCATGTCCTGGCCCCTTGCTGTCTCCCGGTCACCTTCTGTTTCTGTGTCATGTCGTTCCCGCTCTGCCGTTCCTTCTGTGCTTGGTGTTTGCTCTTCTTTCACCTCCTCTTTCAGTCCTTTGAAGTGTGAGCTGTTTCGCGTGATCCTTTGGCGTCCTGACTCTGCATGTTTTTTTTTTTTTTTTTTGAGTTAATGAAGCCCCAGGAACTTTTTTTTTTTTTTTTTTTTTTAAAGTTCCAAAACCTTTATTGGTACCTGACACAGTCATACATCTCACGCCTACAACCTCACGGGCCGGCTTCAGGTGACAGTTCACCACTCAGTTCACCCTCCTATACACAGCCATGTGACCGACAACCCGGAGGTCCGGCGGCAGATACCTGTTGATCAAGCATAACATTACAATTGTAGATGAAAAACATCCGGAACCCTTGCAACAAACTAAGCACCCTGTCCATTAGGCGCATCTGCCATGTGCGCTACCTGCAATTCGGAGGTACTAGTGTCCAGGAGCAACAACCCCCATGGCAGTCCATTAGTATCACGTTCCTGAGGGGCAGATAAACAGACCTCCCCTAGGTGACCCGTGCGGCCCCTGAATCAGCAACCCCCTGTGATTGGGTCTCCGCAGCCGCGGAGGCGGTATAAGCCGCTAGGTACTCCTTAAACGGGTCCCAAATGTCCCTAGCTCTGCTAGTTAATGGTTGCGTCTCAGCATAGATAGTACTCTGTTCCTGGCAGTACAAAAGATCCCCTATCCAGTCCTTAAATTTCGGTGCGCGCCCTCTGCCCCACCGGCATGCAACTCTCCGCTTCGCCAATAATAGTGCAATGCTCCCCAATTTGCGAGTTAGCTTTGGTATCGATACCGTGTAGCCCAACAGCATCACCAGCGGATCTAACTCCACCGGAGCCCCCAACATGGCCGTCAATGCTGTATGCACCTGCACCCAGTAATCTGCCACTCTCGGACACATCCACGCCAAATGCAGGAAATCTGCACCCTCCGCCTGACACCTCTCACACTTGTCATTATCCGACAGGCGAAATCTAAGCTTTTTGACTGGCGTGTAATACATTCTCTGTAAGAATCTGTAATGGATAATACGCAGTCGGCTACTGGAGGAAATCTGGGATGTGAGCTCACAACAATACGTCCATTGCTCTTCCGTGATGTCCCTGCCTAGTTCGAGTCTCCACTGCTGGAGTGCCCTACAGTCCAAACTTCCACTGCGTGCACGTATACTGCTGTATAATTGCGAGACTAAATGCCTACCATCCGTTGACGTAAGCAGGGCTTGCAGAGGCCTCACCGTGACGGGTTCCTCCGGGAAGCGTGGTAGTATCTTCCGCAGCCCCCTCCGCAACCGGACATAATAAAAGACATCCAGCGGCGTGGGCCGATATCCCCCAAACAACTGCTCTTGTGTCTTGAACTGACCACTGGCGAAGAGGTCGCCCCAATGCCGAATTTTAATTCTAGCGCATAGCCCCTGGAACCCTCCTTCCTGCAACAGCGACAAGTCTGGGTGATAAACTAGGGGCAACGTCGGGGCATACAGAAAGCCAAGCGCCAGACAACGTAGTATACGCTGCCACGCATCTACCGTGCACGGCACCGTAGTGAAAGGCGTATCAAATGCGCTTAATGGGCCCTGAAGAACCCCCGTCAACGGTAGGGGTCGGGATATCCAGTCCTCCACCGCCAGCTGCGGCAGGAAGGGCACAGGTGCAAACCAGTAATAAGCAAAGTGGGCCTGCGCGCTCAAATAATACTCCAGAAAGTCTGGTACATCAAAACCTCCAGATGCGTACGGCCGAGTTATAATCGACCATGCCAATCGAGGCTGCTTACCAGCCCAAAACAGCCGCAATAATTCGGAACGCAATGTTCTAAAGAAATACGTACCCGGATAGTACGGGATGTTCTGGAAAAAATATAAGAAGCGAGGCAATACCACCATCTTGATCAGCGAAGCCCTGCCTGCCATGGTGAGCGGCAGAGACACCCAACGGGTAACATCCTCCGTCAGCTTAGTTATGGCGGTACCGTAATTCAGCCGCAACGTCTCCTCCCTTACCTTCGAGATCTGAACCCCCAAATATCTGAGATCCGACTCACACCAGTCCAGCGGGTAGTCCAGTGGAAAGCGGCCCACCGCAGGCGTCAGGGGAAAGAATTGCGACTTCTTCCAATTTATTTGGATGCCCGACAGGCGCCCAAACACTAAGAATTCTCGGAGCAGCAGATTAAGGTTGACCTGCGGATCTACCACATACAACGTTAAATCATCCGCATAGAGAGACACATCAATCTGCCGTTGGTAGCATTTAAAGGCACTCTGCTTATGTAATTGTCGGATACGGCACGCCAGAGGTTCCATCGCGATAGCAAATAATAATGGGGAGAGCGGGCACCCCTGTCTAGTGCCTCTTGTCAGCGGGAACGAGTCGGACACCTCACCATTAATCAGCACTCTCGCTTTCGGGTCAGCATAGAGCAATTTGATCCATGCAACAAATATTTTGGGGAAACCCATCCTGTACAGGATGGCAAACAGGTAGTTCCACTCGACCGAGTCAAATGCCTTGGTGGCATCAAGAAATACTGCCGCTACTGGCAGTTCCGGCGCAATCGTATTGATCAAGGAAAAAAGCGTACGCAAATTACTGGCCGTCGAGCGACCCGGAACAAAACCCGACTGATCTGGAAGGGCAATTTTCGTCATCAGCAGAGAGAGCCTAGTGGCAAGCACCTTCGCCAAGATCTTTGCGTCACAATTGATTAGGGAGAGCGGCCTATATGAATCACACTCCGCCGGGTCTTTTCCTGGCTTCAACAATGAGGTGATCAGTACCTCCCTCATTGTCCCTGGAAGCACTCCCACCTCAAGTGCGTCCTCATACACCTCCCGAAGCACCGGAGCCATGATATCAATATAGCATTTATAGAATTCAGCTGGGAGTCCATCGAGCCCTGACGCCTTACCATTACTCAGAGACATAATCGCCTCCCGTATCTCATCCAGTTTAAATGGGGCTACGAGAAATTCCCTATGGTCATTGCTTAACCAGCATAACGCCACATCATCCAGAAAGTCCCCAAACACCACCTCCCCACCACTGCGGGCTTCATACAACTCCTCATAATGTGCAGTAAATTGACTCAAGATTCCCTTCGTATCCTGACAGAGGGCCCCTTCCCGATCTCTGATCTCCAATATATGTGTGGATCCCCGTGCATGCCTAGTAATCTCCGCTAAGGCGCGACCTGGTCTCTCTCCTTCGCAATATCGGCGGGCTTGCCAGTATCTACCCCTGAATTTGGCCTCCCTATCTGCTTCCCGCTCGTACAACGTGAGTCGTTCTCGGAATTCCTTATGGAGCGGCCCCATCGGTTCCTGGGCCATCCTAGTTTCCAGCTCCGCTAGTTCCGACTCTAATTTGGTGAGCGAGCCTTGTATTGCTTTTAGCACCCCAAAGCTCTTAGATATGTAATACCCTCTGACCGTCACCTTGAATGACTCCCATATGGTCTCAACACTGTCCACTGACCCCTTGTTGCGGGGAAAAAACTCGGCTATCTCGTCCCTCAGTTCCGCCTGAAACACCGGATCTAAGAGTGCCGTGGGTTGCATACGCCACCTGGGAGCTGCCTTACCGTAACCCGGGAGCGCCACCTGGACCAATACAGGGCAGTGATCCGAATACGACCTCGGTAAGTGCACCACTCGCCCTAGATCCACCGCTAAGCCAGTGGATAGAAAACAGTAATCCAGCCTGGCCCAAGTATTGGCATATGTTGTGAAGTGCGTCCCTTCTCGGACCCCAGGATGCACCAACCGCCAACTATCCACGAGTCCCCCTTCTGCCACTATGCCCACCATGGCATCCCTCGCTCCCTTATTGTATTGCGGGCTACCATCCGACCTATCAAGCCCCGAGGCCATAGTGAGATTAAAATCCCCCCCCCATAGGATATGCATGGAACCCGTGTTCAGTATCTTGCCCCATAGCATGGTGAAGAAGGCAGGCGAATCCACATTTGGCCCATAGCAGTTTACGATGGTGACCGTATCAGTACCAAGTCTGCCCCACACCAATACAAATCTCCCCTCCTTGTCCGTATGGTCACCTAGCATCACGAACGGCACCTCTTTCTTGATCAGTATCGCCGTGCCCCTTGCATACCCTGAGTACGAAAAGAAGCTCCGCACAGCCGCCCATTTGCTGGCAAAAGTGTAAGTGGCTCGAGGACTAAGGTGCGTTTCCTGTAACAACGCGATTTGCACCTTATGCTGTTCCAAGTAAGCCACCACCCTCCTACATTTCCTGGCGTCATTTAACCCCCGAACATTCCAAGTGGCGACAGTGACGTGTGACTTACGCGCTTTATCAGCCATGCGTCGTTAACCTCCCACGATCCAAAGCAGTCACCCAGTTCTGCATACCGTGCCCGCCCCAGGTGCCTACCGCCCAACAGGTTACCCCCTTTACCCCCTCAAATCGAATATGCAGAAGAAGCTCTATCTGTAGCGTAACACATTGCAGCCCACTCCTTACTCCATAGATAAAAAACCCATCCTCAGTACCATGCTCTCTATCCCGGTCCGGAACTACAAACATACAAACCATAGCTACAGCCCATGTCCCCACCCTCCTCCCACTGAAGCAAACCCCAACTTGCCAGACCTGTATCCCCCCCTCCCCACCCACAATTGCCCCAAACAGCAGGGCAAGTACATTCCCAAGACCCCCAACATGTACTAGGGTGTTTCCCATCAGGAAGCGAACCTAGGTGGCACCACCAGCTCCCGCCCCAGAAACGCCAGCCCGGCCACACAGTGTGCAGTCCAGCTCAGCGATATGAGGAGGCGTCCGGCGCTAGAACTGGATCCACCCGAGTCCCATCATAAGCAGACCCCTGCCTCCCATAGCAGCAGCCAGCACTATACCACAGCCCGTGCAAACTTCAACAAGATTCTCCTGCAGTGCAGCGCCCCACGATAGGCCACCACCCCACCACGCTCGCAGCCACAGAGCGCCCAAGCCCAATCAGCCCCCCGTGCAATTTCTCATAGCTGGCCACCCCAGTCCCAGTCCTCAGTCCACCATTACACCTGCACTTGTGGCCTAATATGCCAAATACAGTCACCCCACTCACTGTTCACCGGCCACAAGTTCCTCACGCCGGGGGTCCTCGTCGTTTCCAGCTCCAGTCTCAGATCTGCGGGAGCGCTTGTGCTGTTTGATGAAGTCCTCCACCATCTGAGGATTCGTGAAGAACTTCTGCCTCCCCTGGTATGTGACCCGCAAGCGCGCCGGATAAAGCAACGCATAATCCATTTGCAGGTCCCGCAGTTTCGCCTTAACTGTTATAAATTTCCGACGTTCCTCCTGCACCATCGGTGTGAAGTCTGGATACAGCGTGAAGGAGTTGCCATCATAGGATAACGTGCGTGTGGTCCGTGCGGCCCTCAAGGTGGTGTCCCGATCTCGATAATTGAGCATCCGGGCGATGATCGGCCGGGGCGGCGCTCCCGGCTTCGGTCTGGGGCCCAGGGCTCGGTGCGCCCTCTCCACAATAAATTGGGGAGAAAAAACATCCGATCCAATCGCCGCCACCAACATCTTCTCCACATAGTCCTCCATTTTGCCCACATTCGTCGACTCCGGAATACCCACGATGCGTACATTATTCCGCCTACTGCGCGCTTCCAAATCCTCATTCTTAGCAGCGATGAGGCGCAGCAGATTGTCCATTCTGGATAACTGTGAGGTGTGCTGCGCCACCGTATCCTCAGCGTCCGAGATTCGCTGTTCCGCCCCCGTTATTCGTTCCTCCTGGACGTCCAGCTTCTGCACCACCGCATCCATACGGGACGACATTCTGTCCACTTTATCTGCAATCGTCGCAAATCCTTGACGCATCTCTCGTAGGACATCTTGTAAATTGGGCGCCGCGTCTGTCGAACCTCCTGCCGGCATCGGCGGCTCAGCCGAACCACGAATCTCTTCCACCACCTTGGTCGACTTCTTGCTAGCCTCAAACGTGAGTTTGGGCTGTTTCGCGTCCGTCCTGCCCATTCTGCCCTCCGGTCAGTACACTCCGCCAACAGCCGTGGACACCTCCCCGGGACCAGAAGCAACGCTGATGTCTCTCCGCACTTCTCTGGAGTTGGTGCCCCTCTTTACAGCGCAAGACCAAGCTGCCAGGATGCCCAATCGAAATGGTGCAGTCCAGTCGCCACCAGCCTCACCCTCCACGCACACTCACTGTGCTTCACGGTAAGCCGGCCGCCTCACCAGCATAGCAGGGAAGCAAGCCATACGTAGTCCGTGCCGCCGTCCTGCCCAGCACTCCCTCCTTCCACTGCGGACACCAGCGAGGCACCATGCGACACCGCCCTCTCAAAGCAACGCCGGGGTTCGCCGCCCCAGTCAGTGGCATCCAGCTCCTCCAAGCCCAGCGTCACGGCCCAGTGTCTGCGCGCTTGCTCATCCGCGCTCCCAGCTGGCCATCCACAGTGCCCGGGGGCCCCTGTTCCGAGTCATCCACAATGCCCGAGGCAGGGGGGCGAGGGGGGGGGAGGGCGACACCACTCACCCCCACGCGGTCCAGATGGCCCCCGGCTCCCCCACAGAAGGCCGCCACCGAACACCGCCGGAAAACGGCAAAATTAGCATTCCACCACAATGGAGGGGGGGGGGAATCTCCCCGTTAACGAGCGCCACTAGCTTCTCCAATTCCTGTCCCGCTCCGCCGCTACCTCCAAGGCGCCGAGTCCCTCCAAGGTATCGTCACCGGTCCCAGCGTCCACGGCCTGCAGCCAGTTGCTCAACCCCGGCCTCTCGTACCCGCCGGATCCGGCAATGCAGCTCCGCACGTCCAAGCCTCTCACTCGCCGCCGCTAGCGAGGCTCCGTTCTCAGGGACCAGGCATCCGTCACCTGTCAGCCGCCGCCAGTACCGTCCGGTACCTGCACCAATGTTCCACACTCGATTCTGGGACCCAGGTGCCCCAAATAAGGATAATTTGGCGGATTATAACCGCCGGACGACGGGAGCTCTACACGGAGGCTTCCATGCACCCGTGCGCCACCTAGCGCTTCTCTGCCGTGACCATGGTTCCCTTCACTTTGGTGATTGTCAGCGGATCATGTGAAAACGTGCTGTCAGACTTCCGGTGCTGTCGCTGTTGCACTATCACGGCGTCTCCCTCTTGTAGATGTGACGTGGTGGCATTTCGTCTGCTGTACGCATACTCTTTCATTCTTTCTTTTGCCTCCTTGTCTCTGTCTGCTATGCTCTCATGCCCTGATGTTGTTGTTGTCTCTACTTGCGGGAGTCTTGTCCTGCTTGTCCTCCCCAATACTAGCTCCGCTGGGCATTTTCCTGTGGAGCCGTGTGGTGTGTTCCTGTTGTCACGTAGCACTTGGCAGAGTGCTTGGCCTAGCGAGATCTGTGACAGTTTCGCTCTCTGAACCGCCTTCTTAATGTTCCCCATGAACTTTTCGACCATGCCATTTGCCTGGGGCCACAGCGGCGTTATTTTCTTATGTTGTATTCCGAGGTATGTCATGAATCTTCTGAATTCATCCCCTGAGAATGGGGGACCGTTGTCTGTTTTCAAACTTTCTGGGGAGCCCCATGCTGCAAAGATGTCATCCAAGATCGGTAAAGTTGCTGTTGCTGACGTTGACGAGACTGGCCTCACGATGGGGAACCTGGAGTACTCGTCAATGACCACCAGTAGATAATTTCCTGTATCCAGCGGTCCAAAGAAATCAGCTGCTAATGTTGTCCATACCGCTCTTGGCAGTTCTGACATGTGCAGTGGTTCTCGCCTTGCTGGCTGTCCTGTCACTTGACAGAGGTGACAGGTCGCGATGGTGTCTTCCACTAGATGGTCTAGCCCAGGGAACCATACTTTCTCCCTCAGCAGTTTCTTGGTTGCAACGATGCCTCTGTGCGATTCATGTGCAATGTTGACTACTTGGCGCCGTAGTGAATAAGGTATCACTATCCTGGTGCCTCGCATTATTATGCCCTGACTTGTTTCAGACAGTTCTTCACTTATTTTCTGCAATGCAAGCATCTCTTCTTTGTTCACTCCCCTTCTCCACGTGGAGTTGTTGTTCACATGTCTCCACCGTTGTTGTCTCATTGTCTCTTTGGCCATTTGTAGCGTGGCGTCTTCCTCAGTCTCCTTTTCTTATCTCCGCTATTGTTATGGGTGCTGGAGCGCTTTGTTTTAGCACGAAGTTGAGATATTCCTCTGCTACTGACGCTTTCTCTTCTCCATTCGGTAATGGGTGTCTCGACATGTAGTCTGCTGGATTGTGCTCTTTCCCCGGTTTGTGGGCAATCGTGAAATCATAGTCCATTAACCGGATTCCCCAACGCTCGATTCGCGGCGGCATCTTTGCTGACGGGTTGCCATATATTGTTACCAGTGCTTGGTGATCCGTGATGATCGTGAATTGTTTCCCATATATGAACATGTGATAATGCTCACACGCCCATACCACCGCTAAGCTTTCTTTTTCTGGCTGCGAATACGCCCTTTCAATGTCCGTAAGGCTTTTGCTGGCGTAGGCAACAATTCTCCTTGGTGAGTCCCTCCCTGGTTGGTGTTGCGCTAGTATCGCCCCTAGTCCTACTGGGCTTGCATCCACCATCAGTTCAGTGCAGAGGACACTACAGAGGGAATGAGCAATTTACATTGAAGTTTGAGCTAAGCATGCTGGAGGTGAAAGGAGACAGCAGACCTGGTCATTCAACGCATTCCTCTGCTATGGAGACTTGGCACACACAGAGGTTTAATTTCAACCGTCGCAAAAAGTATTTCATATTTTTGGTAGCCTTGTTACCTGAAGTGATTGCCTAGCCTGGTTATTTGTGGCAGCTCTCTGATGAAAATACACTTACTCATCTCACAGAGAAAATGATTTTTAGAAACATAATTAGCACCTCATGTACTTGAGGTGCCAGGATTAGGAATGCTATATTTATTCCTTCATATTTTATTGGAACAAATACTTGCAATATGGGTTAATCATACACAGTGGAAAGGCCTTTGCAAAAATACTTTAATTTGATTTAAAACATGCTGATGTGAAATTTTTTTTTTTTTTTTTTTAAACAAGATTTACAGATTACATATGAACATTTTACTGAAACAGAGACTCAAAGCAGTTTAAGGGTAGACACATGCAGTTCTGAAGAACAAGTTACTTACCTTCGGTAACGCTCTTTCTGGTAGAGCCTCTATCTAGCTGCTGACTCCTCCCCTTTTGAATATTTCCAAAGCATCAAACTGGATCAAGAAACTTTTCAGCAGTACCTCTGCACCCCGGACGATATCAGCAGATTTCTCACCATTTGTTTGGAGGTGGGTTTGTAAATGGACTGAAACAAAAACATCCTGCAGGAACAGGCAGGTAAAATGCCCCTACAACAAACCTGACTGTACAGGTAATACTGCTTCATGAACGTATGGAGGGACGTCCGCATAGCTGCCTGACAGATGTCTAGCACATCGAGACCACATGCAATGCAGTATTAGCAGCTTTGTCCCAGTTTTTCTGGAGTTTGCCTCTGTTTTCACTCCAGAGAACCCCACATAAAGTGATCTTCCACCCGGTGTTCTTTGGTACGATCTATGTAGAAGATCTGTACTCTCTTGGGGTCCAAGCGATGGAGTCTCTCCTCCTCCTTTAAGGGAGGAGGAGATGCACAGAACGCCAGAAGGGTGATATTATGACCGACATGGAACTGCATCACAACTTTGGGCAGAAAAGAGGCCCGAGTCCACAGAATCAGTTTATCTTGGAAGAAGGTAGTATAAGGTGACTTAACAAAACAGGCTGAAGCTCACTTGTCTGCCATGGTGAGGTGATGGCAAAGAGGCATACAGTCGTGATGGTATGGAGCCATAAGGGACATATGTGAATTGACTCGAACTGAGTGCACAACAAATAAATCAGGACCAGATTAAGGTTCCTTTGAGGCATCAGAAAGGGAGGAAGGAGAAACATATGTTGTATCCTTTGAAAAATCCCATCACAACTGGTGATTTAAACAGTGAGGGTTGATATGGCAACTGTAAGAAGTCCGAAAGACAACCCCTGACTGTGCCCAAAACAAAGTCTTGCTGGGCAAGAAAAAGAGCAAACAACAGAACGTTATATAACTCAGCATAGAATGGGTCAATCTGGTGGGTGCCTTATCAAGCCACAAATCTGTCCCAACAACAGACATATACAGTTTTCGTTGAGAGACACCTGACTGCCAAGATGATGTCAACCACATCCAGAGAAAGATCAAAGGAATTCAGTTCTTGCCACTCAATCTCCAAGCATGAAGGAGGAGATTGTGAAGGCTCGGGTGCAGAACCCTGCCCTGTTGCGGGGAAAGCATGTCCTCACAGAAGAGCAGCATGATCATAAGACAAATGCTTAAGCTCAGGAGTTGTGCATACTAAACTCTTTGTACCCAATCCAGAGCCACTAGGCTGAATTCGGTCTGGTCAGTCCTGATATTTTTGAGAACTCTTGGCAGGAATGGTATCGGGGAAAGGCATACAGGAGTCCGTAGCTCCACTCAAGGAGGAATGAGTGTCCAAGCAAGAGACACCTTAGAAATTCGAATGAACAGAAGTTCTGACATTATGCATTCTCAGCACTGGCAAACAGATCAAGCCAAGGTTCCCCCATTCGCAGAAGAGACTGCGGGTGTAATTGCCACTAGTGATCTGATAGGCGTCGAGGACTTAGCTTGTCTGCCCTGGTATTCAATGATCCTTCTAGGTGGTTCAACACCAGGAAAATTCTTTGCTCCACCAGCCATTTCCAGAGGTGCAAGATCTCGTGGCACAGAGTTCATAACCGCATCCTGCCGATTTGCTGCAGTACCACATGACAGTGGGGCTTTCCGTGAACACCTGTACCAGCTTCCCCTTGATGAATGGCCTTGGATGTCTGGAAGGCTTTCATAGCCAAGCAGATAGCCATCAGCTCCAGAACGATGATGTAAAGCCAGGAGTCTGCCGGAGACCAGAGTACTCTGATCTCCACCTCTCCCAAATGGCCACCTCAGCCCAGAAGCAACCTATCATTTACCACTGTCAGCTGTGGGTGGGGAAGGGAGACAGGATTGCCACTCACCCAATTGCGGTCCAGCAACCAACACTGAAGATCTTTTGCAGTCTCCTACAAAATCTGAACGCAACGAGAGAGGTCCCTTTGATGTTGGGCCCACTGGGACTTCAGATCCCACAGCAGAGCCTGCTTATGCCACCTGGTATGTTTGACCAGCAGGAAGGAGGAGACCATCTGTCCCAGCAGCCTCAGAGTTGACTTCATTGAAATCTTGGACCAAAGATGAAAGATCAGGATCTTAGCCTGAATGTCCTGGAATCTCAATCTTGGGGAAAAGCCACAAAACCAAATTGTTTTGAGAATGGCTCTGATGAAGGGGAGCACCTGAGAAAGAGTCAGGTGTGACTTCGGCACACTGATAGTGAACCACAAAAATGATATGAGGTTCCCTGTAGTTTGGAGGTGGCTGATGACTGCCTGGGGCGAGCCTGCCTTCAACAACCAGCTGTCAAGGTAGGGAAAGACTGGTACCCCAGACCTCCGAAGATGAGATGCCACCACCTCCATCACTTTTGTTAACATACGAGGGGCACTGGTGAGACCAAAGGTGAGCAGATCGAACTGGAAATGCTCCTTTCCCACCATGAACCACAGGCAGCACCAATGGGAAGTAGGATGGGAATATCAAAATAGACATCCTTAAGGTCCAAAGCCACCATCCAGTCTTCAAGGTCGAGGGCAGGAAAGATCTGGGCCAGGGTAAGCAACTATGCCCTACTACCAGTGCCAGCACTCTCCCCAAAAGCACTACCTGCCGCAAAATGGAGAGATGGTCCTCGGTCAGTCGTTGGGGAGATGGTGGAAGGTGAGGTGGGGAAGAAAGGAATGGGAGAGCATACCCTGTGTGAACTATCTGCAGGATCCACCTGTCCGACATGATCTCCTGTCAAATAATCATCTGACTTTACCTCCTACTGTGTGGCTGTGCTCCATCTGGCCATGCCAAAGAGTCAAGATAATATAGTGGACAAGAAAGAATTTGGGCCATCATACAAAACACCTGTACCTATCCTGGCTGTCGAAGGAACAAGAACTGTACTACTTTTGCCTCTTGCCAGCAAGAAACAAAAGAGATTTGTCTCCATTGATCTGATAAAACCACACTATGTGGCCGATACTGGATAGAAGGCCGCGTGCGCTCCAGTGTAGCCGCCGATCTCCTCTCTCTACCATACAGGAGGTTCAGACAGAAAGACAGATAAAATTTGAAGAGTCTTCTATACGTAGTAATGAAGTTACCAACAATTAAATGGAACTCGTTCCTATTGAAATTGAACATCAAAACACAAATTAAACACAGATATCAATTCGGACTACCATCTACATCTACATGAATATTCCTCTTCAGGAGGCATCAGCTAGTTCAACAAAACCGGCTGAGCTACCACATATGGATCGAACTGCATACGGCTACTTCATCAATTTCAACATCTTTTCTCTGGATCCAAGTGAAACTGAGTCACCGCCAGCTCCAGTTTCCCGCAAAAAACAACTTCATGATTTCTAAATTTTTCTGAAAAAGAGATAACAAGTTTCACCATGGCTATAGCTCTGGATAATAAATGGAAAACTGTTCCTACTATATCTATGCTGGGGAGGCAGAGGAGAAAGACTTCCATGCTGACACACTGACGCGAGATGCTGATGTTCCTGCACGCTGGGTGCTGGAAGCTGGGTCAGAAGTGGAGCCAGAGGCAAAAAATTCTCGGAGGGTCCAATTGGCACAGAGGGTGAACCTGCTGGCGGTATCTCAGGTGGAGGGTCATGTGGCACTTTGGGGCCCGAAAGTGTGCCAGAGGAAGTCGGAAGGGATTGGAAGAGCCGGACCATGGCTCTGCGTGGAACTCTTCGATCTGACAGAGTGTAGCATTCTACCCCTGGAAACTCAGGTTGTGCCAGCACAAGTTGGGGGATCAGCTCTGAAGTTAGGCGACTTCGGGAGCGAGATTGAGAAGAGTGGCAAATGTGAGGGCACGAGGGAGTAAAGTTCTGCTTCAGCTTTTTGTGTTTCTTTGTAGAATTACCTGAAAACATGAAGCACAACGAAGACCGGCCTCCTGAGCAGCTCGGATTACTCCAGGAACAGAAACGAGATCAGAAACAAACCTAAGATGCAGACCAAATCTTGGAATGGCCCTGAAGCGGAGTGTTCTTATGCTTGGCGATGTTGCCTTGCATTCTCTGATGGCATTCAGGTTCATTGACAAGCAGTGGGTGCAGGATGTGGAGTTGTGGCTCGACTGCAGGCACAACAAGAACACCTTGTGAGGATCCATCACAGACATTTGTTTGCAAGTCTGTACAAGGCTTGAAGCCTGTACTTTTGATGGGTGACACCACTTGCAAACACGATATATTTGAGTAATAAGGCTCATAGCGAAAAAGGGAGCTCCGGATCCGCACTGCGTGGCATGGAAAGAAAGGAACTGATATCAGCCCATGAGAGTGGCACCTAATCTGGCCGTACATGTCATTTCACAAGCATTTTATTACTTTACACCAAATATATGAATTTAAAAAAAAATACATATTTTAAGAAAACTTAAACATTAGTTTGATTAAAAAACACACAAATAATATTAAGAGTAACTTAAAACTTAAAATTAAAACTGTATAAAAACAAATATAACAATTCATTAAAGTAACAAAATTAATATCAAAATAATTTGAACTAAAATAGAACATTTTCAAAAAGAATAATATAAATATCGTAAATGTGCCTAAACTTGGTCCCACTCCTGGTGGCTGTCAGAACTACGATCCATCTTGGCCCCTGTAGTTTCTACCAGGAACCTCAGTGTAATAATTCATCAGGATCTATCTATTTATCTAAGAGTAGCCATCACTGTAATACCGATGGGTCAAAGGAATGAAGGGCAAAGGCAGCATAGTGGACCAAAATCTTCTTTTTAAGGCATTGTGGACCTTGATCACATAAGGCTGTGTGAGCAAACCTATGGTCTGGAAAAGTGTTCGTTTGTGAACCAGAAACCAGTGCGAATTCTAGAGAAAAATATGTGTTTCTGGGATAGATTAAGTGTAAAATGGGCCACGGAGGTTTGCAAAAAAAAGATTGCGAATTTGGACTACTTTATCCATGAAAAAAATGGCTGAAGTGTTACAAAAGTCCTGTGTGTTATTGTTCAAGATAGTCAGGCTAGCCACAACATTAAAAAGCTCTTTAGTGGAATTGTTGGCATCAATTATCTTTTGGGTGAAGAAAGTCGACTTTGCTTTATGCACAAGATTTTTATATTTATTAAGGCAGGCGTTATAGTTCTCTTTTTTAGAAGGGTTATAATCCTAATGGGATGAGCAGGGTGGTAGTGGATCCCACTCACCCTTGACAAGTGATTTCTAAGCCCAGCTATACAAACGTCACAAGGTAACAAGGTTTGTAAAGTACATACAGATGGAGATACAACCTGGGTCAAAGAATTCCCTGGGGTGCTTTCGGAGTCTTTAGGCAAACTAAAGGGTTTTCAGTACAAACTTGTTCCACATGAGTGGTCCATTTCAGTAGTGCACACGGTTCACCCCGTACCATTATGCCTCAGTGAAGAATTGGCCAAGAAGTTGAATAAGTTATGCAAATTAGATATTATTGAGCCAACTGAAAGTTCAGATTGGGTTTCTCCTGGGGTTTAGGCACAGAAAAGTGTAGCTCTTTATGATGTCAACCGAAATATATGGGTAGACCAGGAGCATTTGCATAATATATTTGAAATGTTGAGCACATTGAAAGAGGCATAAGGTTTACTACCCTTGATATGTCTGCTGCATATCACCTCGTGCCGTTAAATAAAGACTCCAAACACCTCACCTCCGTTGTAACACCCAAGGGTGCCTATTGATACATACACATGCTATTTGGTCTGGCGTTGGCATCCTCTGGTGTTTGAAGATTATGAGGCTTATATTCAAGGACATTGAAGATGTATTATATTTTCAAGGCAATGTCTTCTTCTATGGGACTGATATTACATTACACGATGTTAGGTTGAGGAGAGTGTTGAAGAAATTACGAGATCATAGTTTGAATTTTCGAGTTGACTGATGTCAGTTAGACCAAGAAGGTGTGGACTATATGGGCCATCTTTATCTCTTATGAGGGTGTATGCCCAAAAATGAAACTTTTAGTAGCTATCCTGAAGATTCCTGCATCTATTGATAAAGACCAACTTAGATCTTTCTTGGGTTAAGTAAAATATTATTAAAAATTTGTACCACATATTGCTGACAAGACTTTTCCCTTAAGGCAATTAGTGAAGAAGGGCGATACGTATGTATGGAACAATAAATGTTAGTTGGCTTTTGAGAGGATTTGTGTGTGCTCATCCACTTATACCCCTAGATACCCAAGATAGTTTAATTGCAATCCACTTACACCCCGGGATACCCTTGATAGTTTGATTGTTACAGATGCCAACAATGCTGGTCTGTGGGCAGTTTTGATGCAAAATGAGAAAAGACAGGAGATATGAGGTAATAGCCTTTGTGTCTAGGGCACTTCATGATGCAGAGGGCCCTTATTCTACAATAGAAAAGGAATCACTGGCTTTGTGGTGGGGTGCATAACATAATAAGATATAAGTTTGGGGTGTGCTTTTTACTACCTGCACTGATCATAAACCTCTAGTGAGTCTGTTTACCACTTAAAAGTGCAGGAAAGGCTACTCCAAGGATAGCATAGAGGCAGTACCGCCTGCGCGAGTATCATGTGGAATAGAATATGTTCCTGTAAGGAAAAACATTGTTGCTGATTGTTTATTGTGATTACCTCTTATTGAGGTTGATTGTGGTATTGAACCTTCAGATGACATTGAAATGGTTTGTGCCGTTGAATGTTTATCTGGGCTAGTTTTGCGGGAAGGTGAATGGAGAAGTGAGTTGAAGGAGGACACTGCGTTGGTGCAGGTGAGAGACTGGATTGTTTTAGCTTGGCCCAATGCCAAGTGCATAGGATCAGAATGTACATCATATTTCCAACTTTCTCAGGAATTTACTTGTGAACAAGGGTTATTGCATTGTGTACAGCAATTGGTGGTACCCGAGGCTTTACAGAGAAAGGTGTTGGAGTTAGCTCACAAGGGACATGCAGGAATCCAGGCTATGAAAAGAACAGTGCATGAGAGGTTTTGGTGGCCAGGAGTGGACAGAACTGTGGAAGTGTACGACAGAGATAGCAGTGTCGCACTATCAGTGATAAGACACAACAATCTCTTGAAACACCTATTGATGTGCCGAAGGAACCATAGTAAAAGTTGGCATTAGGTATTTCAGGCTCCTGTAAGGTTTTGGGTGAAACTTCTAAGTATACCTTAGTTTCAATTGATGTTTTTGTCCACATGTCCAGAAGTGGTCACGGCTCAGGTACCAGAGGCAAACAAGATGCAGGACTGTCACCAACATCTGTCAACGACAGGCATCACGGGGCTTGAAGCTGGCCTTCCTAGTGGACATCTCTGCCATATCAGGAGACGAACTCTCAAAACACTTCGACAAAACCGTGAAAAAGCACAGTCAAAAAGTGACTGAGGAGGCGTGGCCAAGATGGCGGGGTGAGCGGACGCTTCCTCCCGTAGCTCCTCCGGCCCGGCCAAGCTTGAGCCCTTTTCTTACGCTTTTCTCCCCCTGCTGAGGCTCAGCGCGGGAGAGGAGAGCGGCGGAGCATCAGGGGTGCATATTGGTGCTGTTTTGGTTCGGATCGCCTCGGGGGAACCCCCCCAAAAGTTCGATCGAGTTCAAGGGACGACGACGGCGAGCCCGAGGGGCGGAGCGCATTGGAGTGCTGTCCGGACACCTCGGTTGGGCCTGGTGCTGAAAGTTGCGATTTGGAGGGGATCTGGCCCGCCGCTCGACGGAGATTGAAGGCGCCTTGCGGGAGAGGACCCGACGGTGCGGAAGGCTTGGGACGGGCGCCCCGGCACTCAGACTTGTGGCGGCGACACCTCGCACTGCGGGGGCCCCTAACCCCTAGCCGAGGTACAGCGGACTCCCTGACGGGGTTGGACCATCTGGGCCCCTGTGCGTGACGGACTGGGGCCGGTGGTGGAACTTATTTGACTGTGGGGTGCTTCAGGGACCCGGTGGTGTCGTCGGGCCTGGTCATTTTGGCCTGCTCCGCCCTGCCGCCATTTTGTCCCCGAAGGAGCAGTGGTGGCAGCCTTCGCCGGAGTCCTGGCTGCTGGATGCAGGTGCCCCCGCTGCTGCTGGGCTGACTCTCGGAGGGATGTGCTGATGAGACCCCCCCACTGCGGCCCCCTTGGTTGTCTCGCACGGGCTCCCGCCGCTGACGGTGACCGGACTGGGCCGCCATTTTGTCACCTGTGACGCAGCGACTTCGCTCGTGGGGGATACCCACGTCGAGTGCTTGCCGGCGGCTGAGCACCCCTGGGGCGCCTGGATCTGCGCTCGACTGCGGAGCTAGCGATGTCTGGAAGAGGCGGCCCGAAGAAGGGGGACCGTACCCTGCCGGACATGCTTGGCAGGGCCCAGCAATTGCGGGACAGGACGCAGCCCTCGCCGGGGTCCTCCCGGGCTCCGGCGGATGTGACTGGGGGGGAGCCACCCGTCACGAGGGCCTTTATGGAGGAACTGTTTAGCTCCCTCAGGGAGGACTTCCAGACACTGAAGCGGGAGGTGGCCAGCGAGGTCCGAGAAGTGCGCAGGGAGGTGGAGGGCCTTGGCGAACGTGTTGAAGCGGTGGAGACGGAGGGCCAACATCGAGCGGAGGAGATAGTCCACCTACAGCAGGACGTTCTCCGCCTCCGGGAGCAGTGTGTGGAGCTCCAGGCCCACTCTGAGGACCTTGAGAACAGATCTCGGAGGAACAACATCCGAGTGCGTGGTGTGCCGACTGCGGATGAGGGGTCCGATCTGAGGGGCTACCTGCAGGCCCTGTTCCGAGAGATCCTGGGGGAAGCTGCGGACTTTCCCATCAGCATTGATAGGGCGCATAGGGTCGGCCGGCAGCGCCAGTCATCGGCACCTCCACCGGACATTCTGGCCTTCCTGCCCGACTTTCCACTGAAGGAACGCATCATGGCTGAGGCCCGCAGGAAACAGCCCCTGACTTTCCGGGATCGGCCGGTGGCGCTTTACCAGGACCTCTCCGCCATCACGCTGCAGAAACGCAGGTCCTTTAGGATTGCCACTGACTTTTTACGCGAACATGAGACGCCGTACTCTTGGGGTCATCCCTTCCGCCTGATTTTTCGGTGGAATGGGGTGTTACACCAGCTACGCTCCTTGCAAGACATTTGTGGTGTCCTGGGGCTCACGGCGGCGGAGGAAGAAGGAGCTACGCCGGCGTGGAGGTCCTCGGAGGGACGGAACCGGCGGAGGTCAACGAGGCGGCGCTCAGCGGCCAGCGTGGGGCGTCCGGACTCCCCTACTATCAGGGCGGACATGGCCGACGCTCTGAGGGCGGCGGCCGGGGACTCGACCGGCTCCTCTGGCGTGGCCTTGACGGCCTAACACACACTCCGGGGGGAGAGGTCTTTGGCTTCTTTACATGCTTGGTACGGGGCGGGGGGGTTGGGGGGGAGCGGATGGAGGTGAGTGGCTGGACGTCCACTTCGTTCCTTTCTACGGACTTGCCCGTCTTGGGGCTTGACTGAGACAATGGGGTGTTTGAGTTTGTGGGTGGCTAGTTGCCAGGGTTGTGTTTGGGGTGGGGGAGGGGGTTGTTTTGGGGTTGGGAAGGTCCCGTCCGATGTTGTCTATGCCCGCTTTGTTTTGGCTTGTCCTGCGCGGCGGCCCCGCGCGCCCCTCCCGCTGATTCCCTGCCCATTGCATGGCGCTCCTGATCCCCGCGAGGAATGCCGGGCCTAAAGGTAGTGACCCTTAATGTTCAGGGTCTGAATAACCCGGTGAAGCGCAGAGCGATCCTATCGTTGCTGGAGGGGACGCAGGCGGACATTTGCCTTTTGCAGGAGACACTCTTATTGCCCCGAGATTGCCATAGGATGCGTTCTGCTAAGTTCCCTACCCAGTTCTTCTCCTCGGCAGCGAACAAGACGGCGGGGGTAGCCATTCTCCTAGCGAGCTCCTTTCGGGGGGAGGTTTTGCATAAGTGTGCTGAACAGAAGGGGAGGCTCCTTGCGTATCGCATGCGCCTGGGAGGCATAGCATTTACGGTCGGCTCCGTTTATAGCCCAAATGATCACCAAGAGCGCTTCCTAGACTCCGCGCTGGTGGATGTCACTGCTTCCCCCGACCGCCACATTATCATGGGGGGGGGGACCTTAACATTGTCTTCGATTCTGTGATGGACAGATCGGCGCAGCGCTTCCCGCAGACGGGGGAACTGTCCCAGGCTGGGAGGGCCCGGATTGCGGACATGGACTTGCACGACCTCTGGCGCTCCATGCACCCTACGGATAGGGACTACTCTTATTTCTCGCACGCACACCGAACCTACTCACGGCTGGACTACCTCCTGGTGAGTGGACCGATGCGTGCCGCTGCCACGGCGGCGGACATCGGGGTCCTGACCCTGTCTGACCACTCCCCAGTCACCGGCGTTTTCCAGTGGCCGGCGGCCTCCCCCTCTCGGGGGGTGTGGCGCCTTCGGGACACCCTTCTACACAAGAAGTCGGTGGTGCAACGCATCGGGGAGGTCATACAGGACTATCTCACCCACAATAGCAACACTGACACCTCGCAGGCGACACAGTGGGCGGCATTGAAGGCAGTCCTCCGGGGGAATTTATCTCTATCTCTGCAGCTGAAAATAAGGAGCGGCAACTGAAGAGGGATGAGCTGACAGCTCAGGTCCGGGAGCTTGAGCAGGTCCACCGCCGCACGGGGGCGCCGAGGGTGTGGAGGCAGTTGAAGGCAGCGAGGAAGCTCCTGTTGGCTCTGGATCTTGACAGGGCGGAGTATGCCGCCCTACGCTTGAAACATGCCTACTACACTGGGGGGGACAGATGTGGCAAGCTCCTAGCACACCGGCTCCGGGTCGCGCAACAGCGTAGCGTTGTGAAAGAATTGGTGGGCACGGACGGGGGGGGTTGTCTCCGGGGACGCGGAGGTAGCGGAATCTTTCCGCGGCTTCTACGAGGCGCTGTATGCTGAGGAGCCCTCCTCGCCACGGGATGCCGACGGCTATTTGGAGTCGGTGACCCTCCCGGTAATGGATCCGGCTCAGGCGGACCACCTGGAGCGGGACATCCATGTTGAAGAAGTGATTTCAGCTATCGCGCGGCTGAAACATGGCAAGGCCCCTGGCCCGGACGGGTACACGTCGCTATTTTACAAGACTTTTTGCACGGTCGTGGCCCCTGTCCTTACTCGGCTATTTAACTCTTTCTCCAAACCGGGAGCCATCCCCACGGATCTCCTGAGGGCGACGGTCGCGGTAATCCCGAAACCTGGGAAGGACCGGGCCCTCTGCGGCTCGTACCGTCCCATCTCGCTTTTAAATGTCGACCTCAAGTTGTACACGGGGATTCTCGCGTCCAGGCTGAGTCCACACCTCCCCGGTCTGGTGGAGGCGGACCAGGCTGGTTTTGTGCCCGGCAGACAGACGGTTGACAACACCAAGCGGGTGACGCATGTTCTGGAGAAGGCCTCAAGGATCTCGGGGGAACGGATGTTGCTGTCCGTCGATGCGGAGAAGGCCTTCGACAGAGTCCACTGGCCGTATCTTGAGCTGGTCCTCAAGAAATTGGGGATCGGCGATAAGTTCCGCACCATGGTATTTAACTGCTATAAGCATCCTTCAGCGTCGGTGCGGGTCAACGGGTGTAGCTCCGGTGGCTTTGCCATCGAGCGCGGCACGCGGCAGGGCTGCCCTCTTTCGCCGCTCTTGTTTGCCCTCTACATGGAGCCGTTTGCTCAGAGGATTCGTAATAATCCGGATGCTGTCGGGGTCCGGATGGGCCAGTACGTCCACACCGTCAGTCTCTACGCGGATGATGTCCTGTTGACCTTGGACGACCCTAGGAGGTCGCTGCCTGCTTGCCTCCGGGAACTGGACGCCTTTGCGGGGGTGGCCGGTTTCAAAATGAATATGAGCAAGTCGATGGCGTTAGACGTGTCCCTGGCTGCGGATACCAGGAGGGATCTTCAGCGGCTCTTCCCCATGCAGTGGTCCTCGTCCACGGTGCCGTACCTGGGGATCTTGCTGGCGCCTACATTGCCGGAGATGGTTACGGCCAATTATGCCTTCCTCAGCAGGAAGATCAAGGATGAGCTTGGCCGCTGGAACAAAGGCCTGCTGTCCTGGCTGGGGCGAATCGCGGCGGTCAAGATGACGGTGTTGCCCCAGATACTATATCTTTTCCGGGCCCTCCCGCTCCAACCCCCGGTGGGCTGGATACGACAAATGCAGGCTGACATCTCCCGCTTTGTCTGGCAGGGCCGCAGGCCACGCATGAAGAGGGTCCTCTCCACGCTTGCTCCGGAGGCGGGGGGTCTCGGCATTCCAGACCTCCGTAAGTACTTTCAGGCGGCACAGTTACGCTATCTGGTGGAGTGGAGCAGGTGGGAGTCCGACAAACACTGGCTCTTCCAAGACCAGGCGGTGGCGGGCCGCACCTTACAAGAGGTTCCATTCCTGCGCCGCGCGCACCGCCCCCCTAAACTTTACGCTTCCTTTGTTACGCGGGTCCCCCTGCGTGTGTGGGACGCGGTCTGTGAGGCCCGGGGCCTTACCACCTTCCCTTCGCCGCTCACGCCCATTGTGGGCAACCCGGACTTCTCCCCAGGGATGGAGCCGGGGGTTTTCTCCCACTGGGTGCAGGCGGGCTGCAGGGCACTCTTCCAGATCTATGGCCCGGAGGGAGTGGTTCCTTTTCAGCAACTCCGCCAGGAGTTCGGCCTGACGGAGCTGGACAGATTGCGCTACATGCAGGTTCGGCATTGGGCCCTCCAGCCCCAGGTGCGTGCCACCGCCGCCCGTCCAATTACACCGTATGAGAGGTGGTTGGCTACTCGGACCTCCGATGCTAAGCTAATTACCGATCTGTACAAATACCTACAACCCCCGCCGTTTCACTATTACAACCCGGGGAGGGAGCGCTGGCACAGGGAATTGGGTAGGACACTCAGCCACAAGGAATGGGACAAAATTGCGTATCGGGCGCGGCACTCTGCATATCACACGGGCCTTACGGAGACCTTTACTAAGGTGTCCACATACTGGTACTACACCCCGGAGAGACTGCATGAAATGCATAAACACACTGACAGGGTGTGAGAAGTTGGCCTGATATGTAGTGCTCACTATTCTAGTGATCACTGTGTATCATTCCAAACGACCCTCATTGATGATTGGTTGTAAGTCAACCTTATAGACCAGCTATCCTAGTAGCGTGGATACGAGCAGTCTTAGGCTAAACTCTAGAGGGCGTGTTAAGCCAGCTGTTTACCATCACATATACCCCTTGAACACCAAGTGAAAGGACACCACACAAGTTGTTATGAAAATAAAGGATATTTATTTATAACAAGACTACCCTGGCTCTTTATGAGTCAGGGAGCTAAGCACAATACGAAACTCTTAGGAAAATACTTCTGGTTGCACAATTTACACAAATGCCCGAGGGCACGAAACCATTACACTGCGAGTGGAAGGGGGGAGGTTAGAAAGTCTAAAGTTACTGATTCCGGAGTGATCCGAACAGGGGGACTTAAACGAAAAAGGAACTGGACACTTGTAAAGCGAACCTGCGATGGAGCACCGAAATGCTCGTGTTACCTAGCCCAGAGGCTGCGGCTGTAGAAGGTTCGGCAAGATGTCGGAAGTCCTCGTTGTAGTCTCAGGAGCCTGAAAGAAGAGTTGCTGGCAGGCGACCAGTGTCGATATTCAGCGAGATCCAAGCCTGGATCGGTGATAAAGGAAACCTGAAAGCAGAGGGGACTCAGTTCTCAACCGCTAGCCAGCGATCGTGTGGGTACCAGGAGGGTACCGGCTGAAGTCACCTCGACCAGGTGAGTGGATGACGTCGGACTCGGCTGTTCCTCGGACCAGGAGGCGCGGCGGCGACCAGGATGGAGGGCGAGCTGTCCCACGAAGGTGTCTGCTGTCGATGATGCTGGGCCCAGGAATGGGGCAGCGGATCTTGGCAGGGGCAAGCCCACGTGGTGGAGTCAAGATGGCGTCTGGAGTGGACTAGGAGAGTCCGTGGTGCTCCTCTGTTGGAGGGGAGCAAGAGCCAGTCTGGAGCAACAAGCCTAGTGATGAAACAATCGGGGTGCGTCGTGAAGAGGGCCACAAGCCGGTCGGCCAGTGGTCGAACAACGCGGTGAACAGCAAGGAGCGGAAGGGCCCCCACGCAGATCTCGGGGATGCTGGGGAGGCAGACTTCGATGCTGGAGCTGCTCAGGGTTAGGGCTTCTCAAACCCTAGGTGCACTCACTCGAGGGTCCCTCGGTGGGCGTGCTAGATAAGCGTCGTGCAGGTTCTGAAGATGGCCGGTCCCGCAGGTCTCGTCACACCTACGGCTCTCAGCTGGGCTGATGAGGTAGGTAAAAGGTCAGAGATGGCAGGGACTCGGGTCTCGTCGAGCTGGGCAGTCTTGATCCGTGGGAGAGACTTACAGCAAACCGCAAGCGCTTAGGTGGTGCCTGCTGGTGCAGGGTGGCTACTC